>NC_133406.1:107057500-107682500 GCF_049350105.2 Macaca mulatta
TGTCTCCATTGATGAGAAAAATGTCCTCTCTAACCCTTTTCTTTTGCTATGCCCCTTTCCCATTCTCTC
Source organism: Macaca mulatta (assembly GCF_049350105.2). Taxonomy (NCBI): domain Eukaryota; kingdom Metazoa; phylum Chordata; class Mammalia; order Primates; family Cercopithecidae; genus Macaca; species Macaca mulatta. Next base: position 107,057,570 of record NC_133406.1, read on the forward strand.
TGATATCATGTCTCATGAGTCCTTTGCCCTAGCAGCTCTTGTATTTGTCTTTTGTACAGGAGAACAGATGCAAAAACTACTGCTCAAGGAAAATAAACTGAAAACAAGGAAAAGCAAAAGCAGATCTGGAGAGGGCTCTGGCCGGACCATAGGCGTCCTGGAGCTGTGAAGTAGAGGGTGTTCTGGGGGGAGTCTGATCTCTGGACTCTTGAGGGGTTCTTTCTGTCATTGTCACTCCAACAAAGGGCATTCCGACATATGATGCGGCCCCGGGCCGTCTCTCTAGACTCTTGTCCTTGTTCTTGCTCTCCCTTGTGTGGATCCAGCCCCTCTGGCCTCCACTCTCTTCTTTGCAAACACCAACCATGCTGTCACTTTATGGCCTTTGCATTTGCTGGTCTCTTTGTCTGGAACACTCTGCCACTGCACGCTCACTCCTCCACGTCACTGGGCCTGTGTTCAAATGGCACCCCACTGAAGGTGTCATTGATTGCTTTCTCTAAGACAGACCCTGTCTCCCCAACACATTGTTCTGTAGCCCTTTACTCTGCCTTATCTTTCTTAACAGAAACTAACAACATCTGACATATGCTTACTTGTTTATTTATATTATCCAGAACATAAACTCTCAAAGGCAAGGGTTTTGCTTCACTACTGATTCCCAAGTACCAAGAAATGTACCCAGCACATGCAGCACCCTCAATCAGTATTTGTTGTGGTGTGACTTTTTAAGCATCAGTCTCAACGCTTATTAGCACAAGATTGGTCTCACGGAAGCACTTTGTGTTTTTTTGGCAGAGGGTTCATTAGTCCACTAGTTGACAAGTGAGTCATTGAGGATGGGAACTTTATTTGAGCAGTGTGGATCTGCTCAGCAAGGCCCTGGTGCACCACAGTACAAACCACTGTGGAAATGAGGTTGCTAAAAGTCACCTTGTGGAGGGAGAGCTGTGGGTCCCATCTCATCCAGAGCTGCTTTGATCTGAGGTGGGGCCCTGGAGATGAACAGAAGAAAGGTGGGGAGTGCTGTGTTTTTCCCCAGAAACCCACCAGGGCTCCTTGTCAGATCCTGGGCTTTCCTTTTCACTCATTTTTAGGGGCCGAGGCCAGTTTTGCATGATTCAGTGACCAGGCATATGGCATGACTGTAGGTGGCAGGTGGGGACAGCACAAGCTGACAGGTTGAGTGGCCATGGACCCTGTTCAGGTAATCTTGGGGGAAGGTGATAGGAGAGAAGTGCATGTGGGAAAGGGATGAGATTTTGATAAAGCCAGGTTACCAGCAGGGAACGTCTGAGCAGGCCAGGCAGGGAGGATCTGGGAACAATCGAGTGGAGGAGTGGTGGTGTGGATCCGGAGGCCAGCTGTGCTGGTCCTTTGTCCAAGGTGAAGTGATTGCCCGGGAACTGGGGAGAAGAGGGAAGGTCCTTGGACAGGACTGACATCCTAGGTGGGGAGATTGAAGTCACCCTGGGAAAACAGTACTTCAAACCCACCCCTGTTTCTTCAATACCTCCTTCCTCTCTGTTATCAAGACTTGAGTGAGGCCCCAGAAAAAAATCCAGTTACACCTGGGTGAGAGAAACTGTGAACCTTAACGGCTAATAATCCCCAAGGCTAAGTTTAGCTCATTAAGTGTTTTTCCAGTAGCAATCAATACTCCAGAGCTCTTCTAGACAGAATCACTCAGGGGCAGAATGTATTTTCCTAAGATGGCCACAATAAGAAGTTCGATGGAGTCAGAGTGACCTCTACAGTCCACCTGTTTGGTGGTGGGGTCTTTGTCCCCTCCCCTTGAACTAAGGTAGGTCTGCATTTGCATTGAAAGTGAATGTGGCAGATTCTAGAGTGCCTCAGTACCCTTTCTGTCCATAATGTTAATTCTGCATAGCGTTTTATAGCTCTTCACTCTCTCAGTTTCAGGGAAGAAGACTCATCCTGAGCTGAGCTGCTTTTCTTGAAGTTGTGCAAGAACGTCCTGCTGGCTGGGGCAAATTCAATAGTTTTTTCCTGGTCACTGTGCTGGAGCATGAGGAAAGACTCTCCACCCTCACTCCCAGATCCTGCAGGAGGCGTGAGAGTGGAGGGAGATGGTGAGGATGTCTATTAATATGGTGTTTCCTGTAAAACGGTGCCCATTTCAACTATGGGTTGTCAAACATCCTTGGTGTCTACAACTGCAATTTACCTCTGAGGGGCCATGAACTCTGATTACCTGAAAGTCCTTAAGCCAGAAAGAGAAACGCCTGTCCGCCACCTCTCACTTTCACCTGTTTCTAGACCTTTTCTTACAGCAATGCTTTGGCCATCAGGAAGCATCAGAATCTCAAACTGCAGGGTCTGGGGCTGAAGCTGATGCTAGCATGGGTGACTCAGAGTTCCTCTATCAGTTCAAATATCTAATATATTTTAGAGCCTAAGACTCAGGCTGGAGGCAATTCTTTAGTGCCAGTTGGTTAATACTTTATGAATAGTGGTGGGGGAGGGAATGCCTTGAACTATTAATGTCCCCATGGATCTGGATCCTGGAGAACTTCCAGTGTCCTGGAGGGAATGTGCTGCTTGGCTCATCTTGCCCAGAGAAGAGCCAGGATATGAGAAGATGGGAGAGAGAAGGGGGAGGTGCGAAATGTGCTGGTGCTTTCTGTCCTCGTGGTGTGATGGCTGCCCAGGTTGCTCCTTCGAGGCAGGACAGGATTCCCATGGGAGGTATAAGGAGTATGGTGATTTCCAGGCACCAGTTATGTCCCCGAACATCGCGTGCCTGTGCAGTGTGGTTACTGATGGTCCAGGCATCAGTTCATATTGTCCTTTATGGCAGATCCTGCACAAGGGGGTTCTCTGTCTCTGGACCCACCCTGTCAGCACGGACATCCTTTTTCTTTTTCCCTGGTAAGGACATCAGAAAGAAAGTTACCCCTCCAATGTTTGGAGTCTTGGCATCCTTGGCCTGCCCGCAGGCCTCTGAATCCTCAGTGTGTTAGCCCAAGGTCACCTTAGGGAAAGGAACATTTCTCCCGGTCTTCCAACACCCTGGAAAGGGAGGCGCTTCAAGAATAGGAAATTCTTCCTAATGTCTAACCTTGGCCTGCAACTATGCCGTACGTTTAATTGCAGAAGGTATGGAAAGTTAGGGCTGTGGTGGACCCAGTTAAATAACTGGACAGAAGCCATGAGGCAGAGCCAGAACCAGCTTCTGGACTCCCTGCGTGGAGCTTTCTACTATCCTAGGTGGTTGGGTCCCTTCTCAGCGGCCAAAGATGCTATTTTATGAGCCTTGAGGACATGACACTAGGTGAAAAAAACCTGGCCAAAGGGCCACATAGTGTATAGTTTTATTTACATGAAATGTCCAGGAAAGACAAAAGCATAGAGGCAGAAAGTAGACTAGTGCTATGGGAGGAATGGGGGAATTGGGAGGTGATGGCTAAGGGGTTATGGGGTTTTGGGGGAGGTAATGGAACTGTTTTAAAATTGGTTGTGGGGATGGATGCACAACTCTGCGAATACACTAAAAGGCATTGAATTGCATACTTTAAATAGGTGACTTGTATGCTATGTGAATTATATCTCAATAAAGCTATTTTTTCCCCTGCTCATTCCTGGCTTCCATTTTCTTATCACAAATCCTGGGGACTCTTGGGGCAGGGGCCAGGGCCACACCCTCCCACAGCAGATGGGGCTTTCAGATGGAGTGCAGCCTCAGCTGATCCCTCTTGCCCTCCTCCCTGCTGGAGAGAATGAACAGGAATCAGCACTGCCTGTCCCCATGCTTACAGGCTGGACCCAGACCCTGCCTTCTAGGACACACCCATCATAATGAGGCCTCAGTGCCTCCTCCTTGCTGACCCCCTTTCTCCACCTTGGGACAAGCCAGCTCCGACAGCCTGGGATGGAAATGACCACGGAGCCCTGGTCAGTCGGGTAGTTCTTTCAGGGGCAGGGCATCCTGGGGCAGAGGAAGGGACTGAGCTGGATGTAGAGCTTAGAACCTGGTCTGATCTCGGAGTTTCCTCTTCCTTCCTCTTCTCAAGAAGGCAGCCCTATCAGCCACTGGCCAGGGAGTAGCTTCTCTTAAGGAGACATTTTGTAGAACTCTCAGGCAAGAAGGGGTTGGGAGTCGTCTAGACTCCCACTCAACAATGTTTGTCGATGCCAGCTATGTTTCAGGAACCCTTGTGTTCTAGGAACCATTGACATGCCCAGTGGTGACCCAGCATCCTCCTTTTAAGGGCTCAGAATTCAGTGGGGAAGTAAATGTAAGTAGTTCTCTGATTGGGGTAAGCAATGGAGATTAAAGAAAGGACATTAATCAGCCTGAGTGTGGGGGAGGTCAGGGAAGGCTTTCTGGAGCAAGCACACCTTGAAGACTGAGTATGAGTCAGCCACATGAAGCGGGGAGGCTGGGTGGGAAATCATGGAAAGTGTGTTCCAGGCAGAGGGAATATTATGTACAAAGGTCTGCAGATGGATGTGAGGGAACAGTTCATTTGGAGAACCGCAAAAGAAAATTCAAGTAGTTGAGTCTGGTTGGAAACCAAGATATGAGCTAGAGAAGGCCAAGAGATGAGGTGGGAGAGGTAAGAAGGGGCAGACCATCTGAAGCCTAAATAGGAGGAGGTCCAAGACCCCCTCCCCCCCAGGAACTCCACCTCCTCCACCTACCTCCTGCACCTGCAGGATTCCTACCTGAGCAGGGGCCCCAGTGCCAGGCAGAGAAGAGAGTAACCAGCATCAGGAGCAGCGAGACAGGTACCACCACCAGCAGCACATCTTTGTAGGAGGCCTTCCCTGGTGCTGAACATGGAGGGGTGGAGTCAGAGGTGGACTTGATGCTTCATAAGCCCTCAACCATTGACTGCTGACCCTTGGCATACCTGCTTCATGATGGCAGCTGTCCCAGGGCGTGACTGTGGCCAAGTCCCAGCTGACAGGGTTGGAGACAATGCAGGCATAGGCCACACCTCTGTCTCCTGGTCCCAGGGATACGCTCAGCAGCTGTCCGTCTGTGAAGAGGCTGTGTGGTTCCATACCAAAGTCCATGGTTGTCTCCCGTCGCCAGCTATAGGTTATTTCACTGATGTTGGGGGCCCAACAGGACAAGAAAACCTGGCAGGTTTTGGGGGGCTGAGCATCCCCTCCTACAGCAATGAACACTTGTACCACGGGCCTGGGCACTGCATCTGGGAAAGAAAAGTACAATAGGTATGGGTCCCAGGGATGCTGGGCAGGGCCCATATCTCTGGCTCTGGGATGCACCAGGGTTAGATGCCACCTCTGACTAGGCCTCTCTTGTTCCAAAATCTTGTCTGGCTTTAAACTGCCCACAGGACAGAAGCTGAATTCCTTAGCTTGATATTCAAAACCTTTCAGGAAATGATTCATGCCCATCTCTCCAGCTGTACCTCCTGCTGCTTCTCCCTGCTCATCCTAATTAATTTGCAGTTTTCCCACATATGTCATGCTCTTAAATATCTTTCATGCTTTCACATGGTTCATCTGTGCACATAGATGCCTTTCACCTCTTGTCCTCCCAGAAAACTCCTACCCATCCTTCAAGGCCCGGCTTGAACACATTGCTTAATGCCTTGACTGTGAAGCCTTCCCAGGCATGGCTCTGAGCTCTCCAAGCACTCTCTCTCTTTCTGTAGTATTTATCTCACAATATGTCAGCCAGTCAACAAGAGATGACAAGCATTTGTTAAGTCAGGCAAGAAAACAAACACGTTCCTAGCCTTCTGGAGCTTACAGTTTGGTGAGAAAGACAAATACTGACAAATGATTATGAATAATTAATAAAATAATTATGAGGGTGCAAAATGCTGTGAAGGAGGGGCCCAGAGGTGGGGTCCCTGTCTTGTTAGCTCAGTAACCTTAGCTGTCTAGTGCTGGCAAATAGTGGGTGCTCGATACCTGGTCACCGAACAAACTGATATCCTGGTGTCCTAGGCCACGGATCCCCCTTCCTATACAGGTTGATGAGTAAATCCTGAGTCTCAGTGGAAATGAGGCCAGTGGGAGAGCATTCTGGTAACAACAGGAGGGCTCAGTCTCTGACAGCATTCCAAAGTCAAGCAGAGAAAAACCTCGTTAATGCCAGTTCAGTCTGGTGGGATTTGTGATATGAAAGAGAAATGATTTGCTGGGCACACTAATAGTATAAACAAAGATTACAGGGGGTATATTTACATCACTTAAGAGGACAAGCTGCTTCCAAACACGATCAAGCACAGTAGAAACACCCATTGACATTTCTAGTAACTGATCTGCTAATTCAAATCATTCTTATCTATTGTCAAAGCAGAGCTCCTAAGGATGGCTGCTTGGCAGCTTCATGCAATTAGTTCTAATCACGCTATGTATTTGGAAGCAATAAAACAGCAATTTCCTTAAAATCTGTAATTCAGATGCTGAGAACAAGGCATTTTAGAGCTTAGTGGTGTGGGTGCCGCATGTATTATCACATTCAGTGTCCTCATTTCACATGTGCGGCAGCTGAGACTTAGACCGGAGGAGGGGCTCCAGGGGCTGACTGTATGGTAGGGTAGGTTATTCACTGCACAAGGACATTGGGCTAAGGGGGTCACAGGGTAACAGGTGGCAGGGGGTGGGGGTGCTGAAATACAGCCAGTACTCTGCTTGCCAAGATGAGGCTCAGGGCTGTGTGCATCTAGAAAGACACCTGCAATGGCATTGGCACCCTGCGTGGCTCGCCCAAGGACAGCCAGTTAGCTGGCCCGGGGGAATTCAAGACACCTCCCCAATTTGCTTACAGCCTTTATCTCCCTCATGACTACCCTCTTCCAAGCTGCTACCTCTGCTTTCCATTCTTAAAGCTGGACTCCCCCCTCTTCCACTCTATCTAAATTTCTAAGGTTTTACTGAAACAGTGATTTAGGGTCACCCATGCCTCTTTTCTAAACCATTAGGTAGATAAATGAGAGCTGAAAGCCCCTTTTTCTTGACCAGAAGACAAATGATGAAGGTGGTGGAGGTGGCTGTGGTGGAGGTGGAGGTGGAGTTGTTTGGAAACAAGGTCCACCCAGCCCCCAGTCCATGCAGCCAACTGAGGTGCTGAATGTAGCTGTGCGAAGGGCTCTGCAGACCCATGTGAAGCAGAAGTTGCACCCAGCTGGGCCTGCCAACCCACGGAATTATGAGAAGTAAACATCGTCGTTGTTTTCAGTCAGTAAGTTTTGGGATGGTTTGTTTTGCAATGATGAATGACTGAGAGAACCCATGAATCATATATAGTTAAAATCTTTCTAAGAAGCCCTTTTAAGAAATGTGTAAATTCTATACTTTCAGTCATAGTTTCATTATAATTTGATTTTTAAATAAATCCATTATGTCACAGTTTAGTATGTAACATCTTTTTTTTTTTCCTTTATAGTGGTATATAGACTAGTGGCACATCTTACAGTCTATGATGATCCTTTAGAACTGAGGAAGCACAGGCCAGGCTCTGTCCTGGATGCCACTGCAAATCCCACTGCATTTCACCCTGTGGGTACTCTACATGGTAGTATTACAATGCCCATTTACAAAGGAGAAAGGTGAAGGCCAGGGAGGCTAAGCATTGTGTCTAAGGCCACTGAGCTAAGAAAAGACTGAGCTAGAGTTCAGGCAAGCACTGTGAAACGGCAAAGCCTGGCTGCTGCAGCCATGAGGAATTTTCTTAGACGTGACTACCAGGGAGCAGCTGTTCCCTGAGTCAGCAACATGGTCAGAGACCAGAGCTTTCTGGAACCCAGCTCTCCCTGGCTGCTATGACTCAGGATGCTTGTCTGGTGCTTTGTGGGAGAAGAGGGTCAGGCAGCCAGTGTCAGACACACTCACCGTACACTTTTAGCTGGAGGGTCTGGGTCCAGGTCTGGCCCCTTGTGTCTACCATCAACACGGAGAAGTTGCCGCTGTCTCCAGACTCCAGTGGCCCAAGCTCCAGGCTGAGGTTGCTGTGTAGCTGGGCTCGGCCCAGGAAGCGGGAGTGGTACAGAGTCTCCAGGGAGCCTCGAAAAAATGTGGCCAGGAGCTCCTCTGAAGGCCAGAGAGATCGCCAGATAGCCTCACGGACTTGGAAGCCGGGAGGGTGTGCTGCCACCAGCAGCACCGAGCCCCCGACTTTGCTCAGCACTTGGGCACCAGTAACTGTAATGGGAAGTAGGGCTGAAAGAACAGAGCCCCTGATCACTCTGCCTGCCCCACACTCCTCATCCTTCTTTTGCATGCATCTGAGCTGCTATGGGGTGAACTGGGGCCCCTCCACTGACACTCCCTTCACTCAAGTTGAGGGTACACTGTGCCAGGTACTGGGGATAAAACATATGGAAGATAACCCCAGTGTCTGCATTCATGGAGCTTACAGAGGAAGCCAGACATTCAAGAAAGCAATTAAAATGAATTCTGTTAAATACCATGAAGGAAAAAATGGGATGCCCTGGGAGAACACAGGTAGAGTGACAGGGGACCTCACCCAGCCTTGATGGGCTCAGAAAACAAATTGTTCAGCTGAGCCTTGAAGAGGAATGGGAATCAGCCAGGCCAAGCGGAGGGCGGCCTGGAGCAGGATGGGGAAGTGTCACCGGCAGAGGGCACAGTACTGACAAAGGCCTGGAGGGGGAGAGTTGGTGCCAAGGGGAACTGAGAGTAGTTCTCTGTGTGAGGAGTAGGAAATTACACTGCAGAGTCGGTGGGAGTCAGATCATGCAGGGCCCTGAAAGCAATACTGGAGTTTGAGCTTTATCTGTAGAGCAATGGGGGGTCTCAGGTGGGTTTTAAGCAGGAGCGTAACAGGATTAGATGCATGGTTAGAAAGATCACTCCAGCAGAGATGTGGAGGATGCACTGGAGGTGGGCAGGACTGAGGCTGTTCACATTAGTCCAACGGAGAAGTGATGGCAACTTGAATTGAGGAAGGGAGCAACTGGGATGGAAAGAAGTGGGAGGAATTGAGAAACATGAAGATGGTGTAATCAGTCAGATTTGGTAATAGATTAGCTCTGGGGAGTGAAGGAGAAAAAGGAGTCAAGGATGGCTCCCAGGTCCTTGGGATCCACTGGATATCATTCTCTGTGATCCAGAACAGGAGGAGAAACAGACAGGGGGCGAGATGGCAAGATGCTGTTTTTGGGGACTGTATTTGAGTCAGGGGTGTATAGGAGACACTTCTGCTTGAAATGCCCCTCTGACTCCTTTGCTGACTAACTTCTGCCCACTCTTGTAGCATCACTGCCTCCTCTGACCTCCCCTATCCCTCATAGGTAATGTAACCAAGAGAGATTACATATTCTCTCTTGTGTTCTCACAGTGGCCTGGGGTCACCATGCTGACTACCCTTATTCCTCTATTATTATTGCCTGTTTATGAGTCAGCATCTCCCACTAGACTGTGAGCTCTTTCTCCCCATGGTTGTGCTTCCAGTGCCCACCACCGTTTAGGAACAGACTGTGGGAGAAGCCTAGTAAATGGTATTGAATAAATCACCTACCCTGCTGAGGACTGACCCTATGCCTGTCACTGGCACAGGGTGTAGGGAAGAATAAGAGGTGATGAAGGTTTGGTCAATGAGCTGTGTTCTGGATGGTTGCTCAGTTGGCCATGATAATTCCAGTCCCTCCTCCGCCTCACTGTCCTCCAGGCCCAACAACCTCCTCTCACACTGGAGAAGGCTTCAGTGTTAACGCAGAGTAGGAATGTAACACACAAAGAGCATTGCACTGGATGTCAACCAAGACCTAGCTTCTACCCGCTCCTGGTGCTGCCACGATCAGCTGTGTGGCCTGCTGCACGTCACCCCCCACCGCCCAGGCTTCAGTACCACTGAAAAATAAGGGGTCTTTACCAGGTCAGTCACACAGATCTTTTATCATTAAGGGCCATTTGAAAAATTATTTTTGGGCTGGGTGTGGTGGCTCATGCCTGTAATTCTAGCACTTTGGGAGGCTGAGGAGGGCGGATCACTTGAGGTCAGGAGTTTGAGACCAGCCTGGTCAACATGATAAAACCCCATCTCTACCAAAAACACAAAAATTAGCCGGGTGTGGTGTCAGGGACCTGTAATCCCGGCTACTCGGGAGGCTGAGACAGGAGAAACACTTGAACCCAGGAGGCAGAGGTTACAGTGAGCCGAGATGCACCACTGCACTCCAGCCTGGGTGACAGAGCGAGACTCAGTCTCAAAAAAAAAAAAAAAAAAAAAAAAGGCAAATTATTTTTGTCTCACATGTCCGCTGATTTGAAAGATTTTGTGAGCCAAACAGACCGAGGCCTTTTTTGAGGTTAAGGTGTGATTTCCTGCACACGTTTAGAAATGTTGAAGAAATCTGCAGGCTTTGGAGCTCTCAGGGCCAGGAACCCAGGCAGGGAGAAGAGACAAAGCAACCCAAAGTCCCTATGAGCCTCTGATGTAAACAATGGCATCTTAATCTTTGCCGCACCCCATAAACCCTCATCCATGGCCTGGCAGTGCTGACCCATGTCACGTTGGCTGCTTGTTGACCGAGGAAGGGAACTCAGGCGTCAGATGGATAGAGGGATCGCCCAGTGTGGAGGAGACCCCGTGTGTCAGCCATCCCAACCTCACACCACCATCAGCCACCCCCACGTCCACGTGGGCCGTATTTAGCCTCTCTCATCCCTACTTAGTACTTGCCTCCCCTTAAGAAGGCCTGCAGGGAGGGACCTCAGCTCCCCCACAGGCTGCTGAAAACACACCCTGCTGATTGTGGGGAACCCTGCTCTGCCCTGCTCTCTGCTTCTCTCCTCAAGCTCTGTAGAGTTTCTGCGTGCTAACACTGCTGGGTCCTCACCATTCTCACAGCCGACTTCCGCTGGCTCCGTTTTTACTGCCCTGGGCCACAAAACAGCTCATGTCTCACAGATAAGAATACCCCTCAAGCTGCCACCTCCTCCCTCCCACGACCCTGCATTTCTTTGTATCTGCCTAGCTTAAAATGTTGCCCAAGAGCTTGTTCTAGTCTTCCCTACCCACCCTCAGCTCCTGGGTTCTCACTCGGGTTGAGGGAGCCCTGCCCAGACGTCTGGCGAAGGCAGCTGCGGAGGGGCCTTCAGCTCTCCAAGGACAGGCTGTCTGCCCTGCCCCACTTACCTTCCCAGAGAAGCAGACTCCACAGGGGCCTCATGGCCATCCTTCTCTGGTGAGGCAGGTAAACTCCTTCAACAACCAAAATCCAGAACCTCCTGGGCTGAGTGGGTGCACGGGAGGAGCTGTGGTCCTTCTGGGAAGTCCCATGTTCAGAAGGAGGAATCTTGACTCAGAACAGGATGCCCCAAAAGTGAAAACATCCAGAATAAAGTGGAAGTTGGCCCTGGGCCTCACTGGGCTTTCGGGAGCAGATTCTTGTAAGTCAGCCTCTTTCACATGCACATGGTTGGCTAACACATGGCGACAAGAGCCCCCACACAAGCCACATCCTTCTTGCTGGATCTCACTGGCCTCCCTGCATCCCAGCCTGCCTTGCTGCGATCTGTCCCCATCAATCTAGCTTAAAATCCTTCTGTGGCCTCCCGTGGCCCTGAGAATGAGGACTAACTCTCTGTTCTGCATGCAGGCCCTCCTGAGTCAGGCCTTCTTCTCCAGGCTGGTCACCCACAGTTATTCTTCCCTCCAGCCATCCCAAGCCAGAAGGCCTCCTTCTCAGAACTACTGATTTCACACTTCCCTGTGTGGTACTTCCCCGCTTCCCCCGACTAGGCCTGCTGCTCCTTTTATCCTTGCAAACAGAGCATGGCTGTGCAGTCAGCGAGGATGTCCTTCCAGGCTTCCTGACCACAGGCAGGTGAGAGGCCCTCTCCTTGTGCCCACACCTCCCTCTTTACTCTTGATGTGTTGTTGATGGCAGTTTTCTGGTCTTCACAGACTGTTTAGCCAGCACGGTCTTTTATTCCTTTCTGTGTTGCCCTCAGTGCTTGGCACATTACAGATGTTTCTGAGTATTTGTTAAGTGAGTGAGTACATTCTAGACATGGCTACACGTTTGGCTTTATGTAAGCCTTGCACCTCTTCTCTGAGAGGATCATCTTGTTATCCAGTTAGAAATGGAAAAATGTGAAAACCAGAGTGAGGTTAAGCCCCTTGCAGAGGTCACAGAGGTGCGGAGCTGGAACTTAAACCTCAACCTTTGAAGTGTGGTCTATTTTGCCACAGTCACCCCCTCCTCATCCTGTTTCTCTTCTCACTTCAAGTTTCCTGGTTTCTCGTAAGGGAACGTTTTTAGAGGACGTGTTGCCCCTAAGGAAAATTCCTGCTAGTCTGGAGTGTGGCTTATTGTATCTGGCCCTGCACAGCCTCTCACCTGTCAATCAAACTGGACACTGAGCTTTGGACTCAGCCAGGAACTAGGCATATAGGATGGGGCGGGGGTGGTGGTGAGCAGGAGGATTTTGGGATAAGGTTTTTGCCCTCCAGGCACTCACAACCAAAATGTAGAGATAGGTACACCAGGGAAAGTGAAGGCTTATCTGCAGACAGACACCACTTTGTGCAAACAGGTAGTCAGCCCTCAGAAGTGGGTGGGAAAGAGGGCTTCGTGGATCTGGGCAGGGGACCCTTCTTGAGAAGGTGGAATTTGAGCTGTGCCTTGAAGATGGGCATGGTTTAGATAGGATGAGGAAAAGATAGAGCCAGAGGTTGGGGGTGGGCTCTGGGCAGGAGGGGAGAGCACAGCGTACAGGGATGTGGCCATGGGAAAATACCAAGTAGGCTCCACAGAGGACAAGTGACAGCAGACAGGAATCCTTCAGGGCTGGGTGGGAAGAATGGAAAAGGACGTTGGGGGCAGATTGTGGAGGCCTTGAAAACTGGGTTAAGTTATTCTGGAGACTAGTAGCTCTCAACCGTGTTCAGCACTTGGATTCTCAGAGGTGCCATCAGGGTGAGCTAGGGCCCAGAAATCTGTGGTTGTAACAAGCACCCCACTCAGGGTGAGTCTGTGGCTGGTGGACGGGGGGAACGCTCCGGAAGCGCTGCTTGAAGGGAGGGGCTGTTGCATGTTTTAAGTGGGAGTGGGAGGACAGCAGCAGGGCAGGTTGGGAGAGAACTAAGGGGCAAGGGAACCTGAACAGCAGCTACTGTCTGCCCTTTTCTCCTGTGAGAAGGAGAAGGGTCTGCATATGAAGGAAATGTCTGGAGTACCGAGAAAAGGGCAGAACTGGGAAGCTGCCTGGCGTGGGGGTGGAGAGGGCAAGGGAGGGAACTCATTTACGACTCCATTGCCAATTCCATCATTCATCAGGCATTTATTGAGCATCTACTTAGGTGCCAGGACCTAGGGACACAAAGATGAAAGCTTAGCCCCTGACCTTAAGGAGTTCACAGAAGATGGGATATATAAGCCAATAATTATAACCAGTGTAGCAAGAGCAATGTCAGATGTATGCCCTGGAGGCTGTGAGAGCCAGAGGACAGATTTGACCCTGCCAGGGCAGGTGGGGGGCTGGGGAGGGCTCTGTGGTGGGGGTGGTGTTTGAGGTGAGACTTAAGAATCCAATCAGATGAGGGCAGGAGTTCAGAACTCAAGCATGATTCAGACTTTTTGAGTTCAAATCTTGGCTGTGAAACCTTGAGCAAAGTAACTTCCCTGTGCTTCAGTATCTTCCCCTGTGAAATGGGAATCACTAACAATACCTACCTCTTAGTATTGCCAATGAACACATGTGAAGGTTTAAATTGGGGTCGGATGCAGTTAGCACTCAAATACTAACTGTTGCTACTAAATGGCCAGGGAGAGGGAAGCAGGGAAACCTGGGTAAATCAGATAAAGGCATGTTTCAGGCTGGGCAGTCCCCTGTTCTGACTCTCTGCTCCCAGACTGGGAGCTGCATGAGGGGAGGAATCTCCTTCATTTCTGCACCCTGTATATTGCCAAGGACAGGCTTTCGATGAGGCAAAGCTCTCCATGCATCTGTTGGATTGGATTGAATGATTCTAAAATGTGAAAGCCTGGGACTGGGAGGGCTGTGGGATGCAGGTATGGAGTCAACGTGGAGCCAGATCCTGAATTCCTTTGGAGAAGGCAGTGGGCGGTTACATTGCCACTAAGCAGAGCTGGTCACCCATAGTTGTCCATCCAAGCAAGGAATGAATTGCAGTCCTTCCCCCACCTGAAGCCCTTTTCCTTGAGGGGAGTTTTGGGGAAGCTGAGAAAGGTGGTAGGAGGAGGTGGAGGGAAGACTGAAAAATATCGCACCTCCCCAAAGGGAAAAACTCACTGCCCATGTGACCACTGGAGAATGACAAACTAAGGAGGCGGTGATTCTTTCCAGAAGCAGGGAAGGGTTAAGTCTGCGGCAGGCAGGTTCTCTCTACTTGCTAATCACTGGTTCACACCATATTAATTACCCAGCCACAGAGGGGAGTGCACAGGAGTAAATTAGCTGGTGAGTTCAAAGGGGCCACTCCCCACATTCCTTAATTAAGAGAGCAGCTGGCAGCCAGTGCTGCGACTCCACTCCCTGGGGCCTTTCTCAGCTGCATCTGCTGCGTTGGTCACCGAGGCAGGCATAGTGGCTCCATCTGCCATGTGGAAGAGCCTGCACCCACCATTAGCCCACCTTCACTTCGGGCTGGGGGTGAGGGAGCAGGTGTTGACCAAGGTCACATAAGCTGCCAGAACTCGACCATTAACCCTGAACCGCTTGATGTGGAGTTCCAGGGCAGGGTGGAATTTGGGTGAAGCTTTGTGCCTGCAGGCAGAATGGGGCCACACTTCTCCCAGGAGGAGAGGTGGAGAAGGGAAAGAAAGGTGGGGTGCCTGAGGAGCTGAGAGAGAAGGGGAGCCAGGCAGGAAAGGAGGCAGAGGCAAAGCAGCTGGAAGGAGCGGGCATTTAGCAGGCTTTTCGGGAGCCAAAGGTGGAAGCCAAAGAGGAAGGGTGTTACTAGGGAGTGGGGAGGCCTCCGGGCACTGCTTTGAGGGGGTGGTGTGGGATGGGGACTGGAAGGGGAAGGTAGGACCCCACCTAAGCTCTGTCTTTGTGTCTGCTTTCTGCAGCCACCATGCTACGAGGAGCCACAGACCAAGAGGCTGCCTGGGGCAGCGGAGCCTGTGTGCACCCCTCCCTGGCTAGCCAGCTTAGGCAGCAGTGCCATGACATGGCAGGAAGTCTGGTCTAGAGGGAGAAGACCCTGGAAGGAGCCTGTCCCTGTCACTCCTTAGAAACGCCCACTGTTGCTGAGCCTCTGGAGATGGGAAATGGATGCAAAATGGCCTTACTTCTCATGAGATGGCACTGGCACCGCTTTGAGCCTAAGTGCCTCCTTAACTTTTGTGCCTGAGGTGCCTCTCTTGTCTCACCCTGATCCTGGCCCTGCTGGGGAGAAGTAGAGGGAGCGGAGTCTTCGATGAACTGGAGGCATGGTGCACACAGCTGGAGAGGGAGAAACTGAGGAGAGAGGAGAGAGGAGAAAGTGAGTGGGATGGAACAGCTTGCAGGAGTCTGGATGGAAGGGATCTTTGGCTTACGTCTGTCTGATTTTGAGGCAAAGATACACCTTCCCAGAGATGTGAAGGAAGCCTGCATAAAACAGAAACGAGACCACACTGCGCTCTCTTGAGGTAGAGAGGGGGAAACTGGAAGCTCATGCAGGCATTCACTCACTCATCGAACACCTGGTTCCCATCTTGTGCACACTAATGCATCCAACGAACACTAAAAAGCATCGAGCATGTGTAAGCCTCATGGGGTCAAGAACTCAAGCTGATGGTCCCAGTAATCATAATACTCCTGAGAGGATCAGTCACAATAAGAATCTGTGCCTCATGTGGGAAAGAATTCCAGAACAAGTTCAACATGGGTTCTTCTTCCAAAGAACCTGAGAGAAGGGCCCCTCTGAGCAAAGGCACAGCAAGTGATGAATGCTGAAGGAGCAGACGTGCTGTCGGCTGCCGGTCCTGCCAACGGTAGCCTCTTCAGCAGTGCAGAGGGAGATGTGAACAGGTGGCAGGACACAAAAGATCCCAGTACTGGAGGGAAAAGCCTGGGTCTTTCTCATCTTTACACCCTGTCAGTAGTCACTGTTATCACAGTCGATATGAAGATGAAGGACACAGAGCTATTTGGTGGATGCTTATTTAAATAAAGCCTTACTTCTTAGCCAAATCTAAGAGAACAACTCTGGAACTGAAAGAAATCCCAATGTGTTCAATCTTCCAGGTTTAGAGAAGGGCCATGTTTCATTGTTATTGCTTGTATCTAGATTGTGTATTCACATACAAAACAAGCACCGGTGTCTAATCACATCTTACACTGAAGCCGTCCAGTGAGTGGGTCAGATCAGCATAAACCAGCGCAAGACCTCAAATACCTGAGAGCGCCACCAGAGGGCAGCCACAAGGCTCCCAGATGGAGGTTTTTTCTTGCTCTCTCACTTAAGGAGTGGCTGCAGGTTGCCTCTCCACCCTCAACCCAGCTAGAGTTCTTTTCTCTCTTTTTACCCTGTAGGTAATGTGACCCCACAGAACCCAGGTCCCTAAGAGGAGGCACAGACAAGTCACTCTGGCTGAATAAGTGTTTGCATTTAGCTTTGACTTGAAGCGAGAAGCAATGTTTCACAGGGCAAACCCTTGAGACTGTGAGGAGGCTACTGGCGGGGAGTCCTATGGCTAGCATCAGTGGAGCTGTGGCAGGCCAGGAGGGCCATGGAAAAGGGGAAGTAGAGAAGCAGCTCTCTGGTCTCCCCAGGGTACCCCTCCTCAGTGTCTGCAGGTCTGTCTCTAGAGAACGGTGGAAGTCCCCATTCTTTCTTGGAGATGGCCCAGCCCACCAGTGTCCTGCAGAGCAGAAGCAGGTTCCTGCTGTGACAACTGAGGACTGGAAATGGGGCTTTGGGACTCCATGGGCTGACATCAGGGGAAACCAGTGAATCTGGGCTGAAGGGCAGGGCCTCCTTTGAAATCTCTTCTTTATGTTATTTTTTGAGATTTTATTTTTCTTCAATTTTCTTAGTAATTGTTCATTTGGAAAAATCCTGGCTCATTCTTTTCTAAACAAAGGGAAAAGGATGTTTTCAGCCATGCAAATAGAGCTGGGTGGAGAGAAGAGGTATTCTAGGCAGAGAGCAAAGTGCCTGAGAGGCCAGGCCAATAGTGTGTGTGTGTGTGTGTGTGTGTCTGTGTGTGTGTGTGTGTCTGTGTGTCTGTGTGTAGGATAGGACTTCTCACCTATCTGTCTTGAAGGACCTGTTTTTCTTTTTTATTTCCAATTCATTGCAGGCCTATATTTTTTGTAGAGACAATAGAATAAAACTACTAGAAACATGAAATTAAGAAGACATACAAAATACAAGCCCTGATTTTTATGATTGTATTAAACAAACATAAAATTACTTTGTCAGGTTGCTCTAAAAGCTTCTAAACTCTTGCTTCAATTTTTCTACTTGACTTGTCATGGACTAGTAAAAATCACTTCACAGGCTGGAACAAGGCTGTGGACCACACATTGAGTATTACCGGTGTGGGGCAGGGAAGGTGGAGAGAGAGGAAAACTCAAGAAGGAGGTGGACTATGGGGACATCTGGAAGGGCTGGTTCCTCCCAAGTCTCCATCATCAGTTTTCCTTCATGAGCTGTCTTGTCTATGTTTTTACTTTTTACAAGGGGGCATTATTTTATAGAGGAAGTGGCAAGGCCTTGGTTTCTGCTGGTACGCCCTGACTGACCAGTGAGAACCTTGAGCTTCTAGATTACCTGGCTTGTGCTTCTCAGTCCTCCCAGGGGGGGTCTCTGATTATTGACAAATGGGAGGGGCCCTGGGGTATTCTGGACATGGACTGGACATCTATGAGAGAGAGGAAGAGGAGGATGAGGAAGAGAAAGATGAGGATGGGGAGGGGCTGAATGTACTCTGATGAAATTTATATCTTGTAGGTAGACCAATGCTTTTTAAACTTTAAACTTTAATGGGTATATACATTGCCTGGAGATGTTATTGAGATGCAGGCTCTGATTCAGCAGGTCGGAGTTGAGTTTGGGCGTCTGCATTTCTAACGAGCTCCAAGGTGATGTCAACACAGCTGGTCCAGGGGAGATGCTAGATGCCTGTATTAGCTTCCACGGTGCCAGGAGATCCCTGATCACACTAACATCTCCTTCATCAGCCAGCTGGGTGGGGTCTGATGCAGTCCAGCATCTGTAAGCTGAACCTCACTTTCTCTGCTTCCAGAGCAGGGGCCTATAAAGCTGGAGCCAGGGCCTCATAGGAACAAGTACAACCAATCCTTTATTGACCACCCTCAGTCATCAAGGAGTAAGGACTCCTTGAACAAACCAAATCAAACTATCAGGTATCGCAAATCGTTGATATTGATGAACAATATGAAACCAATTGATAGACCTCTATTAACAAAAAACTAGATGCTACAACCATATACCTTTTTAAACAAGTAAGGGGTAACTGAGTTTTCTGATGTACTCCACACACCAGGGCTTTGGGCAAGCCTCAGTTCTGTCTTTGGTAAACTGGAAGGAATTTGAACAGGAATGGGGCTGTGTGGAAAGGCAGAGCTCTCAGTGCCTGTGAGGCTCTGGCTCTGGTGTCAGGATTCTATGACATTGTCTGGGCCAGGCGCTTTTCTGGCTGACCTTGGTCTTGCTGAACCTCTGAGAGGCTCCTCAGCCCTGCGGTCACTCATGGGCTCAGCAGCAGCTTGGAAGCTGGAAATGCATTCAGAGCTGCCCTGGGCTTAGCCCTCTGGGGTGTGGAGTGATGCTCTTCCTTTTGTTTTTTTTAGTTTGAGAGGTGGGGCGTATCCATTATATAAAACCCTTAATTAAAAAAATTTTTACTGTCGTATCATTTTTTCCTAAGAAGAACAAATTATTTGTTTAGTATTTCAAACACATGTAAGAAGGAAATGACAGGTTTCTTCCACCCGCATGGGGCTTTCACTGATAAGCCCACGGACAGTCCTGGCAGTACCACGGGCTGTTATTGTCACTGGACCACACTGTATTTAGCGCTCACGAGAAATAGCATGCAGGCAATAGTATCAACAGCTATAGGTAAATTTAAAAAACAAAGCAAAAGATAAAACAGAAACAAAACCAACTCTGTAAACTCCAGGTTCACCTGGACTGTAACTTCTCTTGTGACTTTCACAGGAAAGGACAACAGCAACAACCACCAGACCTCCAGGGTGTTTAAAAAAATCAAATGGTGCTGCACAGCCAGGCCCCGCTCAAGGATGCCAGTGCCATCTTGAACACACCACCATACAGTATAACCACCTTCAATCACTGGAATTGTGTCTTATGTAACCAACTAGCATGTGGCATTGCAACCTTACAATGATCATGTGGACACTGAACAGTGGTCAATGTTGTCTTAAAAAAACACCCGCCTCAAAGACCACGCAATCCTGAAAATCTCACCGCAGCATCTCTCAGACTGTAGTCGTCAATATCCCAAGAACTGACCTTTAAGAACAAAATAGAGAGAGATTCGAAATGTTTTCCTATTCCTCTGAGAGAACAATGTTTCAGGGTAAACCTGGTGATATTTCCTGCTGGCATAACCACTCGACAACAGTGCCCCTTTCATTCATTTCTTTTCCCTCTCCACCAATTGGCATTTGGACTGAGAAAGGGGCCAGCAACGAGAAATAAGAGACAGTAAGGCAAAATTACAATGGGAGAAAGTGTATTTGGCTTTTTTTTCTTTTTAAAATAAGTGCATGCAAATACATCTAGAAGCATTTCTGACTTGCCAGGTGCTCTGAAAGGGCAGCAGATGCTGTTTCTTTTCAGGGTCAAGGTAAGCATATTCAAAGGGACTGAGGACCATCATAGAAGCACATGTGCACACACACGTACCAAGTCACGCATGAGTCACTTAATGACAGGGATGCATTCTGAGAAATGCGTTGTCAGGAAATTTCATCACTGTACAAACATCATAGTGTGTACTTACACGAAGCCAGATGGTATAGCCTATTACACACTTAGGTTATATGGTATAGCCTATTCTTTTCTTTTTTTTTTTTTTTCATTTTCTTTTTTTGGTATAGCCTATTGCTCCTAGGCTACAAACCTGAATATAGTAGGCAGCTATGATACAACGGTATTTTCATAGTTAACATATCTAAACGCAGAAAAGGTACAGTAAAAATACAATATTAAAGATGAAAAAAATATATACCTGTATAGGACATTTACTGTGAATGGAGCTTGCAGGGCTGGGGTTGCTCTGGGTGAGTCAGTGAGTGAGTGGTGAGTGAACGTGAAGGCCTAGAACATTACTGTACACTACTGCAGGCTTTATCAACACTGTATGCTTAGACTACACTAAATTCATGAAAGTATTTTCTTCAGGTCGGGCGCAGTGGCTCATGGCTGTAATCCTAGTACTTTGGGAGGCTGAGGTGGGTGGATCACTTGAGGTCAGGGGTTCGAGACCAGCCTGGCCAACATAGCAAAACCCTGTATCTACCAAAAATACAAAAATTAGGAGGGTGTGGTGGTGCATGCCTGTAATCCCAGCTACTCGGGAGGCTGTGGCAGGAGAATCACTTGAACCCAGGAGGCAAAGGTTGCAGTGACCTGAGATGGCACCATTGCAAATAGTAAATACGTAAACCAGTAACATAGTTGTTTGTTATCATTATCAAGTATAGTGTACTGTACATAATTGTATGTGCTATATTTCTATATAACTAGCAACGCTGTAGCTTATTTGTACCAGCATCACCACAAACGTGTGAGAAATGCATTGTATTATGATGTTAAGGCAGCTATGATATCACTAGGCAGTAGGAAGTTTTCAACTCCATTATAATCTTCTGGGACCGCTGTTGTGTATGCAGTCTATCACTGACTGAAATGCTGTTATGTGGCATATAACTATTTCATATATATATATATTTTTTTTTTTCTATTTAAATTTTTTTTTTTAAATTTTTAAACTTTTTTTGTTAAAAACGAAGACATAAATAAACACACACATTAACCTAGGTCTACATAGGGTCCGGATCATCAATATTACTGTCTTCCACCACATCATCTTGTCTCACTGGAAGGTTTTCGGGGACAACAACACACATGGAGCTGTCATCTCCTATGATAACAAGGCCTCCTTCTGGATACTTCCTGAAGGATGAGATATATATATATCGGGGGGAAGTAACATGCTTGTATGGAAATAAAATTTCTGTGGCTTCTGTGTCCAGTGTCACTGACTGACCCTAAGTGTGTGTGTTGGTGGGGGTATCTCCCCTCCCATTCCATTGGTTGGTCTTCTGCTAAGAGGAGAACCCAGGGTTCAGGTGCTCCTGACCAGGACAAGGGCTCAGGGGCTCTGTGATGCTGGGTTTGGGAATTGAAGGAGCCCCAGAAAGAGTCGAGGAGCCTGCTGTCCCCCTGAGGAGCACTGGAGACTGGGGGTGGGGCGTGTGTTGATAGGAGAACACCGTCACAAGCAGAGAACTTCCTCACAGTCGCCAAGGGATTCTTGGAGGGTGTTTCTTATATTCACCTCCTTGGATGAAACCTCACTGGGCTGCAGGCATCTCACCTCTGCATAGATGATAGAACTGTCCTGTGGAAGAGTTGGCTTAGGATGAGGAAGCAGATGTAAGACAGAGGGTGAGAAAGGAGCAGGGATCCCAGCTCACCTTTCTCTCCGCGGCAAACTCAGCAGGCCTGGCTGTGGGGAAAGAGTGAGTTCAGGTCAGGTCTCTGTGCTTCACAGCAAGTACATCTCCTTCCCACCCTTCCTGGCTGGTTGTCTTCCTCTAGAGAGCCAGGGAAGCCAGCGGGGGAAATTCCTTTCACTCCTCCTCAATCTGGAATGGGGAGACCTGGGTTCTAGTTCCAGTTGGACTACACACCAGCTGTGTGACCTCAGGTCCTGGGGGAACTGCCCTTCAGTTAAGAGACTCTTTGATTGTTCATTTCCCCTACTGCCATTTATGGGAAGGAGCAGAAACCCTATGCCAATTCAAACCCATTTTTGCAGACTAGGAATTGAACTAGCAGAGCAGATAAGACATTAAAACGACAGCAACAACAAAACTCCCTGTTTTGAACATCCATTACATGTAGACAATTTTTAAGGTTTGTTTCTAGAACCTAGGTTCCATTCCTAACAACTTATAGTAATCCTGCAAAGCAGGCATTGTCTCCCCTTTATAGATTAGGCTCAGAGAGGACACCTGACTTGCCAAGTCCACAGTAAGTAAGTACATAGAGTCAGGTTTCAAACTCAGTTCTGAGACTCAGAAACCCAAACTCTTCCCATGATGCCACGTGGCCTATTTCTCTGTTAAAGGACCAGCATTTCCCCCACCTCTGCCACCTGACTCTGATAGCTGTGGCTGGAGCTCATAGTCTTCTTGACTCCATCTTATAGTGAGGGCTGTCCTGCTTAGACTTAGACTCTGGAGCAAAGGAAGATTACATCATTTTTTCTCTCTTTTCTTTGTCCTTCACATTGCTCAGGAAAGGGCAAAAAACTCCCTGCAGTTATCATGGTAACAGTGGTGGAGGAGATGGTGTTGAGAATGGTGAATGTAGTGGTCATGGTGGTGTCTGTGGTGAGCGTGGTAGTGGAGGAGATAGGTGGTGGTGGTCATGGTAGCATTGATGATGGTGTGAAGGTGAAGGTGGTAGTGAAAGAGGAGATGGTGGTGACAATAATGGAGATAAATACAATGGTCTTGGTGATAGTGGTGGTGGTCACAGTAATGATAAAAGTGGTAATGACCGTGGTAGTGATACTTTCATTGTAGGTCCAAAACTTCTGTTCGTAAAAGTACCACGTTTGGTCTGAGATCACTCACCTTCACTCCTCTTTGAGGTTCTATGCACCACAGAGTAGACAACACCTTCATCTTTCTCTTTCTGGTGATGCACTGAAAGAAGGAATGAGGCTTAAATAGGATCCACCTGACTCTACCACCTCATGCCATAAGTGTCCTGAAGACATGGAGAGAAGCCCATCAGGGGCTCTGTTATGGTGATAAGTGGCAATGGGGGTTGGTTACTAATGTGGGGATAGCTATCATGGCAAGAGGAGTCAGGCCCCCTTAGCACTTTTTTTTTTTTTTTTTTTTTTTTTTTTTTGCAGCTTCCCTAGCCCTGACACTGTTTAACCCAGAGGTTGACAAACTTTTTCTGTAAAAAAGGTAGTACATATTTTTGGCTTTGTGACCTGTATAATCTCTGTCACAACTATTCAACTCTGTAATATGAAAGCCCTCAAACAAAATAAACAAATGAGCATGTCTGTGTTACAGTAAAACTTTATCTACAAAAACAGGCAGTGTGCTGGGTTTGGCCCATGGGTCATAGGTTTGCCAACCCTTGGTCCAAACCTTCCCTGCCCCGTCTCCTGCAGCCCTGGCTCCCTTCCCACCTCCCTCTCCCACCACCAACTCCATAGCACTCTCTCCTCATGCCCTTTCTAGAAGCTGTTTGTTTTCCTTCCCCAGATGCCTCCAATTCCTGAGACACAGGGCTCAGGAAAGCTCCCTTCTTACTTCCCTTAAGAAGTTCTTCTTGGCCCACATGGGCAGACCACCGTCCTGCTGGAAGTCCTTACCATTGGCATATAGTGGGCACTGCTCTCCACCTGGAGCTGGGGGAGGTAGCTGGGATGGAAGGGGCCCTAGGAGATACAAAGGCATGATTCACTGGGTGTCCCTTAGAGGGCAGGTGGGACAGGGGACAGGAAAGCTGTGAACAAGAATGACAGGGAGGCCACTGAAGGTTTGAGGCCAGTTTGATTAGGAGGGCTAATTCACAGGTCTGGACATGGTTGATTTTTCTGGGATGTTTCCTTTGAAAAAATACCCTAGATGGCTCCATGGGAATCATAAACTAGGAGAAGGTAAGGTGAGCAAGAATGGATCACATTTTTGCTCTCCTCCTAGGAGAGGGCCTAGGCTTACCAGTCAAGCTGCTTTTCAGAAGGAAGAAAAGCTAATAACTTTGACCATACACTATATGCCAGACATGGGGCCAGGCAATCCAAATAAAATATAATCTTCCTAGTAAAGCACCTAACCAGTGACCAGCACATAGTTGGATTTCAAAAACACCTCTCTTCCTAATTCTTTGGTATCTAATATTTTCCACAACCATCTTGCAAAGGTTGATATTTTTATCTCCATTTCATAGATGAGGTGACGAGTGCTGGGAGAGGTGACTTATATAAGGTCACAGTAAGTGGTGGAGACAGAATCTCAATCCAGGTTTGTATGCCTTTTCTCCACTAGCACACTGCCTCTGGAACAGCAGGTGCTTCCAGATCTTTAAAGGTAACTCTTGGGATAGGAATTGGGTCACATGTAGATTTTAGAACACTTGGGTCATGCCTGGTGCCCAAGAAATACTCATTACACTAACAGCTAGAAAGCATCAGAATCAGCGGGTAGGATATGTGGAAATGGCTTCTCCTGTAAAATCAAGAGGGGACTTATGGAGACTTAGACAGATCCCCAGCGATTAAGCATTTTCCAGTGCTCATTTGTCAGGGCTAAGAAATGAGCCTCAGTTTCTGAGTCTCCATTCAATGAAGAGTTCCATGAGTTTGATAGAACTTTATTTTATGGGATGTGTGACAACAGGTAGTAAAAGGAATGCTTTTAAACAAGCACAGCAGAACCTGTACATGCAGGTGAGTGCTACTTTGAAGTGGACCCCTTGCATGACCATATCCTTGTTCCAGTAACACCATCATTGGTCAAATGTTCTAAAAATTGACTTTGGACATTACATCTGTTGACTGTGTTTGGTGGTGGCATATTTCTCTTTGTTAAAGAACAGCTATGATATTTGGAAATGGTTGTGAGTCTCCCAGAGCTGGATTTGGAGAATAAGGCTATTGATCTGGCTGTTTTTCCTGCGTAGCTATGGAATTGGTCCTGAAAGTGACTTTCTGAGCAATATTCTAGAGAATATTTTGTGCGCCTGAGATTCTGACATATTAAGATCACCACCAGCAGTCCTGTTTGCATGAGAGACAGGCTCCTTAGTAAAATGAAGCCTACCTGCTCCAAGGTTGGCAGTGGGTATGGTGGTGATGGTCTATAACCTCTACATCAAGAGGATGCTCTTTTGTTCTCTGTGAAAGGCATCTTCTTCTTGAGGATCTTTCAATAGTGGCCACTGTTTCACCATCTTGTTTGGGGCTGGGGAGGGAGGCAGTTGTGCTACATTACTCTGCCATTACTCTGCCTTTAATGCTTTGACTCAGAGGTGAGTGGACAGAAACAGAAACACCTGTATTACTGAGGCCAGGCTAGGCCATTTGGAGGAGACTTCATTAGACACAATGACAGTAGAACTCACAGATCTTTGGTTTGTGGTTCCCTACTTCAGCTGTCTCCCCAATAGCTCTGGGTCTCCTCTCCTTTTCCCCCACTAAGAAGGGATACTTAAAGCAACTCTAGCCTGTAGTGAATCCAAACTCAAGACTAGTGAGAAGGGTGGAGATGGGAAGTTATATGGACAAAGACTATAAATTCAAAAGGGGAGAGGAAGTTGAAGTCTGGTCCAAGCCCTAACTAGGTGCCTGGTGAGGCAGGGTATTGGGACTAGGGCTGGGGAGAGACCCTTTCAGGTACCCTGGTGGATGCAGGAAGGAATGCTTTGAACGTATGACTGGGTGGTCTTCCTTAATTAGCAGGATGGCCTAGCTCCTGGAAAACTCGTCCCAAATTTCTCAACAGAGGGAGCTGCAAGCTTAAATAAGTACATCTGTCTTTGGAGGTCTATGAGAGCAATCACTTTTGTCCCAGACAAGCAGAAAGTAAAAACATTGCCCCTGCAGAGGATGAAGTGGTGTTGAGTTGAACCTCTGTAGGCAGATTTGAAGCCCTAGGAATGAACCAACACCAGATAGCTTTGGCACTGGTAGCCATTCCTTACATGTGGCCTGAGTTGAGCAAAGGTTAGAGTTGGAATAAACGCGTGGCCACCCAAACTAATTGCTTTGAAAGCCAACATTCATTCTTATGATCACGACTGAGACAGGAAGAAGAAGAAAGTCTGGAATATCAAAATAAATAGATAACCTGAAATGTCGTTTATCTGATTGTTTTCCTCTACATCAGAATTTTAACCTACCTTTTTATTTTCAGTGACTTTGATTAGAAGCATTAGAGAATGCACAGAGGAGAAAGGGCAACCTGGGAACCTGCTGGGGCGATCTGCTTAGATTAGAATGAGAATTTACTGAGCACCCACTATGTGCCAGTCTAAGCAGATCAGAGCTCTGCTTAGCAGAGCTCAATGAGAGAGAAAGGAGGAGGTCTTTTTTTTTTTTTTTTTGTCATATTCCTAGCCACAGATTGTCTTTCAAATGTAAAGGATACTGACATACATCACGTTTGGCTTGTAATAGTTCCTTGGTTTATGTTCTATTCATGCCTGAGTGTGCAGTTGTGTGTTTGTGTGCATCTCTGGATGACTGTGAGCGTGTGAGCAAGTGCATGTGTGTATACGTCTTGGAAGCATTAACTGTCCTTCCATGTGCCCCTTTGTGTGACACAGGAAGAGAAGTCCCCCCTCCCACGCCACACCCAGGAGAAGAGAGTGGCTGGCCCTGTCAGATTCTGGCTTTCCAAAGGCTGGGCAGGGCCTCGCACAGGGATTCAGAAGCTAAGAAAGCCAAGAAGAGTTACTGACCAGCTTTTCTCCAGGGTCTCAAATAAACCAGAAGTGCAGCAGCAATGACCATCATGCCAAGCAGGCTCGCAGGCAGCCAAGGAACCAGCCAGTTGCTGCTGGTGGGAGTGGACAAGACTTGAGAACCTGGGAACGGGGAGAAGAAGCTGGCCATGAGCACTGAGGATAAAATTCAGAAATGCATTTCAGCCTGGCATGGAAGAGGCAGAATGACTGGTATTAGAGGAAGCATCTAGCCTGCGGGAGCCTCGTAGATGGGCATGAAGGATGGCTCAGGGGATGGCAGCAAGGATGATGGTGACACCATGAGTGACCAGGTGACTGCTCCCCCCATAATGCTCCCCACTCCATGGACTTCAATATTTCTCTGCCAGGCTCAGTGGACAGATGGACCAATTAAGGTCCGTGCTCGGTCATGCAGTGGCTGCCATGGGTCCAGCACTGTGCCAGGCGTGGTGGGAGGTACACAGAGGGTGAGATCTGACCCCCGTCAGCTTGCTGGGGCTCAAAGCTTTGTTGGAGGACAAAACGCACCCTTCAGGGAGAGCTTCTTGGGCTCACTCCTCTCTCTGGAGACACCGTTCTCAGCCTCGCAGGAGTAGTTCCCAGCATCCTGCTCTGACTTCACTGGGAAGAGGAGGGAGGCGTTTCCACCACAGGGAGCTGAGTGGTTCCCCACAATCTTCTCATCAAGGTAGAACAAGTACAGGACTGGAGGGGAGCCCCTCTGGGCCTCACAGAGGAGCTGCACCATGTCCCCCACAGCAGGGTCAGTGGGTCCGTGGTGCAGAGTGAGCACAGGACGGGACACAGGAGCTGGGATGCACGTGGGATGGGAGGCTCAGCCTGACCACCCAGGACCCTGGCTCCCTCCTCTCCTGGGGACCTTTCCCCAACTCCTTTCCCCCCAGGGGATCCCATTGCCTGATGCCCAGGTCCCTGGGGGTGTCTCCACTCTCTCGCACACTTACCCTGCACTCTGACCTCCAGCTGGGGGCTCTGCTTCTGGACCTGGCCACCCTCGGTGGCCACCTCACACCAGTAAAGCCCAGAGTCTCCCTCCTTGACTCCTGGGATGCAGAGTTCTGGGTGAGGGCCCCTGTCCTGCAAGGTGTGGCTGTCCTTGTAGAAGGAGAAAAGGAGCCTCAAGGCTGACCTCAGGGGATGCAGCTTTGTCTGACATCTCAGGGTCACCAGGCTACCCTCTCGGGGCTCAGGAGAGGGGGCAGCACTCAGCACAGGAGGTGGGAACAGCTCTGGGGAGATGCAGGCCCAGGGCTCAGGAGGGGAGTCCCGGATGATGAAGCCCCAGGAGGCTGAGGCCTGAGCTTCTACTCATCCCGGGCTGCAGCCTGGGGACACCGATGGGAGGCAGTTTGATCCCCAGGACCTGTCCTCTTGTCCTCATCTACAAGCTCTGAAATGACTTCCACACAGCCAGGTCCTTCTGGAATCTTAGAAGTCAGAGGCAGAGGGGCCCTTCGAGGTCCTCTAGTCCACAGAGGGGAAGGGTGAACCTGGACTGGTCCAGGCTCTTCCCAGTGCCCCCGTTCCAGGAATCTCCCCACTCCTTCCCCTGGCTCCATATGTGCCCCATGGTGGGGAGAGGGGGGTATTGAGACAACATCTTGGGAAACCTCGGGGCCCCATTCATGGGCCCAGCACGAGGGGCAGCCAGAGACAGGGGTCCTGTCCAGAGAGCTACTGGCCTCTAGAGACGGGATCCTTGAGTGGCACCTCCTGCCCCACAAACTCCCAAGCTGGTGACTTACCTTGGACTTGAACCATGGTAGTCTCTGAAGTTAGTGTGAATGTCTGTGGAATATACCACACCTGCCCAGTGCAGCTGTACTGGCCACGGCTCTGCACTGTTGCTGCCCCCATGGACAGAGTCTGGTTCTCCTTAGAGAAATGAAGGAATTTTCCATCTCTGTAGAACTTCACCTGAGACAGTGGTGTATTCTTCCACCCCTGACATTGCAGAGTCAGGGCATCGCCTTCAAACACAGGGTTTGGCCAGGCTTGGAGGTACAGCCAGGCTGCGAGACAGAGGAACAGGGCAGCCCTGGAGTTGCAGGTCCCATCGGTCACTTCTCTCTCTCTGTCCCCCAGCCTAAGGCCTCCCTCTGGGGATGGAGGCCCTTGGATGGCACCAGTGCAGTGTCACTGTCTTCAGTCTTTCATGCCGACCAGAGAAGGGCAGGACCTGGACTTCCTTTACTCCTTCTCCTTCCTTTCCTTCTTCTCTCCTTCCTCTTCCCTCTTTCTCTTTATTCCTTTCTCTTCCCCTGCCCTTCTCTCCTCTCCCTGTGTCTTCTCTCTGGCTTTCCTCCCACCCCCACCCTCCTTGTCTTCCTTTATATTGCACTTTCCTGTCTGCCTTGCCAAGCTTGGCTTAATTGCATTCATTCTGTTCATTGTCTTGCCTCATTCCTCCTGATTCAATTCCCTCCAGCCTAGATTGGCTTCTCCTCCTCTGGCTACCTAATGTGACACTTTCTGCAACCTTCACTTCTGTTAATAGCAGCATCTGTGTTCACCAGAAAGCAGTTGGTGGGGAGTGTTGGAGGTGCCACAGCCTGAGCTCTCTCCCTCCTGCCTTCCTCATTGGGCTTCTCCAGGCCCAGCCTCCATCTCTACCTCAGCAGGGCATTTCATCTTCCACCACTCTCATGGAAGGGATTTGTTCTCTCTGTCTCTATTCCTAAAATGTATTCTGTGCCCTGATGTGAGCAGGAGAAGAGCTCCCAGGGATCCACTATCACCTGCAGGGCAGCAGCATCATTGCCTGCAGGGCAGGCTGAGCCTGTCCTCAGTCTGTATCTGTCCCCAGGCTGTATCATATCTTTGATAAGCCAGACACCCCCATTCCCAGACAGCCTTCTGAGCCATCCTGATGGCTTGAGACTAATGAAGAGTAACTGTTAGGGAGCCTCAGCATATCCTGCTCTTGTCTAGATCTTGTGGATCCTTAGGACCCACTCTCCTCACCCTGGAAGAAATGATGCTTACCGCATTACTGAATGGCAAGCCTTGCTTCCACTACTGCTTTTCCTAACAGCACTAAGTATTGGTTTGAAGTATCTCCCCCTGGAATCACAGGGTATGTCCTTGGAGGTCAAGATTTCATAGATCAGAATTTTTTCCTGTTTGACAGAAAGCTCCATGGAGGTCAGTGTCACTGAATGGGCTGGAGGGAAGGGGATCTGAGGAAGGAAGGAAGGAAGGCTGATCAGCAGACAAATGTACCTGCTTCTCTGAACATAAAAGGAAGGAAGGGAGTCCCAGTCTTGTTGAGTTGAGAATATAAGAGCTCCAGAACCACATGGAGAGAAGACAGAGGCCATAGCCACTTTTAAGGGTATAGGATAGAGGCCTAGAGCCCCACTGCTGAGGCTTGGGTCACCTTGGGACTACCCTCGGCCTTAGACTAGTGGAGTTCCAGGTTCCTCCTTTTCCTGGGAACTGGCCAAGACACCTGAGGAAGGGGCCTCGTCTGGTGCTGCTCTGCAGATGTTTCTGGGGGATCCCATGGCACTGTCCTGTTCCCATCCAGTAAGTTGTGGCCCATAGACATACTTTGAATTAGAAGAGAAATGGACACAACTTACCAGTTTTCCCAACACAGGGAACTGCAAGATAACAAAGTAACATAATTAGGTTAAGTAGCAAAAAGAGCTTTCTGACAAGGAGGTCTGTCACTTCAGCAATTGGGACTTACACCCATTCAACCAACCACCCAGCCACCAAACCGCCCATCCACCCATCCACCCAACCATCCAACCATCCAACCATCCAACCATCCAACCACATAGCCACTCAACCGCCAAGCAACCCAGCCATCAGCCATCCAACCATCCAACTACACAGCCACCCAACCACCCAGCCACCCAGCCATCCCATCATCCAACAACCCAACCATCCAACTGTTCAACCATCCAACCACCCATCCACCAAACCGCCCATCCACCCATCCACCCAACCATCCAACCATCCAGTCACCCAGCCATCCTATCATCCAACAACCCAATCATCCAACTATTCAACCACCCAACCACCCAGCCACCAAACCACCCATCCACCCATCCACCCAACCATCCAACCATCCAGCCACCCAGCCATCCCATCATCCAACAACCCAACCATCCAACTATTCAACCACCCAACCACCCAGCCACCAAACCACCCATCCACCCAACCATCCAACCATCCAGCCACATAGCCACTCAACCACCAAGCAACCCAGCCATCAGACATCCAACCATCCAACTACACAGCCACCCAACCACCCAGCCACCCAGCCATCCCATCATCCAACAACCCAACCATTCAATTATTCAACCACCCAACCAGTCAGCCACTTGACTACTCAATGTTTATGGTGGACCTACTCCCTAGAACTCTTTGCTCTATCTCAGTTCAAATATTGCCTTCTCAAACACGTCTTCCCTGAGACTCCAATCAGAAGAATTTTCCCCAGTCACTAAAACAATGCCCCATTGTATTATCATCAAAGCACTTATCACTATTTGAATTTATCTTATTCATTAAATTGCTTACATATTATCACCTGTCTGTCTGTCTAGAATGTAAGCTCCACATTAGTAGGGACTCTGACTATCTTACTCATTGCTATATTTTCTATGCCTAGGACCTGTGCCTGGAACACAGTCTGTGTTCAGTAAGCATCTGCTGAATAAATGCACGAATGCTTTCCTTTGCATCCAGTTGTATGAGGTGGGAAGCAAAAAGTAGAAAACACAGGACTAGACTCTTGCACAAATGTGCCAGAGAACCCATATAGCAAGGGCAGGGCCTGATTCTTGTGGTCCCATCTGTCCACAGAACTCTGGTGAAAAGGGTACAGAAGTGATCAGACTGAGGAGGCCAAGTCCCCTGAAAGAGTAATCATCAAAGGATGTGAGACATTGTCAGGCAGCACAGATGAATAAGAGAACTACAAATAAACTGGATGCATCCCACATCATGCTTGCATCTTGGATGTGCTGCATTCATCCTTTTAAATGAGTGGTGTGAGAATAGGTAACCTGGGAAGAGAGGCCAACTCACAAAATGATGACAGATATGGTTAGGTAGGTTTGAATAACCCAAGTAATGGAAGACTCGAAATTGAAGGTCACAGCTGGATATGAAGCAGTGAAGAATCTTCCGGACTTTGGGGCAAGGTGTGAAACAATGAATGAATGTAGGGCTGAGTGCAGTCAGTCCAGCCAATCCTCATACATTTATTTGTGTCCTTCATTGCTGACATGTCCTAGGTATTTTGCATAACACCAACAAAATGCAAGAATGGCCTTGGGAGGGCTGGGTGAAAACCCTCTAAGAGCAGATGTTTGGCTCTGTCACATGGTGTCATCTTTGTTTTCTACAATACTTTGGACACAGATGGAATCTTTCAGCTCTATTCTCTATTCAGCTCAGGATCAGCTCAGTCATAAGTTCTCAAGAGTGTGCAGAACAATGAGTCTCTTCCTCATCATCCCTCCAGTTCCACCCCAACCCCCATCTATGAGCTTGGTGCAGTGGAAAGCATGCAGGATTTGGAATCAGATGACCTGGACTTAAGTCATGAATGTGACTCTTTCTGTATGACCTTGAACAAGTTGTCTAAATTCCAAGAGCCTTCAATATCTCGTTCTGTCATATCACATAATAGAAATGATAATAGTCATTTTTTTTTTCTTACAGTGTAGTTGTGAAGGTTATATTGACCCACTGCCTGGGAAAGTGGTTACTACACTAACTGAAAGCAGAAAGGCGGCCTGACCTCAGAGTGATAGAGACCTTACTCTGTAATAATGTCTTCCTTCCCTTCCCCTCCTCACTGGAAAACAATTTTGCAGCTACAAAGTGCTAAACAAGCAGGGTTGAGGCCACTGAAGCCAAAAACAAGACAGAAGGCACCCAGGAAGCATAGATGCACTTAAAATGAGCTCATGCCCCCAAATCCCGATGACTTGCTGCCCATGGTACTGCAAGATCTTGGAGGTGGGATTACAAACTTGCTTTCTGCAATCAAAACAGCAGCCAACTGGGAACATACACAGTGGGTGACACCTGCTCACAGCAGTTTCTGCAATGAGGGCCCAGGGACCTCCATCAGCCATATAGGCCAAAGATGAGGTGACAGTATAATGAGGTGGCCGAGAGCTACTGTCAAACCAAGTTCCATAATAGAGTTCCAAAAAATGAAGGCAGCAGCCCCTGCCAACTCTAGGAGCAGGATAATTTCCTCTTAGAGTTTCTGAGGGATCGGGAGATATTTATCTGGGAAAGATACAACAGAGGAGAGACACAAAATACTTAGTGGGCTAAGCTTAAAAGAAGGGAGCGACTTATTCTGAGTTACTTTATAGGACAGAAATGGAGACTAGAGGGATCAGGGAGGCAGATTTCAGCTCACCATGAAGAACTCTGTCACCACTGAGCTCTACCACTGTGGAACAGGGTGCTGTGCCAAGCCGCAGCAGTCACATTGCTGGGAGCGCTGTGTGGGACCCCATGACACCTCCTATGGACGCTGTGGGAGTATGCAGGGAGCAGGCTCCAGTGGTAGGAGGGAAGTTGGCTAATGTTCAGCTCAGAAGAAAATTAAGCTTAATTTCCCAAACTTTAAGTACATATTTCACGTTCAGCCAGGTCCCAGCATGCTCAATGTCAGGGTTCCTTTCCTGCTGGAGTCCTGACAGCCAATAATAGTAATAGCCACCAATTTATTATGACCATACCCTGCTCTTGAGAGAGGAAATAGCAGCTCTACATGATACATGTTTCTACACACCCAGCCGCAGGGCCTGTGATTTAGGCTGTTTTTCTGGGGTCCCTGAGCATCACATGGGACCAAATGTGCTGGTGCTGGGTTCTCCATTACACTGTGCACCAGTCAGCCCGTCACTGACTCCCTTCCTCTCCTCCTTTGCTGTCTGTCATCCTTGTCCTGGGTTCCAAGCTGGAACACTCTCAGACTGTATCTAGACAACTCCAAGGACTGTTCCTTTTACAAGGTAGTGCCATTTGCTCCTGTGAGTCTTGTGCCTGGAGTATATCCAGGCACTGCCTCAGTGTGAGCATTAGACCTTTCCATTTGTCCAAATGGCCATTCGTAAAACACACAGAGTAACACGCTACGCTGGAGAAGGAACATTGAGTGGAACAGGCATTTTCCTCACAGGGTCAAATTCTCACAAACTCTGTCCAGGAAGAGGTTATATTTAGGAACAGTTTTGCTTTTCCAGTTCAATGAAAACAAACAGCAAACAAGCTATTGGGACCAAGAATTAAAAAGTAGGTCCACTTGGAAACTGTAAAGTGAAACAAAATATATGCACAAATTATTTCTTTTAGGTATAAGGGGGGTGATACTGGCTGAGACTGAGCTGGGTCTGGGGGAGCCCAGTCACCCTCCTCGTGCAATCCTCCACCCTTAGACCAGCTCCCTCAGTTACAAGTAACCTGCATGAGGAGGAATGGAGAGAAGAGAGAGAGGCATGGATCAGATAATGAAGCTGATTCTTCAGACCAGCCCCATGGGTCTGAAACAGCCTCCAACAGAGAGAAGATGTATGCGGAAGAGAGACGGTCAATTTGAAAAGGGCTTTGGTTACTCAGGGCACAGGCCTTTCAACCAGGTGAGAGGTCTGATCATTGTTAAGTGGTTCTAAGAAAATGCTGAGGCTCCATAAAAATATGTCACCCTGTAAAATTCCACCTCCCATTGCCGAGCAAAACGTCTGGGACTGTTATCCCTCATTTCCCTGACTCCTGCCGTGTTGCCCCCAGCGGCCTCTTTCCCTTCTGTAACTTCAATTTCCTTTTGAGACAACTATTATTAGTATTTTAACCTGATATCACAAGGTAGAAATGTCATTGGGAAGTTAGGTGACCTTGTAATGTGATTTTCTGCCTCCCTAATTTATCTCTGACATATCAAAGGGCTGCCCTGCCAAGGACCCAGGACAATGGGATAGGAAACACTGAGGAGTTTCTCCTACCCCAGTGCCCATCTCTCCCAAGCATGCCCAGGTACACGCACCTGTCTTGAGCTCCGGCCACAAACCCACTGGAATTGGAAAAGGTGTCTCAGGGATGACTTATGGTCCTTAGTGCTCTAGGAGGGGATGCCCAAGCTGGTTGACTTACCAAAGAGCAGCACAGCCATCCAGAGCAGCATGGGGCCTGTCCTGGCACAGAGGAGGGAACACAGGTCAGAAACAGGCTGGGCGAAGCTGACAGAGAGCAGCCAGGCCTCAGGATCGAAGGTGGGTGAGTGACCTAAGCTGGGTAGTGCTATAGCTTGATAGTTGAAATAGGAAGTGGGAAAGAAACTTACAAAGCTCTAATTGGTATTTCTTCTTTGGCTGAAGAAGTATTACATGAATTAATTTGCTTGAACACTAAACATGAAGGAGTCAGTATGTCACTAATAAATCCCTGACACTTTCTGTGGCTTCAACAAGCCTATGCCAGGGAACTAGGATGGAACATGGTTACGGGACATCTCCACTAGAAAGATCCAGAGACGGCCCGAATTTGCTTGTCCTCAGCATCATTCAGCCTGGGAGGCAGCGCAGCACTGGAAAACTAAGATCACCCACCCCTTGACTCCCAAGCGACCTCCCAGCTTCCGAGGCACTCCTATCTCCAGCAGTAAATGTTTGTGGACGCTGCAGTGAGATGGAGAAGTGGAGCCCTGAGGACAGTTCACAGGATCCTCAGTTCAAGAAGGAATCAAGCATCGATGAGTATGGAGTAGAACACAGATGGAGCTTCGGAATCTGAGGCTTTTAAGACTGTCAGGTATTATTTTGAGAAGAACTCTTCCTTAAAAGACACCATTAAGAAAGGGAATAGACGAGTTGTGGTGTGATGAGATAGTTTAAATACATGCAGCTGACAAAGGGCCCACATAAGAAATATAAGAATTTCTGCAAGTCAATAAGAAAAAGACAGACAAATACTAGAAAAATGGGCAAAAATAATTGGATAGGTACTTCACAGAAGCAGATATCCATGTGTCAAATCAACATAGCACAAGGAGCTTGATATCATAAATCACTGGGGGAACGCAAATTTAAACCACAGTAAGATACCACTACACCTTCTGTAAGAATAAGGGAGTGATACCGGCTGAGACTGAGCTGGGTCTGGGGGAGCCCAGTGACCTGCCCCATGCAATCCTCTCCTGAGTATTGGTGAGGATGTGAAGAAACTAGAACTCTTGTACACCACCAGTGGGAATATAAATGGTACAGTCACTAGAAAATGGCTTGGCAGAATCTACCAAAACTAAACACAAGGATCCCTGATGGTTCAGCATTTTCACTCTTGGGTAGATGTTGAACAGAAATGTATACATACAGGCATCAAAAAACATGCACACGAGTGCTCATAGCAGCATCATTTGTAATAGATACAAACTGGAAATTATTCAATGTTCCCTCAACAGAGAAAGAGGTCCCACATTCCCATCTCCTCTGTGGACAGAACATGAGAGTTTGTGGTGAAACACGGAGTCAGGCAAAATACTAGGAAGCATTTTCTTTCTTTCTTTCTTTCTTTCTTTCTTTCTTTCTTTCTTTCTTTCTTTCTTTCTTTCTTTCTTTCTTTCTTTCTTTCTTTCTCTCTCTCTCTCTCTCTCTCCTTTCTTTCTCTTTCTCTCTCTCTCTCTCTTTCTTTCTCTTTATTATTTAGAAGGAGTCTCGCTCTGTTGCCCAGGCTGGAGTGTAATCTTGGCTCACTGCAACCTCCGCCTCCCGGGTTCAAGTGATTTTCCTGCCTCTGCCTCCCAAGTAGCTGAGATTACAGGCATGAGCCACCACGCCCGGCTAAGCATTTTCTTATGGTAAAGTTATTCCTGGAAATCTTTAAGTGAGAAGTTCTACACGTGGAATTTGATGGAATTTGATGTGCTTATTGCTGAGGCCAGGGATGGAGAGAGAGAATTTTCTAAGTTTTCTTGACCTAGATTATCTGATTCAGTGGAAGTGGGAAACTAATTTGACACTGCCAGGCATTTTTTTTTTTTTTTTTTGGTGACTCAGTTGTTTAGGAAAGAGGTAAAAGTAGTGAGGAAGTAAAGTAGGAAGTAAATCTCTTGTCCACTCACCTAAAGATGGCAACATTCATACATTTTCCTCTATCGTTCTCTTTCCAACAGATCTCCTGAGTTGTCTCCAGCTTCGTTCAGCTGCAGGTCCTGTGGTTGTGTGGAGGCCCTGCAGGGCAGCAGCTGGGGCAAGAGAGAGAGGGGATAACCGCAAGTGGTCTAGCTTGCAAACACCTACGGTGGTTTGCACACAGAATGGTTGACGCCTCTGCCCTGGCAACTTCTGCTTTCACTGGGTTCTAGCGGCATCCGACCTTTCACACTTCCCTTGCAGAGCAAGATGCTGTTGCGCCTTCAGAGGTATTGGTGAAACCAGCTCTCTGAGCTGAGCTGGCTGCATGTCATTCCCCTGGGGATGAAGGTGACCCTCGGGGAGCAGCAACAGGGCTGCTGCCCAGGTTAGGAATCTTTCAGGACTCAGGCTGACCTTGAACTGATAATGGGATGGGTTAGCGGAGATATTAAAACCCATGATACTAACACTAATACTCTAAGGGAATTCAGGGGCTAAAAGGAGGTGGGAGGAAAATAGAGTGTGGATGAGGATCCAGAAGAGGAGCCAGAAGAGGCTCCAGGCCCAGGTGCTCTCATCGCTCAGAGTCAGTTGTCAGGGCGGCATTAGTCAGGGACAATGGCCGTTGGGGAATAGGATAAGTCATTGCAGCTCCCAGAGGCGAGAGGGGAGAGCAGGAGAGCTTGGGGTAGGGGACAGCTCTGCATGGTAGGCCCTGGAGCCCAATATCTGTGCTTGAATCCTCATTCTGGATACGAATCTGGTGAGAGACCCTGGGTAAGTTTTTAACCAGTCTGTTCCTCAGGGTCCTTATCTTTAAAGTGGATAAATAATTATACCTGCTTCATAGGGTTGTTATGAAGGTTAAACAAGATTAAAAACATGAGACGCACTCGGACAGCAAGATCTAATAGAACTTTCAGTGATGATGAAATGTTTTCTGGGCTGTCCAGTTTGGTGGCCACGTAGAGCTATTAAGCTTTTGAAATAGACTCATGAGATGGAGAAACTGAAGTTTTAATTGTTTTTACTTTAGTTGAAATTTTAAAAAATTTAAACAGCTCCATGTGACAAGTGTCTGCCTCCTTGGATACTGCAGACTTAGACCAATGCCCGCGAGTAGGAAGTGCTCGGTGAAGGTGAGCTATTGTAAGAAGTGTGGGCCAGGAAGCCTTAACTACTAGAGCCTTCCTCTCAACCTTAGTATTTTGAGTGAAGCCCAGAAAGATAAGTACTTTGTGCAAAGGCACTCAGCCAGAAAGTCTGCTGCGATTGGAGTCTCATCCATAGCTGGAACCACAGGCCTATGGAGAAACCTGAGACCATTTCTGAGTTAGGTCTGAAAGACAGAACACATTGGAGAAACATCAAAAGCCTAGAAACTTAAGACAGGAGTGGAAATGACCAGGAGTCGGGTGAAGATGGAGCCAGACTGGGCATGAAGCTCTGGGCCTGTCCTACAGAGGGCAGAAAATGCTATGGGGCATCTGGTCACCACCCTCATTTCCTCTCTCCATCCTTACCCCTTCCTTCTGGAAAGCTACTGGAGAGAGCATGGCAGCGCCAGTGGAAAAAAACCTTCTTTTGTGTCAGGTCTGCAGCGACCTCTTGTGGCCATATGAACAACACTTGCCCTAAGGAGGGAATCTTTATTCGTACTATTATTCTCTGTCTATCTATCCATCCATCCATCCATCACCATCCATCCATCCATCCATCCATCCATCCATCCATCCATCCATCCATCCATCCAGGTATTTGTATTTCTTTTTAGCCCTTGCTGTATGTCTAGTCCACCCCTGCCTCCATGAGTTCAGGAAGTGATGGGCATATACGTGGGTGTAGTTTTCGTGGTTCCTATTTTCCCCCATGTTTCCATTATTCTATTTATCACACTGTGTTATATTTATTTTAGTGTCTCTCTATACTTTTAGTATATGACTTCTTCAAAGCCAAGAACTGAATCTAGCTCATCTTTGTGTCTCCAGGCCTAGCACCTAAGTATAATTGTTAGGAATTTTGGAGTCAGAGAAATACAGGTTATAGTCCTGGCTATGCAGCTTACTAGGCAAGGAACCTGGGGCAGTGACTTAATCTCACTAAGCTTCAGGTTCTAAATTTGTAACATGGTAATAACAACATTCAATTTCTAGTATTGTGGGGAGAATTACACTTTTGCACACACTATATCTTGTACATTTGACCCTTCACCTGAAATTGGATTCTTTTGTATCTTCTGAGGAGCCTTATACCACCAATGCTATACTACCCTTTTCTCTCTCATGAATCCAGTCCCCCCATCTCAACTGGATTTTTTCCATAGATGCTTCTGAAAGATGCTAAGGTCTTAAAAACTCTTAACGAAACCAAACCAAGCCAGCAAGCTCACCTTGATTCCACACCCCCCTGGGAGCCCCAATTCATAGGCACTCTAGTTGAGAAAGTGGTCTATAGCAGACCTTACCAGTTGGTATTCTGAGACACATTGGTGTATCTCAAATGGCTATAGGTGTTATAAAATATTGCTTTCCTTAGCCCTCAGAGCATCTGTGTGGGACCGCACTTCCAGCTGGGAGCAGCCTTGTGCAACTGGCCAATGTCCACTGAGATATAATTTTCTATAAGTTTCACAAAGCAGTAGATTTTGGCAAGCACTGGTGTGTGTTAGCTTACTCCTCACTCATCTTCAACCCATTCCAATTTGGCTTCAGATGTGATTCCTTCACATGTCTGGCCCATCCAATGGATGGGTTTTGTCCTCATTTTGGGTACATGCTAATGTCATTACTGTGGGTTACTCCCTCCATTTTAAACCACTGTGAAGCAACTGTGTCCTGGTTTTCCTACCATCTCTCCCAGTAACACCTTCCCATGTTCCTCCGCAGGCTCAGCCTCCCTCCTCTAGTGGCTGTGAAGAAGTTCTTCATCCCCTGGCCCCATGCCCTTTTCTCTTTTCACTTTCCCTTTTAGTGAGAGTATTTCTCTCACTGAGGATGCTCATCTGTGCCATGGTTTAACTTGCTACCCCTGATGCAATAAATCCCAAATGTATCTTTCTAGCCCAAGCCATAAGCCTGAGTTTCAGATATAAGTATCTGACTGCTTACCTGAGAGCTCCATGTGGAGGTCTCAGAAGCTCCTTTTACTCAACCTGTCAAGGCTGAACCCAGCCTCGACCTCCCAACCTGGTCCTTTTCTGTTTCCTACATTATCCAACAGCACCACTAACCCTGATTGTGAGTCTGAGACAGCTTGTCATGACTCTGATTTTCCCCAAAGTGCAAAATAAAGCAGCAACAATGTTCCCATTCACATGACCCTTTAAGATAATAGATACTGTGTATTTGTGGGCACACACATGTGCTTTATGTTTTTCTTGTTTATTATCTCCTGACTGCCTGCCCTCACGGCCAGTCTGGCTAAATCTCGGTCATGTCTTCGATTTAAAAGTTTATGCCAGGCACAGTGGCTCACGCCTGTAATCCCAGCACTTTGGGAGGCTGAGGCGGGCGGATCACGAGGTCAGGAGATTGAGACCACCCTGGCTAACATGTTGAAACCTTGTCTCTACTAAAAATACAAAAAAAAAAAAAAAAAAAAAAAAAAGAAGGAAAATTAGCCAGGTGTGGTGGTGGGTGTCTGTAGTCCCAGCTACTCAGGAGGCTGAGGCAGGAGAATGGCGTGAATTCGGGAGGCAGAGCTTGTAGTGAGCTGAGATCGTGCCACTGCACTACAGCCTGGGCAACAGAGCGAGACTCCATCTCAAAAAAAAAAAAAAAAAAAAAACAAACAACAAAAAACAAACAAATAAAAAAAACCAGTTTATTTAACCGTTCCTGCAGAAACATTTTCCTGACCGCCATTCCCCACCCAGGCTGAGTTAGGTGCACATACATCCCCTGTCTGAGGATTTAGCACTTTTCCCTGGCACTGTGATTGCCTCTTGTGTGCATTCCCCCAAGAGACTGCAAGCTTCTGAGGGCAAGGGCCATTTCTGTCTTGCCCTTTGCTGTACCCTCAGTGCCTGGAAGCAGGTGTTCGACATATATGTGTGAGATGGAGACTGCAATAAGGCAGAGGTCCCCTTCTCCCTGCAGTGTGATGGCTGCTAACTGCCTTCTCACCTGCCCTCCTTCAGGTCCTCTTACCCTCTCTTATTCATGAATAAGTAGATTTTAGGGTAAGGTTACTTTACTAAAGGTGGTTGGTTGACTCTGAATTAGCTTAGTATCCAAATAACTCAGCACCTATTACTTTCCTCCGTGGCAGTAGGAGAATATCAATTTCTTTGGAGGGACATCAGTTTAATCCATGCTGTTCCTTTGAATCGGAACTCCACACTCCCTCTACTTCCTTACTTTCAATTTCCTACGTACCCACCCCATTCCTCCTCGCATGTGCCATCGTAGGCAGCATGTTATGTTTTCAGTATGCTTCAGATAAAACATCCTTGACTGGAAGTCTGTGGTTATCAAAAACAGCTTTAGAAATTAGGGAATGGCTCCACAGAAGGAACTGAAAATGACTGGAAGCTCATTTTTGGCTGGAGATTGAGGAAGAAAAGCATATATAATTAAAGTGATAAATTGCATTATTTTGGGTTCTCTGTTTACCACTGTCAAACATAATCTATTTCATGCATTTATATAGAATGCATAAAATAGGTCATATTTAATTTTCTTCAGTTTGCTTATTTTCTCCTCCAGTTCCTTGGGTAGATGCAGAACCCAGATGGAAATGGGAAGACTATAAAACTTGTGTCTTTAGAGGAGATGGTGGTAAAGGATTTAGTGCACTGGACCCTGGGAGTTGGACACTCACGGGTGAGGGAAAGAGGCTCCTAGGAATGAGCATGGTGTGTGAATCAGACAGGCTTGAGTTAGAATCCTGACTTTGCTGAATGAGGCTGCATGGCTTGGATTCCCTACTCATTCCTCTTCTCAAAGTATTCCTTCCTGCATTCATTCCCTCCACTCTTTCCCACCATCAATTTGTCTCTCCACTGGACTTTTTTCATCTGTATATGGACACGCACAGTAACATCCAAAGCAAACTAAACCTCTCCTTTGCCTCACTCATCTTTTTCAGCTTCCTCCCCATCTTTCTCCTCCCTTCCATTTGGGCCAGAAGACTCACCCACACTCACTCTTTCCTCTTCTGCAAACCCTACTCACTCCCTGATAGTGGGTGATCTGGCCTTAGCTCCCACCACTCCACTGAATTGCTTTTGCTAAAGACACAAAGTCTCCTGTGTTGCTGGCTCCAACAGGGGATTCTCGGCCCTCTGCTGACTTGGCCACTCTGCATTTGAACCGTTGACATTTCATGTTCCACTCTGAAATGCTTTTCTGTCTTGGCATGCATCACGTCCCCTCTCCTAATTCTCCTGCCTCACCAGCCACTCCTTAGTCTGTTTGCCGGATCATCCTCTTTCTCCTGACACTAAATGTAGGGATGTTCAGTGTTTGCTATTTACACTGTCTCTCTATTCTCATGGCTCGAAATAATATGCTGGTGACACCCAACTTTATATCTCCTGATCTGACTCAACCTCTCCCGAGGATCTTGGACCTGAATATGCAATTGCCCAGCTCTACTCCTGCACTTGGGTGGGTCACAATCATCTCGAACTTGACATGCCCAAAATAAAACTCTGTCCCTCTCCTCCTTGCTGGGAACGAGTAAACAGATGCACAAACAATTCTTGTCATGGTT
Source organism: Macaca mulatta (assembly GCF_049350105.2). Taxonomy (NCBI): domain Eukaryota; kingdom Metazoa; phylum Chordata; class Mammalia; order Primates; family Cercopithecidae; genus Macaca; species Macaca mulatta. The sequence continues at coordinate 107,100,062 of NC_133406.1, forward strand.
CCTGCTCTCATGCCCACCAGTCTTCTCAGCCGGTAAACAGCACCACCAGTTACTCAAATCCAAACCTCAGAGTCACACTTCACATCTAACCTATTCCCAAGTTCTATTGATTCCTCTTCAAAATATATCTCAAATACACCTTATTCTCTCCATCTTTTCTGCCACCATTACAATGGAGTTCCCCAATGTCCTTTGCCTACATTACTGTAAAGGCCTCTTAATTCTTTTCCTGGCCTCTGCTCCTACCCTCCTTTTTTCCATCTTGCACAGAGCAGACAAAAGTGACCTAATCAGTGTAAACAGATCAAGGTAAATACTCCTCTGGCTAAAGCCCCTAGCTCCCTATCTCTCCATTCCACTAAGAATAAATCATCACCTCTTTTATAGCACCCTGCATGCCCAGCCCTGTCTCTCTGGCCTGCCCGGAGGCTATGCCCCCCTCTTACTATGTTCTGGCTGATGTTTCAGATCTGCCAACACAGGGAGCACCTTGCTTTCTTACGTGCTCTTCTGTCATTCTCTCTCTCTCTCTCTCTTTTTTTAAGATGGAGTCTCACTATGTTGCCCAGGCTGGAGTGCAGTGGCATGATCTGGGGCTCACTGCAACTTCCTCCTCCCGGGTTCAAGCTCCTTCCTTAGCCTCCTGAGTAGCTGGGAATACAGGCGCCTGCCACCATGCCCAGCTAATTTTTGTATTTTATGTAGAGACAGGGTTTCACCATGTTGGCCAAGCTGGTCTTGAACTCCTGACCTCAAGTGATTCACCCACCTTGGCCCCCCAAAGTGCTGGGATTACAGGTATGAGCCACTGCACCTGGCCGCTCTTCCCTTTGTCTCAGGGGCTCTTCCGCTACCCACCACCTCTCTTCCTGCCCTTTCTAAATAAATAAATAAATATTATTAAATATTCAAAAGTGAAAAGCATATGAAAGAACATAAGAAACATTCGGGTACTCATCACCCAGCACTTTTTAATTCGAAAATGTTGCCATATTTGCTTCAAGTTTTTGTTTTTCTTAAAGAAATAAAATAGCACAGTATCAGCTGAAGTCCCATATATACTCCTCCCCAATTCTATTCTTTCTCCCTTCCTATAAGTAACACCTGAACCTGGTATTCATCCCTTCCAAGTGTGTTTTCACACTTTCAGTACATACACCTGCACTGATCAACAGTATATGGTACTGTTTGGAACAGTTACAATTTTATGTAAATGGTATTTCACTGTGGAGGACTCTGCAACTCACCCTTTTCCTCAGCCTTGTTTGTGAGATGAATTCACACTGACACGTGTGGCTCTCACCATCTCCACGGTGGCATAGTATTTCATTGGATATACATGTCTGATTTTATCTGTTCTTCTAATGATGGATAATGGTGCCATTTTCAATTTTTGGCCATTATAACCAATGCTGCAAAGAATATTTGCACATGCCTCCTTGGGCACATGTTTGAGAGTTTCTCCAGGGTAAAACCTTAAAAACAGAATTTCCGAATAATAGAGTATGTGTCTCTTCCACTTTACTAGATAGCGCCAGATTGCTCTTCAAAGTAGTTGGCAAATTTCCACTCCCACGGCAGTGTGGGTGAATTTACGGAGCTCCACACTCTCACTGACTTAGCTGGTGGTGGGGAGGGGGACACAGCAGGCACCCAGCAGCTTGCTGAGATCTAGGGCAGCAGCAGCAGGAGGGGTACTCTGCTCTTCTCTCTCCCAGTCGTCCTGTCCAATGGTCAGGTGGTTGGAGGTCAGGATCCCAGAGGCGCATTTAGAGCAGGCTCCGGCACCTGAGTCACTGGGAGATGGGGTCTTAATCCTCCTCTCCCCTAATTCTTTTCTAAAATTTTAAAGCAATACAAAACAAAAGCTTCCCTACCTTGAACTAAAATGAAAAAGGACCCAACGTGCCACAACAAACATCTGTATGCTTAACATCCTAAATACACACGGCTAACATTTTCATGTATACATTTGCTTAGGATGTTTTCCTTTTAGGAAACAAAGCACATTTCAGTTAAACTTGAAGTTCTCCTTCCTGGTCTTTTCTCTCCTTTCCAGGAGGCAGCTAAGATTCTGAGTTTGATAGGTATCCAAACCATTTATTTGTGTAACATATGTATGTATCAACACACAATTTACAGTATTGTTTGCTTTTATTCATACAAATAGTATTTTGTATCTGCAAGTTTCTTTCCTACCCACCCAACTTTGTTTCCAAAATACATCTGTGTTGATACTGGTGTCTGTAGTTCAGTGTTTGTCTATTCTCCTAGCAATGTATTTTCAGGTTGTTTTCAGTTTTTGGCTATTTAAACAAGACTATATATACACTCCATGGAGGCAGACATTTTGGCTTTTGTTAACACTCAATTTTTAGACCCTAGAATTGTGCCTGGCATATAGTAGGTGCTCAATACAATATGCATTGGGTTAGTGAATAAGTGAGGAGCCTCATACATGTGGCTAACTTACTCAAATACAGAATTTGTCTGCAAATATATATATATAATATTATGTATAATATATATTATATATTATTATATATAGTATATATTATATACATACACACACATATAAAGTGAAGTGGCTGGATTTTGGGGTGAACTAATCAACATATCACTCTCCAAGGTTACTATACTGATTTACATATCCTCAGCAGTTTAGGAGCTCCCGTTTCCCCTTAGCCTTGCCAACTTTAGTATTTTGAGATTTGGTGTGTGTGAATGTGTGTGTGTGTGTGTGTGTGGATGTGCGTGTGTGTGTGTGTGTGGGGGGGGTGGGTATATGTGTGTCCAATCCTGCTGTATATAAAATCATATATTATTGTTGTTATTCTTATTTTAATTTGTAATGTCCTGGTTTCTTTCTGATTTGCCTCACCTGGGGATCCCATTGACTTCCTTTGTGGCCTCCAGGTTATTAAAGGAGCAGAGGTGGGTTGGGGTGGGTTGAGGGTCCCTCTCAAGAGTGTGGCCTGACTCCTGCATGGACCTGGAACCCTCCATGTCTTCCCAGCCGTCCTTCATCCCTGGAGGGATTTGAGCACCGGTGCCAGGGCAGATCTGGGACCACAGGATTGCAGAACACCATGTGGAGACCCAGGCTTGTCCCCCCGCCCAGTCCCATCTTGGGCTCTGCAGTTCCCTGTGAGGGACAGGAGAGGACTCCCTGGTGCCTGTGCTGGTCTGTGATTTTCTAGGTCTTCAGGTGAACAGTGCTGACCAGGAGATGCCTGAGTTGCCAGACTCAGCTGCCTTGACTTTTCCAGGACCGGGGATGTTCCTCTGTGGGGAGCTGTCTTTGCAGTCCCCAGCTCTTCTCTCCTCAGCACACACCATGCCCTCTGCTTACAGAAAAAAGATACTACCTGATTTGTGTGGCTTTTTAGTACTTGACAAATTGATCACTATTTGGAGAAGAGAAGACAGGTTTGAGGGTAAGTGGACAGATGTAGTGACAGAGAAGGGGAGGGAGTAGGGATGTAACTGAGGCAAAAATTTTGAAGGCTCAGGACAGACCTGAGGCAATAAGAAGAAAGGCTGGGCTGAGTTGCAGCCCCTGGGGTCACTGCCTCTGTGGACCTGTGAATTGGGTCAACTGAGATGTGGCAACATTCCAAGATTTAAAATGTGAATGCAGTGAATCAGGCAGAGCAGTGGGTGTGCAGGAGGCTGTGCCAGCTGCTGTCTGAAAGACATATATTTCTAGCATGCAGGGATGACACTCACTTGAGATCCTTTCCCATTTGAAAAGCATTAAAAAATCATAACCTGCAGGCCCAGAGGGTGAGCACTCTGACTTAACAACCCTTTTACTTTCTTTTGCAAAGCATTAAAGTCATTAACTTCCAGCAAGCAGGAAAAGCAGGTTCTTACTTAACTCTTATCTTCTGAAAAGCCTTAAAAATCAGCAGCTGAGAGACCCCGTCTGTCTTTGGCAACGTTAAATCATAATGCACCGTATTGTGGCTAAGTAACAGAGCCATTCTGTCAGAGTGTAACTTAAGAAAAATTGGACCTAGTGACATGTCCTCTACTCAGAAAACTGTGGTGACTCCACACTGTTGATCAGATATGATCCAAACCTTTTGGCATGAGTTTTGCTGCCCTTTCACTATCTTCACCTAACCACGCGTTTCCTGCTACCCACTGGATGAGGTTTGTACTTCATCTGTGCCAATCGACTCCCCATATTTTTCCCTCCCCTCACTGATACCTATTTGTCCCTCTGTCTAAGTCTTCCCATATGGACTCTGCACCCAAAACACAACATTGGTATTTTTAATAACATCCGGCATTTGTATATCCCTTTAGGCTATCCAACCTCACTCTCCACATCTCTTTGAAGGTTCAACTTTTCGAATTTCACTCCTTTTACCTCTTTAATCACTATCCCATTGCTTAAGTATTTATGCATTGCATATTGGCTAATTGTATCCAACTTTGCATTTACACTTAGGAGGGTACATATGTCATGTATTCCTCCACTAGATTATCCATTCCCTAGGTTTATTACTTTCTTCCCATTTATTCACCTATGTGCAGATACCCGGGTGAGTGACAGCACGTCAGTTAGTCAGTCATCATCTGTTTATTGAGTATTTATGTGCCAGGCATTGTACTGTGCTGCACGTACACACATGGCCCTTAGACTGTAGTAGCATACAGAGAAATATTAAATGCCTAAATGAATTATTATTGGTGAGCAAAAGGCCTCAAAGTAGGAGAGATACTTTGGGAATACATGGGAGCCTGTTGGAAACATTTTCCTGAAAAAGTGATGTTTAAACTTTTTAAAAAAGTGATGACCAGTAGGGGTCAGTAGGAGTTGAGAACTAGGCAAAGAGTTGGAGAGCGAAGCATCCCACGCACCCAGACTGTCATGTGGAGAGGGCAAAAAGAGTGTGCAGGAAAAGTAGCGTGGAGTAGTGTGCAGTAAAAGATAAACTCAGCAGGCCCGGATTGCCCAAACCCTGCACATTCCAAGGGTCATTGAGACCGCCCTTGATTAGCTTCTGAGACCTCTGAACCCTTGAAATATCCTCAATGGTAAGAGTGTCTTTGTATATCTGAGACCGTGAGCCAGGCCAGATCATTTCTACCAACAATGTGATTTATGGTGAACACCTGTTTCTATATGCCTAGGTTGCTTTGGGCCCTGTTGTTTCAGTCTGACCTGTGTTGGGGCTGGAGACTGAGTTATGTGAATGCTCCATGCCTATGTGACTGATCCCCCACTACCCCAACAAAACTAAACTAAACTAAAAACAAAATTCTGAACACCAAGGCTCAGGTGAACATCCTTGGTTGGCCATATTTTGTATGTGTTGTCATACATTGTTGCTGGAAGAATTAAGCACTGTCCATGTGACTTCACTGGGAAAGGACAACTGGAAGCTTGTGCCTAGTTTCTTCTGAACTCTGCCCTTCCTTCCCTTCCCTCCCTCCCTCCCTCCCTCCCTCCCTTCCTCCCTCCCTCCCTTCTTTCCTTCCTTCCTTCCTTCCTTCCTTCCTTCCTTCCTTCCTTCCTTCCTTCCTTCCTCCCTCCCTCCCTCCCTCCCTCCCTCCCTTCCTTCCTTCTTCTTTCTTTCTCTCTCTCTCTCTTTTTTTTTTTAGACGGAGTCTCACTCTGTCACCCAGGCAGGAGGGCGGGAGGGCAGTGGTGTGATCTTGGCTCATTGCAACCTCCACCTCAGGGGTTCAAGAGATTCTCCTGCCTCAGCCTCCTGAGTAGCTGGGACTATAGGCATGTGCCACCACCCTGGCTAATTTTTTGTATTTTTAGTAGAGATGGGGTTTCACCGTGTTAGCCAGGATGGTCTCAATCTCCTGACCTCGTGATCCACTTGCCTCGGCCTCCCAAAATGTTGGGATTACAGGTGTGAGCCACTGCGCCTGGACCGTACCTTTCTTTTTTGTGGATTTTAACCCACTCCCTTTCATTGTAATACACTATAATCGAGAGTATATCAAGACAGGGTAATATTTTGAGAGGAAAAAAAGAGTATAACAGCTTTTCTGAGTTTTGTGAGTCCTTCTAGCAAAATATCCAATCTGAGAGTGGTTCTGGGGACCCCCAACACAGACAGAGAGAAGAGAACAAAGCCTGTGGGAGAGAGGAGTATGCGAGGTGAGGAAGGAGATGAAGAAAATGATTGGATCCTTTGGGTCCTTACAGGTCGTGGTCAAGAATGGCATGGTTCTGCCTGTAGGCTTGATCCCAGTGTGGCTACTTTAATTCTATTCCATGGCTCTAGGCTGCACCCAGCCCCAGTTAGATCTCATGAAGAGTACCTACGGAAAACATGCAAACCAGTGAATTTCACTGGGGTGGGGGAGCCCAGGGGCACACAAAATCTAGTGAAGAAGGTAAGTGGTGTCACCTGTGGGATGGTGCATGGATGAATATTTCCCATGGGGTCCCCTTGAGTTTGGAGTAGAGTCACTAATGCTCAGTGTGTATTATTAAAGAAGATACAGGCCGAGCGCGGTGGCTCAAGCCTGTAATCCCAGCACTTTGGGAGGCCGAGACGGGCGGATCACGAGGTCGGGAGATCGAGACCATCCTGGTTAACACGGTGAAACCCCGTCTCTACTAAAAAATACAAAAAAACTAGCCGGGCGAGGTGGTGGGCGCCTGTAGTCCCAGCTACTCGGGAGGCTGAGGCAGGAGAATGGCGTGAACCCGGGAGGCGGAGCTTGCAGTGAGCTGAGATCCGGCCACTGCACTCCAGCCTGGGTGACAGCGCGAGACTCCGTCTCAAAAAAAAAAAAAAAAAAAAATAAAAGAAGATACAGTGGTGTGTTTACTGTAAAAGTGAGGACTGGCCAGGCATGGCGATTCATGCCTGTAATCCCAGCACTTTGGGAGGCCAAGGCAGGCGGATCACAAGGTCAGGAGATCAAGACCATCCTGGCTAACACAGTGAAATCCCATCTCTACTAAAAATACAAAAAATTAGCTGGGCGTGGTGGCGGGTGCCTTTAGTCCCAGCTACTTGGGAGACTGAAGCAGGAGAATCACTTGAACCCAGGAGGCGGAGGTTGCAGTGAGCTGAGATCGTGCCACTGCACTCCAGCCTGGGTGACAGGGTGAGACTTCATCTCAAAAAAGAAAAATAAAAACAATAATAATAATTTAAAAAGTGAGGACTAAGCTCTGATTTTTTTTTTATCTTGCCCAAATTCCTATCTAAGGGGCCTGGGGAGTCATGACCTCCGAACCACAAATTCTCATCAGATGGGTTATATTTAACCCTATATATTGTGACTTACTTTCCAATGTGACTCTGGCATAACATTACTTGACAAAAAAGAAAGTCAAATTATTTTACCCCAAAAGCATGTTTCTTTGCCATATTTTGAAATGGTCTTGCAAAGCTGTCCTTTGTGGGGGAACGTGTGCATCTGTAAAGAATCTCTAGAAACTTAGCTAGATCTTTTTCTTCTAGGCCTCCTTAATCCTGAAGAGATTAAGCAAGAATTTAGCACCTTTTAAAAGCCTGAATAGGAAACATTTGTCATCTATTATCTCTAACAGCAGCCATTATAAGATTTCAAAAGAACTTTAGTATCTATAATCTTTTATCTTTCTTTTTTTTTTTTCTGAGATGGAGTCTTGCCCTGTCGCCCAGGCTGAAGTGCAATGGTGTGATCTCCACTCACTGCAACCTCCACCTCCCAGGTTCAAACAATTCTCCTGCCTCAGCCTCTTGAGTAGCTTCGATAACAGGCGCATGCCACCATGCCCAGCTAATTTTTATGTTTTTAGTAGAGATGGGGTTTCGCCATATTGGCCAGGCTGGTCTTCAATTCCTGACCTTGTGATCCGCCCACCTTGGCCTCCCAAACTGCTGGGATTACAGGCATGAGCCACTGTGCCCGGTCTACAATCTTTTATCTTAACCTGAACATTTCCCTTCTATTGATCCCAGATCTTTAGACAAACTCAACCAATTGTCAGTCAGAAAATGTTTAAATTTATCTATAGCCTAGAAGCCCCCTCCCCACCTGCTTTGAGTTGTCCCACCTTTCTGAACCAAATCAATGTATTTCTTAAATGTATTTGATTGATGATTAATGTCTTGTGCCTCCCTAAAATGTATAAAACCAAGCTGTATCCCAACCACCTTGGGCACATGTTCTCAGAATCTCCTAAGGGCTGTGTCACGGGCCATGCTCACTCATATTTGACTCAGAGTAAATCTCTTAAAATATTTTAGAGTTTGACTCTTTTCGTTGACAAAAGCTAGTGGGGAAATAATCTCAGAACTGTTTGCCATACTGAATGCCACACATTGAAAACATCACTAATTTGTTTCATGATTATATATCCATGGTGACAGAGTAAGTCAGTGGAAAAATAGGGTGAAAGAGTTGTCAAAGCAATTTAAGCAATTTATTGGCACAAGAAACTCTGTTATCAAGGTTGCAAATAAGTCATCAACTTCAGGCATGGACATGCACCAAAGTGTTTCTTAAATTTCTGCTTGCTTGGACAAGCATGCTGACTTCTCAAGAGCATGCTTCGAATCCATAATAACCTGAGAAAAATTTTAAAGTAATGGAAGAAGTGCTTATGTAATTCATTTCTAAGTCAACAGGGGATTATATTTTAGATGGTGTTGGAGGCTTGAGGCAGAAGCCTGTTAGAGATGATGACTGTGCTGGCAGCCTGCACGCTCCCAAGTCAGAGTTATGCCACTGAACATTGAGCAGCAGGGCTGGGAAAGTCGTGTGACTGGAGAGCTCCACTGATGGCCCTGTGAGTCCAGATGACTCCATTCTGGGGAACACGAGATGCTGTTACATATTTTCTAATTACAACAAAGTCTATTCTCACTGCTCCCAAGAGGGAAGGTGGTTTACAGTTAGATAGCCCTAAGTTTGAATCCGGCTCAACTTGGTGACTGTGGGCAGATCACCTAAACTCTCTGGATCAGTTTATCCATCTGTGCACTGGTTATTGTAATACTTTGTTCATAGGGTTTTTGTTTTGTTTTTTCTTTTTCTTTTTTTTTTGAGGATGGAATGAGATAATGTCTGTAAAGCCTTTGGCATAGTGCCTGGCATGCATTAAGGGCTCAAGCAACAAGAAAACCGAAAGGGTATTAGAGTTTTCAGTAAATCATCAGACATAAAAAGACATTTTTGAGGACTTGATACCAGACACATATGCCTTAAGACTGTTATGCCAGATAAGGATATCTGTTTGCTTTGAATTAGATAACAGTGGAAGTGACAGAACCACCCTGATAAATCAGTGTCACCATTTTGCTCTTAAATACTCAGGCCACATTTTTAATTTATTTTTTATCATCCAGCCCAAAATGTCACTGGGTCACATTTTAAGGAGAAGCACATAATTCAGGTGCTATTGATGTCAGTGTCAGATGCAGCGTTGTTCTTTGGCTTCCTAAGAAAAATAAAAAGGGTGGTCATTGGAAGCCATGTTGATGAGACGGCCCATGAGGCCAAGCTCTAATCGTGAAGGCAGACTCCTTTGTGGGCTGAAACCAGGAAAAGTCTTGGCAAGTGGGATGCCTGGCCAAAGAAACATGAGCTCTGAAGTTATGACTTGAGTTTGTATCCCAGCTCCATCAACAGTGTGTGGCTTTGGGCATGTTACTTATCTCTCTAAATCTCAGTCCATTCATCTATAAAAAGGGGGAAATACATGAATTGCAGAGTTGTAAGGATAAAATAATATAACACAATGTATGTAAAACACCTGCTACATGGTAAGCACTTTGTAAATGATGGCAATTATGATCCTATAAGTAAGACAAGTACGGTCATGAGAAAATGTAAAATGCATTTGTGGTAATTGACATTGTTTTGTGACAAAGCAATCCTGTGAGACCAGATTCTCAAAAAGAATGGCAGGATACCGACAGCAGAACATTTGATTTGAAGCTTGGCACACAGGTGCAGTTCATTCTGGGAAATGGTTTGTGGTTTGGATCAAATCTCTGCCCCAGGTAATGTGCTCACCATTGCCCCGGGAAGACTGGCTCTTGGGGATAATGGGGGGCAGTTGGGACCTCCTCAGCCAGAGGAAGAGTGGTGATGAGCCTCCTGTGGACAGGAGCCCCACGTGTTATGAATGGTCAGGATGTAAGGGTGATGACCAAGTATAGCTCCAAGGGAGGTGTGTGCCAGCCTCAGTGTATGCAGTGTGTGGCCTATTTCCCCACTCCAGTCCTCTCTGCAGTAGGACGCCTATGTTGGGATACATGACTTGTGAGGGAGTCATGGAATCTAGAACCCAGAGAGCAAAAGGGCCCCCGTCAGGGAAGGATGAGGAGGAATCTTCTCAAAGAAGAGTGTGGCTGGTGTTCCTTCTGACCTGCTTCCAGTTGTTTCTGCATCTGGACAATTTTCTGAAAGAGGAACCCAAGAGGTGACTACTGCAGATATGATATGAAGGGATGTTTTCCAGATAAGAGAAGCCTCTGTTCAGCAGAGAACTCTGATCATGTACCAGAGAATAAACATGAATGAAACGTAAAAAACCATGGGGGTGGGAGTAGATGTTACTGCAGCTGTGCCCATCAGCAGCTCATTGAGAATCAAAGTCTCCTGAATATGAGAAGTTAGTGGTGTCTATCACTGTCTTGGGAAACCAGCCAGGAAAAAGGCTGAGGGACCAGGGATGGCTACGAGACATTGCTTGAAAAGGTAGGAGGTTTGAGTTGGTCCTTTCTGCCCTATTAAAATGTGTGCATCCACAGGAGACATTACCAAGTATGTTCCCATGTCCACTCCCAGAGGAAATGAAAGCCAATGACCGCATCCAGTGCTTGTTGGTCTGATGCAGTAGTTCTCAATTGAGGTCGATTTTGCTCCCCCAGGTGACATCTGGCAATGCCTAGAGACATTTTTGGTTGTCACATCTGGGGGGAGGAAGGGCATCCTACTGGCATCTAGTAAATAGAGGCTGGGCAAGCTGCTAAAGATCCAACAACGCACAGACAGCCCCGACAACAAAGAATCACCCACTTTCCAACGTCAGTAGTTGAGAAATCCTGGTTTGAGGCAAATGTTCTTTTTAGATGGTGGCACGGATCATCTAGCTCATCTATCTCGGCGTAGAATGGGGATATAGCTAGTCTGTTACCCCTTATTGGTAGCCATAGACATAAGAGGCCTTGGTGAGAAGACAAACAATTGGGAGTGGAAATGAGCCTAAAGGAAGCCTCAGGCTAACCTCCCAGGTAGATGGAAGGATAAGGGCAGAGTTTTTCATTTCAAGGCAACTCTTACTTACTTAAAAAGCAGTTTCCATAAGCACTTAATTATATGTGTATTTCCCTAAGGAACTCTTGAGGCAGAGGAGACTTGCTTAAATTATGGGGATGGAGGCAGTTCACAGGGCTTTAATGGGGTTAGAAAAATTTTTTTCCTTTGAAGGAGCCTTGGGAGGAAGGGAAGGGTATATTCCTCTTCCACAATGCAGAGATGTGGGGAGGATGGAGTGACACAGGAACAAAGAGGCAGAAAGGGCAAGGATTGGTTGTATGGCCTAACAGGTGAGGATCAGAGCGGAGACAGGAACTCAGGGAAGCTTTGTGCCTCACACCCCAATCTCTCAATCCATCCTGGTAATCCCTGACTGGAGGGGAGGGGTTCAGGAAGTGGCCCATTCACACCCTTCATGCCCTACTCCCTTCACATGAAAACACACACACAATCCTTTGGAAGATGTTCTAAAAAGAATGGGGCCATACTGTTGGGGGAGGGGTGGATGGGGGAGAGCAGGGTAGACAGAACTTTTGGTGACAGGAGGGTAAGGGTTTCAGTGCATCCTCTATTTGCGTTCTCATTCCTCTGTTGCAGCTGGAATGCCTGGAATGTGTGCGTTTCTTCTCTTTGGGAGACATCCTCACCTGAGTAAGCTAGGTGGGGACTAAGCTTGAAGGAACTATCACTCAGATTTGACAAATAAAGGAAAACTGGGGAGAGGGCATCTTATGGCCTTAGATTGGCAAGACTTCAGCTGATATCCCTTGGTTAAGGTTGAGTTGGACAGGGATGAACTGGGTGGTTAGTAGTGGAAGGTGGAAAGCAGCAGAAAGGACCAGGTGGCTAGGCCTGTCTCTGGTCTATGACACAAAAGATGAGATCTACAGGGGAGCCCTTGACTCCCCCCTCTTCTGTGTCTCCACTGGAACTGGAATGCATGTCTACAATAGCACCTATTGTCTGTGGTGGACTCTATCTGTGCCCACCTTCTCCAGCAGCCTGAGCTCCCGAGAGCAGGAATCATGTCTCGTTCCACTGTGTGGCCTCCAGATCTAATAGGACTCATACAGGTACATACAGGAATTCACACATTTTATGGTGTATTTCTATCTTATTCAGCCTGCTGTTGCAGAAAAGAGCACAGGGATTCAGGCAGACCTACAGCAAAGAGTCCATGGGGTGGATATATGCCATTCTTCCCATCTCTCATAAGTCAAAAGTGTAGTGGTGCTGGCAAAATAGGGCCCAACAGGAGGGCAGAATGGGGTCCAATAGGGGATAACTGGAGATAACATCTGAGAAACATGGGCAAGATTTAGAGCCCTAGAACTCTTCATTTAATTGTTAAATATCTGCTCTGTGTAACTGCCTAGACTGGCTCTGTTCTTGAGTCCTTTGGCCTGAGATTGTGGGGCAGCAGAATACGCCAGACAGCCCAGATGAGCTGAGCAGCACCTGAGGTTGGTAAGAGACGCCCAGCCCTGAGGAGGTGGAGACGGTGGTTATCTGTGAGTGTGACATCCAGGCTGTCTCTACCCCCAGAGAAACAAGGGTGACACGTGTGCAGCAGGTGGGCCTACACGGAGGGGCCTCCTGGCCTGTGAGCATCAGAGACCTGGCAATGCCAGGAGGCCAGGCTACTCTGGACCTGAATCCTTTTCATTGACTAGCTCCCCCAGAAAACACGTCGAATATTGTCAGGGAACAGATACATAGTATTTCAGCATCTTCAAGGGATTGAAGACGTGTGTTGCTGTTTTGGCCCATCCTTCCACTTTCTAGAAGTGTGATGATGGGCCTCTCTGAGCTTTGGCCACCTCATCCAAAGAAGAGAGATGGCCCATCTGCCTTTCCTGTATCACAGGGCTACAGTGAGGCTGAAATAAGTTGATGTGTGGGAATGCTTTATAAAGTACCATGCAACGTGCCCTGGTTTGTACAACTCATTTATTCAACAAAAAAGTACAAGCCTCCCCTTCAATCAAGACCTGCCTGCAGGGGTGGGCTACTTCAGTGTCTTGAGCCACTGGGAGCTAGAGGGTTTAATACTTTAGTCCACTTCCCTTCATCTCTGACCCCATCGACAACATGGGGCAGGGGAGTGAGGGCCCGGTAGAAGGGTACTGAGGCCCCTTATTTCGTTCGCTGGTAGAACTGGAAGACTGCTTTCTCCTGCTCATAAGTCTCGATGGAGCCGGGTCGTAGTCGTCGGATTTCAGCAATGGCATCTCCTGCAGCCAAGCCCCGCTCCTTTACCAGGTAACAGGCCAGCATGGTGCCAGTGCGGCCAAAGCCCAGGGCACAGTGCACTCCCACAGCCTATGAAGAGGGAGCTCGATGGGTGCCGCCCAACTCCCCCAACCCCAACTGTCTCCTGTCCCTCACTTGGTTCTCCCCACAGCTCCTTCTTCTGTGCCAGGTCCAGGGCTCTGCAGCAAAGTCAGGGAGGGCTGTCCCTGCACTGGGTGGCTAAGAGGCCTCTGCAGTGGCTGGTTCAAGAGCTGCCCGCCTCCGCACAGCCCTCCACCTGTAGTGTTCAATACAGAAACCACTCGCCACGGCTACTGTGGCTACTGTGTACTTGAAATGTGGCTAGTCCAAATTGAGATGTAGTGTGAAAAACGCAACAGGGTATGAAGAGGTAGTGGAAAAAAGAATGAAAATATCTCATTAAGATCACCAAAATTAATTTTATCGCTTCTTTGCTTTTTAAGAACGCGGTTGCTAGAAAAATTAACATTACATGGAGCCACTTACGTTCCGTTATATTTGGGCAGCTTTACTCTAAAAAAAAAAAAGGTAAACAGCCTCCACCTGACTTCAACCCCCACCTCTCTCAGGTGTCTGTCCACACCCTTCTCTTTCTCAACTCACAGTATTAGCTGGTTTTCACCGCCTCTCCTCAAGTCCAGTTCGCACTGCTTCGCCCTCTCTTTAGTTCCTTCCGTTTAGCGCCTCCCTCCCCCGCACTGGCTTCCCAGTCTCCCGGCCAGTCTCCCGGCCCTACTGTCTGCCCCTAGTACCTCCCCGAGCCCAGTTAAGTTATTCCAGGCCGGGTCTCCCCAGCTCCGCCCGCGTCCCCGGATGACCTTCCAGGCCCCTCCCTCCCTGCGCTGACCCCGCCCTCTGACCTCTCCCCGTGCGTTGGCCTCGTCCACGATCTGCACGAAGCGGTCGATCTGGTCAGGGGCCGGCGGGCAGAAGTCGGGGATGCGCAGACGGTGCAGGGTGAGGCCGGGGCAGCTGTCGCTGTGAGGGGGCCCGCGCTCTGTCAGGGACACCAGGTGCCGCACGCCCAGGTCCAACAGGAACTGGTAGTGGGCGGGGAGCCGCGGCAGCGCCAGCCCCGCCAGCCGGCCTGGGAGCACCCAGGAGAAGTTGGGGGGCTGCACGCCCATCGCTGGGAGAGGGCACAGAACAGCGGGTCATGGGGGGCGAGGCTGGCCAGCCCCGCTCCGCCCACCCGTCTCCTCGCCCGCTCCGAGCTGGGTAACCCACCGCCTACCTGGCCTCGGCGCCTCCCGGGCCACGTGGTTTGCGGGGCGCCGTCCTCGGGGACGCTCTACCCTGCCGCGGGGATTGGCCCAGACCCTGGGGCGGGGCTGGAACGCGGAACCCAGGCTCTGAGCGACCGAGGGAAGCGCCGCGATACCGCTCCGCCCGAGCAGGTCACGCGGTGATTGGCTGGCTCATCATAATGGGCGGGGTTACTTCCGCGTGGTTCAACCTACTCAGCTAAGAAGGAAGACCTGGAGCGAGTTAGGAATTGTTTGCTGCGGAAGGGGCAACCCGGGGTCGGGCTCTGCTGCGCCCTGGCGGCGTGTTGCAGTCATTGCGTCACTAGCGCCTGTCCCTGGGTCCCCGCGGGCGGGCCTAGTTCCACCTCCTTCATGCTGGATGCCCTGGGGTTTAAGAGATGACAAATCGGCTTTCTCCCAGGACGAGGAGTCTGCTCTCTAATGACTGAGTGGTAGTTATCAGCGACTTTTTGAACTGTTCCAGTGAGAGGGAATTACTGCTGCGCAGGAGGCTATTCTCATTTTTTCATTGCTGGAACTATTAAAAACTTACCTAGGGTAATAATTATAGTAATAATAACCAGCACCAACAGTCAACCCCCACTTCTGTCAATCCGGTTGCTCCTCAGGCCTTATTGAGCATTTATTATGCGCCAGATAGTCTTCTAAGCACTTAACACATACTCATTTAATCGCCACAGTTATAAGGTAGGTGATTTAATGAATCCCATTTTATGGATGAAAAAACAGAGGCACTGGAGAGGTTAATAAACTTGACCAAAGGATGATGACTAATGCCTCCAAAATCTTTAATAACATCGCCATTTCCTAAAGTTAAATGGAACATTGTTTTCTCTTCACATAACCCCCTCATGTCCCCAAATATTATCTGGGTTAAACACTTGTGGGTTTTCTTAATTTTTATTAGTATTTCATATTTCTTCATTTTTCAA
This sequence comes from Macaca mulatta, assembly GCF_049350105.2. NCBI lineage: Eukaryota > Metazoa > Chordata > Mammalia > Primates > Cercopithecidae > Macaca > Macaca mulatta. The sequence goes on from NC_133406.1 coordinate 107,115,777, forward strand.
GGCTAGTTCTCTGGGTCACTGTCCCCTGAGCAGGCTAGAGTTGATTAGTGTTGTTCTTACAAGGTGGGGGGTCCTAGATCTGAACACCGTTTCCGCTGTCATCTGACCAGTCCATATCCTCATTTGAGTAATGTGCTTGTAGCGATGCAGACTAACTGTAATTATGAAAATAGTTAACCCTTACTGAATTTGTTTATGTGCCAGGCCCTGTGCCAAGCGCTTTCTGGAAGAACCACATGTGAAAGGCATTTTTGTATCTTTTTTGTACATGAATCATTGGAAGCTTAAAGAAGTTGGTTAACTTGGCCAAGGACACAGTGATCCAAGCCCAGGGCACTTGGCCATGAGGGTGTATTATATTTCCTTCCCTTTGCACCTACTTATGACACACGTTTGACCATTTAAGCCTTTGGCTTCAGCAAGATGGAAAGGAATTTGTCTTCTCCTAAAGATCAAAGCCTGCTCTGACCCTGTGGGAAATACACTTACCGTTTACCCAGACAACTACTTTCCCCAGGTTCCAGGAGCTGCCAAATCTCCCCTTTTGTTCCTTCCAGACAATCACAGCCCTAATTAAGCCCTTCCTGTTTGCACTCTCATTTCCTACATAAATTCCTATCAATCTTACCGGCCCTCCCCAGTTTATTCCTTTCTCTGTTTCCTAGCCATGGTCTCTCAGCCACCAGTCACCTCTTCCCCCCACCCCCTGACCTCCCACTTCTCTTCCCTATCCAACTGCTCTTCAGGATTTCTGGTCGCACTTGTTCTTGTGAGTTAACCTCTTCTTAGTCCCTTTGCCTTGTTCTCCTTTCTTTGCTTCCCCTACTCATCAGGGAGCTTTCCACTTCACTCCCTGCCCTCCTATGTGCCCGGTCTTTGCCTTCTTGATATCCAGCTCAAAGCCCATCTTCTCCAGAAGGAGAAAATTTTTTTGGGAGACCTAGATCTTCCTCTTTCCTGAGTCCCCTAATAGTGATTCTCTCCCTCTTGTGGGTTTCTGCAGGGCTAGCAGTGCACCCATCAAACCACTGGGGCCTCCCTGTGGACAGGCCATTGGCTCCCTTTTTAGGAAGCTCTGCCCTTCCCTTCCAGCAGACCCAGATGGAAAGGGCCCAGGGTCCCTGCCTTAAGCTGTGTCCCATTGTCACGGGTGCCATTTGATGTTTTGTGTTGGGCCCAGGGGGCCTCAAACTGTAAGGAAAAACCCTCTCTGATGGTTTCGTGGCTCGGACTTCTGCAGTTAACGGGACTTCTGCAACTAATCACCTCCTTGTCTGCCCACATACATGATACTGACCTTCTTTTATTTTCTCCTCTGTACAGAGTTACCTGACCCTCAGGAAGATTTAGGCTTTTTTTGTTTGTTTGTTTGTTTTTGTTTTTTTGTACTCCCATCTCACCTTGTATAAATATGTCTTCCCAGTATAGTAATTTCATTGGATTGAGGATATTTGTTTGCACAGGAGGCAAGAATGCATTGTTCCATCTTTGAATTCCACACATCTAATAGGGAGCCTGAGCCACAGGGCTCAGAATGTTAAATAAACAAATGAATGGGAAATTAATAAGTAGAATGCATTGGCAAGACTGGGAAGGTACATTTCTAGGAGTGAATATGAGTCTGTCAGACCACGTGGCAATGTGCGTTTGTAATTCTTTTTAAATGCACAAGTTTGAGGACCGTGTTGAGTATTGGATAGTATCTCTTTGAAGTGTATTTTTTACTTGACTATGCTTTTAAATAAAGAATGGCTGTGTCAGTATGATCTTGGCTATGTCTAATTAGTATTTTTGTGAAATGGGATAAATAAAGCTTGTTCTTTGTAGAGCATTGCTCCTGTGGTGTGCATGTGTGTGATGGCATGTATATGTGAGTGTGTTGGAGGGGCCATGTTCCTGGAGAACAATCTATTGACACTGATAGTGGGCTGAGTAATAAGCTTAAGAAATTTCCCTGACTTCAAGGAATTTACAACATCCTTGGGGGGGATTTAGACTCTGATGTAATTATTCTTAGGACATATAATAAAGTATTAAATTGCTCATCAAAGACAATCAGATAATACATATTAAAAAGCCAATTGTGCAGTAAAAACAAGTGCAAAAGAAGTCAGTGGGGGGAAGATAAGCTTGAGATGGAACTACCAGAAATGTCTTATGAAGAGAGGGATTTTTCTTTCCATTTTGTCTACTGTCCAATGAAACATTCAGCAGACCCAGCAATCCCATTACTGGGTATATACCCAAAGGAATATAAATCATCTATTATAAAGATACATGCACTGTATGTTTATTGCAGCATATTCACAATAGCAAAGACATGGAATCAACCTAAATGCCCATCAGTGATAAAGAAAATATGGTACATATACACTGTGGAATACAATGCAGCCATAAAAAGCAATGAGATCATTCTTTTGCAGGGATATGGATGGAAATGGAAGCCATTATCCTCAACAAACTAACACAGGAAGAGAAAACCAAACACTGCATGTTCTTACTTATAAGTGGGAGCTGAATGATGAGAACACATGGACACATGGGGATGGGGAACAACAAACTCTGGGGCCTGTCTGGGGTGGGGACTGGGGGAGGGAGAACATCATGAAGAATAGCTAATGGATGCTGGGACTAAAACCCAGGGGATGGGATGATCTGTGCAGCAAACCACCATGGCATACTTTTACATATGTAACAAACCTGCACATTCTTCACATGTACCCCTGAACTTAAAAAATAAGGCTCAACAGATCATTTTTAGGGTATCCCAGCTTCCCTTTTTCCAGCTGATAAGAATGTTTTGACTTAGTTCTTGTTCATGTTGAAGCCCCAGTTCCCTGATTGGCTTGATGCTAGTGGCAATTAGGGGTGCAACTGGAATCAGAGACTTTATTCCTCCAGGTAGGTCCCTGTGTTCCACCAATGCAAAGGATTGCTTGGGTCCAGGTTCCTGTGGCCCTTGGACTACAGTCAGAATTCTCAGTGCCCTCAGTGTTCTGAGTTTTTAATGTCTAAACACACTTCACACCTAAGATTCAATGATCTGGAGATTGAACCTAAGAAGAAATCATATGGCAACTAGCTTCCAAGATGGCACCCAATGAGCCTTTTCATGCCTGCGTAGTCCTTTTCCACATTGATAGGGCTGATTTTTGTAACCAGTAAGATATTGTGGAAATGGTGGTGTGTGACTTCCTAGGCCGCATCAAAAATACTTAATTTTTGCCTTGTTCTCTTTTGGAAAGAAGACCTGCTGTGGGAAGCTTTGGGAAGCTTTGGGAAGAAGCCAGCTGCCATGTTATGAGAACACTCAAGCAGCTGTGTGGAGAGATCCATGTGGTGAAGAACTGAAGCCTCCTACCAACCATCAAGTCAATGGCTCACTATTGTTGCAGTGAATTCTCCAGCCCATGAAGAGTTTAGATGACTTACCCAACATCTTGATTATAGCCTCATGGATTCCCTGAGCCAGAACAACCCAGCTAAGCCTCTCCTGAATTCCTTACCTATAGAAACTGTGAGATAATAAATATTTATTCTTGTAAGCCATCAAATTTTGGGTAATTTATTATGCAGTAATATGTAGCTAATATAGATAAAATATTCAATTTGAAGGAAAGAAGAAAAATAACTTACAATAAACTCAAGAAGTAAAATAAAATTAAGGTTAATTCAAAAAGGAAGAATTATGCTGTAAGCAGTTGTGGTCTTGTGTGTATGCAGGGATGTTGTGATAGGTTAATACAAATTTTCCATATTTGGAGAACCATGCTTTGTGGGGGAACCAACCAGAGTAGTCTGGGCATGAATTTTGTATGTGTATGGTATTGGAGGTATAGGTTGCTGTGCTATTTGTATGGTTAGAGATGATATACAAATTATTTAACAATTGGTCACGGCACAAGAAGCAAGCAATTAGAATGGAGCCTCTACCAGAACCATTACCCGCAAACAAACAGTGAAGCTACCCTCATGTGAGTTGGATGTGTGTCAGCCTTCGGAGTAGAGGCTCTGAAATGGTCTGGGGTGTGGCCAGATTACCTTGGACATTTTAATATAGGTCTTTCCACAAGATGGCACTGATAGCTTTTCCTTGTTTCTCTTTTTTTTGTCTTGTTGAAAAATTTGTGATTTGTATACTGTTGCAGAACATACCATAACTGAAATCTCCCAATTTACTAGTTGATTTCTTGTACTTTTGACAAGGCAATTGCCTTTATGGCACTTAAAATTTTTTTTTTTTTTCTTAGATCATTCCAGGAGCGCATTGAAAGTTTAAGTTGGGGTGTTGGGAATGCTGCCTCGCATCAGATGCTATCATCATGGGAGCTGCAGATGGGGAGGGAGGTGGGGACTAGACTGGTTTTTGAAAAGCCATTCAACAAAGGCAGGTGAGAGTGGAATCAAGAGGGAGCACTCAGTTAGGGGAGAGGCACTTCTGTGATCAAAACCATTTTGGTGGACTCTCTCACTTCTGTTCATGCTGCCTTGAGCCTCAGCTGAGCCGTAGCCTGGCCGGCACTTTGATATCAGCCTGAGGAGACCCTGAGCAGAGGTTCAGCTAACCTGTGGCCAACTTCTAACCTACAGAACTGACATCATAAATGGTGTTTCTTTAGCCATTAAGTTTGTGGCAATTTGTTATGCAGCAATAGAAAACCAATACAGTTGCCTTTATTTACTTTGTTTTCTTATCTTCAATATGCTCACCACAGCACTAAACCTTTGAAGTTTCTAAACTGCTGTATTGCTTTTTTTCTTTCCCCCTTGTTTTAAGTTTTTCAGTCTCTGAAACTATAGGCCGCATGGGTTCATTTTCCAGTGCAGATGCAACAAAATATGATGAACCAGTGGAGCTCACAAACTGTCAGCATCTGGTTTCCTTTTGGCACCTTCGAAACTCCTGGCTGCTCCCTCCACCACCTTTAGACCAGTGCTTCTCAAGGTGTGATCCACAGTTGATGTCACCTGCGAGCCTGTGATAAATGCAGAATCTCAGGCCGTCCGACCTATGAGATCCTCAGGTGGCTCATAAGCACACCTATGACTAAGAAGCCCTGGTGTAAGGCTTGTCTGTCCTGCAGCTCTGTTTTTCCTTTGGTCGTCGGTAGCACCCAGAAAGTGGTCTGGTCACAGACGTGGTGAGTTGGAGATCTCCAGGTGTCTCTTCTCTGGAGCTGAGAAGTTTTAGCTGAGCAGGGCTATGGGCGGAGGATCTGGTCAGCAGAGAGAGAGGCCTCAAAGGGGCCTAACTGGCCTGGGTGAAAACTTGAAGTCAGTTAGAAACACCTAAGAATCCTGGATTAGAACAACCCATCAGCTTTATCTACAGGTTAGAAAGATGTCCAAGAAAAACATGCTTAATGTACATGTACCTTTCCTGTTTTTTGTTCCAAGGAAGCGCTTGGTTTCCAGATTTCCTTTCTAGAGGAATGCTTGAAACGTGGCTTCCTACTCTACCTATCTTTACACTAGTTTCCTTTCCAGGCAAGGCAAAAAGTGCCCCAGTCATTATCCTCCAATTTAAATGTCTCTAGCCTCCCTGTAGTTTAGGGGAAAGAAGGCACCACGGACAACCTTTTTTCACACAAGCCCCTCCTTTCCCCTCTGTAACAGGCCTTCTTCCCACCCAAATCCCATCCCCGCAAAACCTCCTTAGGACCCTTCATCTCTGTAGATCCCTGGACTGGCCTACTCTATTCCGGCCTCTACACATTTCCCCTCTGTGCATCCGCAGACTTTTATAGAGCACAGAAGTTACTTTTCTAGTTCTTCAATAACTCCTTATTGTCTTCAAGAACAAACCCCCAAGATTTACAGACTGGCATATCAAGCCCTCCAGGATGAGGCCTCTTGCTTTTTCCTTCAGCCTCACCTTACCTCATTCGTCTGCAGCAGTGCTTTTCCCGTTACACTGAACAATGTGCAGTCAGTCAGAGAAGCAGAGCTCTCCTATGTGCCTGTGCCCATGCTGTGCTTTTTTCCTGCCCTGCTCTTACCTTTGGCCTGCAGCAACACCTCAGCTTCCTTAAGTTTCACTTTGGAAACAGACCACTTTCTCTAGGAAGCTTTCCCTGCTCCAATTCATGTTTTGTGTCCCTCTTCTGAGCTTCTGCAGTGTGTGTATTAGAATATTTATGACATTATATATTAAACACATATTAAAGCTTTTATTGCTATATTATAAAATAATATGTTTATTGTAAAAGCGTTAAAATACGTACACATGCAAAATTTTAAAAATGATCACCTATTACCTATTTATATTAGTTGGTGTTCAATTAGGAAAAGAGAAACCATTCTTTGCTCTCCTAGTAGGAAAGGAAGCAACATAAGGAATTCAGGGTTTACATACCTGGCAGGTGGGCTGATCTGAGCTGGTAACATCTAAATGAGATTCTCTTTAAGATCCTTCCTGGAAGCAATTCCACTGTAAGTCTCAGGAACTTCTGGGAAATTCCCACCAGTTATCTCAGTCTCTGGCACTCATGTGGGGGGTCTCAAGAAATTCACCTGAATGCTGTTTTCAGCCTTTCGTCTGCCTATGCACTTACCTGTCTCTGGCAAATGATGGTCTCTCTTTTCTTTCCAAATCTTACATAGGTGCCTCTCATTGGCACTCAAGATCCATGGGAAGGATTTTGGAAATGTTGCTCCCAGGATCTCCTCTCTGGTACAGAGAGCTTAGTCATGAGTGGCATTGATATTAAGTTTATGAGAAACAAGTCACCTAAAGATAACCACATTTTGGTGCACCACCTTTCACATATATTTGCGTGCATGTATAATGCACATATAAAACTCTCTTTTTAGTGTGCTCTCTCTATATCTATATACATCTCTCCCCTCTGGCTCCTTCAAGGTTTAATGAGCTCTCTTCTCTACTTTGTAGAGTAGGATTCCCAGCACTGGCTTGATGACACCCTGGAGTGTCTTCATTTATCTCAGGGGGTGCCTTGAAATTCACAAAACAAGATTAATTTAAATTCATTTTCATTAAAAAAGTAAACAGACATTATATAGTAATTACAGGTACAAGTGTGTGTGTTGAAATCAAACTAATAAATGCTTGCCTTAGAGAGAAATTAAGAGGATGGGGGTGGGGTTGGAAGGGACCACAAAGGTGGTTTAGTCTGAATCTTTCCTAAAACATTTCTCCCCACGAATTACTGCCAGGTTGGTATTTCCCCAAAGTAATCATGTTTCTCAAATTGGAAGTCTGGGCTGTTGGGAATGAAAGCCCCCAGTATGTGGGCCTATCTTCTGTGTATACTATGAGCCTGACATAGAGTATACCCTCAGGAAACACATTTGGATTGACTGTGTGTAAGGGTGGGACATGGTGGTGGTGACTAGGGAGGGCGCATGGCGCATGAGAGTTCCAGTTTTGTGGGGTTGGAGGCCATGACACATCAGCACAGATAGTGACCTGGGTAGCAATCCCATTTGGATTCTAGGAGAATATAGTCTCCCAAACAATCAAGGAGACAATCTAGGCCAAGATGTCATTGGCCTTAGGTGACTGTAATTACCTTTCTATTAACAATTTGTGCAAAGCATCAGAAAGTCAGATAGGTCAAATAACATCAAAGCCTATGAGTATCAGTGACATCCTGCTAAGGATACAGTCCCAAGGCCACAGATGTAGGAAAAAATTCTGAATTCTGCTTGAGACCAGTGTCTTTGAAGCAATAGAGTTGGTGGTGGGTTCAAATCCTGGCTCCGCCACTTAAAACTATTTAACCCCGAATAAATTGCTTTACACCTCAGTGCCCTTCTCTATAAAGTAGAGATAAATCATAATACCCACCTCAGAGAGTTGTGAGGATTAAATGAGTTAATCCTGTAAAGTGCTTTGAACAATGCTTGGCACAGTGAGGAATCAATAAACACTGGCTATTGTTATCATCAGCATCACAATAGGCTGCACATACTTATCAGGACCAATTGGTAGCAGGAGTTTCGAATAGAGTATGCATTACTGGCCCCATCTGGTCCCCAAAAATAGGTTCAGGAACCCCTCCTGTTGTTCCCTACGTTAGGGTAGGAACATCATTTGCTAGAACTGGAAACTTAGGCAGAGGAGTTATTGTATTACAAGCAAGCAAATAGACAAAATAGAACAGAACAAAATAAAAAAAAGCAGCACATGCAAATTGAGTTCTCAGTGAATCCCCTTGTTACACTTTGATGGGATATTCTGCTTCATGGGAAAAAAATAGTGCAAACATACCCGGATTCTTAGACTCACAATTGGTAGCAAGGGAAGAATGTGTCTTTTAGCGCAGAGTTTTATGGTCTATCAATCCTTGAAAGGAAGATATCATTAATCATGAGTCAGTTTCAAAATGTGCTCATCATTATCCACTAGTGTTGATGAAAAACCTCAACCTCTTCTGGAGAAAATGACTGTTAGGAAAAGAACCTTTGAGGCCATTAAAACACAGCCATGATTCTCTTTATTTTAGTGAAAAACTAAATATACCTATATCTTCAGATGGGAAAGACAAATCAAGTCTAGCGTCTAATCTTAGCAAAATTCAAATACTGGGTTTGAAATGCCAGTAATTCTATTTAATTCTTTTTCTCTTGTGCAAATACAGAGGAATCTACATTGTGTGATTATTCAGATGTTCAAACAGTTATTTAGAATGAGAAAATTTGCAAATTCATATAGAATTTATTTCTAGAATAGCTATGACCATGACAGAGACAAGGCTGATGAGTCAGTCATTTATTTGAAAATTATGATACCCTAAATCCCTTTGGTCAGAAAACGTATTTGATTCACAAGAATATGGAAAAATGGTGAAAACCATGCTTTCTAATGGTTAGCTTTGCTCTATAGTCTTTTGGATTTCCAAAACTATAATAGTTTCAGCCTTTCTGGTCCTTGTGTTTCTAAAACTTTCTACCTCTTTAATTCAATTAAACAAACATGCCAAATAAGTCCAAGTGAACAAGATATTGGGCTATATACTTGAATAAAGATCCAGATAAAAGCATGAAACTTACATTTTGGTTTTGGAGCAGATTGTTATAGCAATGACCTGAATGGATTACACCTCCTAGTATCCACACCCTTATATATGCCTCTCCTACCTTTGTACTGGACTCAGCATTGCACTTGCCTTGGCTAATGTGATATAAACAAATGTGGGCTGGGTGCGGTGGCTCACGCCTGTAATCTCAGCACTTTGGGAGGCCAAGGCAGGTGGATCACTTGAGATCAGGAGTTTGAGACCAGCCTGACCAACATGGTGAAACCCCGTCTCTACTAAAAATACAAAATTAGCCGGGCGTGGTGGCACATGCCTGTAATCCCAGCTACTTGGGAGGCTGAGGCAGGAGAATTGCTTGAACCCGGGAGGCAGAGGTTGCAGTGAGCCAAGATGGTACCACTGCACTCCAGCCTGGGTAACAAGAGTGAAACTCTGTCTCAAAAAATAAAATAAAATAAAATAAAATAAAACAAAACAAAACAAAACAAATCTGATAGAAGCAGAGGTTTGATAAGCATTTGCATGTTGGGTCTTGTCATCTTGGAACCCTCAGACCTTTATGCTATAAAGAAGCCCTGGATTATATACCATATAGTAGGAGAGACCAGTTGAGCCCAGTCCCCAAGCTAGATGCAGCTGCATGAATGATCCTAGGTATGACCAGCAGAAGTGTGACCCAGCTAATTCACAGAATCATGAGAAATAGAAATTGCTGTTAAGCCACTAAATTTTGGGGTCATTTACTTCCTAGGAATGGAAAACTGATATATATATCTATATATCTATATATCTATATATTTTATTTTTATTTTTATTTTTTGAGATGGAGTCTTGCTCTGCGGCCCAGGCTGGAATACAGTGGCATGATCTCAGATCACTGCAACCTCCACCCTCCAGGTTCATGTGATTATCCTGCCTCAGCCTCCCAAGTAGCTGGGATTACAGGCGTCTGCCACCATGACTGGCTAATTTTTGTATTTTTATTAGAGACGGGGTTTTGCTATGTTGGCCAGGCTGGTCTCGAACTCCTGATCTTAGGTGATCCGCCTGCCTCGGCCTCCCAAAGTTCTGGGATTATGGTCTTGAGCCACCACGCCTGGCCCAATATAAAAATTTATACCCAGAAATGGTATGTTGCTGTAACAAAAAGCTAAACTATGCGGCATTGGCTTTGGGGTTGAGTGGTTAGCAGAGGCAATAGGTACAGCAAGTAGATTATTAGTGGAGCCTGAGGACCTGAGAGGAAACCACTACTGGAGGCTGATAAAGGGCAAATCACGTTATATAGTAGTAGAATAACTGGCAACACTGTCATCTCCAGAAACTTGGAAGATAAAAAAATGTACTTAATGAACTTGTAGATTTGGCTTAAGGAAGTTTCCATTTAGAATGCTGAAGGGGCCAATTAGCTTTTTAAAAGTGATACATACTAGGATATAGGAAGAGAGAGATGAACCAAAAAAAAAAAAAAAAAAAAAAAGATTTGCTCCATTTGCAATCAGACTTTAAAGCAAATATGGAGTGCCCAGGATATGCTAGGTGGGAAATAAAACTGTCTGACATTTCCAGTCTCTCCTACTGACAAAAGATTCTCAAAGTTAGAAATGGTCTCAGGGTACAAATCAAATCAAGGGTGTGGCTACAAGACTTTCTTAAGACCACAGAATGATTTAAAATAGTGACTACTAGATTCTCTCAGCTAGGCAAAATGGCTTTTAAGAATTTTAAGGGCATTTTTTCCACAGCACCTTGACATACTGAACCAAAGTAGAGTCCTATCTCAAAAATAGTTGTGGGTACAGCTTTTGTCTAATCAAGTGGACTATCACCTGGCATATAGAAAGCCCACATAGAAAGGTATTGGATTAGTTTAGACTAACTGATGTATAGGGAGTTCAAAATAAATAGAAACAGGAGGTAAGCTGAGAAAATTACTCAGCTGCACACACAGGCTATTTTTATTGAAAACATAGGTCATCTTGGAGAAAGCAGAGGCAACCACTTCCAGAGAATAGAAGTAGGTAAACCAGGCTGTATTCAAGTAGCATTTTCTATACCTAGAATAGAAGGTCCTGCAATGTACTCATGACTGGATCTCAGAATTGCTATGGACCAGATGGCTTTGTGGCTTTCTGTTCCTCCCTCTTTTAAATGGGAGTATCTATTGAGTGTACCAGTCTCACAATTGTGTGATGAGTATGCATGGAGGCAATAACTTTTTTTTTTTTTTTTTTTAAATTCATGGGTTCCTGAATGATGAGAAGCCACACCTGTGGAGCTGCATGAGGAACTGCACCCAAGTAGCCTCAGCTGCACCTGGACCTGAGACAGATAAGGAGTCTAGACTTGTAGTTCGATGCCATGATTGGATGAGATCTTTGGTGGTTTTGGGATGAGTGATGCATTTTGCAGATGGGAGGGATGTCAGTCATTGGGATCAGAGGGCCAGCTGTGGTACATTGTTACAATAATGATCCTCGGTGAATTGTGCCTCATGGTATTCATGCCCCTAGCTCCCTCCCATAATGATTTGGGGTTTGGCCAAAGGCTTGGGACATAAGCTTGTAAAATGCGTGCACTTTGAGGCTTGTTATCTTGGAAGCTGCCCTGAGATCACCATGTTGTAAAAAAACTTGTTATGAAAGACCATGTGTAGAGACCCTGTTGCCTCAAGCTCTACCTATCCCCAGGTGACCTACCAGCTAAATGCAGCTTTGTGAGTAGGCTTATGTAAGACCAGTGGAAGAATGGCCCAAATGACTGACAGAATCATGATATATAATAAATTGTTGTTGTAAGCAACTAGCTTTGTATTGGTTTATTATGCAATGACAGACAACTGATACAGGTGTTCATTGTCAAGCACCCAGTTACATGTAGAAAATAGTAGAGTGGGGGATACTGTACATTTGGGTTATCTGGATTTCTAGAAGTCATTGACACTTTTGGCAACTTTGTGTAAAAGATGAAGAGCCTATGCCAGAATAAACAGAATGTGTTACAGGGTTTCATAGCTACATGTAAAGATGCTGAGCAATGGATGACGTCCTTGATGAATGTGTGGCAGAATGAAATGAGAATGGGCTACGAAACAGGAAGATCTGGTGCAAATTATTGTTCTACAAGTTAATTTTAAGTAAGTTACCTAACTTCTCAGAGTCTTTTCATTTTTACCTGTGAAATGGGGATTACACTGTCTATTTGATGGGGTTACTGTCAGGATTGACTGAGATAACATGTAAAAAGTGCTGTGCAATGCCTGGCACATAGTAGGAGTTTGCTACATGTTGATCCCTTTTATTTGAGTTCCTTCTGTTCACCATGGCATATTTTATTGAGGAGTCTACTAGGAAGTTCGTCGTGAGGATCCACGGAACACCAATCCCAGAATCAGGAAAACTCGGGGAACTGGGCCTACGTTTGCAAGGTCTGTAAACCAACTCCAGGGAGGGGATGGAATTTCTGAATTGATTTGTCTTCAAGGTTCTCTCACATGTGCTTTCATGGGACTTTCTAACACACTGTGAAGTGTCTTAGTTTTTGGAACACTTCCTCTCTCCTATGTCTAAATACTTTGTTCTCACTCCCACTTCCTTAAGGTCCTGCTGAAGAATCTTTAGATCTTAGAGATTGCTGTTAAAATATGAATTTTAGGGTCAGTCATGAGTCTCTGGCATAACACAAAGAATAGAATGGAAGGAAAAAGCATTCCCTTTTATGAGGAAATGACGATCTTACTTCTGGGTCCTGGGTGTGGCCCACCCACCCAAAGGCAATGTTTAGTCACTCAGATGGGATGATCTCAAAGGACTGAGCGGAGGACCCGGCTGGGCACTGCACTCAGGGCACTTCTGGAACAAAGTGCTGGAAAACTTTCCAGTCAGCTGGAAGGGCAACCACTTGCCAACGGTGTGCCTACTTCAGTCCAGTACCCATTTGAACCGTGCCGGCCTCTAGGATAGTTTGTGATAGCAAGAAATGATCAGTATGTACGTTGGGGAAAGTGTTAATTAACCTGAAACATAAAGTGCAAGAAAAAGAAGGAAAGCTGGAGATCTTCCAGGACAGAGAATGAGAAAATTCTCTTAGGTGATTATTTCTTACAGAAGGGAATTTGAGAAAGGATTTCATCCACTATAGAGGTCCTCGAAATGTACATGACCCACAGAAGCCTGGCTGAGACACTTTGTCAACTATTCCTTCATATATGTTTCTAATCTACTTGCTGATTTTCAGGCTGGTCTCACAATGTAAGTCTTTGGTTTCCTTCTGTTGGATTTCCTTTTGAATTTCCATTTCTTAATGACTTGAACAAATCAGGCACTGTGCTAGGTATTTCATATGTATTTTTCTATTTAATCCTTACAACTATTCTACATTGGAAATATTATTTCCTTCACTTTCACTTTATAAGTGGTTTTTTTTTTTTTTTTTTTTTTTTTTAGACAGAATCTCGCTCTGTCGCCCAGGCTGGAGTGCAGTGGCCGGATCTCAGCTCACTGCAAGCTCCGCCTGCTGGGTTTACACCATTCTCCTGCCTCAGCTTCCCGAGTAGCTGCGACTACAGGCGCCCGCCACCTCGCCTGGCTAGTGTTTTGTATTTTTTAGTAGAGACGGGGTTTCACCGTGTTAGCCAGGATGGTCTTGATCTCCTGACCTCGTGATCCACCCGTCTCGGCCTCCCAAAGTGCTGGGCCTACTTTGAAAGCAGATTTGCCTGAGTTGAAGAATTTTGTTCATTCACTGCACCGTAGAGGTAGCGGGCAGGGTAGCTTCAGGTACTTAACTCCAGGACAACTTCACCTATCTTTGGGATAACAAGTCTATTTGTTGATTGCGTCCTGATATTACTTCCTCATACAGTGCTGTTGATTACAAAGACTTCTTACCACCCGAACTGCTCAAGTTCTGCTCTAATTGAGGGCTAATTTGTTTACTCTTATTAATTTTGTCTGGTTAAACTTTCCTGCCCCCTGTTTTTTTTAAAAGGACAATATTGCTGTGTGAAATCATAGAGTCATTATTTTGGCAGACTTTTCATTTAAATGTTTTTCATAAATTATAGTTCTCATTTTTTTTTTCCGTTAATATTTCCTGAGGAACAGGTTGGATTTAGGTACAATATTCCATTATTAATCATGTTATACTCTTTTTGATGTGCTGGAAAAACCTTTCAGGAATAACTTTAAGATTGCTTATATATTTAATTGATCTTTCTTTGATCTCTGGGCATTAAAAACTAGTAATGAATTCGTGTATCATCAGGGCTTGTAAGGAAACAGTGCACACGATTCGAGTAACTAAGGAGACTTCAATGAAAGGAACTGTATACAGGCCAGGTGCAGTGGCTCATGCTTATAATCTCAGCACTTTGGGATGCTGAGACAGGCGGATCACTTGAGGTCAGGGGTTCGAGACCCACCTGGTCAACACGGTGAAATTCCATCCCCACTAAAAATATTAACACAAAAATTAGCCACGTATGGTGGTGCATGCCTGTAATCCCAGCTCCTCGGGAGGCTGAGGCATGAGAATCAGTTGAACCTGGGAGGCGGAGGTTGCAGTGAGTCAATATTGTGCCACTGCACTCCAGCCTGGGTGACAGAGCAAGACTCCTTCTCAAAAAAAAAAAAAAAAAAGGAAAGAAAAAAAAAAGGAACTAGATACAAAGGTGCAGGCAGAGTTGAGGAAAACCTACGAGAGGTGGGTATAGTTCCTTAGGCCAACAATAATAGCAGGGAGCCACTGCAACTCATAGGTGAAAAATCAAAGGAAGTGAGGGGTTACGGGGGTTTGGAGAGTGGAGCCATATGAAGAGGACTGCTTGACATCAGCATTTGGGTGAGGAATGCAGCCAACCTACGGTGGCCCAGTAGGGAGGAAGCTGGGGGATTAAATTCTCTAACTTCCTATTCTCCCAGTCTCTAATCTCTTGTGGGTACCTCCCATTGACCGAACTCCTTTAGAAGGGGTATGGAGAGGGAGCCCATTGATGCAGCCCATACAAGTCAGCCTCCTGAGACACAGAGCAGGGTAAAGGGTGGAGAGAGAGTGGGGAGGGTGAAGGAGAAGATGGGCTGTAAGATCTGATAACTGATGCTTATATGCAGTCTGAGCTTTATACCACAATAAGTGTTCCTGAGAATGGTTTCCTAACAGATCAGATAATTCTGGTCTTTAAAAAATGAAACTGTGTTCTGCCTCTGCTTCCTCCAACCCTTCTTTTTAATTTGTATCTTAATGATTTGAAACAATTTGTGTGTGATCTAACTGCATGTACCCTTATTATAAAAAGTACAAAAATAACTACTGTCTATGCTAGTGATGTAATTTTATTGTCACTAACAAGAAATGGCCTCTTTATCTTACTGGAAAATAGAGTGGCTTGAATTCAACTTTTCTATATTCAAAATCATCGTTTTTGGCAGATAGTATTTGCAATTTAATTGGCTTATATCTAATGATTATATAT
This sequence comes from Macaca mulatta, assembly GCF_049350105.2. Lineage (NCBI taxonomy): Eukaryota > Metazoa > Chordata > Mammalia > Primates > Cercopithecidae > Macaca > Macaca mulatta. The sequence continues at coordinate 107,131,251 of NC_133406.1, forward strand.
AGCTGGCTGACTCTTTCAGCTATTTAGGGGTACGTTTTGCAACCATTTTTCTCTGGTGGTTTCAGTAGAAAATGATGCTACTTAAAAGTGGATATTCCTTGGGCATGTTATTGACATTTGTTTGTTTATTTCTGAGACTTGGGAGATTAGTAAAATCTATTTCAATCTTTTTTTTCAGATGCAAATCATAGCATCCTTGCCTACTCAGTAAATGTTGAATTAAAGAGTGAGGGAATGAACTTTGTAGCTTTGATTTTATTTTTCTTTCCTCCAAATGTTTTGAGAAAACAGCGTGTGAAAGTCTGGAGGAAAATCTTGCCCTTACTGACAGGTCCTTCACTGAAAACCTCCACATGGAGGCAAGGTGGCCAGCGATTTGGGTCTTGGTTAGGAGCCTTCATTTTTTTTTCTTCCTTTTTTTATTTTTATTTTTAAAATTTTTAATGACCCCCCCCCAAAATCTAAAACCACAGCTTTTGGAAGAGCCACTTGTTCTTTTACCTCTCTTTGAATTTGACTTTGGCTTCCCTTTGGGCCTTGTGTTTAAGAGGAGGGTCTCTGAAGACATCCTTGTTGATGACAGTTTTGTCCAAGGGCGTATCCACAGAGTGCCGTGTGGGCATGAGGTGACCGTAGTTATAAACTTTCACAAAAGACTTGATCTTTGACCTCTGGGTGCTCTTCTTGCCCATGGCAGCTGTCACGTTTCAAGGATAACAGTCAATTCCAGCCACCAGAGAACAGCTGTAGGGGCATTCTAAGGTGCCATCATCAATGTTCTTCACGATGATGGTTTTTGCATCCAGAGTAGCATCCGGTGTAGTGTCTGGCCCAGACCAACACTACTTTCCCAGGTTTTATGAACTTGCCCATTTTGACAGCAATCACCCAGGCCTACCTTCATTTTCTTTAAAGGAAGTGAATCTACCTTCTACTTGGTTGATTTTAAAGGCATATGGACTGTCTTATTTTAGCAACACAGATTTCATGCGGTTCATAGTCTTGTCAAATGTTACAATTTGGACATCTCTTTTGCCCAATTCCTACCAAAAGCTTAATTAGAAGACTTAGCAGCTCTAATTGACAGCTGGATATATAGTTTGTTTTTTTTCCTTTTAGAGACAAGGTCTTGCTCCGTCACCAGGCTGGAGTGCAGTGACATGATCGTAGCTCACTGGAACCCTGAATTTGTGGGCTCAAGTAATGCTCCCTACACCTCAGCCTCCATTAAGGATATATTGTTCTTTCATCATCCTAGATAAGTGTTTCTCGATAGAACTTTCTGCAGTGATGGAAATGTTCTGTAACTGTGTATCCATCATTAATAGTCACTAGCCATGTGTAGCTATTGAGCATTTGGAATGTGGCTATTAAAACAAAATAATGGTACTGAAAATGTTTAATTTAATTTTAGTGAAGTTTAAATAGCCACTCATGCCAGTGGCTTCCATATTGAACAGCACAACTCCGTAATTCTAAATTTTATCCCTGAATCAAGCTGAAGTATTTCTTCTTTGGCTTTCCAAAGAATAGTGTTTATTGAATAGCAAATTTCTATGTTTTCCTTAATCATGGTTTTAAGACATATTCTCACATTCTTGGACACTCCCCCATCAAAAGATGGAGACTAAAATACCCTTCCCTTGAATACAGGTTGGTCTTAGTGATTTGATTCTAGCAAATGGGTGTGTTAGAAGTGATACTATGTGATTTTTGAGGCTAACCCATAAAAAGTGCGAAAGTTGGCTTGGCTGTCTTCCTCTCAGCACTTGAGCTTCTATGTAAGAGTTCTAGCTGCTCTAACACTGCCATGCTGGAGTCACATGGAGAGACCACCGAGAGATATCTGACGAGGACCAACTGTTCTAGCCTCCAGTTGTTTGAATCTTCCTAGCTTAGGCTCTAGGTTACTTCAGACCCAGTCACTTTGTGACTACAGTTCTGTAAGAGACTCTAAGTGAGAATTGCTTAGCTTAACCCCTTATCTTAGAGATAATAATACACAATGTTGTCACTTAAAGCCACTATTTTGGTGTTGTACAGTGATAGATAACTGGAACACTCTTGTAAAAGGATGCTGCAGGAAATAGTTCTATGAAACTTTTTGGCATATTCATTGTTGGGATTTTTGAGTACAAAGTTTACTACATCAATTTCTCTTGAATTTTAACAACAGGAAAATCTGTATTTTCTTGAGCAAACAATAGACTTTTACTTTAATACATTTTTGCTTTGGTTGGTAGGAAGCTAAAAGCTAAATTTATGTCCCACTTTGTAAGTAAATAGGACCATCAATAATTTATTTCTGTGTGTTTGCTTTTTGTTTAGCCTTATCTTACTGTTTTTTTAATTTACCTTTTTTCTTTTTAAAGACCTTAATACAGTATATATTTTGTCAAGCTATTTCCAAAAGTGAATGCAAATAATGTTGGGCTTTTGCTGAACCAGTATGAACTATAAGATCATCCAGTAGATTAGCAATGATGGCTGAGAGGGCTCTGGAATTTGTAACTCTTCAGTGACCTTATTTTATAGTAAGAAAATAAGGCTCTGAAGTGACTGCTGAAGTATACAGAGTTAGTGAGCAGCAAAATCTCAGCCCAGGAAAAGCTGTGTCTTACTCCTCATTCAGCCATATAGCACCCATTGGTCAGATACTGATTCTTTATTAAGTGTCAGCTCTGGGCCTGGTTGCTTGAGGATGGGATGGTGATACAAAGATAAATAAGACTCAGCTGAGGAATTGAAACTCCAGATTATACCTGGTGGGATATAGTACATGTGTTTAAATATAAAGTAATATATCACATAAAAGAGGCACAAGTGAAGCTTTTTGAATGTTCAGAGGAATGAGAGATCACTTCCAACTGGGCGATCATGAAAGCTTCAGGAAAAAGTGTTATTGAGCTAGGCCTGGAAGGATGGACGTGCTTCACACATGCAGGTGTTAGGAGAGATGATGGGGTGAAGGAAGAGAAGACTAGTTGCCATGAGTTGAATACTGGGAATTTTAGGCCCTGTGGCATTTGGTGGGGAAGACATTTTGAGCAGGGGGATTGTGATACATCTCAAATTACACCAGGCAAGTAGTTGCTTACTATTCTGTTTAGAGGTTCAACCCTGCCAAGGGCATGCGACCTGCAAATGAAATGTGGATGGGAAGGATGAGAGAGAGAGAGAGAGAGAGAGAGAGAGAGAGAGAGAGAGAGAAAGAGAGAGAGAGAAAGAGAGAGAGAGAGGATATTAACTAAAGTTTCTACATAGCTGACTGCTCAGAAAACCCAACACATGGGACTATGTCCTGAAGTAACTGCCTAAAACCTTTATCAACAAATAGTTTTTAGGCTTTGGTATGGAGGAAAAAATTCTGGAAGAGACTCTACAACATTTCACAACACTGCAAACAGGGGGCATTTCAGGACGTCCCTGAGGAACACAGCAGCATGCTCAGCTTCCTCTTAGACGGCCTTGAATTTCTTACAGCCTCCTTATGACCACAGGAGCCTGGTGATCCATGGAACAGTAAGCCCAGCAAAGCCCAAGAGTGGGGCTCTGGAGGGAAAGGTCTGTTGTTCTTTGTAGAGATTGATGGATTTGTTACAATTAGTAATAGGTGGCTTTCCTGGAATTCTGCAATTACCTCTTGAAATAGGGAAAACTCGGATCACATGGATAGGATATTGCTAAAGAGGTGAAAACTTACTTGGGTCATTTAAACAGGTTCCTACCAGTTTCCTATAAGTGAAAGTTTAAATAATCCTCCTTTCTCAGTTAGGAAGAGAATCAATATCTGATTACAGCAGAATTCAATGCCATTCTGCCTGATTCTTCTAGGCTTACAAAAACCACAGAAGGCAAGAGCTCAGGTGGATGAACCACGGTGTCCTGACACAGAATGCAACTTCTATTCTGTTTTCCATAGAGTGTTTCCAGCAGTGTAAATCAACAATAATCATAGTTGCTATGTTAGTGTTGTACAATGCTATACAGGTGATAACTCACTTTCACAAGCATGTCTTATCTAATCTTCATAAAAACTCAATGAGGTGAATATTGCTCTCCTACTTTTACAGAGGAGAAAACTAAGGCACAAGTAACTAAAGCAAATTATCCTAAATCTTTGGATGACCATGTATTAGTGATTAGGGTTTATGTCTGGTCTTAGGAGTAGAAATTCATTTGTGCTCTTGAGCAAGGTCCAAATATGAGAGGCAGGATTGGGAGCTGTAGGTTTAAGGGTGAGTTCAGAGCTGCATTGGGCAAACATCTGATCACCTAGGGATAGGCTGTCCCCAGACAGGGACAATCTTTTACCAGTCTTCTCTCTGCTTGGGAAGGTAATCAGTGGCAGAGACCCTCACATCTGGGAGTGACCAAAGTTATGTGTTCAAATCTTTCATTTTTTCAAATGAGGAAGCTGAGGTTCAGTGAAGTTAGGTGGCTTTCAAAGACTCACACAACTAACTGATGATGAAAATGGGATCATTACCTAGTTTTCTAGTCTTTACTGGAATTTCTGCCACTGCACCTCGATGCTCTTCCTGCTTTTCTCTCTCTTCTTTCCATTAGATAGAAGTGTGTTTACAGTGTAAAGTGATTGGACATTTGTTAGGTAAGTAGAATAAAAGTAGCAATTGCTACTATTCATTGAACACCTATGGTGTGCTACAATGTGCGCTATATACTTCTCATGCATAATTTTTCATCTTCACAAGAACTCTGCAAAGTCTCTCTTCTCTCTCTCTCTGTGTGTGTGTGTGTGTGTGTGTGTGTGTATATATATATATATATATATATATATATATATATTCGAGATGGAGTCTCACTGGAGTGCAGTGGCATGATCTTAGCTCACTGTAACCTCCACCTCCTGGGTTCAAGCTATTCTCCTGCTTCTGCCTCCTGAGTAGCTGAGATTACAGGTGCCTGCCACCATGCCCAGCTAATTTTTTTTTTTTGTACTTTTAATAGAGACGGGATTTCACCATGTTGGTCAGGCTGGTTTTGCACTCTTGACCTCAAGTGATCTGCCCACCTTGGCTTCCCAAAGTGTTGGGATTATAGGCGTGAGCCACCTTGCCTGGCCCTGCAAAGTCTATACTTTTATCTCTGTGAGAATACGGGACCAGCGATGGGGAGGGACTTGCCAAGACAATTTCAAGCCCCTGCTTTTTTTTTTGTGCAGCATGGCCTCTGCAATAATTTATCTTTTGTCCTAGAAAACAGAAATATTTGAATTTTTTATGTGGTCAAATATCACTTGTTGGAAATCATTAAAATTCAAATTGTCTGTGTTTATTCCTAGAACTATACCTGATTAAAAAGGGAGATAAGGGAGATGAATCAGTTATCGCCTTTAAACAGAGTCTTTAGAAGTCTTGATTAATAAGTATTTTTCAACGTGAAGGAAAACCAACATTTTTTTTACAACTATAATTCAAGTTGTATGTTTAAGTAATTTTTTTTAAATAGAGATGTTTTGTTTTTAACCCTTATTCCTCTAGCATGCTGGTGCAGAGTTCTAGAGGCACTTTTGTATTAATTATTTCTTTCCTTCAAATTGAAATACCTTCAGGAGAGCTAAGGATATTTATCATTTAAACTCACAGTTTGATACACTTGCTTCCTCTTAGCATCTGTGATATGCCTTCCAAATTGAAAAAAAAAGAAGCATTTTTTTTTTCTTTCACTTGGAAGACTTTAGGAAATGGGAAAGTCTGAGCACTGTGCCTCCCAGGAAGAATTTGGATCACTGATGGGCAGTATGAAATTTCCTGGGCCTGGGAATCAGAAGGGAAAGGGTGCCAGGAGGTGGAAAAATGGTACTGACAGGGATGTGGCTGTTCCTGGCCAGCGTGCCCTGAAATCCTGATGTGACATAGGTGGTTAATTACTGCACTGTCTAGAGGTGTCATGATGCATCCTTCAGCATGATTCCAGACACAGCGTCTCTGTCATTTGACTCCACTCTTTTAACATGGATCCTCGGCTTCCATCTGCACAACCTCGCATGGTCGTATCTCCCACAGAAATGAAGGAAGAGTCTTCTTCCCTGAAACAGCAGGGACTTTGGTGAAGTTCATCATGATGGTGCTTTTTAATTGACTGTCTTGGCCTTTTACTTGTTTTCTGACCCTTGGACTTGCCTGTGGGTTTCCTGGTTTCTGACTGCTGGCTTGGTTTTTAACCTACGCACTTAACCTGAACTCCTGATATGCATGTGATTTCTGACTGCTCATTTGGCTTGAAGCCTTATTGACTTTTCCTGTTCCCAGCTCTGCCTGTAATTCTTAAACTCGTTGTATTTTTCTATCTGGCTTCCCATCTTGGCTCTAGGACTCTTTGTCAACACCAGTCTTGATCCAATAGAGAGACTCAATCTCATTGGGCAACCAGGTAAACAAGAGGACTGGTGAAGGGGTTGACAAACTTACATCTTTATCTAGCATTTGGCACAATTCTCATGGCCTTTCTGATCATGGAGTTGACTTCATGTCATAAAAGTTCAAAGAAGGCTTGAACAGAAAAAAATTTTGTAATCAAGAGACAGTAATTGTTATCCTTTCCAGTTGTTGAGTTAGCTACTCCTCTGTAAATTGTAACATAGAATTCCAAATTTATATTGAATTCCTGCGGTGTCCTGAAATTGGGGTCAGTCTACCTTTCCAAAGAAGACCAGACGTATTTCTGTGACACAGGATCTTTTACATAGGATTCATGGGTAATAATTTCTGCTGCTCCTTCCTTATTCCAAAAGTGAGCAAAAGTCAGTTTTTCACACAGGTAAAGTTACTAAAGTTGTGTGCAATCCTAATTTATCTCATTAGGATATTATTAAAGGAAGAAGAATGTCCACATTCAAGATAACTAATCCAAATCAAGATCTTCAGTTGGGAAAATCAGACTCAATAATATCAGATCCTGGCATAGCTCCAGCACGTTGTCTTGCAGGTATGTTGAGAGTATACAACTATGGGTAACCTCTTAGGCAAAGCAGCTCAAGATTAATTTCTTGTCATTTTCCACAAATGTATCAATGCATCTACAAAGTAAAATGGGATGGGTTCTCAACTGTCAGTTCTTTCGAACCATTGTTCTTAAGAATTCACGTTGAGTTTATTTCTAGAATTTTAACTGATCATGACAGATAAATCTATGAGTCATTGTCATCTCTTAGACACTCATGATGGTTTTAAGGGCATGTTGCAACCACTTCTCTGTCCAAAATAAAGCAATTTCAGGTGTGGCCCATAAGTAGTTAATTCCACAATGTTGCATTTTTTATGCTCCACTTGCAGCTGATTTGTGAACTGTAGGGTTTGGTGGGGTTGGGAATGTTGACCTCAGGAAGGATTTGGGAGAGTGCTTGGCAATCAGGTGACACACCAGCAGTTCCTTCCCATCATTAACTTGGCATTGACTGGACAAGCAACAGGGCACCATTCCAGGTGTGTGTCTTTTGAACTCCTAAGCAACAATTTCCTCCCATTGTGCAACTCAAGAAGTCTGATAAACAGTGTGTTTGGCATTCTGTTCCTGGAAATGTCTCTTATAGAGGCCACCTATAGGTGTTCTAGAGTTGACTGAGGGATAGTCAGTGTTGGATGATGCCACAGTGGCTACCAACTAAGTCTTTGTGGCAATAAAACACATCCTATATAAGCAGAGACAGAGATGAGCAGGGGAAAAATCCAAGCAGGATGTAGAAACAAATCAAAGGATGTATCACTCAGGCAACCAAGGTCATGGAGAGCAGAATAGAGCACCAAGAAAAGAGTTCCTGATAAACCAGTGCACTAATTGGAAGTGTTTGTGGTGATGGGAAGAAGGCCTCTGGAGGCCTCCAGGGTGAGTTAAGGCAAGCAATCAACATGTCAAGGTAATTTGTTAGCAGTACTGGCTTTGGGTTAAGGTGTATAAACCTGCCTGCTGTGATGTATGAAGCCTGCTAACCGGAGGAAACTTGGTCATAGAAGGACAGCAGCAAAGTGGCACCTGCTTGGAACTGACAAGAGGAATCACCTGCACCTGTATCTGTACCTGTATCAACTGCCCCATGAAGGCAGGCCCTAATTACAAACCACTTATCTAGATGGAGGGGTGGGCATGGCCTCTCTATATGACCACAGGATATTTCCAAGTTTCTCTGATCTTGCTGAGTAGTTCTTATGAAAGGATGCTCTCAAAGAGCTGCAAAAGGGAAATAAAGGCTTTAATGAAGGTGCATTTCTACAGGCCAACCAGACGCTAATTTGCCCTCTGAATTCACACCAGTTGTGCACACCCCTCACCAACTCATTCAGAGCATATGGGTTGTGCGCATTGACCCTGCAGTGACTCTGCTTTACATTTGAATGATCCCACGAACCCAGACTGACTGTGCACAGCCTCACCTTCCCAATGAGCCCCCATAGGTTATACACCACACACTACATTGTCACTCTCACAGTTGGCTCTGTACATTTCTTACTCTTCTGCTAAGCTCGCACCCTTCACCATCTTAGTGATTTCTTATCCACTCTGCTCAGCTGAGATCACATGGCCCACCACATTGACTTCACACAGATTATACAATACTATGACAGCACCCACTCTTTGGTCACCCAATATCTGTTTTTCTATTCTTCCTAGAAATAAACCCTGGTTTAACCTTATGCACAGCTAAGAGACAACATTTCCTAGCCTCCCTTGCATTCTTATAACATTTTGTTATGTGATTAAGTTCTAGCTAATGAGATTTGACCAGACGAGTTTGGGTGGGACTTCTGAGAGTGTTCCTTGAAGTGAGACGAAATTCTGGGGTCTCATCTTTTGACCTTAGTCTTTCCATTTTCCCTCCCCCACCAGCCCCTTTAGTTTTGAAAACAGATGGATTGGCCAGATTTCATCAGTCATCTTGTGACTTTGAAAATGGAAGCCACCTAATAAGAATGGTAGGTCCATAAGTTGGAGGGGACCTGAGATCTTGATAACTTTATGGGGCAACAAAACCACTTCCTGGGCCTTCTATCTTGACTTCTTTTATGGAAGAAGATGAGCCCCTAGTTCTGCTTAAGCCACTGTATTTGGGTCTCTGATACTACAGGTGAATGCATTTTTTTTTTTTTTTTTTTTGAGATGGAGTTTCACACTTGTTGCCCAGGCTGGAGTGCAATGGCTTGATCTTGGCTCACCACAACCTCCGCCTCCCAGGTTCAAGTGATTCTCCTGCCTCAGCCTCCCAAGTAGCTGGGATTACAGGCATGCACCACCACACGCGACTGATTTTGTATTTTTAGTAGAGACGGGCTTTCTCTGTGTTGGTCAGGCTGGTCTTGAACTCTTGACCTCAGGTGATCCACTGGCCTTGGCCTCCCAAAGTGCTGGGATTACAGGCGTGAGCCACTGTGCCCGGCCAGGTGAATGCAATTCTTACTGATGCAACCCCTCACCATTCTACTGAGCTCACCCTGAGTATGCATGTGCTTGTCATCCCCTCAGTCTATGTGTACTCTATATATTGTCATTTGACTGGGATGGTGCATATGTGGAACAGCTGTCTTTTACTTTTTTGAATGCTAAGAATAGTCTCTGCACTTTTCTTTTGACTTAGTCATATAAAATAAGATGGATCAGACTCTCTGAGGTACATAAATCACATTCTGTAAATGTTAATGGGGAGAGGCTAACACAGTACAACACAAGTTGTACACAGGAATCAATACTCAGGTGGTGCAGAGAGATGTTGGGATCAATGGTTCTTCCTTCCCTGAGTCAGCACCAAACCATGTCATGGTGATTACTTGTGCATCATGGAGGCTGGGATAGGGTCTTCAATGGCAGATGTTGCCATTCCTTAGTGTAAATCTGAGTCTCACCCACTACACTTCCCAAAAGACTATATTTGAAAAAAATTTGCACATTAATGTATTTTCCTTACCTTACACTTTTCCCTATAAAAATCAAAGGGAACAAAACTCAAGGTAGGGAGATAGCAACTGGAAAGCAGGAAGTAGAAAGATGGGCTCACACGAGGGCTGCCCAGTACAGGAATATGGTGTGAATGGTGCCCCCTGAGGGTGCAAAGCAGTGTTTCAGCTTATTCCCACCTCCACCTCATCTTCCATCCCAGCTGCTGTCAGAGTCTTTGGACATGGCCATGGTGACTCTGGTTCCAGCGCCTCCTTATCCTTTTGGGAAAAGCCCATTCCCCAGGTGTTAGCATGGTGGAACAGAGGGAAGGGTCCTATCGAAGGACAAGTTTTCAGATAAATGGTTACCACAGCAAGGACTCTTCAGGATGCAAAAAACAAACTTGAGAAGAGCGTGCTTGAAATCTTTAGATAGGAAGCTGATACCTGGGCATAAAAATCACCTTTTCTTGTTTCATCACAACTAAGAGGCATGACTTAAAACCTTTAAGAGTAGATTTAGTATGAAAATGAAATGACATTATGTGAAACAAGTCATTCTTAGGTTCCTGGACTCTGCACTTCTAGGCCCTTCTTTACTAGTTGAGGTACCAGAGGAACCATAGGATGTAACTCAATGACTCCTTTTGTAAGACTCTTAATGACTGGCTATGACTGGCAGGTGGGGGCCTGTGACTATTTGGCAGCCTCAAGGTGGTTTGTCATACTTGGGGCTCAGAGGAAGTCATATATGTGAGTCACAGTCACCCCCTATTTTGCTCTTTATGGATTCTACTTGGATTGGGCATTCATACAGCTATCATTTCTCTAATAAATAACCCATGCTAATTTTTCAGTGATGGACTTCACATCTCCTTAACCTCGCTAGGCCTACTTTCTGCCCACTTTGCCTATTGCAGGCTTTGTGTATTATTTTTATCTTTTTTATTTTCATGCCGTCCTGTATAATAAAGAAGTTGCTGCTTCAGTCTTCGTTCTTTCCAGTCTGGCCCATATTGTCACCTGTGGGTAAGAACAAGTCACTTAGCCCTTGGAGCTTCAGTTTCCTCATCTGTAAAATGAAGGTAAAGTGTGGCCTGAGGACAAGTAGCTCAAGTAAGTCACCAGCTGATAAGTGATTAAGTCCAGGCCTGCATCCAGGTTTCCTGGTCCCCTCTCCAGTCTTTCCTGTGACACCAATAACTCACAGCTTGTTGTGAAATCAGATTAGATAATGTGCTGAAAGGCATTTATGCTCTGAAAAGTGACATAAAGATCTTTGCAATTATTGCTAGGGATTTATGCTCCTTAACAATCCTAGTGACAGTGTGAGGCCTCTGCTCTTAGAGAAAATTACTTTCTTTCACTGTTCTGTTTCTCCCACAAACCTAGGGGAGTGGCTTTCATCTTTGTAAAGAGTCAACTAAGACTTAAGAGGCTGTAAACTACAATTGAAGAAGCTGCTGTTGGCCTTTCCCCGTGTCTGAATCTTCTCCGATCTCACAGTGAGCTGGAGTTTGTTCTCCTTTGCCACCAGGGACCACAGTAATAATGGCATCCCCTTTAGATCTTTCTCTCTCTCTCCCCCTGTCAAGAGTCACAAGGCTTGCATGCTCCTATTTTATATCTGTATGGCTCAGAGCCAAGCTCAGATATTGTTGATTTCTGATGAATGAAAGCCCCCCAGGGAGGAAGATCCTGAAGAAAGAATAGTTTGGGCTGGGCATAGTGGTTCACGCCTGTAATCCCAGCACTTCAGGGGGCTGAGGCAGGCGGATTACTTGAGGTCAGGAGTTCAAGACTAGCCTGGCCAACGTGGCGAAATCCCATCTCTACTAAAAGTACAAAAATTTGCCAAGTGTGGTAGCAGGCACCTGTAATCCCAGCTACTTAGGAGGCTGAGGCAGGAGAATGGCTTGAACCCAGGAGGCGAAGGTTGCAGCGAGCCGAGATCGCGCCACTGCATTCCAACCTGAGTGACAGAGAGAGACTCCATCTCAAAAAAAAAAAAAAAAAAAAAAAAAAGGAAGAGACAGAGGCAAAGATGATCTTAGAGCACAGGGCAGGAACAGCGCTCCTTCAGTGGCGACTTCATGAAGAACTAGTTTATGGAAGGAGATAATGGAGATACTAGCAGGAGAGGCATTGTGTTGTCACAGAGGGATTAACACTATCCATGTTGTGAGGCCTTCAGTTCTAGTGTCCTAGGCTGGTGGGTGCTGATGAAGTATTTCCCAAACCCCAGATGTGGCACTGGGGTCCAGAGCAGGGTCCCCATGGTGCCTCCTGGGGATGCCCCTCCTATTTGTCTCAGGTCCTGGCACCATACCAGTGCTGTCTTCAGGGAGGCGCTGGCTCTTTCTGCTCTCTTTCTATCGGACCCAGGAACACTTCGGGGGATCTAAGCAAGCTCTTGAGAGGAATGAGCTTTGTTAAGAGGGTTTGGCCAGTAGAAATAAGAAAATTGTAGGATTTTTAAAACCAAAGAAGTCCTCAGAAACCTTATAATTGAAAGCTCTTGTTTTATAGAAGACAATAGAGGCTCAGAGAGGTTGAGTGACTTGTTGAGGCTTTTGCAGCAAAACAGTACCTGTATGAGGATGATAATGCAGGTTTCTTGATTTCTAATTAAATGCTCTTTCCTACTGAATCTTTTTGTGATCGGGAGGAAGACAGGCTTTTGATGAATATAAGAGGGTTAGGGCAAATTCAAGAATTACCTGATTTAATATTTGGCAGTAGTAGCCATTTTAAAAGAAAATGACTCTCAGATAGTTTTCAGAAATGATCAGGGTCACAAAAATGCACATATAAATTGTAATGTCCCTGTCTGCCTCTCCCAGTGCTCTCCATTTCTCTTCCTGTTTATGATCTCATCTTCTTAATAAACCGAAGAGCACAAGGAAATACCCACAGCAACCTCCCTCGCATGATGACCTTTCTTCTTCTCCTTTTATTTTGGTTCACAGACATGGGTTCTAATGAAAGCTCATAAAGGAAGAGAATAGTAAGGCACATTTTCTTCATCTTCATCTCTGCTGCCTGATTTCCTTTGTGGCCAGGGAATATGGGCCTGGGCTTATTTCCAAGGCTATGTGTAACCAAGAACTAGAAATGGAAATCTTAGCATGTGTTCAACAGTTTTCTTCTTTTATTTTTAAGTATAATCTATTTAAAAGTATAATTGAAATAAATTCAACTAGCATATGAAGTTATAATATTAATGCGCATTTTCACCCAGTAGTGTATTGAAGGTGACCCATATGGGCTCACGAGAATGAATTGTTATTCGGTAATTATTAGGAGCCTGTTAAATTCTCTGTGGGTTGAAATCAGACATAGTGGTATAGAGCATTTACACCACAGAAATCAGCAAATGCTATAAATCAGGGCCTTTTTTTTTTTAAATCAGTGAGCCAGCTTGCCAGCAGAAAACATTTGGCATGAGAGAATTTCCACTGCTTAGAAGTAATCACTGTTAATTTTAGATGTAAACATCTAGAAAAATGATTATTTACATACTAGCGGACATGCATGTATTATTATAATTCATTTATACAAAAGATTCATGTTTTAGAAAGTGTTTTGAGATCTTTCCATGTCAACACATGTAGATCTAATTCACTGTTTAAAATTATTGTATAGTAAGCAATTATATGTTATGCCATAGTTTATTTAACCAATTTCTTGATGATGAATGTCCTTCTTTGAGTTTCTACAAAAGTAGACTGAGACATGGGCTTGGGTACAAACAGTTTATTTGTTTATTTATTTATTTATTTATTTATTTTGAGACGGAGTTTCACTCTTGTTGCCAGGTTGGAGTGCAATGGTATGATCTTGGCTCACTGCAATCTCTGCCTCCCGGGTTCAAGCAATTCTCCTGTCTCAGCCTCCTGAGTAGCTGGGATTACAGGTGCATGCCACCACTCCCAGCTAACTTTTGTATTTTTAGTAGAGATAGGGTTTCATCATATTGGTCAGGCTGGTCTTGAACTCCTGACCTCAGGTCATCTACCTGCCTCGGCCTCAGAAAGTGCTGGGATTACAGGCATAAGCCACCGTGCCCTGCCAGACAATTTATTTGGACTGTGAACCTGGGAAGCACAAGTGAGACATTGAGTAAAGTGAGACAGGGAATTTTGCTTCTCTAAATCAGGGTCCAAACAAGGTCCTCACATTTCATAGGTTTATATGTCTCCTAAATCACCTTTAATTTACTCACCATTTGTCACTTATTTCCTTGAAATTTATGGAAGAAACTGGGTCATTTTACTGATTGGATCTCCATGACATCATTTAACATGCTCCCATAAATTATTCTTGAATCTCAAGGTAAAATTTTTCCCAGTTCAATAATCGTAATAAAATAATGATATTGATTGTTAAGTTCCATTTATTTTTATTCACACTATTTTTATAATAGATTTTATGTTTTAGAATAGTTTTAGATTTACACAAAAATTGAGAACTTAGTACAGAGAGTTCCCATATACCACCTCAGCCCCTCCTTCTGACAATTTCACCTCTCCTGAACATTTTACTTTAGTGTGGTACATTTGTTATAGTGAGTGAATTAAAACTGATAAAATGTTATGAACTAAAGTCTGTAGTTTATTCAGATTTCCTTAGTTTTTACCTAATATCCCTTTTGTGTTCCAAAATGATATTCAGGATGCCACATTACATTTAGTTGTCAAGTTTCCTTAAGCCTCTCTTGGCTGTGACTGCTTCTCAGGCTTTCCCTGATTACCTTGGCATTTTTTTTTTTTTTTTTTTTTTTTTTTTTTTTTTTGAGACAGAGTCTTGCTCTGTCACCCAGGCTGGAGTGCAGTGGCAAAATCTCAGCTCACCGCAACTTCCGCCTCCCGGATTCAAGCGGTTCTTCTGCCTCAGCCTCCCGAGTAGCTGGGACTACAGGCAGGCGCCACCATGCCCAGCTAATTTGGTAGAGACAGGGTTTCACCATATTGGCCAGTCTGGTCTCAAACTCCTGACCTTGAGATCCACACGCCTCAGCTTCCCAAAGTGCTGGGATTACAGGTGTAAGCCACAGTGCCCAGCCAACCTTGGTGGTTTTAAAGAATATTGGTTAGGTAGGTTGTAGGACATCCTCCTATTATGATTTACCTTATGTTTTTCATATGATTAGACTTGGGTAAGGGTTTCTAGTAGGAAGGTACAGAGGTAAGTGTCATTTTCATCACATGACACCAAAAGGACAACCTATCAGCATGGTTTATGACTGTTGATATTGACCCTGACCACCTGGTTGAGATGATGTTTGTCAGGTCTCTTTACTCTAAAGTTCCTCTTCCCGCCCCTCTTCTCCTTACTTCTGCACTCCTTGGAAGAATGTCCGTGTGTGCAGCTCACACCTAAGGAGTGGGAGTTTCCCCTCCTTGCTAACTGACCCTCCTTGGAGATTAGGTGTGTACATAAATTATTTGGAGCTCTGTAATGGGTATTTGTCTCTTCTCTCCATTTGTTTATTCAATCCTGTATTTATATCAATACTGATCATGGATATTTATCTTATATGTTGGATTATAATTAAATAGTAATTTATTTCATTGCTTGGTTTTGGTCAGTGGGAGATCTTTTAGTTGGCTTATCTCTTTGATAAACCCTATCAATGCAGGTTTTTTTTTTTAAATATTTCCTTAATTTCTGGGCTCTGTTGGTTTTAAGGAATAGAAACTTACTCTATCTCATGTGAGTGAGGGGGGAATATTAACTTTTATGGTAGGAAGTACATATTTACTTCTCTTTTGTGATGGCTATTGTTGCTTGACTTCTTAAAATCACTGGAGTCAACAACATCCCACCCTCCCTTTTAGAAATGCTTCTTCCTCAACAATTGTTAATTGAGGCATCTAGTTTTTACGTTGGTCTTATTTTTCTAACCAAGGCTAAATTTTAAAAAAAGCATGACTTATACTTTTATGTTTCCATACTATTTCAGTGACGATGTAGCACTCTGATGGTCTTGGCTTTGTGTGTGTGTGTGTGTGTGTGTGTGTGTGTGTGTATGTGTGTCTGTGTGTGTAGGCAGTTAGGTCTCAGTTCCCACTCCACACAAGGTCTTGTCTCCTGCCCCTGAAGCCAAGACCTGGGCAAGTAAGATAACCCCATGCTCTTATTATCTTTCACTGTGGCTTTCCTACTCATTTTTGTATTGTCTCTTGGGGCTTTCCTTTGCCATTTTGTAGATTAACAATGCATTTAAAATTATGTTTGTTATTTTTTACCAGTACTTGTAAACCTTCTATAGTTTGAATTTTTCCAGTGTATTATATTGACAGAAATGCAAGTCCTATTCTTTGCTTCCATTTTTAAAATCCAATTTTTTTATTTTGAGAAATAAAAAATAAAAACTACAAAATAGTATTTCAAATACATTTTATCCTACACCCAGAACTGGAAACACTTTGATTTATTCCATGAATATTTATGTGCCATACACTGTTCTAGAAACTTGGGATAAATCAGCGAAGAAAACAAAAATCTCTCTTTCCATAAAGCTTATATTCTATCAGAAGAAAAACACAATGAATAATAAACATAATATACAATTATATTATGTGGTCTGTAAAAGGGGATAAATACTCTGGAGAAATAAAAACAAAATGACTAGAGCAGGATTTGGGAATGAAGAGTGTGAAAAAAAGACTGACTTTTTTTTTCCTTTTAAAATAAGGTGATCCCCAACAGTAGACAAGCAGAGAGCCAAATCATGAGTCAGCTCCCATTCACAATTGCTACAAAGAGAATAAAATACCTAGGAATACAACTTACAATGGATGTGAAGAACCTCTTCAAAGAGAACTACAAACCACTGCTCAAGGGAATAAGAGAGGACACAAACAAATGGAAGAACATTCCACGCTCATGGATGGGAGGAATCAATATTGTGAAAATGGCCATACTGTTCAAAGTAATTTATAGATTCAATGCTGTTCCCATCAAGCTACCAGTGACTTTCTTCACAGAATTAGAAAAAACTACTTTAAATTTCATACGGAACCAAAAAAGAGCCCGTGTAGCCAAGACAGTCCTATGCAAAAAGAGCAAAGCTGGAGGTATCATGCTACCTGACTTCAAACTATACTACAAGGCTACAGTAACCAAAACAGCATGGTACGGCTAAAAACAAAAACAAAAACAAACAAAAACAAAAACAAAAAAAACCCAGACATATAGACCAAGTTCCTCAAAGAACAGAGACCTCAGAAATAATACCACACATCTACAACTATCTGATCCTTGATAAATATGACAAAAACAAGCAATGGGGAAAGGATTCCCTATTTAATAAATAGTACTGGGAAAACTGGCTAGCCATATGCAGAAAACTGAAACTGGATCCCTTCCTTACACCTTATACAAAAATTAACTCAAGATGGATTAACGACTTAAATGTAAAGCTCAAAACCATAAAAATCTAGAAGAAAACGTAGGCAATACCATTCAGGACATAGGGATGGGCAAAGTCTTCATGACTAAAACACCAAAAGCAATTGCAACAAAAGCCAAAATTGACAAATGGGGTCTAATCAAACTAAAGGGCTTCTGCACGGCAAAATAAACTATCATCAGAGTAAACAGGCAACCTACAGAATGGGAGAAAATGTTTGCAAGTTACCAATCTGACAAAGGTCTAATATCCAGAATCTAAAAGGAACTTAAACAAATTTACAAGAAAAAATTGAATGACCCCATCAAAAAGTGGGCAAAGGATATGAACAGACACTTCTCAAAATAAGACATTTATGCTGCCAACAAACATGAATAAAAGCTCATCATCACTGGACATTAGAGAAATGCACATCAAAACCACAATGAGGTACCATCTCGTGCCAGTTAGAATGGCGATTATTAAAAAGTCAGGAAACAACAGATGCTGGTGAGGCTGTGGAGAAATAGGAAGGTTTTTATACTGTTGGTGGGACTGTAAATCAGTTCAACCATTGTGGAAGACAGTGTGGCGATTCCTCAAGGATCTAGAACCAGAAATACCATTTGACCCAGCAATCTCATTTCTGGGTATATACCTGAAGGATTATAAATCATTCTACTATAAGGATACATGCACATGTATGTTTACTGCAGCACTATTTACAATAGCAAAGACTTGGAGCCAACCCAGATGCTCATCAATGATAGACTGCATAAAGAAAATGTGACACATATACACCATGGAATACTATACAGCCATAAAAAAGAATGAGCTCATGTCCTTTGCAGGGACATGGATGAAGCTGGAAGTCATCATTCTCATCAAACTAACACAGGAGCAGAAAACCAAACACCACATTTTCTCACTCATAAGTGGGAACTGAACAATGAGAACACATGGACACAGCGAGGGAAATATCATACACTGGGGCCTGTCAGAGGCTGGGGGGCAAGGGGAGGGAGAGCATTAGAACAAATGCCTAGTGCACGTGGGTCTTAAAACCTAGATGATGGGTTGACAGGTGCAGCAAACCACCATGGCACATGTAAACCTATGTAACAAACCTGCACATTCTGTACATGTATCCCAGAACTTAAAGTAAAAAAAAAAAAAAAAAAAAAAAAAGATGGTCCTTGCAGGCCCCATTGAAACAATGACATTTGGGTAAACTTGATGGAGATGAAGGAGATGACCAGGTAGATTTCTTGGGGAAGAACATTCCAGGCAGAGGGAATAGCTAGTGCAAAGGCCTTAAGGTGGGAGTGTGCCTGATGGGTTTGAGGAAAAGCAAGAAAACCTGTGTCACTAGAGCAGATTAAGGGTAAAAATCCAGAGAAATGGGGCACAATAGAGGAAAATCATGGAGGGAATTGAAGGCCACTATAGAAGATTTTGGCCGAGTGACATGGAAGTCATTGAAGGTAATTATTTTTTTCCCTTAAGAATAATAGAAAGAACTTTCTGTTTTATGAAGCATTTAAGGATAAGTTGCTGATGTGATACCCTATTACCTGTGCTATGGTTTGAATGTATGTGTCCCCCCCAAATTCATATGTTGGAATGTAAGACCCTGCATGATGGTATTAAGAGGTTGGGCTTTTAGGAGGTGATTAAGTCATCAGGGCTCCATTCTCAAGAATGAGATTACTGACCTTATAAAAGGGGTCAAGAGAATTAGCTAGGCCTGTTCCCTTTTCCATTTCTCCTGCCATGTGATGACGCCATGTTTGGGGCACCATCTTGGAAGTAGAGACTGGGCCCTCACCAGATACTAAACCTTCTGCCACCTTGATCTGGTACTTCCCTCCCAGCCTCTAGAGCTGAGATAAATACATTTCTATTATTTATAAATTACCTAGTTTTTGGTATTTCCATTTCAACAGGAATGGAAACTCAGACTGCTCATGGCACTGCGTGTCTAAGACAACCCTCAAACACTTTAATGTATAATTTCTACAAGCAAGGATATTTTCCTTTACAACTACATAACAACAATCAAAATTAAAAAAATTAGCACCAATATATTAGTACCATCTTATCCCCAGACCCTCTGCAAATTCACTAATTGTTCCAAATATGTCCTTTTTAAAGCGAAAGTACCCAATATAGATCACACATTGCATTTAGTTAACCATGTCTCTTTAGACTCCTTCATTCTGAAAGATTTCTTCAAATTGTCTTGACGTTCATGACATTGGCACTTCTGCAGATTACAGGCCAATTGCTTTGGAGAATGTTCCTCTTTTGGGGTTTGTTGGGGTGCTCCCTTGTGATTAGAATCAGGTCAGGTATTTTTTGGCAGTAATATCACAGAATAGTTGCATTTTTATCCTCATTACATCTAGTCAGTGGTACACAATTTGAATTTGTCCTATTATTACAAACGAATGCACATCTGGGCGCTTGCTGCTTGCAGAATCCAATTAACAAGAGTATGGTCTGGAAGAAAGAAAGTGGTTTTATTAACCAAAACTAGTACTGGGGAGGTGGCCAGATTTCCAACCAAAGCAACCACTTTGAACTTCTGGGGAGAAGGCAGGGTTTCAAAATGAAGGGACTTGACAGGGGAGACATACAGGAGTTGTGCTGAGCTCAGGTCCTGTGTGTCTTGTTTCAATGGCTATCTTTGCTCTCAGTCTACCTAGAGCGTGGGCTGGCATCATCTCAACAATGGCCATGTTGTTGACTAGCTGCCTTGAGTTAATCGCTGGAATTCCGCAGCTGGATTTCTAGGCTTTGTCTGTCTCAAGATTAGCCCCTGGAACTTCTAAGTAAGCATATAATTAGACACAAGCATACAGTTAGATAAATGTGCATGGTGTAAGAGTGTATGGTGAGAAAGGGAGCAACCTGGTGTTTTAAAGAAAGTACACTTCAAGGCTGTATGTTAAGACTAAGGAGAAGAAAAGCAAGGTTTCTACTGTAAGCTTCAAGGTTGCATCTTGTGACCTAAGAGAAAGAAAAAGAAAAGTTTTAAAAATCCATTTTGAAGTTAAGCTGCCTGGTTATGTTATTGACGATACTAAATTTGATCACTTAACTAATGTGGTATCTGCTAGGTTTCACCACTATAAAGTTACACATTTCCTCTTTGTAATTAACAAGGATTTTGGGGGAGATACCTTAAGAGTATGTAAATCTTTTCCTCGTCAGACTTTCACTGACTAGTTTTATTCATTTTCCAACTACAGGTGACCCTTGAACAATGTGGGAGTTAGGTCCCCACCCCATACCCCTATAGTCAAAAATTTGCATATAACTTTTTACTTCCCAGACACTTAACTATTGACAGCCTACTATTGACCAGAAGGCTTTCAATAATGTAAATAATTGCTTAACATGTATCTTGTATGTTATATGTATTATATACTGTATCCCTACAATAAAGTAAGTTCGAGAAAAGAAAATGTTATTAAGGAATTAATAAAGAGGGCTGGGCACGGTGGCTCACGCCTGTAATCCCAGCACTTTGGGAGGCCGAGGCGGGCGGATCACGAGGTCAGGAGATCGAGACCATCCTGGCTAACACGGTGAAACCCCGTCTCTACAAAAAACACAAAAATTAGCTGGGTGTGGTGGCGGGCGCCTGAAGTCCCAGCTACTCCAGAGGCTGAGGCAGGAGAATGGATGAACCATGGAGGTGGAGGTTGCAGTGAGCTGAGATCACGCCATTGCACTTCAACCTGGGTGACAGAGCAAGACTCCATCTCAAAAAAAAAAAAAAAAAAAGGGGGAAAAAAAAAGAGAAAATGTATTTACTATTCATTAAGTGGAGATGGATCATTGCAAAGGTCTTCATCCTCACTATCTTCATGTTGAATAGACTGAGGAAGAGGAGGAAGGGGAGGGATTGGTTTTGTCTCAGGGGTGACAGAGGTGGAAGAAAATCTGTGTATAATTGTACCTACACAGTACAACCCCCTGCTATTCAAGGGTGAACCATAGTTTATATGTCTGTACATGGATATTGCTTATAGCAGTGATGAGCTGCATTCAACATCAGTTTTATTTTCTTCTCCTCTCTAAAAAATGTAATTGCTGAGAAATCTTGTTCATGTGAAGAAGTAGATGGCATCAGAACAATTATGCTAGATCCTTTGCTTAATTCTTTGAAATCCTTCCAGGTTATATGCCCCAAATTATAAATTCTCTATCATAAAAGTTACATATAATATTCTATCAGGGACAGATTCTCTACATTTGCTGAAAACAAAGAAATAAAAAGCCACGTGACTTGCAAAAAGATGTTTTCCAAATTTTGATTTTTTGGAATTATGTTGATAACAGTTTACCAAGACTTAGCAAATGACCCTTAAACTTATTAAAATCTATTAGATGGCCTTTCATTTTTGTTTACTGCCTTTTAGAGGTAACTGTTTAACCTTGAAGGTTTAACAAAATTTAGATACAAATTTTAATATACCTTTGCTAATATAATATTTTGATAATATACATTTATTATGTACTTTTTTGGGGAGGAGTGAAAAATCTTAGATCTAGGGATTTAACTCAATGTTTGGAAATTATCTACTATTTAATTTAGTGATGGTGGGTTACTAATTATGCCAGGACAACAGACAAACCTCGACTGCCCTGGGAAAACTGAGACATATGTTTACCTTATTTAATGAGCAAAGCCACTATTCATTGTCAAAGTAGTCAGCCAAATCAACTTCTTTTCTGTCAGAAAAAGTCTGACTCTGACTTCATATTCAATCCAAATAAACATGCTATTATGCATCCCCATGACAACCATCTTATTTCTGAATGCAGCAACTAGCTGGAGATCAGATGATCCCACTTCCTCACATATCAATTTAAAAAGATGCAAGTTTAACTCCCTTGATTTTGTAATATTTACAATTTAAATGGCAACATCCAATACTCCCTACAAGTCAAAACTCTACTTTTTGCAACGAAAGCTTGTTTATCAATAAAATCATGTTCTCAAGCTAAAACAAGTTTTCAAGCATGGGCAAAAGACATAAAACTTCATCCTTGCAGTCATTGTAACAATCAGGACCAATTACAGAATTCGTGGGGCCCAGTATGAAATGAAAATGTAACAGTTTTTTGTTAAAAAATTTAAGTCTTTCAAGATGGTGACAACTGAGTATTAAAGTCAGCATGGAATCTTTTAAGCACAAGGACCTTCTAAGAGCAGGGCTGGGTGTGTAACTGTATTGCTCTCATAGCCACAACGCTGGCCTGGGCAACTATTTTGTTTATAGAGACCGTTAGTCCCATTTCTAGTGTAAGCCAAATAAATGTGAATAAAGGTTTTAAAAATTTAAAAATAATATCATGAAGTACTCTTTGCATGCAGTTTCTTCTCTATAAATATAAATACAATTAACTGGGAATGTTTGGAAACATCTGTGGATTTTCCTACTGGTAAGGCATACTTTGTCTACCACAATCTTTATTATAATCTGGTGAGCAATTTCTCAGTGCCACAGTTTCCTCATCTGTAAAATGGAGATAATGTTGTACTTACTTCCAGTTGGAAGGATTATTTGGGTTAATATGAGAATGCATGTAGAACAATGTCTGGCATGTGGTTAGTGCTATAGAACTGTTTGCTGTTGTCATTATTATCATCATTACAATTATTATTTGGTTATTTCATTCATTATTTAAACTACAATAATGTCAGAAAAGGGAATGTATATAAGGACAATGTAAAATTGCAATTGGCATGTAAAATCTTTCCCCCTATCAACAGTGTAGTAGGTATTATCATAGTTTCCACATTTATGTAAAATTTTGTTTTTCAGTAGGAAAATAGTGAAACTAGTTAGCAATGCTAATCTTTATGAGGCTAAGCCAACCCCAATAATCGAATTTAAATGTTAAGCTTACTGATAATTTTTCTAGTGCCCTTAGCTTTCCTCACAAAGAATTAATTGATTTAATTTTAGAATCTGAACGTTCTGTAAATAAATTACTGTATATTACATTAGAGATATTTCTCATAGTATTGTTTGACAATATTTTGTGTGAAGAACACAAGTAGAATGGTGATTATTAGAAAGAATAACATGTTCTATGTAATATTCGCTGTGTTTAGTATTGGTGTTTTGCTTTCAGTTCTACTTTGGTAGTCCTTGGAACTTTGACTGAAAAACTTTCCTTGTGTTTTTATTAGAACTTGATGCTTGTTTTTGTCTTGAGAAAAATTTAATAATTGAATAATTAAATTAGTAAATCAAATCACCATTTTCCATAATGATTCTAATAACTAGTATATATTTTATACAAAATAAGTCAATTGTTTTCTCCAGCATTACTGAGGTATAATTGACAAATACAAAATGAATATATTTAAGGTATACAAGGTGATTTTTTAAAATTATACTTTAAGTTCTAGGGTACATGTGCACAACGTGCAGGTTTGTTTCCTATGTATACATGTGCCATATGGTGTGCTGCACCCACTAACTCGTCATTTACATTAGGTATATCTCCTAATGCTATCCCTCCCCGTTTCCCCCACCCCATGACAGGCCCCAGTGTGTGATGTTCCCCACCCTGTGTCCAAGTGTTCTCATTGTTCAATTCCCACCTATGATTGAGAACATGCAGTGTTTGGTTTTCTGTCCTTGCGATAGTTTGCTCAGAATGATAGTTTCCAGCTTCATCCGTGTCCCTACAAAGGACATGAACTCATCCTTTTTTATGGCTGCATAGTTTTCCATGGTGTATATGTGCCACATTTTCTTAATCCAGTCTATTATTGATGGACATTTGGGTTGGTTCCAAGTCT
Source organism: Macaca mulatta (assembly GCF_049350105.2). Lineage (NCBI taxonomy): Eukaryota > Metazoa > Chordata > Mammalia > Primates > Cercopithecidae > Macaca > Macaca mulatta. The sequence goes on from NC_133406.1 coordinate 107,155,366, forward strand.
TTGCTATTGTGAACAGCACCGCAGTAAACATATGTGTGCATGTGTCTTTAGAGCAGCATGATTTATAATCCTTTGGGTATATGCCCAGTAATGGGATCACTGGGTCAAATGGTATTTCTAGTTCTAGATCCTTGAGGAATTGCTACACTGTCTTCCCCAATGAATGAACTAATTTACACTCCCACCAACAGTGTAAAAGTGTTCCTATTTCTCCACATCCTCTCCAGCACCTGTTGTTTCCTGACCTTTTAATGATCGCCATTCTAACTAGCACGAGATGGTATCTCATTGTCATTTTGATTTGCATTTCTCTGATGGCCAGTGATGATGAGCATTTTTCCATGTGTCTGTTGGCTGCATAAATGTCTTCTTTCGAGAAGTGTCTGTTCATATCCTTTGCCCACTTTTTGATGGGATTGTTTGATTTTTTCTTGTAAATTTGTTTAAGTTCTTTGTAGATTCTGGATGTTAGCCCTTTGTCAGATGGGTAGATTGTAAAAATTTTCTCCCATTCTGTAGGTTGCCCGTTCACTCTGATGGTAGTTTCTTTTGCTGTGCCAAAGCTCTTTAGTTTAATTAGATCCCATTTGTCAATTTTGGCTTTTGTTGCCATTGCTTTTGGTGTTTTAGTCATAAAGTCCTTGCCCATGCCTATGTCCTGAATGGTATTGCCTAGGTTTTCTTCTAGGGTTTTTATGGTTTTAGGTCTAACATTTAAGTCTTTAATCCACCTTGAATTAATTTTTGTATAAGGTTTAAGGAAGGGATCCAGTTTCAACTTTCTACATATGGCTAGCCAATTTTCCCAGCACCATTTATTAAATAGGAAATCCTTTCCACATTTCTTGTTTTCGTCAGGTTTGTCAAAGATCAGATGGTTGTAGATGTGTGGTATTATTTCTGAGGGCTCTGTTCTGTTCCATGGGTCTGTCTCTCTGTTTTGGTACCAGTACCATGCTGTTTTGGTTACTGTAGCCTTGTAGTATAGTTTGAAATCAGGTAGCAGGATGCCTCCAGCTTTGTTCTTTTGGCTTAGGATTGTCTTGGAGATGCGGGCTTTTTTTTGGTTTCATATGAACTTTAAAGTAGTTTTTTCCAATTCTGTGAAGAAAGTCATTGGTAGCTTGATGGGGATTGGCATTGAACCTATAAATTACATTGAGCAGTATGGCCATTTTCACGATATTGATTCTTCCTATCCATGAGCATGGAATGCTCTTCCACTTCTTTGTGTCCTCTTTTGTTTTGTTGAGCAGTGGTTTGTAGTTCTCCTTGAAGAGGTCCTTCACATCCCTTGTAAGTTGGATTCCTAGGTATTTTATTCTCTTTGAAGCTATTGTGAATGGGAGTTCACTCATGATTTGGCACTCTGTTTGTCTGTTACTGGTGTATAGGAATGCTTGTGATTTTTTCGCATTGATTTTGTATCCTGAGACTTTGCTAAGTTGCTTATCAGCTTAAGGAGATTTTGGGCTGAGATGAAGGGGTTTTCTAAATATACAATGATGTCATCTGCAAACAGGGACAATTTGACTTCCTCTTTTCCTACTTGAATACCCTTTATTTCTTTCTCCTGCCTGATTGCCCTGGCCAGAACTTCCCACATTATGTTGATTAGGAGTGGTGAGAGAGGGCATCCCTGTCTTATGCCCATTTTCAAAGGGAATGCTTCCGGTTTTTGCCCATTCAGTATGATATTGGCTGTGGGTTTGTCATAAATAGCTCTTATTATTTTGAAATACGTCCCATCAATACCTAGTTTATTGAGAGTTTTTAGCATGAAGCGCTGTTGAATTTTGTCGAAGGCCTTCTCTGTATCTATTGAGATAGTCATGTGGTTTTTGTCTTTGGTTCTGTTTATATGATGGATTATGCTTACTGATTTGTGTATGTTGAACCAGCCTTGCATCCCAGAGATGAAGCCAGCTTGATTGTGATGGATAAGCTTTTTGATGTGCTGCTGGATTCAGTTTGCCAGTATTTTATTGAGGATTTTTGCATCAATGCTCATCAGGGATATTGGTCTAAAATTCTCTTTTTTTGTTGTGTCTCTGTCAGGCTTTGGTATCAGGATGATGTTGGCCTCATAAAATGAGTTAGGGAGGATTCCCTCTTTTCCTATTGATTGGAATAGTTTCAGAAGGAATGGTACCAGATCCTGGTTGTACCTCTGGTAGAATTTGGCTGTGAATCTATCTGGTCCTCGACTTTTTTTGGTTGACAGGCTATTAATTATTGCCTCAATTTCAGAGCCTGTTATTAGTCTCTTCAGATGTTCAACTTCTTCCTGGTTTAGTCTTGGGAGGCTGTATGTGTCCAGGAATTTATCCATTTTTTCTAGATTTTCTAGCTTATTTGCGTAGAGGTGTTTATAGTATTCTCTGATGGTGTTTTGTATTTCTGTGGGATCAGTAGTGATATTCCCTTTATCATTTTTTATTGCATCTATTTGATTCTTCTCTCTTTTCTTCTGTATTAGTCTTGCTAGTGGTTTATCAATTTTGTTGATCTTTTCAAAAAACCAGCTCCTGGATTCATTGATTTTTTTGAAGGTTTTTTTGTGTCTCTGTCTTCTTCAGTTCTGCTCTGATCTTAGTTATTTCTTGCCTTCTGCTAGCTTTTGAATGTGTTTGCTCTTTCTTCTCTAGCTCTTTTAATTGTGATGTTAAGGTGTCAATTTTAGATCTTTCCTGCTTTCTCTTGTGGGCATTTAGTGCTCTAAATTTCCCTCTACACCCAGAGATTCTGGTACGTTGTGTCTTTGTTGTCATTGGTTTCAAAGAACATCTTTATTTCTGCCTTCATTTCGTCATGTACCCGGTAGTCATTCAGGAGCAGGTTGTTCAGTTTCCATGTAGTTGAGTGGTTTTGAGTGAGTTTCTTAATCCAGAGTTCTAGTTTGATTGCACTGTGGTCTGAAAGACAGTTGGTTATAATTTCTGTTCTTTTACATTTGCTGAGGAGTGCTTTACTTCCAACTATGTGGTCAATTTTGGAACAAGTGTGATATGGTGCAGAGAAGAATGTATATTCTGTTGATTTGGGGTGGAGAGTTCTATAGACAACTATTAGGTCCACTTGGTGCAGAGCTGAGTTCAATTCCTGGATATCCTTGTTAACTTTCTGTCTCTTTGATCGTCTAATGTTGACAGTGGGGTGTTAAAGTCTCCCATTATTATTGTGTGGGAGTCTAAGTCTCTTTGTAGGTCTCTAAGGACTTGCTTTATGAATCTGGGTGCTACTGTGTTGGGTGCATATATATTTAGGATAGTTAGCTCTTCTTATTGAGTTGATCCCTTTACCTTTATGTAATGGCCTTGTCTTTTTTGATCTTTGTTGGTTTAAAGTCTGTTTTATCAAAGACTAGCATTGCAACCCCTGCTTTTTTTTGTTTTCCATTTGCTTGGTGGATCTTCCTCCATCCCTTTATTTTGAGCCTATGTGTGTCTCTGCACATGAGATGGATCTCCTGAATATAGCACACTGATGGGTCTTGACTCTTTATCCAATTTGCCAGTCTGTATCTTTTAATTGGATCATTTAGCCCATTTACATTTAAGGTTAATATTGTTATGTGCGAATATGATCCTGTCATTATGATGTTAGCTGGTTATTTTGCTCATTAGTTGATGCATTTCTTCCTAGCATCGATGGTCTTTACAATTTGGCATGTTTTTGCAGTGGCTGGTACCGGTTATTACTTTCCATGTTTAGTGCTTCCTTCAGGAGTTCTTTTAAGGGAGTCCTGGGGGTGACAAAATCTCTCAGCGTTTGCTTGTCTTGTAAAGGATTTTATTTCTCCTTCACTTATGAAGCTTAGTTTGGCTGGTTATGAAATTCTGGCTTGAAAATGCTTTTCTTTGAGAATGTTGAATATTGGCCCTGCTCTCTTCTGGCTTGTAGAGTTTCTGCCAAGATGTCTGCTGTTAGTCTGATGGACTTCCCTTTGTGGGTAACCCAACCTTTCTCTCTGGCTGCTCTTAATATTTTTTGCTTCATTTGAACTTTGGTGAATCTGATGATTATGTGTCTTGGAGTTGCTCTTCTCAAGGAATATCTTTGTGGCATTCTCTGTATTTCCTGAATTTGAATGTTGGCCTGCCTTGCTAGGTTGGGGAAGTTCTCCTGGATAATATCCTGAAAAATATTTTCCAACTTGGTTCCATTCTCCCCGTCACTTTCAGGTACATCAATCAGACATATATTTGGTCTTTTCACATCGTCCCATATTTCTTGGAGGCTTTGTTCATTTCTTTTTACTCTTTTTTCTCTAAACTTCTCTTCTTACTTCATTTCATTCATTTGATTTTCAATCACTGATACCCTTTCTTCCACTTGATCAAATCAGCTACTGAAGCTTGTGCATGCATCACGTAGTTCTCGTGCCATGGTTTTCGGCTCCATCAGATCATTTAAAGTCTTCTCTACACTGTTTATTCTAGTTAGCCATTTGTCTAATCTTTTTTCAAGGTTTTTAGCTTCTTTGTGATGGATTCGAACATCCTCCTTTAGCTCAGAGAAGTTTGTTATTATCGATTGTTTGAAACTTTCTTCTCTCAACTCGTCAAAGTTGTTCTCCATCCAGCTTTGTTCCATTGCTGGCAAGGAGCTGCTTTCCTTTGGAGAAGAGGTGTTCTGATTTTCAGAATTTTCAGCTTTTCTGCTCTGGTTTCTCCCTATCTTTGTGGTTTTATCTACCTTTGGTCTTTGATGATAGTAACATACAGATGGGGTTTTGGTGTCGATGCCCTTTCTGTTTGTTAGTTTTCCTTCTAACAGTTAGGACTGTCAGCTGCAGGTCTGTTAGAGTTTGCTGGAAGTCCACTCTAGACCCTGTTTGTGTGGGTATCACCAGGAGAGGCTGCAGAACAGCAAATATTGCAGAATGGAAAATGTTGCTGCCTGATCCTTCCTCTGGAAGCTTCATCTCAGAGGGGCACTGGGCTGTATGAGGTGTCAGTTGGCCCCTACTGGGAGGTGCCTCCCAGTTAGTCCACTTGGGGGTCAGGGACCACTTGAGGAGGCAGTCCATCCGTTTTCAGATCTCAAACTCCATGCTGGGAGAACCATTACTCTCTTCAAAGCTGTCAGACAGGGACGTTTAAGTCTGCAGAAGTTTCTGCTGCCTTTGGTTCAGCTATGCCTTGCCTCCAGAGGTGAAGTCTACAGAGGCAGGCAGGTCTCCTTGAGCTGCGGTGGGCTCCACCCAGTTTGAGCTTCCCAGCAGCTTTGTTTACCTACTCAAACCTCAGCAATGGCGGACACCCCTCCCCCAGCCTCGCTGCCACCTTGCAGTTGGATCTTAGACTCCTGTGCTGGCAGTAAGCAAGGCTCCATGGGGGTGGGATCCTCTGAGCCAGGCACGGAATATAATATCCTGGTGTGCTGTTTGCTAAGACTGTTGGAAAAGTGCAGTATTAGGGTGGGAGTGTCCCGATTTTCCAGGTACCATCAGTCACAGCTTCCCTTGGCTAGGAAAGAGAATTCCCGGACCCCTTCCACTTCCTGGGTGAAGTGATGCCCCACCCTGCTTCGTCTCATGCTCCGTGGGCTGCACCCACTGTCTGACAAGCCCCAGTGAGATGAACCTGCTACCTCAGTTGGAAATGCAGAAATCACCCGTCTTCTGCATTGCTCACACTGGGAGCTGTAGACTGGAGCTCTTCCTATTCAGCCATCTTGGAACCTCCCTACCAGAACTTGACTCTTTTATAAAACCCCAAACTGCTGCTTTTGGTCACATCCAGGAGAATCCTCATGTCTGTTTTCTTCAACACCTTGGTTTTTTCTTGTTGGGATCTTAGCTACAGATTGGCACATTTTAAAACATTTAAATCTTATATAATGTAAACTCCTCTGACTAGAAAATGACAGTGCACTTCAAATTTGCAATCAAATTTGTGTGAAATGCATCTGTATTAGAAAACAAAGTACCACAAACAGTGGCTTAAAACAACAGAAATTAATTTTCTCACAGGCTAGAAATCTGAAATCAAGATGTGAGCAGGGCCATGCCTCCTCTGAAGGCTTTAGGGAAATCCTTCCTTGTGTTTTTCTAGCTTTTAGTGGCTTGCTGGCAATCTTTGGCATTCCAGCAGCCTTGCTCCAATTGCTGCCTTTGTTGTCACATGGTGTTCTCCCTGTGTCCTTGTGTCTTCCTGTCACCATCTTCCTATGAGAACACGAGTCATATTGGATTGGGGCCCACTCTACTTCAGTATGACCTCATCTTAACTAATTACATTGGTAACAATTCTATATCCAGATAGGCTCACATTCTGAAGTACTGGAGGTTAGAATTTTAATATCTATTTTTAAAGGACCATAGTTCAACCCATCAAAACTCCTAATTCAATTTTTTTTGATGTGGAGTCTCACTCTTGTTGCCCAGGCTAGAATGCGTTGGTGTGATCTCAGCTCACTGCAACCTTCTCCTCCCAGGTTCAAGCGATTCTCCAGTCTCAGTCTCCCGAGTACCTGGGATTACAGGGACCCACCATCATGCCCGGCTAATTTTTTTATTTTTAGTAGAGATGAGATTTCACCGTGTTGGCCTGGCTGGTCTCGAACTCCTGACCTCAGGTGATCCACCTGCTTCAGCCTCCCAAAGTGCTGGGATTACAGGTGTGAGCCACTGCATCTGGCTGCAAAAATTTGTATATCAAAAAATAAATTTTGCTACAGAATGTTAGTAGCATTAAATTATTCAAATATTGGAAATACATCACAATATTTTTCATTATAACTAAATATACAAAAGAATTTTGTTGATGAATACTTAATTTTATATTTTCAAAGAATACATCTTAGTAATTAGATTTGCACTTCCAAAGACTATTATGAAAACCACTAAGTTATAAATTATGGAAAGAATCTTGTGCATAGGTTATTAAAATCAGCAAAGTCCGAATTAAAATGATACAGGTAGAAATTTATAAAATTATTAAAAATGACATACAAATTTTGCTCTTTCTTGTTACTTAATTTATGTGATGTGAGGCTAAAACTTTAGGAAGCAAGATGTACCATAAAAAGCATGATATTTCTTCAGAAAATATATGTGAACACATATATCTAATTCTGGAGTTTGGCTTTTGAGTGTAAGTAAATCGGAATTATGTATTAATATCAGAAATCGTCCCACTAACTTTATTAGACATTGTGTTTGAGCTTTATCCATTTGAAGAGAAAGGCATATGCTCTTAAGGCTAAGTAATCTGAAAGCTACCATTGGTTGTGTTTTGTTTTTTTTAATAGTAGAGTGAGAGAAAGGTCATCAAGAAACAGGAGCAAGGGAAGAACAGCTTCTGAGAAGGCTTAGGAACAGATGTGTGCTCAGATGGCTCAGTTCTGGAAACAAGTTACATGGAATCCAAGGATCTAGAAATGGATTTCCAACTGGATTTGGAAATTCTTTGTGCATCCAAATATCATTTGAGTGTCTTTGCTTAGCTAAACCTATGTCACATGTGGAGCCTTAGCAGCAAAAGTTCTGGGCAATGTAGTTTTTAACTTTGCAAGTATGACAGATTAGGAAGGTAAGCTAGAGGAGAATGTGGTCTTGAGTGAACAAAATTAGTTTACAGAATTTGCCACCTTGGACTTCCAGGGGAATTACCAACAAAGTTGCCCTGTGCTTCATGCTGTACAGGCTCAACACTAAGTCTGTGGTGTGTATCTGATACAGAACACTGTGCTTTATAAATCTCCTGGAATTGGAGTAGCTTGGCCATGGGTATATAGTCTAAGTTCCCCTTCCTGTGAAGGATGTAAGATGACTCTTGAATCCTATAGCCAGAGGTGATGAAATGACCCTGATATGGTTTGGCTTTGTGTCCCCACCCAAATCTCATCTCGAATTGTAATCTTCACATGTTGGGGGAGTGACCTGGTGGGGGTGACTGAATCATGGGGGCAGATTTCCACCTTGTTGTTCTCGTGATAGAACTCTGATGAGATCTGGTTGTTTGATAAGTGTGTGGCCCTCTTCCTTTGCTCTTCATGTAAGATGTGCCTTGCTTTCCTTTCATTTTTTGTCTTGATTGTGTTTCCTGAGGCCTCCCCAGCCATGTGGAACTGTGGGCCAATTAAACCCCTTTTCTTTATAAATTACCCAGTCTCAGCTAGTTCTTTATAGCAGTGTGAAAATGAACCAATACAGACCTTATTGGTGAGTATAAGACTAAATCATAAAACTAGTAAAGAATGATGCCTGCAAATGACATTTGAAAAAATCCAGACAACTCTTTCTATGAGGGCTTTATCAGATTTCACGACACTTCTCAGGTTAGTTATTTTTATTTTCTTATGTCTATTTCATTGGAACTTATTGCAGAAACCAAAACCAAAAACAACATTTAAAGTGAAAATGTCTATGAATTTACTTGGAGGAGCAACAGCAAATAAGTGGAGTGGAACTAACGAGACACAGTGATTCTGTAGCTGATCGAGTGAGAAGCCCAGGAGACTGAGTAGGTCTTTGAAGAAGAGAGAGAACAGCTCAATCCAGAGTCTGCAAGGGGAATGTCAGGATTGTTGGTGTCTTAGGTCATCAATTATAAATAAGAGCATTGGGCAGGATGGTTGCAAAGCAGGCTTTCATCTGCTATTTATTAGTGAGCATTCCCTCATCATCACTGTTCTGGCAGATCTTCTGATCCCCACTATAGTGGATGTATTTCAGGTGTCTTTTTGGACCTTTTTTTCTGATAACAGATCCCCTACGCAACATCCAAGGGTGGTTTCTGGCAGCTGTGTTTCTATGATGTGTTCTTAAATCCTGATGACAGCTGATTAGATCAACGGTGATCTCCTGACCTAATCTGGATGGGGTGGATTATTCCTCTATTTATAATTTTGAATTAAAACTGAGAGGTTCTCCTTCAGTTTCAGCAGGATTGAAAGATGGAGAGAGAATTTCTTGTATTCCCAGTTCTAGTTCCTCATAAGAAATATCCTTTCAGTAAACCCTTTCAGATTTATGTAATCTGCTGCTCAAATTTCTACTATACAATATTTCTACCATGGCAGTCTACCACTAAGAGACTTACATTAGCAGTTTCAGGTGAAACAGCTGTTTGTTGAGGATTTCCAGGAATCCAACCTTTTTTCTGTAGAGAGTTTCATGTCAGAATCTGGCATATGTTTTTCACCAGATCTTAAAGACAGAAAACCACTTGTAAGTGATCTCATAAGATTTGAAGTCTCTTTGGGAAAATTTCTCAATGCCAACGTTTCTGCTATAACATAGCATGTTATGAAGTAACCTCTTGTTCTCCAAAGTTATGTAAAAGATAGCAGGTGTTATGGTTTGGAACGTATCATTCAAAACTTATGCAACGATGTAACTGGAGCAATTTCAAAAATAGTAATTATCTTGATAAAGCTATTATCATAAATAAGTTAAGACATAATATACCAAATATTGAACTTTATCTTAAAAAAGAACAGGTATATCTCACCTGATAGGCATGTAAAGAAAGATTGAGTGATGGAGACATAAGGCCAGATATATCATGGTCAGAGGGTACAGCATGGTAGTTACTTCTAAGATGGAGCTCATGGCCAGATAGTCGGAGACGAAGAATATTCAGTTCCGTATTTCTCCAGCTGTCTGTGTTCCCCAGTGTTAGTGTATTTTGTGATCATTGCTGGTACTTGGTTGTGGAAAATAGAAACTGGCTGAGAAAACAAAGATGCAATGTCTGTGTCACACTGCTGTCATCCCCCCACCTACCAGTCATAACTGACTTGTTTCATGTTACACAGAAACAAGTGCTATGGCCGAATAGAATGTAGTGAAGACCAACAGGAGGTACTGGGGGTCTTATCTTGAAGCTACATTTGAGTAGTAAGCACATTTTATTTATTTATTTTTTATTTAAATGGAGTCATCCCCTCCAGAACTGACTCTGGCTCTGTTAATAATATAAGAAAATGATGTAGAAGAAATGCTGCTCTAGAGAGTTCCCAGATGCCCTTCACCAAACTTTCCCTAATATTAACATCTGATCTTACCGTGGTACATTTGTCAAAACTGAAAAACAACATTGGTACATTACTATGAACCAAACTCCAGTCTTTTTCCAGTTTTTACACTCACGTCCTTTTCCTGTTTTAGGATTCAATCCAGGATACCGCATTACGTTTAGTCATTATGTGACTTCTGGTGTGTGACAGTTTCTCAGTCTTTCCTTGTTTTTTCATAACCTTGATAATTTTGAGGAGTACTGGTCAGGTATTTTGTAGAAAGTCAATTTGGGTTTCTCTGATGTTTGTCTTCTTATTAGACTGAAGTTGTGTTTTGGGGGATGAATTATCTGTTGTTTTAAATACCCATAAATGTAATAGATACATAGATAGATATTTATGTATGCTATATAATCTTGTTTTGAATTTTAAAAGCCAACTATGAGATACCATTTAAATAACTTTTTATAACTTATATTTTAAATTCAATATCGTTTTTGAGATATATCCTTTTGGAATTTTTTTGCTATAATGTGATACATGTGTTCCTGAAAATTCTCATCTTCTGCATAATCATGCACTAAAAATAACAGAGCTTGTGGGATAATTAGACCCATAGATAATTAGGTCTATAGATAACTAGGGACAGACCACTCAAAACCTATTCATTAACACACCAGAGGGCCAACATGAACAGTAAAAATCCCACTGAAATTATTAGCATTATGAAGACTTCTCAGATATGTTCACCAACCTCACAACGAGTCACACTTTTGCAGCCTTCAGCCCAGGGCTCCCACAACCTCTTTTGAAGTGTATGCCTTTTGAGGGATATCACTTCTAATAGAGGCTGGCTTCACCAAAATTTAAAATCTGATAATGAGTGTAGCTTTAGTCATCAATAAAACAAAATTTTAACACAGAGAGAAATGTCATGGCAACTCTTTCATCAGCACTTGCAGCATCACAATAAAGCTTAACACCGTGTAATGCATAATAATTTCTGAAGCCATCAAACTATCTACTGTATGAACTAACAGTACTAGGTAGAATTTTCAGCCTTTATATTAAAATACTTACATATTACTAAGGATTTTTCTTTAATTGTGAGAAAGTGTGAACTTTATTTCTTTACTACATTACCTGTTAGGGAAGATGGTATATGAATAAATATAACTTATATGTTATACTGGCACTATTGTTTTATTTATGTAAGTTTTTATTTTCATATTTTAATTATGCATGGACTAATTTGCATCCAAACCCTTGTATTTGTTGGAGGGCAGGATATATACATATCTTTTCTATCCTTTTTAACTGTGGTACACCATTCCTTCATATGAATATGCATTTCCCAACTGAACAACATTTGAATTCCTTCTATTTGTTTTCCCAGTAACAAGCAGTGCTGCAAAGAATTTCCTTGTATATGTCTCTGAGGGAATTTTTATAGGTTATATTCCTAGAAGTAGAATTACTGGATCATAGGGTATGAATATATTTAATGGAACATATACATTAATTTGGGGAACATTAACACTATTATGTTGCTGGGTCACTCAATGGATGTGGTCTAGGTCTCCGTTTATTCATTTTTATGTTCTTTAGTAATATAATATAATATTTTATAAAAGTGTTGCACATTTCTGTAAGACCTACTTCCAGGTGCTCTATGAGTTTTATTGATAACGTGACTGGGATCTCTTATATGTTTTATTTTCTAGTTGGTTTCTGCTATAAGAAATGAGTATCTTAGTGTGTTTTATGATTACCTTATACCAACACAAATGGTGAATTCCTGTTGATTCTAATAGTTTATGTGTAGATTTTCTAGGATTTTTAATATAGACCATCATATGTGTAAATTATTGTACACTTTTCTTCTTTTCTGATCATCAGACCACTTTTTTTTTTCTCATATTGCTGCATTGGATTGGACAATGCAGTAGATTGATAGTAGGCATCTTGCCATACCCTTAACTCTAAAGGGAAGTTTCTAAAATTTCATTTTAAGTATGATATTTGCTGTAGGTTTTTAGTAGACATTCTTTTTACTCTTAATTTAGTAAGAATGGAGAAATGATAAATTTAAAAACTTTGGCATCTATTGGAATGGTCTTATGATGTTGCTATTTAAGTCTGTCAAAGAAATACAAATTACATTGGTAGGTTTTTCTTATCTGAAACTATCCCTACATTTCTGAGGAAAACCCTTGAAATGTAAGTGCTAATTATTTTACTTTTTCCAAGATGACCCTCTGTAGCTGGCTACACAGAAAAGGTGCTGGAATACTGTAAATCACAACGTAAACGGCTCAGGCAAACAATCCTTGTCAATCACAACACTTAGACACTTAGCCCTCAGTCACATCAGGGGATGGCTGTTGACTCTTGCTATGAATGTTTTTGCGCTTCATCCTTTCTAAGCTTGCCGAGTCATTTAGCTGCAACTGCAAGGTTTGGATCTCAGCCCCAGCCACACCAGGGAAGGGCAGATGCCCCCTCAAACTATGAATGCTAGGTTGTCACACCGTATTGCTATGGTTTCATGGACTATGGTCACACCAGGGAAGAAGCCAGTACTTCTCTAATCTTGCAGCTTCATAGCTCAAGGATAGGGATCCCTCTCCTAGAGTCTGATATTCTGTGTTACCAGATCCCTGAGCGTGGCCCTAGAATGTGATGGTTTTTGAGGGCCTCTCACAGCTCTAGCTGTGAGTGTCCCCAGTAACTGCTGCTCCAGTGGGCATGTGAGTGTTGCCTAGACATTTTCTCTTGTTTGCTTAACAACTCTACTTAGTTATAACGTTTCAAAATTTTTACACATAGATTTGACTTGCTTATACTTTATGTAGGATTTTTGCATCTATGTTTATCTATGAGAATGGCTTCTCATTTTCTTTTTTTTGTATCATTTTTGTTTGGGTTTTGTGTTAACTTGTTACTGGATTCTTAAAATAAGTCAGGTAGTTTTATCTTCTTTGCTCGTTTTTAATTATCTATCTTTTTCTTGATACTTTTCTAACGCCTGTTGATTCTCATTCCTTTCTAGTATACATATACATGCTACCTGGAGATTTTTCCAATTTTTCGCTGTACCCTAATTATCAAAGTCCTTGCCATTGTTTAGACATGGATCTTTTTAATACCTGCTTGGTGCTCTGTAGCTCTTTTGATCTGATCACTTACTTTTGTTAGCTACTCTAAGATGTTTTTGTATTATTTCTTTGATTATTTTCCTACCTCCAATCTCAATGTTTTCTTTCTCTGAAATCCTTTTTCTGAGTATCATAGTTTTGATTCTCAAGATTTTTGTCTTATTTATTTTTTGTCTAAACTTTGTATACTCTGATTATATTGATTATACTTCTCAACAAAAACTTCTCTATTTGCTCTTATACTCTGTTTCCTATTGTATTTGTTGAATGAGGTGCCCACTTTTCATGGTATTAATTATCTCAGCATTTCTATGGATGCCATTCCTGTTTTCTGTAGCCTATCTCTAGGGATTATGAGGAATGAGCCAGAAGTGCTGGCAGGGTATACCACTAATTTGTCTTTTGGATGTGGGAGCATGAGGTTTCCTCCTGGGTGTCTTTGGACTCCTTGGGCAAGGTCCCACCTGTCAGGCCAAAGGACTCTGATTGCTTCAGACTAAGAGCAAATGCCTCTGCTGCTTAATGCTTGGCCCAGAGGCATGGTAGCAGCGACCCCTTAATCAATCTCTCCAATACTTTGTGCCACTTGTTTCCATTGTCCCTTTCTTTCAAGATTCCCTGAAACACTTCAAATTTTTATAGTGGACCTTCCTCTGCATATGTTCTGGGTTATGGTTTCTTCTATTAATATAATTTATCTGCTTTCTGACTTCCAGAGATTCTTCTATTTATTTCTGTTGAATGAAACTTTTTTTTTTTTTCTGGCCCTACATTAACTTATATTAAAAAATGCTTTTTTTGTTATTCATAGGAATTGAAGTGGGAAGATGATATTAGTGCTAGTGCTCAGTCCACCATTGATGAAATTTGTCTTCCATGCTTTTTCTGCCATTCCTTCAGTTATTCCTTTATCTATTCACCCCACAGCACTACTGAGCACCAACTCTGTGCCAGGCTTTGCAATAGGCTGGCTTTCAAGAAAGAAATGCTATTATCCATAAATAAAAGAGTCTGACTTTCCTCTCATTTTTTTTCTAATAGAGATGATGATGCTGTATTTGCATCAATCTATCTGTACAGTTATTCTTGACCTTAGATTATCTTTCTTAGTTGCCTAGCCAAGGTTAGAGTTGTAATGTTTGACCACCAAATAAGTAAAATCAACTGGTCTTTGTACCAATAATCAAACCTTCTTGGCCTCATTCACATAGTGTTTGACATAGGAGTACTAGCTACATAACTTTGAACACTGCTCTGTATAGCTCCATATTTGATCAGTTTTTGATTCCTATGAATTTTCTTACTGACATACCTTTTACATTCATCCTCTTCTCTACATTCCTACTGCTTCTGTGCTAGTTTTGAGTCCTATTATCTTTTTTGTTTGTTTGTTTCCTTGAGACAGAGTCTCTGTCACCTAGACTGGAGTGCAGTGGCACGATCTCGGCTCACTGCAACTCTGCCTTCCAGGTTCAAGTGTTAAATCACATTATCTTTAACATAATTTGTCTAGTTAACTGGCTTATTGCCTGATCCCTAGAAAATGTTCCTAAGATATGTCTTGGTTGAATTAATGAACTAAGACCCACAAAGTGGTCTCCCAATTTATAATCTCTCTCACACCAATATATTATTCATATTGCTGCCAATAAAAATTCTTTTTTTTTTTTTTTTTTTTTTTTTTGAGACGGAGTCTTGCTCTGTAGCCCGGGCTGGAGTGCAGTGGCCGGATCTCAGCTCACTGCAAGCTCCGCCTCCCGGGTTTACGCCATTCTCCTGCCTCAGCCTCCGGAGTAGCTGGGACTACAGGCGCCCGCCACCTCACCCGGCTAGTTTTTTTTTTTTTTTTTTTTGTATTTTTAGTAGAGACGGGGTTTCACCGTGTTAGCCAGGATGGTCTCGATCTCCTGACCTCGTGATCCGCCCGTCTCGGCCTTCCAAAGTGCTGGGATTACAGGCTTGAGCCACCGCGCCCGGCCTACTGCCAATAAAAATTCTAAAACACTGATCTGACTCTACTCTTTCTTTGTTCAAGAAATCTTCAAAGTCTCTCACTTGCTTCATGTGAAAGACCGTAGGCCCAAATTTTCTATAGATTATTTTAGTAATAAGTTTATAGAAATATCGGCAACAGAAACAAACAGCAATATGTTACAAGTACAAATGTAACTATTTTGCTGATAAAGCAGAACAGCAATTCTAATAGTGATTAGGAAGTAGTAAATACCAAGTAGAAGCTACACTAATAAATTAAGTAGGATAGAGTCTGAATAAAAGAATGACTTGGTACAATCTGTGGAGTAGGATATCTTAGAATTTTGTCTTGCAAATTCATACAATTTTAAACTGGAAAGATACTAATTTATTAACGTGGACAATCACAGTTATAGAGATTCAAATAAGTTTTTCAGAGTTTGTGTACAAAACAATTGAAGATGAAATTTGGCGGTAACCATGCTCATATTATTCTCTTAGTTTTGAACCTCCCACTTCAATTTTTGTGACTCAGTTTAAATGCTTCCCCTTGCATAAAACCTGTGCTTCTGTGGAAGGATTCTGGTGGCAAGGATACCAGTGTATGTATTATTTCAGGGCAAGTGATGATTGGTTTGGACACACAATGTCCTGGATTCAGGGTGTTGTTAGGAAGGCATTTCTATTTGTCAAAAGTTAGTCAAATGTAAGTATCATAATACCTGCTGAAATGTGTACAGTAAGTAAAAAGGGAGTTTATTGACTAATGAAACTCAGAAGACGTGAGGTGAAGCTGGCATCAGTTGAGACTGGATTCAGAGACTCAAACAATGTTATTGAGGCACGGTCTATCTCTCAGCTCTACTTGTGAGTCAAGGATGGTGTATTAATTGTTTTTCACACTACTGTAAATAACTACCTGAGTATGGGTAATTTATACACAAAAGAAAATTTTAATGAACTCACAGTTCCACATGTTTGAAGGAGGACTCAGGAAACTTACTATCATGGTGGAAGGTGAAGGGGAAGCAGGCATTTTCTTCACAAGGCAGCGAGAGAGAGAGAGAGTGAGGGGGGAACTGCCAAGCACTTTCATTTAAATCATCGGACCTCGTGAGAACTCATTCACTACCATGAGAACAGCATGGGCAAAACTACCTCCATGATCCAATCTTCTCCCACCATATCCCTCCCTCGACTCATGGGGATTACAATTTGAGATGACATTTGGGTGGGAACACAGAACCAAGCCATATCATTCCACCTCTGGCTCCTCCAAAATCTCATGTTCTTTTCACATTACAAAACCAATCATGCCTTCCCAACAGTCACCCAAACTTAACTCATTTCAGCATTAACTCAAAAGTCCAAGTCTAAAGTTTCATCTGAGACAAGGCAAGTCACTTATGCCTATTAGCCTAGTAAAATAAAAAACAAGTTAGTTACTTCCAAGATACAGAGGGGTATAGGCATTGGGTAAATGTTCCTGTTCCAAATGGGGGAAATTGGCCAAAACAAAGGGGCCACAGGCCCCATGTAAGTCTCAAATTTGGCACGGCACTCATGAAATCTTAAAGCTCCAAAATAATCTCTTTTGATTCCATGTCTCACATCCAGGGCATGTTGATGCCAGTGGTAGGCTTCCATGGCCTTGGGCAGCTCCATACTTGTGGCTCTGCAGGGTACAGCCCCTGTGGCTGCTTTCACGGGCTGGCATTGAACACTTGCAGCTTTTCTAAGCACAGGTGTAAGCTGTCAGTGGATCTAACATTCTGGGGTCTGGAGGACAGTGGCCCTCTTCTCACAGCTCCACTAGGCAGTGCCCCAGTGGGGACTCTGTGTGGGCACTCCAACCCCACATTTCCCTGCAGCATTGCCCTAGTAGAGGTTTTCCATGAGGGCTCCATGCCTGTAGAAGACTTCTGCCTGAACATCCAGGTGTTTCTATGTATCTTCTGAAATCTAGACAGAAGCTCTCAAAGCTCAACTCTTGTCTTCTGTGCACCTGCATCCTCAACACCACTTGGAAGCCACAAAGGCTTGGGGTTTGCACCTTCTGAAGCAATGGCCTGAGCTATATACATTGCCCCCTTTTAGGCATGGCTGGAGCTGGAGCAGCTGGCACACAAGATGCCATGTTCCTAGGCTGCACAGAGCAGCGGGGGTCTGGGCCTGGCCCACGAAACCATTATTTCCTCCTAGGCTTTTGGACCTGTGATGGGAGGGAGTGCTATGAAGATCTCTGGAATGACCTGAAGACATTTTCCTCATTATTTAGGCTATCAACATTCAACTCCTCATTACTTATGCGAAGTTCTGCAGCCAGCTTGAATTCTTCCCCAGAAAATGGGTTTTTCTTTTCTACCACATGGTCAGGCTGCACATTTTCCAAACTTTTATGCTCTTTTTCCCTTTTAAATGTAAGTTCCAATTTCAGATCATCTTTTTGTGAACACATATGATTGTATGTTTTCAGAAAAAGCCAGGTCACTTCTTGAATGCTGTGGTGCTTAGAAATTTCTTCTGCCAGATACTATAAATCATGTCTCTTAAAAGTTCCACAGATCTCTAGGGCATGGGCAAAGTGCCACCAGTGTCTTTGTTAAAGCATAGCAAGAGTGACTTTTACTCCCGTTCCCAATAAGTTCCTCATCTCCATCTGAGGACACCTCTGCATGAACTTCATTGTCCATATCATTATCAGCATTTTGGTCAAAACTGTTCAACAAAACTCAGGAAGTTCCAAGCTTTTCCACATCTTCCTGTCTTCCTCTGAGCCCCCCAAACTGTTCCAGCCTCTGCCCATAGCTAGTTCCAAAGTTGCTTCCACATTTTTAGGAATCTTTATAGCAGTATTCCACTATCCTGGTACCAATTTTCTGTATTAGTTTGTTTTTACACTGCTATAAAGAGCTACCTGAGACTGAGTAATTTATAAACAAAAGAGGTTTAACTGACTCACAGTTCTGCATGGCTGGGGAGGCCTCAAGAAACTTACAATTATGGCAGAAGGCAAAGGGGAAGCAGGTACCTTCTTCACAAGGTGGCAGGAGAGACAGAGGGTGGGGAGGAACTGCCAAACACTTTTAAACCATCAGATCTTGTGAGAACCCACTCACTAACATGAGAACAGCATAGGGGAAACTGCTTTTATGATCCATCCACCTCCCACCAGGTCCCTCCCTTGACATGTGGGGATTGCAATTCAAGATGAGATCTGGGTGAGGACACAGAGCCAAACCATATCAGATAGACAGTGGTGGGACAGAAGACCACTTCTTTTAGGCATAAAGCCTTGAAATTATTTCGCTTTTAAACTAGGAGCAAGAATTCAGGAGGAAGTTGGTCAGGCATGATGGCTAATGTCTGTAATCCCAGCACTTTGTGAGGCTGAGATGGGCAGATCGCGAGGTCAGGAGATTGAGACCATCCTGGCTAACATGATGAAACCCTATCTCTACTAAGAATATAAAAAATTAGCTGGGCATGGTGGCATGTGCCTATAATCCCAGCTACTCGGGAGGCTGAGGCAGGAAAATCACTTGAATGCAGGAGGTGGAGGTTGCAGTGAGCTGAGATTGTGTCACTGCACTCCAGTCTGGGTGACAGAGAGAGACTCCATCTCACACACACACACAAATAAGAATTCAGGAGAAAGTTATAAACTGTGTTGAATGTTGCTGAGAAGCTGGGTAAAATAAGAACAGAAAATTCATTATTGAATTTAATGAGAGAGGTGTTTGTTTATGTTGGCTTCACTAGAGTGGTGAAGGCCAATGTCTGATTTCCATGGATTGAGGAGGGAACAGGAGATTGGAAAATAGAGGTTGTAAACACCCATAAACCTTTCCTTCCTTCCTCCCTCTCTCCCTCCCATCCTCCTTTTTTTCTCTTTCTTCTTTCTCTAAAATATTAAATTTATTATAGTATGGTTTTATGGAAATGATCAAGTAAAGATGAATAAATTAATAATGCAGAAGATAGGATACCTATAGGAGAAAAATCCCTTGTGTGGTCGACAGAGTCTGGGATTCACTGAAGAAGTGCAAGGGTTGGCCTTAGATGTAATACAGGGAGAGCTCATCACTTTTAATAGAGGAAGACAGAAAGGCTGGTACACTGGGTTGTAGGAGGATGTATAAGGATATCAGTTAGGTGTTAAGAACAGAAAGACTGAGTTCAAAGTGATTTAACAAAAGAAGAGAATATTTCTCCTTTAAGTAAATGTTCAGGTAGGCAGTCTACAGCTGATACAGTGGCTCCATACTCAATTATCCAGGCTCCATCTATCTTGTTGCCATGCCAACCTCAACATGCAGCTTACACTTGCTGGCCTGCAAGTGAACTGTTCCATCTCCTGCTATCATGACTGAATACTAGCCAAAGGGAAAAAGGGGGAAGTGGGAGGGGAAGGCATATACCTTTCTTAAAGAGCACAACCTAGAGATTGTCCCTATTCTGTTCATATCTCATTGACCTTAATTTAATCACATCATCACTGCAATCTACAGTGGGGGCTGGGAAATTTGGTGTTTGAGGGGATGACCAAGCGCCCAACTGAAAATGTTATTCTTATCTTATGAGAAGTAGAGAATGGATGTGAGGGAATGGCTAGAAACCTCTGCTACAAAGGATATGGTGGTTCTTTTCTGATTGCTTCTAACTTCTCAATGAAAGGTGAGTTCATCAGCTGAGTAAAAGAATGAATGAGATTTTGGGGACTTGAGGAGCAAGGAGAAGGAGTATAATAGTCATTTTGAAGAGTGAGTTAAGTAGGGAACTGTAGTAAGATGGACAGACAGTGTGGAGAGATTACTTGAATCTTGTGGACAGAGGAAAGAGTAGAATCAGATTATCCTGACTCCTGCCTAAAGCTTTACATATTCAGAGAAAAATGTTGGAAGAAACTCTGACATAATGCTATGTCTGTCATCAGCACACATTTCACAGGACTTTTACTGTCAGGGCTGTCATTTAGTGCCAAGATGTTTAGAGAGCTCTTAATAAGTATAATCAGTTGGCTAAGAAAATGTGTCCATGACTCAGGGAAGGGCATATTTGTTTTCCTCATTTCCCAATCTGTAAATAAGCAAATTCTGAAAGAGGTTAGTGAAAATATCCATATCCAGAAGCTGTCAGCTTTCCTTCGTCAAACTCTATGACTTGGGCTGAAGTGGGTGTTGGAGAGGCAGCTACCATGTGCACCCAGATGACCATTCATTTAATATGTTACTATTTCCCATTATTTTCTCAGGATAGATAGCCAAAGTGGAACCCTGGGAAATTTCTTCATTTTTCCTGTCACAAAGAATTGGTAATTCAGTAGTCATAGGAGTTTGTAATAAATAACCCACATTGATTTCTCTGTTCTGGAATAATTTTGCTTCTCCTCTTCCCGAAGCTCTGACACTTGCCCCAACAGGCAATGATGGAAAATTATTTACAAAGTGGCACAAACTCCCTTACTGCTTTGGATATAAATCCAGGCAGGAGGGGATAGCTCTGAGGCAAGAGATCTAGGACTTCTAGCCCCTGAACTTTCAGCCGAATACATCTTTTCCAAAGGAGTGAATTCAGGTCCTTGTATCACTGGCAGCAGGGCGTGACCATGGAGAAGCTGTTGTGTTTCTTGGTCTTGACCAGCCTCTCTCATGCTTTTGGCCAGACAGGTAAGGGCCACCCCAGGCTATGGGAGAGATTTGATCTGAGGTATGGGGATGGGGTCTAAGACTGTATGAACAGAACAGTGGAGCACCCATCATGATGTGCGTGTGTGTGTGTGTGTGTGTGTGTGTGTGATGTGTGTGTGTAACTGCAGAAGGGGTCAGTCTGTTTCTCAACTTTAAACTCTATACGTAAGTGAGGGGATAGATCTTTGTGATCTGAGAAATCTCTCATATTTGCTTGTTTTTCTGGCTCACAGACATGTCGATGAAGGCTTTTGTGTTTCCCAAAGAGTCGGATAATTCCTATGTAACCCTCAAAGCACGGTTAACGAAGCCTCTCAAAGCCTTCACTGTGTGCCTCCACTTCTACACAGAACTGTCCTCAACCCGTGGGTACAGTATTTTCTCTTATGCCACCAAGAGACAAAATAATGAGATTCTCATATTTTGGTCTAAGGATATAGGATACAGTTTTACAGTGGGTGGGTCTGAAATATTATTCGAAGTTCCTGAAGTCACAGTAGCTCCAGTACACATTTGTACAAGCTGGGAGTCCGCCTCGGGGATCGTGGAGTTCTGGGTGGATGGAAAGCCCAGGGCAAGGAAGAGTCTGAAGAGGGGATACACTGTGGGGGAAGATGCAAGCATCATCTTGGGGCAGGAGCAGGATTCCTTCGGTGGGAGCTTTGAAACACAGCAGTCCCTGGTGGGAGACATTGGAAATGTGAACATGTGGGACTTTGTGCTGTCACCAGATGAGATTAGCACCGTCTATCGTGGCGGGACCTTCAGTCCTAGTGTCCTGTACTGGCGGGCACTGAAGTATGAAGTGCAAGGTGAAGTGTTCATCAAACCCCAGCTGTGGTCCTGATGGTACCTCCCGGTTTTTTACACCGCACGCGCCCCACGTCTCTGTCTCTAGTACCTCCCGGTTTTTCACACTGCCTGGTTCCCATGTGGTTGTCTCTGGGCCTTTGTTCCCCTGTATGCATTGCAGGCCTGCTCCACCCTCCTCAGCACCTGAGAATGGAGGTAAAGTGTCTGGTCTGGGAGCTCGTTAACTATGCTGGGAAACTTTGTCCAAAAGAATCAGAATTTGAGGTGTTTTGTTTTCATTTTTATTTCTTTTTAAGTTGGACAGATCTTGGAGATAATGTCTTACCCTCACATAGATGAAAACACTGACACCCAGAAAGGAGAAATGATGTTTTAAAAAATGTCACAAGGCAAGAACTGAGAAGGAAGTGCTAGTCTTCTATTTAATTCCCCGCCCAGGACCCCCAGAAAGCAGGAGGGCATTGCCCACATTCACAGGGCTCTTCAGTCTCAGAATCAGGACATTGGCCAGGTCTCTGGTTTGGGTCCAGAGTGCTCATGATCATGCCATGGAACTGCTGGACCCAGGTCTCCTGAAATGGGAAGCCCAGCAATACTGCACAGTTCCTCTATTTTTCTCAAAGCACACTGGAAAGGCCGTTAGAATTGCCCTAGCAGAGAAGGTCTGCTTTTTTTCCAGAGCAAAATGAGGCACTAGGTATAAATATGTTGTTACTGCCAAGAACTTACATAACAATAGTTTTTGTTTGCTCGCAGTGCTTTCTTAATTTTATGGCTCTTCTGGGAAACTCCTCCCCTTTTGCACATGAACCTTGTGGGGCTGTGAATTCCTTCTTTAACCCCTCATTCCCAATATACCCAGGCCACAAGAGTGGACATGAACCACAGGGTGTCCTGTCAGAGTAGCCCATCTCCCATCTCCCCAGCTCCCTATCTGGAGGATAGTTGGATAGTTATGTGTTCCCAGCAGGACCAATTATAGCCTTTCCAAGGATTGAGTTATGGCCTTTGGGAGTGAGATATCTTCTTGCTGCTGGATTTCCAAGCTGAGAAGACATGAACCTGGGACCACCAGTAGCCATCTTGTTTGCCACATGGAGAGAGACTGAAGACAGAAGCCAAACTGGAAGTGGAGGAGCCAAGGGATTGACAAACAACAGAGCCTTGACCACATGGAGTCTCTGAATCAGCCTTTTCCAGAACCAGATCTATACCTGGACTGCCCAGGTCCATAAGCCAATAAAGCCCGTGTTTACTTGAGCAAGTCCAAGCTGTTTTCTGATGGTTGCTGTAGAGGTTGTGACTAACTTCTCTAAGGGCCTTTGAAACCAAGTCCCTGTAACTTTACACTGCCCATTACACAACATATCCATGGCACTTCAACCTGTCCCTGAAAGTCCCCTGAAGGGATTCCCTCTGACAAGCACATCCCTCTTTTGAGACAGCTGGCCATTCACGTATGGCCAGTTGTGGGGGTTTTAATACTCTCATTCTATCATTATTCCAATTTGGGAGCAAAAACTAAAGATCATTGAGATCCATGAATCTGATGCCAGGTTCAGTGACTAGAATGCACTTGCCCCAGTTGGTTCCAGTTCTTTGTAGAAACAGACCACTCAAAGATGACAGCGGCTGGCTTCCTCCAGAAGTGTCCTTCCTCCAGTACGGTCTTTCAGTACTAAGTGACCAGTAGAAGTTACTCCATAAAGACCACAGCCAGGAATGAATTATGGGGCTTCCTGCATATCAAATGGTTACCTAGGGAAGGCATATGGTAAACTAGTTAAGCCCAGAGGTTCTGGAATCAGACTGCCTAGGTTCAAATCCTGGCTTTACAACTTACTAGCTATGTGACCTTAGGTAATATAACCTCTTTATGTCTCAGTTTTCTTACCTACAAAGCAGGAGAAATAATAGTAAGTAGCTCAAAGGATTGCAATAAGAATCAAAGAAAATCATGCAAGCAAAGCACTTACTACAGTGCCTGGCACGTAGTAAGCTCTTATAACAGTTTTCTGCTCTTATTCTTATTAAGCCATTTTGTATTATATCCATAAACGTAGATTCATTATACGCCATAAAAATACAACTTGGTAGAATTTATCTCGGTTGGCAGCAGCTGAAGTTTCTCATTTGCTAAGAATTAAGTTTGGAATGTTAGAAGGATGAATAACAAATCTTTGAAGCCGTTATTTATATGAATATTGACTTCTCTAATTGACTTTTGATAACCATTTGTAAGCACAGAAGTTAAGGATACATTCTCAGACAAAAAGGAGAGTGCAAATATTCTCTGTTGTCCAATTAGGGCAGATCCATCCATCCTCACATTCAGCTAAGCAGAAGAGAGGATGGATACTCTTTTCTAGTTAAATAATCCAGATATGTCTTAATTATAAAAGGCCATCCCAACTCCCCAGGGATGTGGGTTGAGCTAATATTTTCTTCAGAATTCAATTGCTTGCATCTTACTATACATAGTGTAGTAGACAGCCTCTGGCCTTAATAATTTGAGCCAGGAAAATTTTAACACCTGGTATTTGCATTCAGAGAACATTAACAAATCTTAACAAAGCATTCGTAGGATGTTTAAATTTAAGTAATTTAGCCTACTGGTGGATACATCAATGTAATCTTGTTGGAAAATGTATTTCCAGGTAACTGGTGAATTGTCGTACCATACAGAGCTATTAGATGTAATCCAATTAAATGTTAGATGACATCTGCCAAAGATGATTCTGATTTGGGCATGTTGGTTCTAAGCAATGCTTTTTTTTTTGCAGTAAGTGGAGAGTAAGATCAAGCATCCACCGTGGCCACTTCTAGCTGATGCTAATAAAGCCATGTCATCAGCACTGGTTTTCTGATAGAGTAGGGACCATGGATCTGATTTTTCCAGAAGTAGAATCAGGCCTCAGGGAATGAGTTAAAAAGACATAGGGACAAATGGTCTATAAAACTGATAATAGAAAGGAGGTGAAAGAGGGATGGTGGCCTAGTGCTTGAAGAGATATTGTGGTGCATTTACAGGCCAAATAAGAGAAAGTAGACCAATAGTATGAGTCAGAGATGTTGGAGGCTGCTACTTGATAGAACACTTTCTTTTTGGAGCTGAAAATAGCCACGTTGGTATAAGGGTTAGGGCCAGGCCTGACCCTAATGTAAGCGACTTAGCGTGGGATGCAATATAGTGACGTGCAGATCAGAAACCTAAAATCTCCCTGTGTCAGAAAAAAATATTAGCTCACTGGACAGGCAACAAGCCTTGCACACTTTACAAAAAGAGATGGTCATGGAGAGAGCAGTCTTAAGAATGGGCTACATATCAGGCCAGGTGAGTGGATGAGAAGCCACCTCTGTGATAAGACCTGGTCTATCCAGGCCCCGGAGAAGAGACTACAGGCTGCCTCAAAAGTGAGACCAGGATCTGATGGAAATGGATTTGGAGTCCCAGCTGACAAAGTAAGTAGAATGTTAAATCTGTGATATTCTCCCCCATGCTTTCACTATCCTCAAGTTTGATGTGCCCCAGGGAAGCAAAGATTGACAAAGGAAGCAAATGGCTCTAGATGGTTAACCACCACCACCACCTAGATCAGATTTCCAAAGTATAGATTTCTGACCACTAGAATCCCAGGGTAAAGAGAAGCACTGCTTTGATTTCTAGGTAGTTTTATCCTAGGACAACTGCCCACTAGTCTCAGATGGGTTGTCATACTTGCCTGGATTCATTCTCTTCAGCTCCCTGTCTCTATTTCATCTATGCATCTTTTCATTTCTTCTGTACTAGAACGTAGGTTAAGTGGGCTTGTTAGCCTTTTCCTTCAGAAAACGCAGACTCCTAGCTCAAATTTCCTGGATCACCTGGCCCAGTGATCACTTATAGTCTGCTGATTACAGGCATCATTTTCATCTGGGTGTTTGAGTATAGATTCATTGACCCCAGTCCTCCTAGAGTAGATCCTCTGGGGTTAGCGCTCAGGAATATGCAAGAGCACAAGCCCTTTTGTACCATGTGCTTTCAGAGCTATCACTGTAGTGTTTTCCTGACAGCTCAGATTTCTTACCTCAGGGACATGCCTGGCTCCCACTAAGCTTGCAGGCAGGTGGTCACCTTTAAAGAAGCATCTAGTGCATCTGTACCCAGGTCATCCCCTTGGCCTACTTCTGGTGCATTCTTTCAGGCCTCATTCAGTGTGGACCCTTCTGTCCTATGCCCTTCATACACACAGATAAGTGATCTGCAAAGTCTCATCACTGCCCCCAGGATGATAATTACTTAATCACACAGGGAAGATCACACACAATCTTAGAACAAAACAAAAACAAAAACAAAAACTTCTTACACTTACTGGGCTCTTACCATGCCAGGTACTGTTGTAAGTCTTTTAAATATATTCACTTGTTTAATGACAATACTATGAGTTATGTAACATTTTATAGTCCTCATTTTACAGATGAGAAAACTGAAGTTTGGAGAGGTTAATTAACTTTCTCAGAGCTATGATTTGAACCTAGGCAGTCTGGCTACTCAGCTCTATGCTTCTAACCACTGTATTCTACTGCCACATGCAACAGAAGCTTACACCCTACACTTATACCCCTAGCGCAAGAGGGAGGGTGTGGGGATGTGTGTTTTTTCTTATGGTGAAGTCATTCCAGGATGCCGTATATTCAGTGTTAGCTACCATTGCAGATCCACTGGCAATCACCCTACTTTTTATTTTGTTCTTATGTGCTTAGGAGAATGGCTTGCACATAGAAATCCTATTCAGCCTTAGCATGAATACAATTGTGCCATATTGTCAAAGTTCTTCTCTGACCTCCATCTCTTCTATAGTCATGCACACCCTTAGATGTAACTTCACATCCTACTGGCATTCACCGAACACATAGAGTCATACAAGGGACTCTCTAGGCCAGCAATTCTCAACTTTGGATACGAATATTGGAACCACCTGGAGAACTTTCAAAAATCCAGTTGCTTAGGCCATAACCAGATAATTATGTTGGATTATCTGGTGGTGAGACTCAGGCATCATTACTTTTAAACCTCCTTAATGATTACAGTGTACAGCCATGTCTCCAACAGCCACTCTTTTAGGTGCCACTCTTCTAGGGTGAGTGATGGTTTAGAAAAGATTGCAGAGTCACAGCTGTGGTCCCTGACTGTTCGTGTGGTTATTTCTGACGGGTATGCCCCTTGTTTCTTAATTTTCTTATGCTATAGTGGTTTCAGTTTGAGTCAGGAGAGCATACCAAACTCCATTTCAACACTGGAGTTTGGAGTCATAGCTCTAGGATTAAATAAAGCGACAGCCCTGTATTTAGTGTGTTCCTATTTATTCAGTAAAGCCTCACTGTGATGACAAATATTGTATTTGCATTTTCCTTTTTCCCCAGTTGATACTTTGTATCTCTGTAGTGTGGAGAAACCAAAGTGCCAAGATATTTGAAAAGCTGAAATCCTTAAGTATTTTTATCAGAGCATCACAGATGTAGGAGGAAGAGAGAAGAGGCTTCCCAAACAAACATAGCTGAGGGAAGGGTAAAGGTTGCATTGCAAGCTTGTTACACTTCTCTCCTGATAAAGTTCACTGAATGCTCTGTGATATGCTGCAAGCAGTTACAGAGCTGCGCTGGCAGGTTGCTGGAGCCAGGGGTGGGTTGTAAAATGGTTTGTGGGAAGGTCTTTCATTCTCTCTCGCGCACTTTTCTTTCTTTTGCTTTAGCTCTTGCTCTCTCCATCTCTATTTCTCTCTGCCTCTCTCTCTCTTTTTCAATTTTAGGCATTCTTTACAGCATATCCATTTTAGAGGTAGTTCCTGTAATGTAGTGGGCTCCATGAAATAAATGAAATTCCCAGTGTTCGCCTATTGCATTGGTAGCTGCATTCTTTTAACTCACCTAAGGAGCCCAGACACTAACAAGAAGGCAATTTGGTATCGGAAAAATGTCTTCTTCCTTCTTTGTACCAATCCTTTCACCTATACGATTTATTTTTGTTTAAATTATACATGTACCTTTTATTGGGCAAATGGTTAGAATGAGAGAACAAAAGCTTTTGGAGCAATTACTTTAAGCCAGTCTTATAATTAAAAAAATAGATGCAAAAAGTTTGTAAAAGGATATTAAAAATTTTTAAACTATACATCATTAAAAAAACTAGTCCAGAAATGTACCACCATTTGTAATAGTCCTTTTTTTCTTGCGTATTTAGAATATGCTACCCATATGTTAGTTGGTTCTCCTAGTCAATGGAGAAACAGCCTCTATTATCAATTTCTCATTGGATATCAATGGGAAAACTCATGATGAGATCATGATGAATAAGCTCCAGATTCTTTTTACATGAAATGATATCTTATATGGGAATTAATATATTGTGAAATACTTTGGTACCTAAATGTATATATAGCTCAGGATGTCTAGCTGATATTGTTCTGTTTTAAGCATTCTGGGCATAAAGCCAAGTAACCACAGTGAGACTGGGTGTCTTATTCATAAAATGGGATCTTCATTCCCTCTTTCCTTGCTTCTTAATTACACACACACACACACACACACACACACACAGACACACACACACTCACACACGCACACTTCATTTTAGAACGGATACAACCACATTATGAAAAGTTAGTAAGGAAAAAAATCCTCCATAATTCCATTATTATAATAAGAACATATTGTCTGGAAGTATTCCTTATACTTTTTTTCTAAAATAGTCACTTCTTTTAAAAATAGTGTATATACAAGTCTGTTATTTTTTCTTTTATCAAAAGCATTTTTATTTACATGTTATATCATAAGATTCACCACTGACATTTAAATGGCTATCTATTCTATTTGGTGTATGTAGACATATACAGTTTACTTAAACATGCCCCAATTTTCTGTTTGCTATCCTAAGTAATGTTAAGTGGTTGTCTTTGTGAAAAAAGCTCCCCCTCCCAATATTTTACATCATTTCCCTGGAATGGATTCTCAAAATGTGACTGTCCTAATTCACCAGGCGATGCCACACAGAGTTGTTGGAGCACCAGCAGGCATCGCGCATTCTCTAATAAATAACCCATATTGATCTCTCATTTTGTGATTTATCTTGCTCTCTTTGCTCTTAGAGCTTTGATTCATGGCTCCAAGGGGGCAATTTTGGAAAATCATTTACCAGCTGAGACATCCTGACTGCTGCACATATGAGGTCAAAGTGGGGCAGACTTGAAACAGAGGGATCTCAGATGTCCAAACCCAGAATCTCAGCCACTGATACTTTTTTCAAGAGAATGATCAGAATTCCAGGCACACCAAAAGCAGGGAGGGAACATGGAGTTTCCTGGTCTCTAAACATGGAGTTTTCCATGTTTCCTGGTTTTCATCAGCCTCCCAGTGCTTTCCCTCAGACAGGGAGGCACTGCTTCCACTGACGGCTAAGATCTTGTCCTGCAAATATGCCTGTGCAAAGCCAGGTTAGGGAAAAGGGCCAGCACGGGTGAGAGGCTGTGGTCTGGGGCAGAGTTCAGGCTGTGGTTTCTAAGTCCAATCTCTCTGTATGTTGCGAGGAATACATCTTTGTGGCCTGGCAAGCTTAACCGATGACCTTTTCTCTCTCTGCTTTCTATCCTACAGATGTGAACAAAAAGGGTTTTGTGTTTTGCCGGAGTCAGACAATTCCTTTGTGGTCCTGAGTGCAGAGCTAAAGAAGGCACTCAAGACCTTTATTGTGGGTCTCCATGTCTATATGCACCTGACCTGTGAACATAGCCTTTTTTGGTTATGCTGTGAGGACTAGATAATGAATCCTCCTCTCTAAGGAAAAGACTGGAGGCTACAGCACATCCGTGGGTGGAACTGGGATAATTTTAAAGTCTCCTAAGAATTCTGCACCGTGTACCTCTGTTTAAACTGGAGTCGGCCTCAGGGATCATGGAGTTCTGGGTGGATGGGAAGCCCATGGTGAGGAGGAGTCTGAAGAAGGGATACACTGTGGGGACAGAGGCAGGCATCATCCTGGGGCAGGAGCAGAATCCCTTCAGTGAGAGCTTTGACACAAACCAGTCCTTGGTGGGAGATATTGAAGATGTGAACATGTGGGACTTTGTGAGATTAGATATTAGGTTAGATTAGATGGCCAGATGACATTAATGCCATCTATGTTGGTGCGGCCTTCAGTCCTAATGTCCCTGACTGGCGGACGCTGACATACGAAGTGCACAGGGAAGAGTTCACCAAGCCCTACTGGTGACCCTGAGGCCCGACTGCAGGTACCAAAGGTTCCTCCTGGGATTACACCTGACATTTCCCTGACTTTGGTTCTGAGGTCTTTTTGTCCTGCATACCTGGCTCTCTCACCCCAAGGGTCCTGTATTTCCCTTCTTTCTTCACTCTGCTTTCATCAGCACAAGGGCCAGTGCAGAGCAGAGGGTCCCATTCATGGCTTAGAATCACCAGGCTACACCCCAGGCCTATTAAATCTGATTTCTTGGAGGTGAGACCCAACCATCCATGTTTTTAAAGCTCTTTAAGTGATTCCAGTGTTCTGCCAAAGCTGAGAGCTGCTGCCTTTATGTCTGTCTAAGAGCAAATGAGCCAGACTTTTTCTCCTAAAAAAGACAGCATGTGTCCAACTATAGTTCTGCCAATATTTTCATTTGCCTTTATCCATATACCTACCATGGTTTATTGTGCTTTATTGTATTAACTAAGGAATACAGGAGTATTTTCCAGCATTCTGCCCTCATCATTAGAATGTGGTCATTATAAATTAGAATTATCTGTAACTTTTTAAATCCTTTCTATTTGAAGATTCAAGAAATCTAAGACATGTTTTGTTGTGGTTGTTTAATTTGTTCCATTTTCTTTCTTAAGGCTGACCAATATTCATTAGGTGAAATTTCTATTGGTTTTTGATTTCTTATTTATCGTCCCTCAGGTCACTTTTCTCCATGTCCTGATCCTTATATTTTAAACTTTATTTTTTTCAAATCTCTCTTCCATATTACTGATTTATTTTCTGCTTTGCATATTGGGATCCTTACTTTTTCTAATGCCATTGAAAATTCTGTGATGCTTTTTGAGTTTCCTTAAATTCTTTCTTAGATTTAGTATGTTTTTTTTCCAATGATTTTTCATCAGTTCTCTTTTCTTCAATATACTTAAAAGTTTAATATAGTTACTGTCCAAAGTTTTCTACATTTTCCTGTGGTTAATCTTTAAAGTTTTTGACATACACCTTTTGCATGCTTTAGGTAATTTTCTTTTATATTTTAGTACTTTTCAGTCTCACTATTTATTCAAATACAGTATGAGGGGTACATTCTCTTTGTCTCCTTTCCGCCTACCTGGCCACAATTTCCCTAGGAATCTTTGCAAGCTGGCTGATGGACTTAGGTAATACTAAGAATTTCAAGTATTTCAGCCCCAGGATTAGCCTCTTTCAACTCCCCTTTGAAATGATCCCCTGAAACAGTTTGGATGTTTGTCCCTTCAAAATCTCATGTGGAAATATGGTTCCCAGTGTTGGAGGTGGGGCCTGGTGGGAGATGTTTGGATAATGGGGGCAGATCCCTCATGAGTGATTTAGTGCCATCCCCTTAGTGATGAGTGAGTTCGCTCAGTTTGGTCATAAAAGATCTGGTTGTTTAAAAGACCCTGTGATCTCTCCCTTCCCTCTCTCGTCCCTGCTCTTGCCATGTGACACACTGGCACCCCTTCACCTTCCACCAGGATTGTACGCTTTCTTAGGCCCTTGCTAGAGGCAGATGCCAGCACCATGCTTCCTGTACAGCCTGAAGAACTGAAGCCAATTAAGCCCCTTTTCTTTATAAATTACCCAGTCTCAGGTATTCCTTTATGGCAGTGCAAAATGGACTAACACACTCCCCACCTCCACCAATTTCTGCTGATTGTCACAGACTCTCTCAGGTGCACTTTTTCGTAGTTGTGTCTTTATGTCTCTCTTAAAGGGATGACTCAGAATGCTGGGGAAGATACAGTTAACAATAGCAGCAGCATCAAACAAGATTAGGTCTTGGGTTCTTTTGGAGAGGGTGATAGTCTGGGAAGCTTTGCTTTCCTCTGTCTGGCTCCTCTCCTTGAGACTAGTGCCATGTCCCACGTCTGATATCCATCGGTTTCCAGCAAAGAGGTCCAAGGTCGCCTACGCATGACAGCTATCTCTGGGGCTCTGGGACATTTCACTCTTCACTAGGTATGAAGCAAGTGGAGATTCTCATTGCAGTTCTGTCCTGAAGCATAGATCTTCAGGGGAGAAAGTTTCAGGAAGGCCATGTTCACTTGAGATTTGAGCTGGGTCCTTCAAATCAAGCATTGCTAGCCACAAGGCTGATGTGATTTTTATTCAAGTATTTATTTCTCAGTTTATTCTAAACAGGCAAAGAGGTGATATTGTTTCCTCAAAACTCTAAGAGTACCATGAAGACAGAGGAAAGCTCCTCCATGGAGAGATTCTCACCTGCCAACAGCCAGAGTGGAGCCTGGGCAGGACTTCAGACTTCTAAGAGGAGTAACAGTGTAGTGGGCAGTCTCTCATAAATAGCACAAAGAGTCTTTCCTCATCAGGGGTGGGTTTCCTTTTAGAATCAGGGCAGACTTGTCAAAGTTCTCCAGGAGCTGGGGCAGGCTCATTTCAAAACAAACTGTGCCCTGATACATGGAATCTTTGGCCTTTGTATTGTTGATGCCTGGATCTGAAAGTCAGAAATAGATCCTATTCTTCTCTATGCTTTACTTATGTTTGGGGTCAAAGAGGGACTTCGAAGGCATAATCTATACATTTATATGCTTCATTTGCAGTTTCTTAAAGTCTACCTTTCCTCTCCACCCTGTTACTCAACCGAACTTGGGTCTGCCCATTTGGTGCAGCAAAGTCAAATGCTGACAACAGGATTTGCAGTGGGAGAAAGTGAAGCCTTTATTGCAAGATGCCAGACAAGGAGAATCTAAGACCCAAACATCCTGATGACTTACATGGAAGGGTTTTTAAAGGCAGGGAGGCAGAGATTACAGGCAAAGTCATAAATCAACACATGGAGGCCATACGGTGGTTTGGCCTCCGTAAAGGGGGACATCTCAAGTTGGGAGGGCCACAGATCATAGGTGGATTAAAGAATTTTCTGATATGTGATTGGTTAAGGTTTGTCTAAAAACTTGGGGTCCACAGAAATATTGAGCTCTGGCCTGTGGGCATGAGTTTCTTCAGGCCTCTCAGGAAGAAATTTAGAACGAAGAACAGCAGTGAGTGTTCAGTCCTCAGTTCCCCACTATCTTTGGTCATCTGAGGAAGACAGCATTTTCCATCCACTGGCACAGAGATCTCAGATAATGGCATTTGGTGGGGGGTTGGGTTTCTGAAAAACAAATCAGGGACATATATTAGGATGTTATTTTTGGTTTCTATAGGGGAACCAAACATCCTGTGATTCTAATTTCCTTGGCTATTGCTTGAAGCTATTATTACCTTCTCGCTTATCAAGTGGCTTATTTACTTCTCCAGGCTAGCTAGGTACCTGGAATTTCCCTTGAAGAAGCTCAAGATTTTCCTTTATTTCCATGCATGGGTGAGGGATGTGGGCTGGCAGGCTTCTAAGTGGGGTCCCTGCTCCATCTCACCCTCAAGGGTTAAGATAACCAGACTAACTGAGTTCAGGTCCTGGTTTCATCTTATAACGGCTGGGTGACCTTAGGTAAATGACTTATATGCTGCATTCTTCAGGTTTCCTCATCTTTTAAATGGGGGATAATATAGGGCCCATTTCACTGCACAAGCTAGGGCTCATTGCATGCTATCTATACTTTATGACTAATATGATTGTTAGTGATCATGATTTCAATTACCCAGGCTCTGGGTCAGAGCCTCAGTGTGGTGAAGGGATCCATCGATGGGTAGATAATGAAGAAGGGACACCCGATTGTATGGGGAGAATGTGTCAGCTTGGGCTGAAAAAAAAGTCGTAGAAATTATCACAAAGTTAAAGCATAAGGGGAGAATTTGAAAGGCCTATACCTAGAATGTTGTGGCTACAGGAAACAGGTTGATTCAGAGACTGACGGAAGAGTCAGCGAGAGGGTAAGGAAGCTTCAGAATTTCGCATGTACTCAGAAAAGTCTCATTCACATTTTTAGGAGGACATCAGAAACACATAGAGGATAAAAATCTACTTAAAAGGCCTTGTTCTACCTTAAAAGAACAGGAAATGGAAACGGAAAGGAAAATACTGTGATCCGACCACATTGGCCCTACAGGGGGTAAAAGGAGCAGGATCTGGCCGGGTGCGGTGGCTCATGCCTGTAATCCCAGGACTTTGGGAGGCCGAGGCAGGTGGATCACTTGAGGCCAGGAGTTCGAGACCAGCCTGGGCAATATGGCGAAACTCCATCTCTACTAAAAAAATAAAAAAATTAGCCACATGGTGGTGCACGCCTGTAATCCCAGCTCCTCAGGAGGCTGAGGCATGAGGATCGCTTGAATCTGGGAGTTGGAGGCTGCGGGGAGCCGAGTTTGCACCACTGCACTCCAGTATGGGCGACAGAGTGAGACTCTATCTCAAAATATAAAAAAAAAATAAATAAATAAAAAAAGAGGAACAGGATTTGTAGGGGCAGCTGGCTGTAGCTTTCAAAACCCAGCAACAGGGCTCCCTTCAATAGAACAGAGGAGGCGTGGAGAGAAAGGAGGTGGGGCACTAGAGGAAGCACATCAGATCACGCCTTTGAGGAAAAGAAGAGGAAGGAAAGGTTTTTGTATCATTGAATAGCCCAAGTTGCTTTGGGCCTGGAAACTCTCAATCTGAGGAACGGTGGTGGCCGGGGAGGAGCTGAGTCCAGGACACAAGGGTTGCTGCTGGACTCCTGAGAGTAAAGCCTGGAAGCACTAACCATGCAGCATTAAGTTGGAGTCTATAGGCCCTTTGCTGGGAAGCTGGGTTCAAAGGGGAAGGGTTTCCACTCAGGCTTCCCCATTTCCATTAAACAAGGAGAATGATCTTTTCAAATGTAAGTAAGATCAAGTCTCTTCCTGATGAAAAATCTGCAAAAGTTTCCCACTGCCCTTTGTATAAATTCCAAACCCTTTACCTGACCCTCATGGCCCTGTGTTTTCGGACCCGTGCTCCTTCTGTAACATCATCACGCTTCTCTCTCACTCTCTGAATTCCAGCCCCCCTGCCATTTTGTCTGATCATTTCTTCCACAAATATATATTGAATGACTGTGATATGACAGGCACTAGCTTTTGATGCTTTGGATAAGCAGTAAAACCAGAAACATACCCACATCAGACAAAATCACGGTCACCTGGAACTTGTATAGCAGTGAGTTTCAATATGCTTGCTTTGCTTCCGTCTCAAAGCCTTTGCATACGTTCTCTGCGCCCGAAGCACTCTTTCTTCAGAGCCTCATGTGACTGGCTGGCTTCTACATCATTCTGTCTCAGATCAGAATCCTGTTATTGTTTTCTAACCAAATATTACTATCTAAAAAATATTGTTGTTTCTTTACAGTTTGGCTTCTCCACTAGACTGTAAATTCCATGAAAGTAGAGACATTGTTCCCGACTGTATTCTTAGTTTCTAGAATGGTATGGATTCTTAGTATGTTCTCAATAAATATTTGATGAATTAATTAATTCTACAGAAGGAAGCAGCGCTAACAAATGCTTTGGATTCTGTTGAGGATGGAAAAATACTTAAAGAGCAAGGAGTTGTTAGACCATAAATCTGCTCACAGAATGGCCTGTTACAAATGTGAGGTTGCTTGCTCCTTAGAGAAAGGAGGGAATGTCCAGAGACAGAGTCCACATTTATTTTAGCACTATGCTTCTGGGAATAAAGCAGGCAGGAAAATGGAAATTAAAAGATTATTAAGAATACTTGGGATAGACAGGGGATCAAGTAGCTTCAGGAGAGGTCTAACAATTGCATACGACTACAGATCTCTGAATTTTTCAACAAGATACAAGTAATTCAAATACTGTCTCCATAATAGGAAGCAGTACACGTGTTGGTGAATTTTCCTCAAAGATGTTGAAAATGTTACAGCACAATCACTTCTTGATAGGGAGATTTCTGCTCTGTGTGTGTGTGTGTGTGTGTGTGTGTGTTTGGTTAACACGTGCTAATTGATTGATGTTTAGGAGGCAAGGACCTCTTTTGTTTTTAAACTGAAGTGTAACATACTTAAGAAAAATGCAGAAATCACAAGTATGTAGCCTGGTGAATTTTCCCAAGGCAAACATACTTGTGGAGCCATTACCCAGATTTAGTAATTCTAGTAATGAGAAGAATACAGCCCTAATTATGTGATATTTCTGCCCAAAATTCATAACTTGAATCTAATCATTAAAAGACATCAGATAAGCACCTCATCCACTTCCCAGTCACAATTTCTCCAGCTGAAGGTTAGCATTATTTTGACTTCTAATTCCATAGGTTAGCTGTGGCTATCTTGGAACTTTACATAAAATATTTTCTATGAATCATTTAAGAGTAAGTTGTTGACATGATGCCCCATCATCCCCAAATACTTTAGTGTGTAATGCAAGCGAACAAAGACCTTCTCCTACATGACCCCAATACAACCATCAAAATCAGGAAATTAACCCTGAAATATCGCCATTATCTAATTTGCATATCCCATTCAACTTTCACCAATTGTCCCAATCATGTCCTTTATAGCAAAAAGATACAAACCAGGATTACACACTGCATTTAGTTGTCATGTTTCTTCAGTCACCTTTGATTTCTAGAGCATTTCCTCATCCTTTTCAGTCTTTCTTTAACTCTCAAAACTTTAACACCAGAAGGCTGTAACCAGAATATTCCTCTGTTCAGATTTGTCTGATGTCTTCTAATGATTAGATTCAGGTTATGAATTTTTGGCAGAAATATCACAGATTTGGGACTGTTTTCTTCTCATTGTGTTCTATCAAGAAGGACACAATTTTGACTTTTCTCATTACTTGATCGTTTGATTAAAGTGATGTTATCTGCTTTTCTCCATTGAAACTTACTTCTTGTAATTAATATTTATGTAGTAAGGAGATACTTTAAGACTAGGTGAATATATCATTTCCCATCAGACTTTCACTCACTAGTTGTGGCATCTATCCATGTTTTTTGGATAGATTAATTATTACTATGATAGTTTATCAAATGGTCACTTTCTATTTCCATCATTACTTCTACTTTTAAGTGAAAAGTTTTATTTTCTCCTCATTTATTCATTCAGTTGTTTTTGTCACTATGGACTCCTAAATCATTTTTTGTTTCATTCTACTGTCTAGCATCTTCACTTAAAAGAAAATGGTAACTGTAGACATCCATTTCATGTTTCTAATGTCGAGAGGAATGATTTCAATAAGTTGAGATTAAGTATGATGCCTGCTCTATGGCTTTTTTATTTTATATATATATATATATATTTTTAGAGCACCCTTGCATTTTCTTACAGCAAAAGGGAAAGTTTAGGCTTGCAGATAGGCGTTTCTAATGGTAGCAGCCTCAGGTCTGCTATATTAGCTCTTTTCTGTGTAAACACATACTCCTTTAGAATTATCAACTACCTTGACAGGTCATCTGTACCTTGATGGTCATATGTACTTTACTCCAGCTTGTTCTCCTCTAGGTGAGTTTGGGAGTGGGAACAGAGTATGACTCAGTGTGGAGAGCTTCTAGTGTTGTAACAAGGTCTCAATTATTTGTTTACTTCATTTCTGCCACCAGGCAGCCCTGTCCTTTGGGACCCCCTACCTACCTAACACCTCTGCCCCAAGAATTTCAGTTTTCCAGATAATGTCTTCCTCTGTTGTGACTGATTCTTATATGGGTGAGGTAAGAGAGGAAGGGAGGAGAAGAGGATGCTCAGTAATTGGCCAAACTCTGTGAACTTCTTGTTATGAGCATTTCACCCCAGCTAGTCTCCCTGATGTGACTCAGGCTGGTGCTAGTGCTGGGCTGGGATGCAGTTTTTCTCATCAACCCACTTTGATAGAATGAATAATAATCCTCCAGGGCAATGTGGGAAAGACAATAAAAGGCCCAGTTAGAAAGTGGTTTCCCAGTCCCTTCCCCAGTTGTAGGACCTGCTTTCCTTTTGCCCTAACATTTTTTTCTATCACATTGGTGTTCTGTCACCTCTGTTCTTCCCAAGTATTTCTCCCTACTTTTTGTATTGGGATCCTTCTCACTTTGGTGGTTTTTGCAGAGTTCAGCTCAAGGAAAGGAGCCCTGAGCCCAGGCTAGCTTGTTATATTCTATAGAACTGTCAATCTCTCAAGGAAAAACTTAATAGAAGAGTCACATGCTTGTGACCATATGGTCTTGTGACCATATGAAGGAAAAGGGAGTGTTATTGAAGGACAAGACATGAATAAATTGGAGGGATCTGACATCTTCCTGGATGAGAGACTTCATATTATAAGATCTCAATCATTCCAAGAATGTCAATCATTCCTAAATTAATGCATACATTTACTATTATTTGAATAAAATGTCTAGCTTATATTAATCAAAGAAAATAAGTCTGAAATTGATTTTGAACAATAAATATGTAATAAATGCCAGGAAATTTTTGAAAAGAAAAATAATAGTAGGGATTTTTTTTACTAGATACCAGAACTTAATATCTATAAGGCCACTAGAATCAAATCAATATGGCATTAAAACAGTAATTGACAATAAATCAGTGAAACAAATAAGAATTCAGCGACAGATTCAGGTACATACGTAGTATAGCAATCCATTTCAGTGGAGGAAAGAATGGCTCAGACAATAGTTAGGGCTGGAACTATTGTCTATCCACTTGAAATAAATTACATCTTAATTTTTAACCATCTACAAAACTAAACATTTGACGAGTTAGATCTTTATATACAAAACAACAAAACACCAAAAGTATTAAAACATTTAGGGAAATATTTGTAAAATCTCAAAGTCGTGGAGACTTTCTAAGCAACACAGTTATCCATAGCTACATAAAAATTTTGCAGTGGCAAAGTTAATATAAACAGAAACAAATACCACATGACAAACTGGAAGAATATTGCCTCTCCTCTTTCTCTCCACGTGTGTGTGCACATGTGTGTATGTGTGTGAATCAAAGGGCTAATATCTTTGATATACTTAAGGTGCTTACAAATAGATGGAAAAAAGAAATAGCAGAGTGTACATGTGAAAGGACAATCATCGCAAATAAAATGCAGATGCCCAGTAAACATTGATTTTACTTGTAATCTAAGAAAAGCAATTTAGAGACAACAATGGTATACTACTTTTTTGTGTTGTTAGATTGGCAAAAAAAGTTTTTACTATCCAGTTATCACTAGTTTAATGGGGAAATAAGCCATTTCATGCATTTGTGCTGGCAGTGTAAATTTGTAGAAGCTTGTTGGAATTCAATTTGACAGTATCTATTAAAATTTTGAAAGGCTCATATTCTTTGGCCCAGTAATTCTGCTTAAAGAAATTTATCTTACAACAATAAGATCAAAGTCCTTGCGGTGATATGTAAAAAGATATTCATTACAACATTCTGACAGCAAACATTTGGAAAACCCATGTGATCATCAACAGGGAAATTCTTGAATATGACTGAATAAATTGTACTATCACTACACTATGGAATATTGTGCAGCTATTTAAAAATAACAGACAGATCTACATGTACCATTCAAGAAAAATGCTCAGGGAAAAAAGCAAATTGCAGATTAGTATGTGCAGCGTAATTCAATTTTGCAACACAAGGACATTTTTGTTTGTATGGACATACAGTTGGTAGATAGACAAGCAGATAGACAGATAAGAGGTAGATCTGTTTAAATACAAAATAAATTGGAAAGGATTGTGTTTGTGTTACAATAAATAGGCAGAGAAGGAAACTCTCTTATTTATTATAAAAATTTTAAAGTGATTGAATTGTGTCAGTATTCAGTGTAGAAAAGAGAAACTATTTTAAATATTTTAAGTGGGAAATAATTTCATATAGAGAATTAAGTGTTTTCAATTTTTACTTTTTTGAGATAAAGTCTCACTCTGTCATCCAGGTTGGAGTGCAGTGTTGTGATCACAGCTCATTGCAGCCTTGGACTCCTGGGCTCAAGAGATCCTCCTGCCTTGGCCTCCCAAAGCACTGGGATTGTAGGCATGAACCACTGTGTCCAGCCCAAATTAATAGAAGGACTAAATTAAGTAGGCTCTTGATTGGCCTCCGAGAATAAAAAGACTCCTAGAAGAATTGAGAAGTGACACACTGATGTCTCCTTTGAAGCCACCACAGAAATTCCAATTTCGTGAACATAATCCCATAGCTACCATCCCAGGCAGAGAGTTTGAATCAAGAAACAGTAGCGGCTATTTCTCAAGATCTAGGGTCCTGGAGAATGGGCACTGGTACATGGCAGCCAGGAAACCTCATGTTGCCATGGCCTTGTTAGCCAGCCAAAACCACCTGATAGAGGGGAGGAAAAGGGCCCCCACCACAGTTACATCTTCCACATTTCATGTAAGTTCACTGAATTGACAGAATCTGATTGACGTCCAGAATGTGAGCTACAAGGTAGCCTGGGGAATGTAATGTTTAGCTTATCATCATTCCAGCAGCGTGGGTGGGATGAGAATGAGTGAGGGGAGGAATCCACAGGACCCACCATGGTGATTACAATAAAGTTCACTTCATTGTGTCTTTGAATGTTTTGACATAGACATATACCTATACTATATTTCCATTAAAAAGAAAGTGTATTAATACTCGTATTTTCCCATTTTATAAGGAAAATGTGTGCATGCGTAGGCTTAGAAAAATACTAAAGAGTGTCAAACTAAAGTGTTAATGTGGTTTTCTTGAAAGGGAAGTGATCACAGGTAGTTTCAAAAATCACTGGCATTTTCTATGAAAATGTATCTTGCTTTAAAAAATTATAAATTTATTTTTTTAGAGAAGTTGTAGGTTCACAACAAAACTGAGCAGAAAATACAGAGTTCCCATATGCCCTAGTCCCTCCACATGTACAGTTTCCTCACTATCGACAACCTGCACCATGGTGGTACATTTGTTATAACCTGTGAACCTACACTGACACATCATTATCACCCTAATTTCATAGTTTATGTTAGGGTTTGCTCTTGGTATTGTGAAGTCTATGGGTCTGAACAAATGTATAATGACATGTATCCACTATTGTAGTATCTTATGGAATAGTTTCACTGCTCTAAAAATCTTCTGTGCTCTGCCTATTCATCTCTTCCGTCTTACTAACTTCTGGCAACCACGGATTTTCTCACTGTCTCCGTAGTTTTGTCTTTTCCAGAGTGTCATAGAGTTATAATCATCTAGTATGTAGCCTTTTCATATTGGCTTATTTCTTTTAGTAATATGCATTTACGTTTTATTTCCCTTTTTAAAAGTGGAGTAAATATTAAACATTTTTAAAAAACATAGACTAAAGATTCAGTTCCTGGATCATATGGCCTTTGAGTTACTGCAATATTCTAACCCACTTCCTGAGCTTCTGCGGGAAACACCATGAAGGCAGTTCCTGTGACTGAGCAGGAACCTCACTGGCTCCAGACTGATGCACTGAAAAGTGGAAATGAGAGAGTGACCAGGACATCCCTGACATGGCTTTGATTGTCTTACTTGGGAGAGAATAGCCTTCGCTCCAATTTACCATGAATCCTATTCAGCCCAATGGGTCAGCAGAAATAATACAAGAAGGGCAATGAAGAAATATTTAATATTCTTGCTTCTTATTATTCATCCTCTCTAATCCAAGAAGGAGACATCCTAATTGATGGGTCAGATTTGATGATTCTCATAGTTTTGGGTTTACTGAATTTTTAAAAAGTGCTCCTTTTTTTGCTTTTTAAAATGATATTAGAGTGTGAGGAGAGCCAGAATTTCATTCTCTCTCTTTGCTAGAGTTTCTCTCTGCCTTCTTCTGCCACTGTCTCTCTGTCTCTTCTCTCTCTTTTATCTTCTCTTCCTGTTCCCCCTTGCACTCCACGCCAGCATAGCTAGACTCTCTCCATCAGGGGATTTGGGCCCAATCTTAGGATGATAGCAGAGTCCTTAACCTTGATTGATTACATGTACTATCAGTTATAAATTTTAGGCACACTCTACAAATATTTATATATTCATTTATCTGTGAATTACATATATATACTAAAAATAGTCATTCATTAGTAAATTACATATATGTGCTAAACATATTCATTTAATTGTGAATTACATATATATATTAAATATAATTATGTACATTATAAAGCATTGAAAATTAGGAAATAATGTGATAAAAATAAATATAAGATAGTTCCAGTATTTTCTTCCTAGGATGCAGGCCAGCTTTATCAGTGTGCAACCTGTGTAGTTGTATACAGAAAGGTACCATACTTGGTTTAATGCTCTGCTGTTGCAATTTTGAAATGATGAAATATTTGGAACAAGTGGCCCTGTATTTTTATTTTGCACTGGGACCTATTAATTATGTAGCTGGTCTTGCCTGAATGAATCATGTGGGTGGTCCCTTGTCCTTGCCGCAACCCAGGCAGGGACAAGGTGGTTCCTTGAGAAAGAGAAAAAGATAAAAACATGGAACCACCTTGTCCCTGCCTGGGTTGTGCAAACTCCTTTTTGGAGATCCTGACCTGGAAGATTAATCAATCCAAATCCCTTAGCAGGTCCTTCAGAGTCTTTAATGAGTTTATGCCTATCTGTTTCTCCATTCTTTTCATTTTCCTCTATACGTTAAGCCTCAGAAATACAGTTATCTGCTGTTCCCAAACATCATGCAGCCTCGCGCCTCTGCCTTTGCATGATGTGTGTTTCTTAGATTGAATGCATATGCCTGCCTCAAACAACTGGAGAATTCCTTATATATCTTGAAAACCAGCTCAAATACGAATGCTGCAGGATTATTTGCTGGATTATAAGTGCTTTGAGAGCAGAGAGCTTTGTATCTAATTAGATTAATCTGTAAGTGAGGCTACTTAAAAATGCAAACCCTAGAATCTTATAAAGAGTACATGTTCTGTAAGTGCTGAATTAAGTAGATGCAAAGAGGATAAGGGAGAGCTCTTTTTCTATATTATGTTTTGTTTGCTGTGTTGGGAGGGTACGTAACATAAACCGCCATAAGACAAATCAGGACTCTATTGGTCCAAGGTAGTAATTTGCTAAGAGGCAAAAGGTGTGGCTGGGCCTCAAGGAGGCTGCCAGGGCTTTCTGTCACCTTTGCTTCTCTCCATTTCTCTTCATCCTTTCATGCCTGGTTGTTTTACGTAGCTGGAAACTGGTCACTGGCAGCTTCCAGGCTCACACGTCACATCTTCACTCCAGAA
The DNA here is from genome assembly GCF_049350105.2 of Macaca mulatta. Lineage (NCBI taxonomy): Eukaryota > Metazoa > Chordata > Mammalia > Primates > Cercopithecidae > Macaca > Macaca mulatta. Next base: position 107,198,323 of record NC_133406.1, read on the forward strand.
AGTTCAACTGCTCTGATCTGGTTTAGGTTGGGCCAGGTACACATCCCCGAGTCGATCATTGATCCCAGTTCCTGGGTTGTGGGGTGTGTATGCGAGAAGGGAAGGAAGGAGGTGAAATCTCACAGATCCAGGCATATGCAGCTGAATCTGTGGACCACGTTTTTATCTTTTTTGCTTTCTCACAGACTAATTCCACAATTTATTTCAAATTTCTCCCATAGTTGTGTTAATCAAATATTTATCTAAAGCTCAATTTAATTTGTATACCTTCAAGAACACAAAACGGCATTTCCAAATTTTGCTATTTTACTGTCATTATTAATTTCTCTCTTAAAATTATGAACATTTATAAATTGCACTCAAATGACAAGGTGGGCTTGTTTGAGTAAAGACAGGTTGCAGCTTGAAATCACCAAAAATGAGTAGGATCATCAGGGAAATTCAGAAAAGCAGTCATCAGAGAAGAGTATGACTGGCATGGTTAGATGTCATGGACTAAATAGAGAAGATGACAGAATTAGCCTTTGTCATTGCTAATTGGCAGTAAACAGCAAATTTAAAGTTAAATGGTTTAGGATATTCTTAGATGCCTATCCAAATACAGATTTTATCATGTTTCAGTGTGAATGAGTGGAAAACTTGTTTTTTTCCCCAAATCTGCACACTTAGCTGCACTCTTACTTTTGGAGGCTCCATCCTAAATCTTAGGAAGAATATTCACATTTACTCATCTTTCAAAATATAAGTTCTTTTCCTGTAAAAATTTGAAGCAATTTTTATAGTTTTGGTTTTGAAATTATTTAACTAAAAGTAACTTACTTAGTTTAGGTTTGAGTATAATTTTTGCACAAATATTTCTTATACTTGAAAAATTTTTGAAAGGGAGAGATTTTTCTCCTCAAATAATGCTTTTTTGTTTCACTTATTGTAAGTTATTTTCTAAGGGAAATTAATTATGAATAGGGAACTAGTTTTGAAAATGGCTTTTTGTTTGTTTTTATTTAGCAGCCATATATATTCATACTGAATTAGCTTGAAAAGGTGTTGGTTAGAGTTTACAAATTAAAGATAGATTGATTACTTAAGTTTACAGAAAAAAGTGTTTTCCAAAAGGTTAAACTTCCAGATAGGTTAAATTGATTAAATTCTTATCTTAATAATTGAGAGGACTACAAATTTTACTTATTTAGCAATTTGTAAGAGCTTGAATACTCACAATTAACAACTGTAAGGCAAAACTACTGAAGTTTTTATGGCATATAACAAACACACCACAATGAAGATGATGTTTGAGAACTGATGAAATAAAACTGACTGTGAAGACTACGGGTTGTTTGAAATTCTTTATTTATGTGGATGTGATACAAATTATAACTTTGATAGTAAAATAAAGAACACTACTATCTTTTTTTTTGCTTAAAATAAATGTATTTGGCATGATTTTTCAAAAATAGTAAAATAAACTGACTAGTGGATCAGAATCACTTAACCTAACAAATGATAAAAACTATTTGATTTCTCGGTAAGAAAATATGCTGATCAAAATTTTCACCAAGTTGAAAAGGTGGGCACCTCGTTAGCATTATTTTGGTTTCTCACCTGGGTTATTACACTGACATAAAAATAAAACATAAAAACAAACAAACAAACACCTCTTTCTCCATAACACACTAAACCACAGCCATCAAAATCTGATTCTATTTATATCTAATGAGGAGCCTAGACTCTTGAAATATAATACCAGACAGGCAACAGCAATTGCCTGGTTGCTGAATCTGATTTGTCAAGTATCAGCTCAGTTCAGTTCAGTCCAGACCTTGAAACTGACATGCTCTGTATATCAGCCTCAGCTCTTACTCAAGAGAGATGGGACATGGTTGGGTTACTTAGTGCAATTTTGAGTGGTTTTGTATCTGAACTGAACATGAAAAAAAATCAGTATGTTAGAAATCAGAATGCAACATGTATACTCATTTTAGGATAAAACACAAAACTGGTATTACATTTCATGTTTGTGGCAGGTTTGCTTTATGATGTAATAATCCACGGTCTCCTGCAGGATATATTGTTCATGCTTGGCTATTTTCAGGTGGTATATGTGTGTATGTGCATGTGTGTGTGTGTGGGTGGACAAGCAAATGCTCTGGTTTGGATGTTCTGAAGTCAAAGGTGGAAAAAAAAAATTCAAGGCAAGTCAAGTGTGATGGGACAAAGTGCCCAATGGGAAGTGAGTTTTATGGTCAAGAGAAGGGAAATAGAGTAACAAAAGAAACTGATTTGGAGAAGCAGGTCACAGGTGCTGATAGTTTAGGAAGGTATCCACCCGTCCCCTCTAACTGTAATTGTGTGCTTATCTCTCACCCTGTGGCTGGGCTATTACCTTCTGAGTTTGGGTTCATAGGTAAGGCTGCACACAAAGGTAGATCTTGAGTTTCATGCAAAGGGTGTAGGCATTCCCAGTGTAGATCCTTCTGGCAAGAGGATAATCTTAACTCACAGAACGATGTGGAGCAGGAAGGAAAAGGAACTCATTCCCATCTTAGGTACTTGATCTCTCTGGCCTAGGCTTGGAGAGGGAGGATAGAAATGTTTCAGAATCTTCCTTGGCTCTTACCTCGAGGCATCCCTTGAGCTGTGAGAGAAGTGGGCTGAGGTGATTTGAGGAGAAGCCAGAACCTGTGGGTTCCAAGAATACTCATATCCAAGAACCAGATCTAAGTTTCTCTTTGCATTGTTTTTTCTCTTAAGATAACTGAGTGATGTTTTATTCACTATAATAGCATGGGTTTAGCTGTGTTCTGGAGAATTTAGAAAAGAGTTTATGTCCATTTTTGGAGTTCACTCAAAAGAGGGAGAGAGAACCCCACCCCCAAACCACGAGGCCATGATGACAGGCCACAGACGGACGCCAGCCCGCAGCTTGAAGGGATTTGGAGAGAGAAGCATCATAGACTGGCAGAACAGCTCAGTGTATCATGGAAGAAATACTCGAAGGAATCAACTAAAGAATGAAAGTTTTTTTTTTTTAATTTTATTTTTTTAATTTTTTTTTTTTAATGGAAGAGTTGGGCAATTCTTTCTCTTTTAGATTTTTAAGGATGGGGTCTCGCTCTGTTGTCTAGGCTGTGACTAGTCACAGGCACCAACTTAGCACACAGTAGTCTCTAACTCCTGGCTTCAAGCAATCCTCCTGCCTCAGTGTCCAGAGTTGCTGAGACTGCAGGTGCATGCTGCATTTTTTTAAAAATTGTTTTTCAGTGAGCAAGTCCTTTATATTCCTTAATTAACTCTTTTCTTCCCTTTTGCTTAGGTAAAAATTAGTCATTTAATGTCTCTTGAGATAGAGGACTGATTAATGAGCCTAGCACAGTGCCTTGCATATAGTGAAACAAGATATTTATTGAATAAGTGAATTCATGAATCACTGATTCAGTGAAGATGATGCAGTCTCAGTCCTTGTAGCTTACAGGTGGGGAAGATATACGAACAACTATATTTCAATGAGATATATGTTGTAACAGATTAGGGAATACTGAACCACAGGAGTAAAATCTAGTAGAGTGATTTATTTTACTTTTGAAATAGAGGAGGGGAAGATTGTGAATGGAACAGAGGTCAAGGAAGTATTCAGATGTGGTGAGAGTTTGAATGGAACTTGGGGGCATACGTATTTTCTCCTAGTGGGGAATATTTGAGAAAAATTACAATGCACAGGACATAGCTTCTTAAAATAAATGAGTCAATAATTTGTGATTAACTTATGATTAAAGTCTCTGGGCTCTGAGATATAATTTTTAGATCACTTCGTTTTGTTCAATTGTGCATAGAGGACAATACAAGGAAAAGGCTCATATAATCACTCACAGCTTTAGAGTTTTCCATAGGATGGGCAGAAGAGAGAAAGTCACACATACTTTGCAAATCTTTTTTTTTTTTTTTTTTTTTTTTTTTGAGACGGAGTCTCGCTGTGTCCCCCAGGCTGGAGTGCAATGGCGCGATCTCGGCTCACTGCAAGCTCCGCCTCCCGGGTTCCCGCCATTCTCCTGCCTCAGCCTCCTGAGTAGCTGGGACTACAGGCGCCCGCCACCGCGCCCGGCTAATTTTTTGTATTTTTAGTAGAGACGGGGTTTCACTGTGGTCTCGATCTCCTGACCTTGTGATCCGCCCGCCTCGGCCTCCCAAAGTGCTGGGATTACAGGTTTGAGCCACCGCGCCCGGCCTACTTTGCAAATCTTACCTAAAGCTTTATGTAAATCTCAGGGGATCCTGGTTGTCAGAGAAGATATTTCGCTTTTGTGTCTGTGGTTTAGAAGTAGGCAGGGATAGATGGTTGAGACTAGAGAGATAAAAACAAGTAGTCTACTATTAAATTCCAGCAAGTTATAGCCTTCCCTCTATAGCAGAGACCATAAAACAGGATTAGAACATGTCTGATAAAATAGAAGCAGGACCAGGAGGACTTCATTTGCTCAAGGACTTTTTGTCCCTGTTTGAGACGTTTGGGGAAAAACTTGAGATAGGAGGATAGCTTAGTGTATATCTCAGATGTTTTTCTCCTAGTTGGGCCCCATGGATCTATACATGAGCCATTTGGAGATTCGGGGCTGCATAGAAGCCAAATAAACTGTATTTTTTGGAGAACTCAGCCGTATAGGAAGGACAAGCAATGCAGATTCAGTACTCCACTGAGTGGCAGAGAAAAAAGTTTACTCTGCTTTATGGGGAAGATAGCAAAGCTTCCCTGCCTTGAAAACTGAAGAGAGAGCATCAAGCCTTGGCACCTGGTGAGGGCGGCTTTGGAAGCCCTAGGGATGGGATCCTTGGAGTGATCGTCGGCTTCTCACAGTGGGCAGCAGTGATGGCAATGGGTGGCTGAAGGCACTACCTAAGAGAGGTTTTGTGAGCTTCAGAAAAGTGGACAACAGTAAAAGTCCAAGAGAGGGCAGACCTCATATGAACACACCTAGGGACTCTCAGAAATAACTGAGTATAATTCTGGCCAAGGGGAAGGGCCATGGAGCATTTCAGTTGATGTGATTCAGTTCTCTTTTTCAGGCAGGTAAGGCCTGGGAAAAGCCAGATGTTGCAGAAAATTCAATAGAGACTGAGTCCTCCTGAGCTTTACTTTGAGCAAGTGCATGCACACATACTGAGGCTTGATAAACAAGTTGTCAAAGCAAAGAAGTAGATTGAATTGCATGGGATTTTGGAATACTGGGGGACTTAGGAAATAGCATCTAGATGTAGCCACAACAGACACTAGTTCATTTATCTTACACAGATTATGGCGTCTCCCTTTCTTCAGTGAACTGAAACAGAAGAGGCAAATCATTACACATGGTCTAGCCTGAAAGTCCAAGTAATTATGACTGTACAGGTATAATAAACACATTGTTCTCATTATAGATTGTGAGTGCAGTCACTCTCAGTGGATCCATTTGCTATTTTTGTAAGGATTTTTGATAAATATATTTTAGGTATTCTTGTATTGAAAGACCTTGACTGAATGGATCCAAATTTTTAGGTTAAAATAAGGTGTTCAGAGAGAATAAAATCAGGTAATAAGCTCCATTTACAGGACTTTGTCATTGTGAGGTTTATTATTTCTCTCTCAGTAAGTCACTGTTAGTTTGAATGACTGCTTATTATTTCATCCATCACGTGTGCAGCATAAATCACTAAGCCATCCATTTATGTAGTGAATATAAATCTTATTCAATAAACTCAGGTGAGCAAGAAATGTCACATCTCTATTTGGTTTAAATCAAATTAAATAAGTCTCTGAGCTTCTGTCCTACAGGGTTGCTGAAAAATTCTAATTTGGTCACCATTGGGATTCTCTATTCATTGCCCCAAGGTTGTGTAAGGGTTCTAGGAGTCTTACATTAACACTTAAATTTCAGAGGCCCACTGGGTACTGCAGAGATGATCATTGTCCAAGGCCACCTGGATCCTCGATGTCTGTAACTCTGCTGCTTCTGCCAAGTAGGCCACAGATATTTTGGTCCAGGTTGGGAGTCCTAAGGATCTAGAGCAAGCTTGTCCAACCCATGGCCTGTGGGCCACATGCAGCCCAGGACAGCTTTGAATGCAACCCAACACAAATTCACAAACTTTCTTAGAACATTATGAGATTTTTTTTCCCGTGATTTTTCTTTTTTTTAGCTCATCATCTATCATTAGTGTTAGTGTATTTTATGTGTGGCCCAAGACAATTCTTCTTCTTCCAATGTGGCCCAGGGAAGCCAAAGGATTGGACACCCCTGATCTAGAGGTACATTTTGCAGCCATCTTCTTAGGGTCTCTGTTCCTTTCCCAGAGGGCTGGCAGAAAGTGAGCCAGGTCCCTGATGCCCACCAGACCTGCCAGCCTGAGGTGTGCTCTTCATTCCCCCAGGAAGCCTCCATGTGTCTGCCTCTCTTAACTCCCAGCATAATCTCTGCAAGAGCTTGGGGTTTTGGAGAACAAATATTAAAAAGGGGATTATCTCCAACATATTTGGTTGCTTGTGTTACAAACTTCCCCTGAGACAAGGAAGCTCAATGTTACTTGCTTAGAATAAGACATATTCCAATATATTCAGGAATAGCATGAACAAATAACTACCTCAATGGGTATTCTGACTTGTTTATACAATAAACAATGATTACCCTTAACTATGTGACAGAGCCTGGACCAGGCACTGAGAACATAATAGTGAACATGACATGTCCTGGTCATCCTCTTCAAGGACTTTGTCATAGTGGATGATATGCACAAGCCAATAGTCAATGCCAACACAGTTGATAAGTGGGGTGATCACCTAATCTAGATGTGGGGGGGGGGCAGAAATCATTCCTAGAGGATGTTTCATGTAAGTTAAGAATGGAAGAAGAGCAGGAGTTAGCTGGCCAAATGAGGATGAATGAGAATGAATAGCATGTGCAGACACACGGGGTAAGAGAGATACTGGCATGTTTTAAGCATTGAAAAATCAAAAAGAATTGAAAATTCAACACTGGGGTGTTGAGAGAAATGAAGCTAGAGGATCAAACATGGCCCCAATTGTCAAGGAGCTTATAATGCATCCTGAGGTTCTTAAGAGTTAAGAGGGTTGGCTCACTTAACATTCATTCCAATCCCATCTTTTCCTTGCTTTGCTTTTCTTTAGTGACTAGAAGGTTAAAATACTCAACTTTCTCTATACCCCCTTGGAGACAGGAGTGGCTGTGTGAACCACTGTGGTCAATTGATACCGAGTGGGAGTTTGCAGTTTCTGCTGATTTATTTCCTTACTCTTCTTTCTCGAATAGCAGCAATGGCTAGAAGTCATCACTAGGGAGGGTAGAGCAGAGACAGAACAATTTTGCTTCCTGGATGCCACTGCAGAGCAACTGTACCAGTACTGAGCTCCCTCCTTACAGACTGTTTATGGAGCAAGGTGAAGAAACCCCACATTTGGTTAAGTCCCCTGGAGTAGATTTCATGCAGATGATTGCACATCCTAATATAGGGATCCACTGAAGGATTTTAAGTGTGAGAATTGATATTTTTATTTTAGAATGATTGCTTTAGCTGCTTTGTGAAAACTAGTTTGGAGAGGGACAGGGAGACTGTGAAGACATAAAGCAGAGGTTTGTTGAGATCCAGGTGGGAGATTACATGGTTCTCATCAGTGATGTTGGATGGATATAAAGATCTGAAAAGTGCTTATGTGGGAAGCGGTTACTGGAAGTTAGGAAGATAAAGCAGTTGAGGGGTTTCTGGCTTGAATCAATGGGCAGAATGAGTATTTGGTCTAATTGTTTACCCCTTTAAACAATGCTAGGATGAAAAAAGGATCTTCATATTTTGAATAATTTCATTAAAATGGCGAATGGAATAATTTTTTCCCAAGTTTTCAATTATGACCATAGAAATGTGGTGCTCTGGGAATGCCAGAAGCCCTGATAAATGTCTTTCTTCGATTTCCAAGCCTGAGAATGATCCTGCGCTTTGTCTCCAAATTAATGCCTTCATAGGCAGTTTTGGAAAATGATTCACACATTTGCTAATATTTGGATTCAAGGGTGTCTAAGACATTTGTGCCCTGAGAATTCAGATACTGACATCCTCACCCTAGAGAATAACAGCAGGAGGACTGAACTGGCAAAACTCTCACTGTTTCCTGGTCCTCACCAGCCTTTCTGTATCTTGGCTCAGAAGTCAGTTTGCAGCCCCAGGCTACGTCTGAGAGCCAGTCTCTGGTCTGAGACTTTGAAGAGCCTTGTGTGGGCTGGGGAGAGGATGCATGGAGTGGAGAACACCCAGAATTGTGAGATTAAGACAAGGAGTGAATCTCCTGTTTCTTATATTGTCTTTTACAAATATACTAGATAATTCAATTTCTTATGTCCACCCTTTTATTTCTTCTACAGACATGGGCAAAAAGGCTCTCATGTTTCTCAAAGACAGCAAGAATTTCTTTGTGAACAGATAAGCACAATAGAAATCAAGAGTGGTCTTCACCAGTCAGTAGAAGTCCACCCTGAGTCTGCGTGTGGGTGCAACCTCTTTTTGTGATGCCTAGACCCATGCTAATAAGACTACCTCATGAGGGAAGAGACTGAGGGAAGAGACTGCTTTATATCGTACTGATTGAGTGGGATAGGAGGCCTTTTCAAGGTCTTTGGGCCATTCTTACTTTGCTGCACATCTGTGGGAGCCAGAGGGTCCACTTCAATGATTACTGAGCTCTGGGTGGATGGGAAGCCTATGGTGAAGAGGCATTTGGAAAAGCAATGCTCTGTGGGAACAGAGATAAGCATTACTCTGGGGGCAGGAGCAGATTCCTTGCGGGTGGTCTTTTATAAGAACCAGTCCTTGTGGGAGACACTGGGGAAGCGAACATGTATGTGTTGTTGCCAGAAGAGAGAACCACAGTCTATCATGGTCGGGGGAAGAGCCTTCAGTCCTAGTGTCCTGGACTGGATAGTGCTGGTGTTTGAGGTGCAGAGTGGAGTGTTCACCAAGCCCCGGCTGCGGTTCCGGGGCTGCGATCCCTCTAAAGAGCAGAGGTCCTGAAAAGTGTCTCTTGGAGATGACACCTCACAATGGCTCCATGTCTCAGACACAGAAGCTTTTTTTTTTGCCTTTGTCTGCTGAAATACTGCACCATGGATTCTGGCTTCCGTTTTCTGCTCTGTCTTCATCAGTACCAAAGAATGCATGTTTCTTCTTAAGTGAAAAGTAAGCCATATGTTGTACTTTTTCTTTTTTTCAGAAGGAATCAAAGCTGTGGAATTAGTTTGTTAAGTTGAAAAGGATTTTAGACATAACTCAAAATGCCGTTGGTTTAGTGTTCTATTTCTGCTGTGTCAAGTGACCACAAGTTTAGTGACTTAAAACAGCACCAATAGAAATTATTATCTTATAATTCTGGACGTCATAAGTGTAAGATGGATGTATCCTCAGGGTTGTATTCTTTCTGGAGGCTTTAGGGGAAAATTTGTTTTCCTGCCTTTTCCAGCAGTTGGAGGCTGCCTGCATTCCTTGGTTTGTGGCCTCTTCCTCCATCCTCAGAGCTAGTGTTATAACATTTTCTCTCCTCTCTGACTTCCTGCCTTCCTCTCATAAAGATTCTTGTCATTATATCAAGCTCATCTATATAATCCAGGATAATCTCTAGATCCCTAATTTAATTACAATTGCAAAGTCCCTTTTGTCATATGAGGAAACATATTCACTGTTTTCAGGAATTAGGATATAGCTATTCAGTCTATTGCATTCATTTTGCAGAAGATATAACTGAAATGCTAGCAAAGAAGAATTAATAAAACCTCTAAGGCTCATTTGGGCTCCTGCTAGCCCACATGGTGCTTTTATGTGAATGAGTGGGTTAACATTATACCATAGTGCATGGCTCAGGGAGTGTAGTGTGGGGAGATAGCAGTCCCCACTCGTTCCCTTGGCTGGACACTGTGTGCACATCCGCACACCACACACACAGGCTCTGAAGTGGTGAGTTTTGATACTGGAAATAGAATCCTGATCTTATGATTTCCAGTGCTCATTTCTACAATCTCACCCCTGCTTTCCACCCTTTCGTAGCTGAACCTAGGGATTATCTCTGAAAAACTAGCTAAGGGAATTTAGGACATGCTCTGACTACTCCTAAAGTGATCACTTCATGCTGCTTTCAGTGCTGCCCCCGAGTACCTTGCATTCAGCTCATAAGTTATCATTTTTAAAAATCAATATTTTATTAATCCTCTTCCTGTTCCAGCTCATCAGTGTCCATAAACGTCTATGCCCAGACAGAGCTCCTATCTTTTTATGTGTGAACTGCTTGCATCATACTCTATGGCACTAGGAGTTTTAGTCACATTGAAAAGGGCAAGACATTTTGGCTCTGAGTTTTATAAATCCTCTGTGGCAATATTACCTTTCTGCACTATTATTACACAGGAACTTTAATCAGCCCTGACCGAAATGGAAATTCCTCTAGACCAGTGCTGTCCAGTAGAACTTTCTTTGGTGATGGCAGCGTTTTCTATCTGCGTTGTCCAAATCGTCACTAGCCAAATGTGGCTATGAGCACTTGAAACGCGGCCAGCACGGCTGAAGAATTGCATTTTAAATCTTATTTAATTGTAACTAAAAATTAAATTGCCACATGTGGCTAGCAGATATTGTATTGAATAGAGCAAAATTAGCCTCCTTCCTTGAGATAAAGGAAAATAAGTGTAGCATGAAAGCAAGAGTAATCTCAATCATAGAACCTTATAATTAGGAGAGCAAGGAAGTAGAGACCTTCACTGGAATAATAAAAAGATAAAATTTGGGTAGGTTTAAAAATTGCCTTCTATCACGCTGGGGGCCTACTTTTCTCTTGTTTCTACCAGAGGGCAAACAAGTTGTTATCAAATTGTTTAAAGTATTCTGGGGAAAATCTTTAGGAGTATGCACTTTATGTATTTATTCCTTGTTTTGGGCAGTATTTTTCTTAGGACTCTACTACATTTTATTTTTCCCTTTCTTCATTAGAGGTGAGTTTATCTCTATTTGCTATTTAGTTTAAAAAAAGTGGGCTGGGTGTGGTGGCTCATGCCTGTAATCCCAGCATTTTGGGAGGCTGAGGAGGGCAGATCATGAGGTCAGGAGATCCAGACCTTCCTGGCTAACATGGTGAAACCCCGTCTCTACTAAAAATACAAAAAGTTAGCTGGGCACGGTGGCGGGCACCTGTAGTCCCAGCTACTTGGGAGGCTGAGGCAGGAGAATGGCGTGAACCCAGGAGGCGGAATGTAGTGAGCTGAGATCGTGCCACTGCACTCCAGCCTGGGTGACAGAGTGAGCCTCTGTCTCAAAAAAAAAAAAAAAAAAAAAAAAAAAAAAAAAAAAAAAAACAAACCAAACCAAATCAAAACAAAACAAAACAAACAAAAACAACACAAAACAAACAACAACAACAACAACAACAAAAAGAAAAAGCGTACCAGAACATAAGTAGTAAGGCCATAATATTATTCTTTCTCTTGGGACTGTGAGGCCTAGAGTATCAAAGGTACTCCAGGAAACATTATGTTTGTTGTGCCATTTTATGTATTGCTAGTCGAAATTGCACCCTGGATAGGTTTTATTATAAGGATCTGAGATTATATGGAAACTCCATGCTTCAAGTAGGAGAGAAAATACAGCGTTATGAGAATGTTTGGTATCAGGATGTGGGTCTAGGATATTTCAATAAAAGACATGCAGTCTCTCTGATAGAAAGTTAAGTGTGGCTCTCACTGAGAGGCAACGAGTGTGCAGTGACCAAGACAGATGGCTGTCTTGAGAGGACTGGGAGGGTGATCTCTGAAGCAGGTCCCGGAACCAAGGAAATGGACCCAGGATAAACAGCAAAAAGGGCCTTTGGAGGAGATTAAAAACCCAATGAGCAACCCCCTTCCTAAGCTTTTGCAATAGGGCATGGAGGATCATATACACTTGGTGTCAGCAGGGCAGGATGACCTTTAGCCAGGAGCACCCAGTAGGAATAGAACTAGGCTCAAGTTGCAGGAAGCAATAGAAGAGTTAGAGAAGGAAGAGAGAGTGTCAGTAAGGAACAAGAAAGACAAAATCATGGGGATAAATATTGATGTGGAGGATGCCTGTTGCCATTTCTGCTCCATCTACCATGAAAGGCACTGGGGCACTTAAAGCGTTTCTAGATGTATCAGCACAAGGCATGAGGGGATATTGACAATGGCAAGTTTTCTCTGACATTTGTAGTACAGAGGAGATAAGCAGCTGCCTACAAGAGATTACGGTGGTGGGAATCCCCATTGTCAATGTGTCCTGAGACACATTTTTGTAGTCCTGCAAACCCAACACAAAAAGACTTTAAGTTACAGATAAGTAAAGGGATATGATGTGTCATGAGAAAATATTAAGATTGACAGCAATGAAAACAGAAACACTTTTGTGAAAATTTCAGGAAATCCTTCAGTTTTTTCATCTACTCCCCCACTGATCTAATACATATTTACTGAGAACCTCTTATTGAATGAAACCCTATAGCTAAAGAATGGGACGGTCCTTGCCATTTGATAGCCCTCAGTCTAGCAAGAGAGGATTAATATAAACATATGGCTATGCTTTCATAATATAAATGTTCTGGTACATATACATATATGTATGACATATAATACACATGTATGTATGTTATGATATCAGATAGATGTATATGCATATATACATGTATGTATATATATGTATGTTGGGGTGTGGGTGTGTGTGTGTAAGTAAAGACTGGTGGGAGTGATCTATTCTTCTTAGACAATAGGGAGGGAGGAGAGCAAGAAAACGGCAGCCAAGGAAGTCTTCACAGGAGTCATTATATTTTAGTAAAATTTGAAAGTCAAGTAAAATTCTGCTTAGTGCAGAACTTTGAGAAGAAAATTCTAGGTAGAAGAAATAGTATGAGTAGGGTATTGAGATCTGATAAGGTATGGGTTGGCTGCTTAACAACAGATATTTAGTGACATGTTTGCAATGGCTATAGGAAGGTGGTGGGTTATCTATCCCACTTGGTACAACAGATGCTGAAGGGGACCCCCCAGGTGCCTGGAACATCCATGCTTGTTGCATTTGGCCTCTACACAAGAACGGATAGGAGGGAGAAAGCAACCAATATTCTAGACTATCTGGATACTTCCTAGATGTTTGGATGATTATATTCTCTCTAGATAGTAATCTGATGCCCAACTGGGCATATAGTTAGGTTGCCCTTGATTTTTTTTTTTAATCATTAGATAACCATCTAGCGAGCATATTCTGCTCCATATTAATATGAAAAACATATTGAAAAACAGGGGCTATTAAAAATGAGAACTATATACTTGGAAAGAGTTGTAAAAACTACTTAGACCAATAGTTTTTGGTCCTATCAGAGTTAATGTTCTTTTTACATAACAATTATTTATAACATCCCCTTCATTATTTTGAAATAAAATCAATAGATAATATAACCTACCACATAACTTAAACATGTCAATAGAAGGCTTAAATTATAAAAATAAATAAAAGTAAATCAATGTATAATAAAATATTATGTATTTCAATATGAAAATGCTTGGGCATGCCTTTAGTAGATGATATAATGAAGAAATCGGATGCTTATGTCTGTAAGTAGATTCATGGTGAATACAGCAGCCACAAATGTAGGCTAATCCATGGGGGCAGAGTTACTAAGTCAGAGATCAACAGCCTTGTGATTGGTCATGCAATTTTATGAACTGGTAAACAATTCTTGGTAAAATTTGGAAGTAAAACAAAATAATCCCTCAATTTACATGGTATCTGCACTCCTGGAAAATCCAGCTTAGGTTAAAATTCTATAAAATATATTTGATGTTTACATGCAAAACAAATAGAAGAAAGTACTAAGCTTGGGTAATTATATAAATACATTATTTTCAAAATTACATGAAAGTCTGGAAGGACATTTTGAGAATCATGAGGGACAATTCTGTTTTGTGGGACTATCCCCAGGATTAGAGGACTTAGAGCATTCTGGCTCCTGCCCTCTAGTGCCAATACATCCCCTAATCTTTGTGACAATGAAAAATATCCCCCACCCCAACTACCAAAAATACAACAATTAGTCGGGTGTGGTGGTGCACACCCGTAGTCCCAGCTACTTGGGAGGCTGAGATGAGGGGATCCCCTGGGCCTGGGAAGTTGAGGCTGCAGTGAGCTGTGATCGTGCCACTATGTTCCAGCCTAGGTGATGGGAAGGAGACCCTGTCTCAAAAAAAAAAAAAAAAAAAAGAAGCTCCCCCCACCAAAAAAATATCACACTGGCCTTTGGGCATGGTGTCACCTCCTCTGAGGTCCACTCATCTAGAGAGGCCCTCTCACTTTGCAAAAGCACTTACCAAATGCCAGCAGGAACATTGATTTTCTAAAAATCCTACGGCGAGTCAGATTCAGATGTGGGGCAAAAACCCTCGGTCTTCTCATATCCTATTCAGTATTTTGTTTTGTTTTTATTTTTTCCTTAACTTACTAACACTTTGGGAATTGAAGGAACAGCTTTTTGAGTATCTAGAAAATTTCATATAGTTTTCAAATTGTTCATTTTTTTCTGACTGAAAACCTCAAAGAAAATAGTGGAAAGATTATTAGGCCAGTTTAAATAATCACACAAGATATTTATTGGTCTTCTTCACATTTCCCACATCTATATGAAACCCCAATGTCCAAAGCCTCACAAATACTTGAAGTAGCACTTCCTTTAAAATTTTATAAATATATTTACATTTTATCCAACTAATTTATGCTTGTAATGAAAAGGTGAAATAGTGCAGAAGTGTTTTAAAGAAAAACAGCAGTCTCTTGCTTCACCATTCCACCCCCAATTACACTCCATGGAGGCAATTGTTTGAACTTTTAAAATTATTTCTATTTTTATGGAGGTAGCCTCCACTTCTCTAAAAAAGCCTTACGTTGCTATTTCTTATTTTGCCAATTTTAAACATTATCTATAGACTTCCTATTATAATAGAAAAGGTTTGGGAGGCCGAGGCGGGTGGATCACCTGAGGTCAGGAGTTCGAGACTAGCCTGGCCAAACTGGTGAAACCCTGTCTCTAACTAAACATACAAAATAAGCCGGTGTGGTAGCACATGCCTACAGTCTCAGCTACTCAGGTGGCTGAGACAGGAGAATCGCTTGAGCCCAGGAGGTAGAGGTTGCAGTGAGCCGAGATCACGCCACTGCACTACAGCTTGGGCAAGACAGAGTGAGACTCCGTCTCAAAAAAAAATAAAAAATTAAAAATTAAAAAAAAAATAGAAAAAGAGTCAGCTTATCTTTCCCTCTCCTTTAAATGAAGGTGTGTTGCCATTTTAGTCTGCTAATTACTTTGTAACATTTACTTTAATTCCAGACAGCAGAGAAACTGTATCCAGTATTTCTTTTCACCTCACTTTACATTTTACAGAATAAAATAATGAGTATCCCTATACTTTCTTTTATTCTTTCCTCCCCTTTTCATTTCTCTCTTGTTTTATATTTTTAGATCACTAAATGTGATCTAAACACTAAATAGTGTTATGATCTATTCTTAACACATACAAATTATGAGTTTTGTTTACTGATAAGTTTTAAAAGCAGAGCTCAGTAGTGATTATAATTCTGTGACTATTGTTCACTGCAGAGCCAAATGCTATAGTATGACTGTGTTTCCTTTTCAGCTCTTTTTTGTTGTTGTTGTTTGTTTCTTGGAGTTTCTAATTATCTTTTGTTCCCCTATTGTCTGTCTTTGTCTAATTATCTTTTGTTCCCCTATTTTCTGTCTTTGTAGCAGCAAAGATACTATCAAACCAAAGGCATCCTTTTATTTCCCTCCACAAAACCCTGACCTATTGATACCTCTTTTGTGGAACCCTGATCTCTAATCAGGGCTGATTATTATTTAGGTTGGCCCAAAAGGTGTCATTTTGAGTCTTCCTTTCATTACTTTCCTATATTGGAGTTCCAGTCTTTGATCTCACATCTTTGTCTTTCTCGGTTTGCCTCTTATACTCTTTTCTGGAGCATGTCTTACAGTAATTTCCAATGAAGGAGATGGATACCCTGGGATCTTAAATGTCTAAAAATGTCTTTATTTCTGTTCTCATACTGGATTGATGTCAAAATGACTATTGAATTCTAAATTGAAAGTATTTTTTGTTTTATTACTTTGGAGGTTTTTCTCTTTTAAAATTTGCATTGATTTTCCCAGTCTGATGTCAATCTGTTTCTCGTTACTTGGTGAACTGTTCTGTTCTTCTCTAGAAATTTTTAGTATTTTCTTTTTATCCCTGCTGTTCTGAAATTCCAAAAATTTGGGACCAGATGTGGGTATTTTTTCCTCCCTTCATTGTTTTAGTTACTTAGTAACCATCTCAGTCCGGAAAATTGTTTATCTAATTTTGGGAATTTCTTATATAATTTATATTATTCTTACCCAATCTCTGTTTTCTCTTTCTAGAGTTCATACTGGTTGGATATTGGAAGTTCAGGATTGACCTTCTTATGATTTTATTTTGTGCTTCTTTGTATTTGCTTTGAACACGTTAGGTTCTATTTTCAGAGATATTTTCTTCATTTTACATTAATAATTAATAATTCTTAATTTGGCAATAATATATTTTATTTCTAAGTGTCCCCCTTTTTTTTGGTTCTCTGATTGCTCCTTTTTCATAGTATCCACTCGATTGTAATCTCTGAGAATGTAAGAGTTTTATTTTAAAATTCTCTTCTGTTTCCTAAATCATCTGTGCCACCTTTAGAGTTACTTTTCTCCTCTTATTTCAGTCTTTTACCTACATGTTGCATTCTTCCCTCAATTATCTAATGGTCTTTTATGCATCATATTTAAAAACAGGACTACAGAGAGAGTTCAGGGCGTGCCTCCATCGGTGGGGTTTCTTTTTCAGATGAGTATGGGGAGTTAGCGTGTAGGCCGGGGATCCTTGAAGAACACAATCTGAAGGACTCCTAGACCTTTGGGACCTCAACTCCATCACTAGCTCCCTTTGTGCTCTCTGTTTTGGTCAATTTCCTTAGAAAAGTGCCCTTTGTTTATGCATTTATTTTTGGCCTAGAAGCAAAACACTTCCATATCAACCATTCTGGACACAGGATTAGAGGAAGGACAGCTGGAGTTGATTTTGTTAAGTTTTCAGGGTTTAGTTCCTACTGTCTGTGGTTGGAAGCCTCTGAGACAGGCTGGGTTTTTCTAGGTTCTCCTGGGTCGATTTTCTTCCTTCTGGGTTGCAGCTCCCCCAACTCCCTCATATATTCTTCTGTATAATTTTCTTGTTGTCCAGTGTCAGAATCTGCCGTCTACATTTTCCTCTTCCAGAAATGTTTAGAAATATTTCACTTGCTAGTAGCTTCTCCCCTATTCTCTTCATTGTTGTGGGTATATATAATTTTTATTCTCTTAACATCTTTTTAATATGGCCTTGGGAGAAGGAGAGCAGATATATATTTTTGCCCAATTTGCAATTTGAACTGAAAAATCCTCTGAACTTCTTTCCCCCCACTAGATATTTTAATTTAATTTTATTTTTTCTAATAGATATACATGTATGTACTACAAAATTCAAGAAGTCCAAAAGAATACACAGTAAAATCTAAATCTTTCTCATCATCCCCCTTCTCTAGGCACATAGTTTCTTGTGTATCCTCCCAGAAATATTCTATGCAAATGTATATATTTTTAAATTAAAAAAATGCAAGGAGAAACATACAGACACCTTGTTTCACACCTCCCTTTTTGTATTTACCAGTATCTTGGAGATAATCCCATATTGGTTTTGTATAAAGCTTTTTAAAGATTATTTTTTATTTCTAGTCAGTGTTTCACTATTAATACCCTGTAATTTACTTTACATCTCCTGTTGTTGAATTTAAATTTCCTCCCCACTCTTTTGATTTTACAAACAAAGCTACAGTTAATTTCTTTTTATACACAGTATTTGCACATACGTGTGTCTATTTGTAAGATAAATTCCTAGAAATAAAATTGCCAGTCAATTGCCAGCCTTATTGGGGAGCATGGGGCAAGGAGTGGGGGATGTATCAATTAGTGCTCCCTCCAATAGTATAAAATTACTAGTGTTTCCACATCTTTGGCTACTTGTACTGTCAAGATCCAATCAGAAGCCATACCAACTATTTCAACAGGAAGAATTTAATACAAAGAATTATTGACTAGTTGTAACGTTGTTAAGAAATAAATTAAGGCAAGAATGGAATACTAAGGTATAAGGGAGGTAGCAACTGCAGTAAACAGCCACCATCTCTAGGGGTAAGAAGAATAAGTGAAGAAGTTGAAATTATTAAAATTGAGCAACTTAGAGGAAGGACCTTACAGTATTGAAACTCAGATCTCTGAGCACGGAATATCGTTCATCTGATACCGTGAGCTCGGAGGAGGGACCCGGTGGGACTGGGACCAGACTTCTAGCAGGGAGCACTGGTTGGCTAGTGATGATTCTCTGAGGGGAGAATAATCTTCAAGTGGTGGAAAAACTGCAAACTGGATTCATCTGCTGCAGTGGCTAAGAACTGATGCTGCAGGTGAAAAAAATTTGCTGAGGTGAAATTGACAGGAACAGGAAGCAGACCAGGAGGAACAAGTCCCTTTTTCCTCTTTCAGCTTTCCTGTCTACCTCTTGTACTTCTCATTGGCTGAGCCTACCAGGGAGCCAGATGGCAATGATGAATGTGGGGTGCAGAGTGCCAGCACCAGCATCACAGTGTTCAGAAGGCGAGATTGGAGCTGAGGGACAATAACCCTAAAACTGGCAGAGCAATCTGGTGAATTCTCAAATTTTGCTCTTTGATAATGCAATAGGTGAAAACTTATAGCCCATTGTAGTTTTGATTAACATTTTTTAAAAATAAGGACTGAGATTGTATACCCCCTAATTTTTATAATTGTTTGATTTTCCTTTCTACAAATTGTCTTTTGCTATTTCTTTTTCATGTTTTTCTTTGAATCACTGATTTTGTTTCTTATTCGTTAAAGAAATTAGGCCTTTGAATGTGAGTTGCAAATACTTTTTCCCAGTCTGTCATTTATATTCTGAGTTATACTGGATGTTTTATGTATGCATTTTTATTTCTACAGAGTTGGATTTATCAATATTTTCCTTTGTGACTTCAGGGTTTCCCTTCATGTATAGAAAGACCTTTCCAACTTTGAGATTAAACAAAATTTTTCCATATTTTTCTTAGTGCTTTTATGGTTTTGGTTTTAGGATTCAGATATTTGATCAACTTGGATATTTTCTTGATATATAATATGAGGTATTAATCCAAATGTGTTTCTTTTTTCCTGCTTTACTAGTCAGATGTTTCAATACCATTTATTGACTAATCCATATTTTCTCCATTGATTTGAAAGTTCATTTTTGTATTATAATTCCTGCATGGTTTTTTTTTGTCTATTCCTAGACTTTCTAATCTGTTTCATTGATACGTCTATTCATGTGATAGCAGCACAGTGTTTTAATTACATTCTTTCCTTATCATCTTCCCTTTTTAGAATTTTGTGGTCATTCTTGAATTTTCTTTTCCCCATAGATACATTATAATCAGCTTGTCTAACTTTAGTTCCTGTTGGCCGTTTTATCAGGATCACATAAAAATAGTAGATTAACTAAGGAAGAGCTGACATTGTTTTTATTTATTATTTATTTATTTATTTTTTAAATTATTATTATTATTATTATACTTTAAGTTCTAGGGTACATGTGCATAATGTGCAGGTTTGTTACATATGTATACTTGTGCCATGTTGCTGTGCTGCACCCATCAACTCATCAGCACCCATCAACTCATCATTTACATCAGGTATAACTCCCAATGCAATCCCTCCCCCCTTCCCCCTCCCCCCTCCCCATGATAGGCCCCAGTGTGTGATGTTCCCCTTCCCGAGTCCAAGTGATCTCATTGTTCAGTTCCCACCTATGAGTGAGAACATGCGGTGTTTGGTTTTCTGTTCTTGTGATAGTTTGCTAAGAATGATGGTTTCCAGCTGCATCCATGTCCCTACAAAGGGCACAAACTCATCCTTTTTGATGGCTGCATAGTATTCCATGCTGTATATGTGCCACATTTTCTTAATCCAATCTGTCTCTGGTGGACATTTGGGTTGATTTCAAGTCTTTGCTATTGTGAATAGTGCCGCAATAAACATACGTGTGCATGTGTCTTTATAGCAGCATGATTTATAATCCTTTGGGTATATACCCAGTAATGGGATGGCTGGGTCATATGGTACATCTAGTTCTAGATCCTTGAGGAATCGCCATACTGTTTTCCATAATGGTTGAACTAGTTTGCAATCCCACCAACAGTGTAAAAGTGTTCCTATTTCTCCACATCCTCTCCAGCACCTGTTGTTTCCTGACTTTTTAATGATCGCCATTCTAACTGGTGTGAGATGGTATCTCATTGTGGTTTTGATTTGCATTTCTCTGATGGCCAGTGATGATGAGCATTTTTTCATGTGTCTGTTGGCTGTATGAATGTCTTCTTTTGAGAAATGTCTGTTCATATCCTTTGCTCACTTTTTGATGGGGCTGTTTGTTTTTTTCTTGTAAATTTGTTTGAGTTCTTTGTAGGTTCTGGATATTAGCCCTTTGTCAGATGAGTAGATTGCAAAAATTTTCTCCCATTCTGTAGGTTGCCTGTTCACTCTGATGGTAGTTTCTTTTGCTGTGCAGAAGCTCTTTAGTTTAATGAGATCCCATTTGTCAATTTTGGCTTTTGCTGCCGTTGCTTTTGGTGTTTTAGACATGAAGTCTTTGCCCATGCCTATGTCCTGAATGGTACTACCTAGGTTTTCCTCTAGGATTTTTATGGTATTAGGTCTAACATTTAAATCTCTAATCCATCATTCTTGAATTTTCTTCTCCCCATAGATACATTATAATCAGCTTGTCTAACTTTAGTTCCTGTTGGCCGTTTTATCAGGATCACATAAAAATAGTAGATTAACTAAGGAAGAGCTGACATTGTTATACTGAATTTTTCTGTTTAAGAACATGATATACATTTCAATATGTTTTTCTTCTTTTATACATTTCTTATTAAGTTATTACAAGATGTTTATTCTGCCTTTTTAAAAATTCTTATTTGTAACCACATGCATCTTGACTTGGTATCTTCCCCATACCCCAATTAAAAAAAAATCTTTACGGGCACATGTTCTCAGGACCTCCTTGAGGGCTGTGTCACCGCCCATCGTCACTCATATTTGGCTCAGAATAAATTTCTTCAAATACTTTACAGAGTTTGACTCTTTTCATTGACAATAATCTGGTGCCCAAACACGTGGAGCCTCAGAGAAGACTCAAGACACCAAAGGAGTTGCCCAAAACTGGAGCTAAGGTACCAACAGGGCCCACTGAAGCCCCACCGAGTTCGAGCTTCTCCTCTGGTGGAACTGGCTTTGAATGATGGCTCTCTCCTTCATCTTTTCTTGGCTCCTGTAACTTTTACTAATTATCTAAAGTCTTACAGATGCAACTCCCTGCTGGGAACCCAAATCTTTTTCACCAGAGGAGGTTGCAGTGAGCCGAGATCACGTGCTATTGCACACCAGCCTGGCAACAAGAGCAAAACTCTGTCTCAGAAAAACAACAACAACAACAACAACAACAAAAACAAGAACAACACTAAGCTGTGAGTGCTTTTCAGTAATGACTGAGCTAGAGAATTTCTACTTGATGGGGCATTTACTGCATTGCTATGGAATATTAACTGAAGTTACCCCTATGTTTCCCAAAAAGTTCCATGATGAAATAAAATTGGTTTACATAAAATCTTGTTACCTAATAAGCAGACAGCTTTTTTCCTAGGACTAATTGTGAAAAGCTGCTAAATTCTATAGTGTCTAATAACTCTCATAAGCTGTTTGGTTTGTAAATAACATTTCCAAGGTAAACAAACATCTTATCTTAAAAGCTGCTGCTCTGGTTAAAGGAGGATCGGGAAAATCTTTTTCTTTTAAGTCATTTGGGTAAGGTATGTTTTTATAAGCAAATTTACCTTTCTGAATCCTCCAAAATTCAGATTGTAATTTTATGGCAATATAGTTGTCTGTAGAAGTTCAATAATAGTTTTTTTTTTTTTAAACAATTAGAAATACTGATTATTTTACCAAGACTGAAACTAAAATAGCCTATTCTTAGGTAAAGTTTCAGCAAAACCAACTTTAAAAGGAGTCTATATGGCCAGTCAATTTCTTGTTGTATTTTATGCAAATAATCAGGCAAGCATAATAAGCCGAAAACTAACCTTGCACACAAATTGGCCTTGCTATAATATTCCCTTTAATAAAAAAGCCGGCTAAAAAATTGTTTCAAGGGCAAGCGTAGTGTTTAATAATAGACTTCAGCCCTAATTTTTTAAGTGCATATTAAATCATTATTTCTTGGCTATAATAATCCTCTAGAAAGTACCAGATTATAATTTTTCTTCATGGTTTTAGTTGGTGCCCAAATGGAATAGGTTCCTTTTTCTGTTCTGACTTACACATTACTCTTAAAATTGTTAAGTTATGAATATTATTTATCCCTTTTTGTTTTACTCCCAAGGAAACAAAAATCATGGTACTCTGAAGACCAGAGACATGAATCTCTCTCATTTGGCATCCCACTGGGCCCAGACCTGTTTCACTGCTAATCCTCTGTTGCTAAAACTAAACAAGCTACCTCCCTCTAGGCCCAGGCACTACTGCGAAAGAGGTGGGTACATAAGATTGGAAGGGCCGATTTTAGAGGATAAAATTAGGACAAGATCAAATCCTCCAAATCAAGAAGGGGGTACAAAAATGCCTACACAGCTGGTGAAATAAGTTTAGTTGCCTTCTAAACTATTAATGTGTCACTTTTGCATTCACCCCAACCATAAAAATTTTCTGCTTACTATAAAATTAAAGGAAAATATTTACTAACAAGATAAAATACCTTGTAACAAAGGCTCCTGGGTATAATACTCCCAATTGAGAGTTGTGAAGATAAATCTCTCTCTCTCTCTCTCTTTTTAATTTTTCAGAACAATGCTTATGTTTTGTATAGCTAATGGCTATAAGTCTGTAACAAAATCCAAGCTCACAGCAGCTAAGCTTGAAATTAAAAATAAGTCAGTCTTATAACTTTTCCTTTTGGTTTTTCTGCTGGCTTTTTACTTAATAATTTTAAGAGGTAACAAATGCCTGTCCACATCCATTCCTATCTGGCCTAGACCAATTAATTGGCTATAAATCTTTTGACTCTTCAGGCCCTCAGCCGTAGGGAATCCTGCCGAGGGAAAAATGACACTGTAGAATTATATGACTTCTCCTGTGACCAAACCTTTTTTCTCCCAAATACTAGTATACGGTGCAATACAAAAGTGAGGGGGGGGTGGGGAATAGATTTGTCTACTGTTAACAAGTCTATAACAATTTTAGACACCAAGGACCAGGCATTTCTTGCATTTAATTTATACCCTCCTCAGGATTCTATGCCAATGGAGATAAATTGGCTAGAAAAGAGATTACATTTATTAAATTCTAATTTAATGTCAGTCCTACAATTTTCAAGTAGATTTATCACAAGTTTCAAATAACGCTTGATGAGGAGGGTAAACACACTGGGAGTCTGATCAAAGTGTATGATGATGCATGCATTGATTTTTTTGGCTTGTTAGGTTGTTTACTGCCCTTTGACTCTACCGATAACCTTCTTGGATGCCTAATCCTTGCTATCTTTATGGTATTTGTCACTCTATTAGCATTATATATTTCCTGTAAATGTTATGCCAGATACAACAGAAGGAAAGGCACAATTAAAGACCCAGATCATGATCGCTCAGAAAATGGATCTAATCTGGAATGTGTTTTTTTAGACTAAACCCTAGACCTGACTCCATCTCACCCCTTAAACAATTGGCTATTACATCAGGTCAAACCATGTCTTCCCCCAATTATCCAAATTGCTAATATTCAAAACTATGACCATCAACCAGACTACTCTGGGAATGAGCCATCCTAGCACGTGGGACCTCACTAAATGACCAGATCAGACAACTCTAGGAATAACCCTTCCTAGTGCCATGGGACCTGCTGCTGTTGGCCGGTATGTACATTCAGTGGAATGCTTTTTGGCCAGGAGGGGAACTGAGGACTAAGCTCTGATATTTTATCTTGCCCAAATTCCTACCTAGGGGGTCTAGGGAGTCATGTCTTACAAATCATAAATCCTCATCAGATGGGTTTTATTTGACCCTATATATCATGACTTACTTTTCAATCTGACTCTGGCATAACACTACAAGACAAGGAAAAAGTATTTAAACCCAAAATATATTTCCTTACCATACCTTGAAGTTGTCCTGCAAAGTCTCTTGTGGGAAAAATCCACATTCTATAGAGAATCCCCTTCCCCCTTTGTTTTCCTTCCTTTCTTTGCAGATCCAGTAGATAATCATCTAAGAACCAGGCACCCTTTTACGTCTAATAAGAAACATTTTACAACCCGCTCTCTCTCCGAAGTCAGCTATCTGAGAGATTCCTCTGTACAATAAAACTTGGTCTCCACAACCCTTTAGCTTAACCTAAACATTCCTTTCCATTGATCCCAGGTCTTTAGATAAACTCAACCAATTATCAATCAGAAAATATTTAAATTTACCTGGAAGTCTGTTGCCCAGGCTGGAGTGTAGTGGCGTGATCTCAGCTCACTGCAACCTCTGCCTCCTGGGTTCAAGCAATTCTTCTGCCTCAGCAGCCTCCCTAGTAGCTGGGGTCACAGGTGTGTGCCACCACGCCTGGCCACTTTTTGTGTTTTTAGTAGAGACGGGGTTTCACCATATTGGCCAGGCTGGTCTCAAACTCCTGACCTCATGATCTGCCCGCCTCGGCCTCCCAAAGTGCTGGATTACAGGCGTGAGCCATCGCGCCCAGCCCGAGTTGTCCCACCTTTCTGAACCAAACCAATGTGTTTCTGATGTGTATTTGATTGATGTTTCATGCCTCTCTAAAATATATAAAACCAAGCTGTACCCCAAGCACCTTGGGCACATGTTCTCAGGACCACCTGAGGGCTGTGTCATGGGTCATAGTCACTCATATTTGGGTCAGAATAAATCGCTTCAAATGTTTTTTAAAAAAATCTTCATTGCATATGGCCACTCCACTTCTCATATGAGGTTCAGAGACAGATATTTCACGGTTTTTATTGAGGATGATGTTTGTCTTTTTGTTCTTTTCTTGTTGTTGTTGGATGATTCATGAGAGAATAAGGAAAAACAGCTGTATTTTCTCTGTTAGTTAAAATTAAATGCTACTTTATTTACATACTCAAAACACTGTGGGATCCCATCACAGTGACTTCAAGGAATTCTTTCTTTCTCACCCAATATTTCTGGGAGTCTTCATGGAATGTTAAATAGTTCCACAAATATGCCCTGGATCTCATTGCCACCTCAGCTAGTCATTTGTCCCTCAAGTACTGTCAGCCATTCTGCAAATAGTATTTATCTATCTCAAGACTAATTTCCTCAGGGTGTAACTGCTCTCACCTATCCCAGATGATCTCAAACTAGGGTGTACATTTCCCTGGAGGTTCCTGAAGGCATGCTAAGGAGTAACAGGAAAAGCGTCTATGGGCCAGCCAAAGGGGTAATTCAAAATACTGGCGCTGGTGTTAAGAAAGGAAACAAGTATAGCGATTGGTAACAAATCCTCTTGCAACTCAGGTGGTTCCAATTCTTTGCTTTCATTAAAAGTACAGGAAGATTTTATGGAGTTGTCAGAGGATTTAAATTAATTTTTTTGTTGATTGATTACTGTTTTTGTTTTGTACATAACTTGTAAAGAATTAAAAGAAAGTGAAGGACATTACTACAATAAAGCTTCCTGCATTTACATTTACTTATATATGTGAGCAGTTGTCTCAGGGCTTACATTAAAAAAGGAATAAAATCGATAATAAATCCTATCTCACACTAGTAATAAAAAATGTTCATCCATGTATATGTTAACTATATATTTTTAAAAAACCACATCTACCTCATTAGGAAATATAGTTCCTGACAAAATATACTTTTTATCACATACAAATACAAATTAGAATAATAACTTAATCCAGAAAAAATGCTTTAGCATTTAGATCCTTATAGCCTCTGGAAATTAAATAAAAATGTATATTTATTTATTTATTTATTTTGCAGAGAATTAGGATACAGTGATCAATAAAATACTTTCTTTACCTTTTTCTTTTCTTCCTTTCTTTTCTTTCTTTTTTTTTTTTTTTTGAGATGGAGTCTCACTCTTGTCTCCCAGACTGGAGTGCAGTGGCGCGGTCTTGGCTCACTGCAACCTCCGCCTCCTGGGTTCAAGCAATTCTCCTGCCTCAGTCTGCCAAGAAGCTGGGGTTACAGGTGTCCACGACCATGTCCAGCTAGTTTTTGTATTTTTAGTACAGACGGGGCTTCACTATGTTGGCCAGACTAGTCTCCAACTCCTGACCTCAGGTGATCTGCCTGCCTTGGTCTCCCAAAGTGCTGGGATTAAAGGCATGAGTCACCATGCCCAGCCTTATAAAATACTTTCAGGCATACAATTTACATCATGACAAAATTCTATGGGGGAAGGGAATTTGAAATATGAGTTCAAAGAAGAAAACAAATGATGTAAAATTTTGACTGTTAAAGAAGAGCTTATCTATTTTCAAATTGATGAAGCGTATAAAATTTCAATATTCTATGTAATGTATTTAAAAAATAATGTAATATTTTATCTGAAAATGTCAATATTTAAAACGTATTAGTTATGTTCTTTGAAATTATTTTTAAATTTATAATGAAAACTTTTAATTGCCAGTTTTATATGAGAAGTTCCTCTAGATTTCTGGAACCAAAATGTCAGTATAGAAGCAAGTAGGCTTCACTACCCTCACCCCCAAAGAACACCAAAACACCAAACATATGGTGCTGAGATTATTACCAACAATATCGTAGAACTCAAATATGACAATGAGACAGTTCCCAGGGCCATAGAGAAGAGAAAAAACTTTGAGAAGATGGTAAGAGAATCAGACTTCCGCATCTTTAGTGCCCCCCCCCACAATCTGCCTGATACTAAGTGTGTAGAAAATTCCTCTGACTCAGTTTTTACACTGAAAATAAGTGAGATCAAGGTAGACAATTACCTTCCCCTCCTGAGTTCCCTGGCAAAATACCTGTCCTTGCCTCAGCTCAAGGGAATTATTGGAAGTCCCCGAAGGGAGAAGTACCTCTGAGGACAGTCAGGGACAAAGGGGTGAGGTAGGATGACCATCCCATGTCCTGGTAACTCTATTCTGTAGTTCTACCAAAGGAGACACCAAATCAGAGTGGCTGTTTAGCAGCACCATGCAATAGGAGGTACATTCCATGGGTCCCTCAGTCATAAGCACTTAGCCAGCACTTCTCAAACTGCTGAAATGTCTTCTTTGAGATCTTGCCCATACAGGATGGGTAATGCTCTGATCAGTTACTAGAACTGAGGCAAAGCTGGGATTAAGGGACCATCTAGTGCTAAATGGAGGCAGTGACCTAACAGGAAAAATAAAAAAGAAATCTAATGAGTAAATTCCAAAAAAATCTCTAAGCAAACATATCCAATAAAGACAAAATAAACTAGACAGAGAAGACTGGAATAATTAACCAATCATTCAATGCAAAGACATAGATGTACATTGATGAGAAACAACAGTAAACAGGGAACCATGACTTCCTCAAATGGATGAGGCAAGGAACCAGCAACTGATCTTAATGAGACAGTGATACGTGAGCTTTATCAAAAATTCAAAATAGCAATTTTAAGAAAACGCAGTGATCTCTAAGATAACACAAAAAAGGAATTCAGAAGTTTATCTGGAAATTTAGCAAAGAGATTGAAATAGTTTTAAAAAATGAAACTGAAGTCCTAGAAGCAAGAAATACATTTGCTGAACTGAAAAATTTATTAGAGACTCTCCACAGCAGAATGGATCAAGCAGAGGAAATAATCACTGAGCTTGAAGACAGTCTATTTGAAAATTCACAGTTAGAGGAGAAAAACAAATGAAAAAGAATAAAGATTGACTACAAGATACAGAAAAGACCAAATGTAAGAATTATTAGTGTTCAAGAGGGAGTTGAGCAAGGGCAAGGGGTAGAAATCTTGCTCAAAAAATAATAATGGAAAGCTTCCCAACACTTGAGAAAGATATAAAGGTACAGATACAGGAAGATCAGAGAATGCCAAACAGATTTGACTTAAATAAGACTAACACAAGGCATATAGTAATCAAACTCTCAAAGGTCAAGGACAAAGAGAAGACCCTAAAAGCAGTAAGAAAAAAAAAGCAAATAACAACAATAAAAAGTCCAATTGTCTAGCAACAGACTTCTCAACAGGAAACAAGCCAGAAGGAAGTGAAACAACATTTTCAAAGTGCCGAAGAAGAAAACCACCATTTAAGAATACTGTATCTAGCAAAATTATCCTTCAAATATAAAGGAGAGATAAAGTCTTTCCCAGACAAAAGCTGAGAGAATTCATCACACCAGACCTGTCTTCCATGAAATGTTAAAGGGAGTTCATCAATTATACCTGATGTAAATGACGAGTTGATGGGTGCTGACGAGTTGATGGGTGCAGCACAGCAACAGGGCACAAGTATACATATGTAACAAACCTGCACGTTATGCACATGTACCCTAGAACTTAAAGTATAATAATAAAAAATAATGTAAAAAACAAAAACAAAAACAAAACAAAGAAAACAAAGAAAAAAACCCCACTAACTTGCAGAAAGAAAACTTTTCAAGGTATAAAACCCAGAATACTTGTGATGGTTAATATTGAGTGTCGGTTTGATTGGATTGAAGAATGAAAAGTATTATTCCTGGGCATGTCTGTGAGGTGTTGCCAAAGAAGGTTAACATTTGAGTCAGTGGACTGGGAAAGGCAGACCCACCCTCAATCTGGGTGGTCACAATCTAATCAGCTGTCAGCCTGGCCAGAACAAAAAGAAGCAGAGGAATGTGAAAAGATGAGAGTGGCTTATTCTTCCAGTCTACATCCTTCTCCCATGCTGGATGCTTCCTGCCCTTGAACATCGGACTCCAAGTTCTTCAGCTTTGAGACTCTTGGGCCTTCAATTACAGACTGAAGACTGTATTGTCGGCTTCCTACTTTTTAGGTTTTGTGACTGCGACTGGCTTCCTTGCTTCTTAACTTGCAGATGGCCTACTGTGGGACCTCACCTTGTGATCGTGTGAGTCAATACTCCTTAATAAACTCCCCCTTTATGTATCTCCATCCTATTAGTTTCATCCCTTTAGAGAAGCCTGACTAATGCAATACTCTATTACTGCAATGATAGTGTGCAGTCCACTCATAACTCTAGTATGCAGACCAATAGAAAAATTGATCAAAAACAGTAATAGCTATAGCAACCTGCTAAATGATAGGTAATATAAAATATGTAAATTGAGGTAACTAAAAGTCAAAATGTAATGGGAGTGGAGTTAAAGTTTAGGTGTTTTCTTTGTGTTTCTTTGCCTCTGTTTCTATTCTATTTGTAATCTAAAATAAGTTGTCATCTCTTTAAAATAACTTATTATATCTATAAGATTTTTTTGTTAAGTCTGATAATAACCACAATGCAAAAACCTATAATAGATTCATCAAAAATAAAAAGCAATGAATGAAAACATACTCTATAGAAAATCACTGAACCACATAGGAAGACAGTAAGAAAGGAAGAGAGAATTGATCATACAACCAGAAAACAAACAACAAAATGGCAGTAGTAAGTCCTTATTTATCAACAATAACACTGAATGTAAGTAAATTCAATTCTGCAATTAAAAGACAGAGTGGGTGAATGAATACAAAAAGATGACCCAACTATATTCTGCCTACAAAAACCTTACTTCATCTGTAAAGACACACACAGACTGGAAGTGAAGAGATGGAAAAAGATATTTCCTGCTAATGGAACAAAAAAAGAGCAGGAGTTGCTATCTATACATCAGAAAAAAATTGATTTTAAGACAAAAACTATAAGAAGAGACAAAGAAGGTCACTATATAATGATAAAGGGGTCAATTCAGCAAGAGAATATAACAATTTTAAGTATATATGTACCCAGTGGTGAAGCACCCAGACGTACAAAGCAAACATTAATAGATCTGAAGGGAGAGGCAGACTGCAATACAATACTAGTAGGGGACTTCAACAACCCACTTTCAGCAATGGACAGATCTTCCAGACAGAAAATCAATAACAAAAATCAGAGTTAAAATACACACTGGACCAAATAGGCCTAACTGACATTTATAGAACATTTCATCCAACAACTGCAGAGTACACTTTTTTTTTCCCTCAGCACAGGGAACATTTTCCAGAATAAACTATAAGTCCACAAAACAAGACTCAACCAATTCAGAAGGGTAAAAATGACATCAGGTACCTTTCTGACTACAATGGAATAAAACTAGAAATCCATAACAAGAGGAACCTCAGAAAATACACAAACACATGGTAATTAAGCAACATGCTCCTGAACAACCAATGAGTCAATGAAGACATTCAGAAAAAATTTAAGATATTTGTTAAAACAAATGAGAATGGAAATACAACACACCAAAATCTATGGGACACAGCAAAAGCAGTACTAAGAGTGAAGTTTATAGCAACAAATATATACATCAAAAAAGTGTAAAGACTTCACATAAACAACCCAATAATGAACCCCAAGGAATTAGAAAAGCAAGAACTAACAAAACGCAAAATTAGTAGAAGCAGAGAAATAATAAACATTGGAGTAGAAGTAAATAAAATTGAGACTGAAAAACAATACAGAAGATCATTAAAACAAAATGTTAGAGTTTTGAACAGGCAAATGAAATCCACAGACTGTTAGCTAGACTAACCAAGAAAAAAAGATCTATATAAATTAAATCAGAAATAAAAAAAAAACAACTGAAAACTTCAAGAAACCAATAACAAGTAATGAGATTGAAACCATAATAAAAAGTCTCTCATCAAAGAAAAGTCAAAGAGTGGATGGCTTTGCTGCTGAATTCTAACAAACACTTAAAGAACTAATACCAATTCTACTCAAACTTTTAAAAAAATTGAAGTAGATGGAATTTTTTCTAAGCTCATTTTATGAGGCCAGTATTACCCTGATATCAAAACCAGACAAGGACACACACACACACACAAAAGAAAAAAGGAAGAAAGGAAGAAAGAAAGAAGGAAAGAAAGAAAGAAAGAAAGAAAAGAAAGAAAGAAAGAAAGAAACTACAGGCCAGTATCACTGATGCAAATAAATGCAAAAATTCTCAACAAAATACTAGCAAAACAAATTCAAAAATATTTGAACTACCAGGTGATTTAGCAGTCCTACTAGTGAGTATATACCCCAAAGAAAGGAAATCAATATATGTATTAGTCCGTTTTCACACTGCTATAAAGATAATGCTAAGACTGGGTGATTTATAAATAAAAGATATTTAATTAAGTCACAGTTCCTCATGGCTGGGAAACTTACAATCATGGTTGAAGGTAAAGGGGAAGCAAGGCACATCTTCTCATGGTGGCAAGAGAGAGAGTGAGTGAAGGGGGAACTCTGTTAAACACTTGTAAAACCATCAGCTCTTGTGAGAACTCACTCACTATTATGAGAACATCATAGGGGAAGCCATCCCCACGATCCAATCACTTCCACCGGTTCTCCACACCCCATGCCTCAACACATGGGGATTACAATTTGAGATGAGATTTGCATGGGAATACAGAGCAAAACCATATCAATATATCAAAGATATATTCTGTACACCCACTTTTATTGCAGCACTATTCACAATGGCCAAAATATGGAATCAACCCAAATGTCTATCAATGGATGAATGGACAAAGAAGGTGTGGTCTATTTACACAATGAAATATTATTCAGCCTCAAAAAGAAGGAAATCCTGTCATTTGCAGCAGCATGGATGGATGGGAACCAGAGGTCATTATGTGAGGTAAGCCAAGCACAGAAAGACAAATATTACATGTTCTCATTTATATGTAGGAGCCAAAAAACTGGATCTTATGAAGATAGAGAGTAGTTTTGTGGTTACCAGAGGCCAGGAAGAGTAGGAGGCAGGAGGCACGCCCGAGATGGCCGAATAGGAACAGCTCCAGCCTCTAGCTCCCAGCGTGAGTGACACAGAAGACCAGTGGTTTCTGCATTTTCAACTGAGGTACCGGGTTCATCTCACTGGGGAGTGCCGGAAAATCAGTGCTGGTCCGCTGGTGCGGCCCGACTAGTGGGAGCTGAAGCAGGGTGAGGCATCACCTCACCTGGGAAGTGCAAGGGGGAAGGAATCTCTTTTCCTAGCCAAGGGAAACTGAGACACACAACACCTGGAAAATCCATTAATTCCAACCCTAATACTGCATTTTACCAAGCATCTTAGGAAAAGGCACACCAGGAGATTATATCCCACACCTGGCCTGGAGAGTCTCACGCCCATGGAGCCTCCCTCATTGCTAGCACAGCAGTCTGAGATCTAACTGCAAGGCTGCAGCGAGCCTGGGGGAGGGGCACCCACCATTGCTGAGGCTTAAGTGGGTAAAAAAAGCCACTGGGAAGCTCGAATTGGGTGGAGCCCACCACAGCTCAAGGAGGCTGGCCTGCCTCTGTAGACTCCTCCTCTGGGGACAGGGCATAGCTAAACAAAAAGCAGCAGAAACTTTGGCAGAGGTAAATGCCCCTGTCTGAGAGCTTTGAAGAGAGCAGTGGATCTGCCAACACAGAGGTTGAGATCTGAGAATGGACAGACTGCCCGCTCAACTGGGTCCCTGACCCCTGAGTAGCCTAACTGGGAGACATTCCTCACTAGGTGCAGACCGACACCTCACACCTCACATGGCACGGTACACCCCTGAGACGAAGCTTCCAGAGCAAGAATCTGACAGCAACACTCGCTGTGCAGCAATATTCTATCTTCTGCAGCCTCCGCTCCTGATACCCAGGCAAACAGGATCTGGAGTGGACCTCAAGGAAACTCCAACAGACCTGCAGCTGAGGGTCCTGACTGTTAGAAGGAAAACGAACAAACAGAAAGGACACCCACACCAAAACCCCATCAGTATGTCACCATCATCAAAGATCAAAGGCAGATAAAACCACAAAGATGGGGAAAAAGCAGTGCCGAAAAGCTGAAAATTCAAAAAATTGGAGCGCATATCCCCCTCCAAAGGAATGCAGCTCATCACCAGCAATGGAACAAAGCTGGATGGAGAATGACTTTGACGAGTTGAGAGAACAAGGCTTCAGTTGATCAAACTTCTCAGAGCTAAAGGGGGAACTATGTAACCAGCGCAAAGAAACTAAAAACCTTGAAAAAAGAATGGATGAATGGATAACTAGAATAATCAATGTAGAGAGTCCTTAAAATAACTGATAGAGATGAAAACCATAAAATGAGAACTACATGACAAATGCACAAGCTTCAGTAACCGACTTGATCAACTGGAAGAAAGAGTATCAGCGACTGAAGATCAAATGAATGAAACGAAGCAAGAAGAGAAGTATGGAGAAAAAAGAGTAAAAAGAAATGAACAAAGCCTCCAAGAAGTATGGGATTATGTGAAAAGACCAAATCTACATCTGATTGGGGTGCCTGAAAGTGCTGGGGAAAATGGAACCAAGTTGGAAAGCACTCTGCAGGATATCATCTAGGAGAACTTCCCCAACCTAGTAAGGCAGGCCAACATCCAAATTCAGGAAATACAGAGAATGCCACAAAGATACTCCTCAAGAAGAGCAACTCCAAGACACATAATTGTCAGATTCACCAAAGTTGAAATAAAGGAAAAAAATGTTAAGGGCAGCCAGAGAGAAAGGTCGGGTTACACACAAAGGGAAGCCCATCAGACTAACAGCAGATCTCTCGGCAGAAACTCTCCAAGCCAGAAGAGAGTGGGGGCCAATATTCAACATTCTTAAAGAAAAGAATTTTCAACTCAGAATTTCATATCCAGCCAAACTAAGCTTCATAAGTGAAGGAGAAATAAAATCCTTTACAGACAAGCAAACGCTTAGAGATTTTGTCACCACCAGGCCTGCCCTACAAGAGATCCTGAAGGAAGCACTCAACATGGAAAGGAACAACAGGTACCAGCCATTGCAACAACATGTCAAAATGTAAAGTCCATCGATGCTAGGAAGAAACTGCATCAACTAGCAAGCAAAATAACCAGCTGACATCATAATGACAGGGTCAAGTTCACACATAACAATATTAACCTTAAATGTAAATGGACTAAATGGTCCAATTAAAAGACACAGACTGGCAAATTGGATAAAGAGTCAAGACCCATCACTTTTCTGTATTCAGGAGACCCATCTCATGTGCAGAGACACACATAGGCTCAAAATAAAGGGATGGAGGAACATCTACCAAGCAAATGGAAAACAAAAAAAGCAGGGGTTGCAATCTGACCTGACAAAACAGACTTTAAACCATCAAAGATAAAAGGAGACAGAGAAGGCCATTACATAATGGTAAAGGGATCAATTCATCGGGAAGAGCTGACTATCCTCAATATATATGCACCCAATACAGGAGCACCTAGATTCATAAAGCAAGTCCTTAGAGACTTACAAAGAGACTTAGACTCCCATATAAAAATAATGGGAGAGTTTAACACCCCACTGTCAACATTAGACAGATCAATGAGACAGAAAATTAACAAGGATATCCAGCAATTGAACTCAACTTTGCACCAAGCAGACCTAATAGACATCTACAGAACTCTCCACCCCAAATCAACAGAATATACATTCTTCTTAGCACCACATCACACTTATTCCAAAATTGACCACATAGTTGGAAGTAAAGCACTCCTCAGCAAATGTAAAAGAACAGAAATGATAACAAACTGTCTCTCAGACCACAGTGCAATTAAACTAGAACTCAGGACTAAGAAACTCAATCAAAACTGCTCGACTACATGGAAACTGAACAACCTGCTCCTGAATGACTACTGGGTACATAATGAAATGAAGGCAGAAATAAAGATGTCCTTTGAAACCAATGAGAACAAAGATACAACATACCAGAATCTCTGGGACACATTTAAAGCAGTGTGTAGAGGGAAATTTATAGCACTAAATGCCCACAAGAGAAAGCAGGAAACATCTAAACTTGACACCCTAACATCACAATTAAAAGAACTAGAGAAGTAAGAGCAAACACATTCAAAAGCTAGCAGAAGGCAAGAAGTAACTAAGATCAGAGCAGAGCTGAAGGAGATAGAGACACAAAAAATCCTCCAAAAAATCAATGAATCCAGGAGCTGGTTTTTTGAAAAGAGCAACAAAATTGATAGACCACTAACAAGATTAATAAAGAAGAAAAGAGAGAAGAATCAAATAGGTGCAATAAAAAATGATAAAGGGGATATCACCACCGACCCCACAGAAAAACAAACTACCATCAGAGAATACTATAAACACTTCTGCACAAATAAACTAGAAAACCTAGCAGAAATGGATAATTTCCAGGACACTTACACTCTCCCAAGACTAAACCAGGAAGAAGTTGAATCCCTCAGTAGACCAATAGCAGGCTCTGAAATTGAGGCAATAATTAATAGCATACCAATGAAAAAAGTCCAGGACCAGACAGATTCACAGCCGAATTCTACCAGAGGTACAAGGAGGAGTTGGTACCATTCCTTCTAAAACTATTCCAATCAATAGAAAAAGAGGGAATCCTCCCTAACTCATTTTATGAGGCCAACATCATCCTGATACCAAAGCCTGACAGAGATACAACAAAGAAAGATAATTTTAGACCAATATCCCTGATGAACACTGATGCAAATATTCTCAATAAAATACTGGCAAACTGAATCCAGCAGCACATCAAAAAGCTTATCCACCATGATCAAGTGGGCTTCATCCCTGGGATGCAAGGCTGGTTCAACATATGCAAATCAATAAATGTAATCCAGCATATAAATGGAACCAAAGACAAAAACCACATGATTATCTCAATAGATGCAGAAAAGGCCTTCGACAAAATTCAACAGCCCTTCATGCTAAAAACTCTCAATAAATTCGGTATTGATGGAATGTATCTCAAAATAATAAGAGGAATTTATGACAAACCCACAGCCAATATCATACTGAATGGGCAAAAACTGGAAACATTCCCGTTGAAAACTGGCACAAGACAGGGATGCCCTCTCACCACTCCTATTCAACATAATGTTGGAAGTTCTGGCTAGGGCAATCAGGCAAGAGAAAGAAATCAAGGGTATTCAGTTAGGAAAAGAAGAAGTCAAATTGTCCTTGTTTGCAGATGACATGACTGTATATTTAGAAAACCCCATTGTCTCAGCCCAAAACCTCTTTAAGCTGACAAGAACTTCAGAAAAATCTCAGGATACAAAATCAATGAGCAAAAATCCCAAGCATTCTTATACTCCAGTAACAGACAAACAGAGAGCAAAATCATGAATGAACTCCCATTCACAATAGCTTCAAAGAGAATAAAATACCTAGGAATCCAACTTCCAAGGGATGTAAAGGACCTCTTCAAGGAGAACTACAAACCACTGCTCAGTGAAATAAAAGAGAACACAAACAAATGGAAGAACATACCATGCTCATGGATAGGAAGAATCAATATTGTGAAAATGACCATACTGCCCAAGGTAATTTATAGATTCAATGCCATCCCCATTAAGCTACCAATGACTTTCTTCACAAAATTGGAAAAAACTTCTTTAAAGTTCATATGGAACCAAAAAAGAGCCCACATTGCCAAGACAATCCTAAGCCAAAGGAACAAAGCTGGAGGCATCACGCTACCTAACTTCAAACTATACTACAAGGCTACAGTAACCAAAACAGCATGGTACTGGTACCAAAGCAGAGATATAGACCAATGGAACAGAACAGAGTCCTCAGAAATAATACTACACATCTACAGCTATCTGATCTTTGACAAACCTGAGAAAAACAAGAAATGGGGAAAGGATTCCCTATTTAATAAATGGTGCTGGGATAATTGGCTAGCCATAAGTAGAAAGCTGAAACTGGATCCTTTCCTTACTCCTTATACGAGAATTAATTCAAGATGGATTAGAGGCTTAAATGTTAGACCTAAAACCTTGAAAATCCTAGAAGAAAACCTAGGTAGTACTATTCAGGACGTAGGCATGGGCAAGGACTTCAAGTCTAAAACACCAAAGCAACGGCAACAAAAGCCAAAATTGACAAATGGGATCTAATTAAACTAAAGAGCTTCTGCACAGCAAAAGAAACTACCACAGGCAACCTACAGAATGGGAGAAAATTTTTGCAATCTACCCATCTGACAAAGGGCTAATATCCAGAACCTATAAAGAACCCAAACAAATTTACAAGAAAAAAACAAACAACCCCTCAAAAAGTGGGCAAAGGATATGAACAGACACTTCTCAAAAGAAGACATTCATACAGCCAACAGACATATGAAAAAATGCTCATCATCACTAGCCATCAGAGAAATGCAAATCAAAACCACAATGAGATACCATCTCACACCAGTTAGAATGGCAATCATTAAAAAATCAGGAAACAAGAGGTGCTGGAGAGGATGTGGAGAAATAGGAACACTTTTACACTGTTGATGCACTGTAAACTAGTTCAACCATCATGGAAAACAGTGTGGCGATTCCTCAAGGATCTAGAACTAGAAATACCATTTGACCCAGCCATCCCATTACCGGGGATATACCCAAAGGATTATAAATCATGCTGCTATAAAGACACATGCACACATATGTTTATTGTGGCACTATTCACAATAGCAAAGACTTGGAATCAACCCAAATGTCCATCAGTGACAGACTGGATTAAGAAAATGTGGCACATATACACCATGGAATACTATGCAGCCATCAAAAAGGATGAGTTTGTGTCCTTTGTAGGGACATGGATGCAGCTGGAAACCATCATTCTCAGCAAACTATTGCAATAACAGAAAACCAAACTCCACATGTTCTTACTCACAGGTGAGAATTGAACAATGAGATCACTTGGACACAGGAAGGGGATCATTACACACTGGGTCCTATTGTGGGGAGGGGGTAGCGGGGAGGGATAGCATTAGGAGATATACCTAATGTAAATGACGAGTTAATGGGTGCAGCACACCAACATGGCACATGTATACATATGTAACCTGCACGTTGTGCACATGTACCCCAGAACTTAAAGTATAATTAGAAAAAAAAAAAAAGGGTAGGAGGCAGGAGGGATGAAGAGAGGTTGATCAATGGGTACAAATATACAGTTAGAAGAAAAAAGATAAAAGAAATAAGTTCCATAGATCAGTAGGGTAACTATAGTTAACAATAATCTGTTGAACATAGATGGAACATTTCAAATATTGAGCACTTCAAATTGATAGTAGAGAATAATAAGAATATTCCTAGCAGAAAGAAAAGATAAATATTTAAGGTGATGGATATACTAGTTAACCTGATTTGATCATTACACATTATATGAGTATACCAAATTATCACATGTGCTTTGAAAATACGTACATGTATATTAATAAAATAATAAAGACAAAAAATGTTAAAAATACATGACAAAGGCCGTAGGTTTGTCTAAATTCTTTTAGGGAACTGTCACGTAACAACAAGAACAATTCAAAAAAACAGACTTACAGCCATTTCCCTAAACCTTTATTATAAGTGCCTAGTTTAAACCTCTCAAACTTTGATAATAAGAAAATTAGGTAAAGAATGTACAGGGGAGGTAAATAGACCTCAGATAAATACAGATTTGGAGTTCATGGGCACACACTGTTGGATATGAGCACACTGTTAGACTGGTCTTTGCTTGGATCTGGGTTCTTTTACTATCTAGAGGCCCCTGAGCTCCCGCTAAAGGGAGACCTTCCTTTCCCTCCCTGACTCAGTGGGAGTCCCTTCGAACCGAACTCTCCTTTTAAATCTAGTGCTTCAGCTTCTAGAAGACAGGGATATATATGGAACAGTTCTCTACTCTCCTCAGGCAAGGTTCCAAGTTTGACTATTTGTGAAAGCTTGCCTGTTTATGAGGATAACAGTGTGACTGCCTATTTCTTTTGGAAAGCTGAAATTCACTCCTATTCAAGGAGGTGGCGTTTTACCCTTAGACTTCCCAAAGGCAACAAAACATGGTAGACAGGCATCAGTACCTTTGACACCATCTGGGTTATTTTGTCTTAAATAACATCACATATGGGACAATTACAGTTCAGAGCAGGCAACAGTCTGGCCAAGTCTCTTTCCCACTCTCTTCTCCAGTGATGGAATGTTATGTCTGAACATCTTTTCTAGCCATCTTACCACTCTCCTCTTTGGTGAATAAGGACATGAATAATAACACACAAACCTTCCAAAAATCAGCAAGAAACTTTCACACAGGGAAACTAAATTTGCCTATTAGAATACAATCTGCAGAGATAAAGATATGTTAAATGGCACATGCAATTTAAATTACTTAACAGAATATAACCTGCTCAGCTGAAACATTGTACATTTGATTATTTCAATATGTTTTCCAAGTTCAATGGGAGGGCCTAAAATACATCAAAAAACTGAAAGGACCTTCAAATGATTTTTTGGCCCAGAGTGAAGGGTGGACTTTCCCACAAGTCAGTGGCTCCTCAAAATTATTTGAAGAGGCTACATTCTAGATTAGCAAGGATAACCTCATTTCACAGTCTTTAATCTTCAGTCTGTTCCTACTTTCTTCTCCTCCCAACGTATCAAACTAGAGAACGTAAGATGTTTCCCATTAGAGTCCCTCTTCAGGGTCACTGCAGATGTTTATTCCATAAGTAAATATACTTGTAAGAACCCTGAAGAACAAGAAAAAGTTCAAGATTAAGAACAAGAGAGGCCCAAGTTGGGGGGCGGAGCAAGATGGCCGAATAGGAGCAGCTCCAGTCTCCAACTCCCAGCGCGAGCGACACAGAAGACCGGTGATTTCTGCATTTTCAACTGAGGTACTGGGTTCATCTCACTGGGGAGTGCCGGACGATCGGTGCTGGTCAGCTGCTGCAGCCCGACCAGCGACAGCTGAAGCAGGGCGAGGCATTGCCTCACCTGGGAAGCGCAAGGGGGAAGGGAGTCCCTTTCCTAGCCAGGGGAACTGAGACGCATAACACCTGGAAAATCGGGTAACTCCCACCCCAATACTGCGCTTTAAGCAAACAGGCACACCAGGAGATCATATCCCACACCTGGCCGGGAGGGTCCCACACCCACGGAGCCTCTCTCATTGCTAGCGCAGCAGTCTGTGATCTACCAGCAAGGCAGCAGCGAGGCTGGGGGAGGGGCGCCCGCCATTGCTGAGGCTTAAGTAGGTAAACAAAGCTGCTGGGAAGCTCGAACTGGGTGGAGCTCACAGCAGCTC
Source organism: Macaca mulatta (assembly GCF_049350105.2). Classification (NCBI taxonomy): domain Eukaryota; kingdom Metazoa; phylum Chordata; class Mammalia; order Primates; family Cercopithecidae; genus Macaca; species Macaca mulatta. The sequence goes on from NC_133406.1 coordinate 107,238,816, forward strand.
AAGGAAACCTGCCTGTCTCTGTAGACTCCACCTCTGGGGACAGGGCACAGTAAACTAAACAAACGCAGCAGACACCTCTGCAGACGCAAACGACTCTGTCTGACAGCTTTGAAGAGAGCAGTGTATCTCCCAACATAGAGGTTGAGATCTGAGAAGGGACAGACTCCCTGCTCAAGTGGGTCCCTGACCCCTGAGTAGCCTAACTGGGAGACATCCCCCACTAGGGGCAGTCTGACACCCCACACCTCACAGGGAGGAGTACACCCCTGAGAGGAAGCTTCCAAAGCAAGAATCAGACAGGTACACTCGCTGTTCAGAAATATTCTATCTTCTGCAGCCTCTGCTGCTGATACCCAGGCAAACAGGGTCTGGAGTGGACCTCAAGCAATCTCCAACAGACCTACAGCTGAGGGTCCTGACTGTTAGAAGGAAAACTATCAAACAGGAAGGACACCTACACCAAAACCCCATCAGTACATCACCATCATCAAAGACCAGAGGCAGATAAAACCACAAAGATGGGAAAAAAGCAGGGCAGAAAAGCTGGAAATTCAAAAAATAAGAGCGCATCTCCCCCGGCAAAGGAGCGCAGCTCATCGCCAGCAACGGATCAAAGCTGGATGGAGAATGACTTTGACGAGATGAGAGAAGAAGGCTTCAGTCCATCAAATTTCTCAGAGCTAAAGGAGGAATTATGTACCCAGCGCAAAGAAACTAAAAATCTTGAAAAAAAAGTGGAAGAATTGATGGCTAGAGTAATTAATGCAGAGAAGGTCCTAAACGAAATGAAAGAGATGAAAACCATGACACGAGAAATACGTGACAAATGCACAAGCTTCAGTAACCGACTCGATCAACTGGAAGAAAGAGTATCAGCGATTGAGGATCAAATGAATGAAATGAAGCGAGAAGAGAAACCAAAAGAAAAAAGAAGAAAAAGAAATGAACAAAGCCTGCAAGAAGTATGGGATTATGTAAAAAGACCAAATCTACGTCTGATTGGGGTGCCTGAAAGTGAGGGGGAAAATGGAACCAAGTTGGAAAACACTCTTCAGGATATCATCCAGGAGAACTTCCCCAACCTAGTAGGGCAGGCCAACATTCAAATCCAGGAAATACAGAGAATGCCACAAAGATACTCCTCGAGAAGAGCAACTCCAAGACACATAATTGCCAGATTCACCAAAGTTGAAATGAAGGAAAAAATCTTAAGGGCAGCCAGAGAGAAAGGTCGGGTTACCCACAAAGGGAAGCCCATCAGACTAACAGCAGATCTCTCAGCAGAAACTCTACAAGCCAGAAGAGAGTGGGGGCCAATATTCAACATTCTTAAAGAAAAGAATTTTAAACCCAGAATTTCATATCCAGCCAAACTAAGTTTCATAAGTGAAGGAGAAATAAAATCCTTTACAGATAAGCAAATGCTTAGAAATTTTGTCACCACTAGGCCTGCCTTACAAGAGACCCTGAAGGAAGCACTAAACATGGAAAGGAACAACCGGTACCAGCCATTGCAAAAACATGCCAAAATGTAAAGACCATCGAGGCTAGGAAGAAACTGCATCAACTAACGAGCAAAATAACCAGTTAATATCATAATGGCAGGATCAAGTTCACACATAACAATCTTAACCTTAAATGTAAATGGACTAAATGCTCCAATTAAAAGACACAGACTGGCAAACTGGATAAAGAGTCAAGACCCATCAGTCTGCTGTATTCAGGAGACCCATCTCACACGCAGAGACATACATAGGCTCAAAATAAAGGGATGGAGGAAGATTAACCAAGCAAATGGAGAACAAAAAAAAGCAGGGGTTGCAATACTAGTCTCTGATAAAACAGACTTTAAACCATCAAAGATCAAAAGAGACAAAGAAGGCCATTACATAATGGTAAAGGGATCAATTCATCAGGAAGAGCTAACTATCCTAAATATATATGCACCCAATACAGGAGCACCCAGATTCATCAAGCAAGTCCTTAGAGACTTACAAAGAGACTTAGACTCCCATACAATAATAATGGGAGACTTCAACACTCCACTGTCAACATTAGACAGATCAACGAGACAGAAAGTTAACAAGGATATCCAGGAATTGAACTCATCTCTGCAGCAAGCAGACCTAATAGACATCTATAGAACTCTCCACCCCAAATCAACAGAATATACATTCTTCTCAGCACCACATCATACTTACTCCAAAATTGACCACGTAATTGGAAGTAAAGCACTCCTCAGCAAATGTACAAGAACAGAAATTATAACAAACTGTCTCTCAGACCACAGTGCAATCAAACTAGAACTCAGGACTAAGAAACTCAATCAAAACAGCTCAACTACATGGAAACTGAACAACCTGCTCCTGAATGACTACTGGGTACATAACGAAATGAAGGCAGAAATAAAGATGTTCTTTGAAACCAATGAGAACAAAGATACAACATACCAGAATCTCTGGGACACATTTAAAGCAGTGTGTAGAGGGAAATTTATAGCACTAAATGCCCACAAGAGAAAGCAGGAAAGATCTAAAATTGACACTCTAACATCGCAATTAAAAGAACTAGAGAAGCAAGAACAAACACATTCGAAAGCTAGCAGAAGGCAAGAAATAACTAAGATCAGAGCAGAACTGAAGGAGATAGAGACACAAAAAACCCTCCAAAAAATCAATGAATCCAGGAGTTGGTTTTTTGAAAAGATCAACAAAATTGACAGACCACTAGCCAGACTAATAAAGAAGAAAAGAGAGAAGAATCAAATCGATGCAATTAAAAATGATAAAGGGGATATCACCACCGACCCCACAGAAATACAAACTACCATCAGAGAATACTATAAACACCTCTACGCAAATAAACTGGAAAATCTAGAAGAAATGGATAATTTCCTGGACACTTACACTCTTCCAAGACTAAACCAGGAAGAAGTTGAATCCCTGAATAGACCAATAGCAGGCTCTGAAATTGAGGCAACAATTAATAGGCTACCAACCAAAAAAAGTCCAGGACCAGATGGATTCACAGCTGAAGTCTACCAGAGGTACAAGGAGGAGTTGGTACCATTCCTTCTGAAACTATTCCAATCAATAGAAAAAGAGGGAATCCTCCCTAACTCATTTTATGAGGCCAATATCATCCTGATACCAAAGCCTGGCAGAGACACAACAAAAAAAGAGAATTTTAGACCAATATCCCTGATGAACATCGATGCAAAAATCCTCAATAAAATACTGGCAAACCGGATTCAGCAACACATCAAAAAGCTTATCCACCATGATCAAGTGGGCTTCATCCCTGGGATGCAAGGCTGGTTCAACATTCGCAAATCAATAAACATAATCCAGCATATAAACAGAACCAAAGACAAGAACCACATGATTATCTCAATAGATGCAGAAAAGGCTTTTGACAAAATTCAACAGCCCTTCATGCTAAAAACGCTCAATAAATTCGGTATTGATGGAACGTACCTCAAAATAATAAGAGCTATTTATGACAAACCCACAGCCAATATCATACTGAACGGGCAAAAACTGGAAAAATTCCCTTTGAAAACTGGCACAAGACAGGGATGCCCTCTCTCACCACTCCTATTCAACATAGTGTTGGAAGTTCTGGCTAGGGCAATTAGGCAAGAGAAAGAAATCAAGGGTATTCAGTTAGGAAAAGAAGAAGTCAAATTGTCCCTGTTTGCAGATGACATGATTGTATATTTAGAAAACCCCATTGTCTCAGCCCAAAATCTCCTTAAGCTGATAAGCAACTTCAGCAAAGTCTCAGGATACAAAATTAATGTGCACAAATCACAAGCATTCTTATACACCAGTAACAGACAAACAGAGAGCCAAATCAGAATGAACTTCCATTCACAATTGCTTCAAAGAGAATAAAATACCTAGGAATCCAACTTCCAAGGGATGTAAAGGACCTCTTCAAGGAGAACTACAAACCACTGCTCAGTGAAATCAAAGAGGACACAAACAAATGGAAGAACATACCATGCTCAAGGATAGGAAGAATCAATATCGTGAAAATGGCCATACTGCCCAAGGTAATTTATAGATTCAATGCCATCCCCATCAAGCTACCAATGAGTTTCTTCACAGAATTGGAAAAAACTGCTTTAAAGTTCATATGGAACCAAAAAAGAGCCCGCATCTCCAAGACAATCCTAAGTCAAAAGAACAAAGCTGGAGGCATCACGCTACCTGACTTCAAACTATACTACAAGGCTACAGTAACCAAAACAGCATGGTACTGGTACCAAAACAGAGATATAGACCAATGGAACAGAACAGAGTCCTCAGAAATAATACCACACATCTACAGCCATGTGATCTTTGACAAACCTGAGAGAAACAAGAAATGGGGAAAGGATTCCCTATTTAATAAATGGTGCTGGGAAAATTGGCTAGCCATAAGTAGAAAGCTGAAACTGCATCCTTTCCTTACTCCTTATACGAAAATTAATTCAAGATGGATTAGAGACTTAAATGTTAGACCTAATACCATAAAAATCCTAGAGGAAAACCTAGGTAGTACCATTCAGGACATAGGCATGGGCAAAGATTTCATGTCTAAAACACCAAAAGCAACGGCAGCAAAAGCCAAAATTGACAAATGGGATCTCATTAAACTAAAGAGCTTCTGCACAGCAAAAGACACTACCATCAGAGTGAACAGGCAACCTACAGAATGGGAGAAAATTTTTGCAATCTACTCATCTGACAAAGGGCTAATATCCAGAACCTACAAAGAACTCAAACAAATTTACAAGAAAAAAACAAACAACCCCATCAAGAAGTGGGCAAAGGATATGAACAGACATTTCTCAAAAGAAGACATTCATACAGCCAACAGACACATGAAAAAATGCTCATCATCACTGGCCATCAGAGAAATGCAAATCAAAACCACAATGAGATACCATCTCACACCAGTTAGAATGGCAATCATTCAAAAGTCAGGAAACAAGAGGTGCTGGAGAGGATGTGGAGAAATAGGAACACTTTTACACTGTTGGTGGGATTGTAAACTAGTTCAAGCATTATGGAAAACAGTATGGCGATTCCTCAAGGATCTAGAACTAGATGTACCATATGACCCAGCCATCCCATTACTGGGTATATACCCAAAGGATTATAAATTATGCTGCTATAAAGACACATGCACACGTATGTTTATTGCAGCACTATTCACAATAGCAAAGACTTGGAATCAACCCAAATGTCCATCAGTGACAGATTGGATTAAGAAAATGTGGCACATATACACCATGGAATACTATGCAGCCATAAAAAAGGATGAGTTTGTGTCCTTTGTAGGGACTTGGATGCAGCTGGAATCCATCATTCTTAGCAAACTATCACAAGAACAGAAAACCAAACACCGCATGTTTTCACTCATAGGTGGGAACCGAACAATGAGATCACTTGGACTCAGGAAGGGGAACATCACACACCGGGGCCTATCATGGGGAGGGGGGAGGGGGGAGGGATTGCATTGGGAGTTATACCTGATGTAAATGACGAGTTGATGGGTGCAGCACAGCAACATGGCACAAGTATACATATGTAACAAACCTGCACGTTATGCACATGTACCCTACAACTTAAAGTATAATAATAATAAATAAATTTAAAAAAAAAAAAAAAGAACAAGAGAGGCCCTTTTGGTTTCTCTTAGCTATGTCGCTTACTTGCTTTGGGGGTTGGTCACGTGAGAATGTGAGGCTAGGTTTATATCTTCTTTTTGAAGGTTAAATAGTAAGGTTGCACAAAATGATACATGAATGCATTCTCATTGCAAGCAATTCAAACCCTATAGAAGTTAAAATCAAGCAAGAGCAAAAAATCGTTAATTACTCCCAGTTAATACCATTTACTACTCTAGAGGCATATTATCTTAGTTTTGTTATGTATCCTTCCAGGATCTCCTTTTCTCTTCTCCTCCACCCCTTGTTGAATACCTGCAAGAGTTTAGGTGTTTTTCAGCAACACTTTTTTTTTTTAATCTCAACAATATATCTTGCAGATCTTACCCTGTGATTGTAAACACAGCTACCTCATTTTAAAAAATTGTCGTATAAGTATTTTGTAATATAAATGATAGTTCAATTAAAAATTCTTCTCCTGGGCCGGGCGTGGTGGCTCACACCTGTAATCCCAGCACTTTGGGAGGCCGAGGCGGGTGGATCACCTGAGGTCAGGAGTTGGAGGCCAGAGTGGCCAACATGGTGAAACTCCATCTCTACTAAATACAAAAATTAGCTGGGTGTGGTGGCGGGTGCCTGTAGTCCCAAATACTCAGCAGGCTGAGGCAGGAGAATTGCTTGAATCTGGGAGGTGGAGGTTGCAGGGAGCTGAGATTGTGCATCTGCACTCCAGCCTGGGCAACACAGCGAGACTCCGTCTCAAAAAAAAAAAAAAAAAAAAAAAAAAAGAAAAAAAAAATTCCCTCCTAGTGGACATTTTTGTTGGTTCCAATTTCTCAGAATTCTGCAACTATCTGTATAAATTACTCTGTACATACATATAAAAGAGTTCTCTATTTTTTTCTTGGTTTGTTTGCCATTTGATTCTTAATTTTTTATCTTTTAGATTTTAGATACTAATGAATTTATTGTGAGTTGTGAATATTGCAAATACTTTCTCCTCATTTGTACATTGTCTTGCAAGGTTTTAATGAAGTCTGTAGCCTTACAGATGTTAAAAGTTTAATGTAACCAAATATATCAATTGTTTACTTTTTTAGTTTTTGCTTTCTGTTATTTCAAGGTCTTTTATATCCAAGTCATAAAATATTCTCATGTGTTTCTTATAATTTTAAATTTCTGTTTTTATGCTTATGTAGATTTTCTTATTTTTGAGAATGATGTGAGGTTAGATAATAATTTTGTCTTGTTTCTAAATTGATAACTGGTTATGTCAGTACTATTTATTGAACATAAGTTTTTTTTCCCCTACAAATTTGAAGGTTACTTTTATTGTATATTAAATTATATTGAATTGTTCTTAGATCTCTACTGTGTTCCATTGCTTTACTTGTCTATTGTAGCTCTAGTAATATGCTAATCTAGATGATATACTTTATAATATTTTTTGATATCTGATGAGTCTCTGCACTTTTAATTTCATAGTACTGAATTATTTTTATTGCGTTTTGCCATTACTAAAGATCTTATTGTTTAGTATTTTAATGGGTTATTGCCTTTGTAAAGGAATGCTATTACTTTTTGTTTACTGATCATGCGTTTGGTTTCTCTCTCATTCTAATTGTCAGTTGATTGTTTTGGATTTTCTAGATAAATTCTATTGGTTAGAAACAATTATGGTTTTATATCTTCCTTCCCAATATTTATGCTTTTTAAAAATTGTATTTGTTCCTGTGGCTAAGACCTCTCGGAAAGAGGTCCGTTTGAATAACGGACGTGACAGAAGGTATCTCTTTTAGTTCTGATTTGTAATACTTAACATATTTCAGCATTAAGTATGACACTTGCAGGTTTACTCTTAAATATGCTTCTCAAATGAAAATTTTTTTTGTCTATTGATAACTTGCAAATTAAAAATAGAATTTAAATTTTATTTATGTATATATTTGATACATATATTTTTTCCTAAGTTAATGAAACAAAGTAAGTTTTGATAGTTTTTTTTCCCTACCATACCTTCTTCCATTCCTGGAATAAATACTGCCTGGTTATAAAAAGTATATGTATTTTCCATTACATATACAGGTTAATTTGTTAATTTCATGCAATTTTAATATTTGCATTCTTAAATAAGATTGATATACAGTTTTCTTATACTCTTCTTGTCTGAAATTTGTAACAGTGTTATATTAGCAATGTAAAATAGTCGTTTAGCTTTTTATCTTTTTCTATATTCTGAAACAGTTGATGTATGTTGGGAATGCTCTATTTCTTAATAATAAGCTAGAATTTAGGCTGGGCACGGTGGCTCACACCTGTAATCCTAGCCCTTTGGGAGGCCGACACCGGCGGGTTGCCTGAGGTCAGTAGTTCGAGACCAGCCTGGCCAACATGGTGAAACCCTGTCTCTACTAAAAATACAAAAATTAGCTGGGCATGGTGGCAGGCGCCTGTAATTGCAGCTACTTGGGAGGTTGAGGCAGGAGAATTGCTTGTACTTGGGAGGCGGAGGTTGCAGTGAGCTGAGATCGTGCCACTGCACTCTAGCCTGGGCGACAAAGTGAGACTCCATTTCAAAAAAAAAAAAAAAAAAAAGCTAGAATTCATCAATAATCCATCTGGATCTAGTGCATTTTAAAGAGGAACGAATTTCCTCTTTAAACATTTTCATTTCTTCTATGGTATAGGTCTTTTAAAAATGTATTTCTATTCTTTCTAAAGAAATCACCTTTTTCCTAGAAATTGTCCAATTTATTTAGGTTTTCATTTTATTGTACAAACTTACATGTAGTATCCTCTCTATAGTTCTGTTTCTTTTCTAATTTCTATTATTATTTATTTACACTATTTTACTCTTCCTCTGATCAAACATATGATCTATTTTATTGATCTTTTTCAGTAAACAGTGCTGGCTTTTAATACTTGAGTCTACTGATACATCTTACGGTCTTAATATTTTACTAATATTTGATTTTATCTTCATTATTTCTTGTATGCCATTTGTTTTATTTTACATATCCTTAGTTCTTTGAATTAAAATGCAGATTACTTTTAAAGTTACAATTTTTTAATGAACGTATTTATAATTATAAATGTTTTTGTGTGTACTCTTTGCACATTTCCAAAGTCTTGCTCTGTGTTACTCGAACTCATTCTAGGTTTAAATTATAATATTCATTTTAACATTAAAAATTTGTTTTTTATTGACAAATATAAATTGCATATATTTATGGTACACAACATGACATCCTGAAATATATATGGGTTATTTAACTCACATATTTTTGTGGTAAGAACACTTAAAATCTACGCTTTTAGCAATTTTCAATTCAAAGGATACAAATTTTCAGACAAGAGGAATAAGTTTAAGAGATCTATTGTACAACATGGTGATTATAATTAATAACAATCTACTGTGTACTTGAAAATCACTAAAAAGTGTTTTGGGAAGATAGAAGAAGAATGTTGTTAGTTTTAAATTTCCAATTGAATATGACGCGTATGATGCCAGTTTTCTGGAATTTGTTAAAATTTACTTTGTTGCTGATAAACGGTCAAATATACATGTTTTTCCTGTGAATAGCCACCTATTCTTGGTTTACATATAAGCATATGCATGTGTATGTGTCTGTGTGTATACAGTTAATACTTTTAAATGTTTTTAGCTATATCTTTCTCTGTTTCTTTAAAAAGATTATTTGATCTCTTGTTTTCAGTGAGGGCTGTTTCATAGTACTATAACTGTGCACTGGGTCATCTCTTATTGTGGTTCCTTTTTTTACTTCTTTTCAAACCTGTATTGCTCGTATGTACAATTTTGTGACTGGTGTTTATGATTTTAAATAAATACTAATATAAAATATTGCTATATAAAATATGTATGCTTCTATATTATTTCAGTTATTAATATAAATATACCTTTTCCTCTTTCTTAAATGCATTTGGCCTTGAACTCTATTGTGTCTGCTCTCAACATTATTATGCTAGTTTTCTTTTGTCTTATTACTTGTCTGATATTTTCTTTCCTATCTTATGTTTTCCTTATTGTGTCATTCTGTTTTCAGCATCTCTCTTGTAAACAGCATATAGTTTTATTGTATTAACATAGAGAATCTCTGAGTTTTTAATAGATTAGATTTACCTAAGCACATGTAATGTAATTACTGACATGTTTGGACTTATTTCTGACTTTTCAATTTAGAATTCTATATGATGATTTCCCATCTATCTTGTATGGGTTGACAACATTTTATTTATTTTAGTGTTTATCTTCTAATAATTTAGAAGTTAAGTATTCTATTCCTCAAGTGATTATCCTCATATGTTAACATACATGATAAACATATATTTGATTAATAATTCCTCAAATTAATCAATCAAGCAAATTAGCCAGTTTTTATTCTCTAGGAAATTTATCTATTATCATTATATTAATATTTTGATTCTGGATGCCAGATTATTATTTAATAAATGTTTCACAATAACAACATTTAATTTAAAATGAATTTTAGATGGTTCAGTATCCAACAAGATGAAGTTAGGAAGGTAAGAAATCCTCTTCCTAAAAAACAACTATAGAGCTGGACAAAATTGTCAAAAATAACCATTTCAGTACTCTAGAAATTTACCATAAGCATACCACAAATGTTGAAACTTTTATTCTTGAAAAGCAACTGAACTTTGTGTAAGAGCAGCATGAGTCTGTGATAGTCTTGCCTGGGGTTCTCCCACTCCCCTCTCCCAGCTCTGTTGGCATACCATGGAACAGGCCATGAAATCAGGAAGTTTGCATCCACAGCTGGAAGGACTCATTTGATTAGAAGCACTGCTAGGTGATTCCAGTGGCAAGCAAACTGGGAGGGCTAATGTCTTTACTAGCCTGAAGCTATGCTGCTGTTTGGAGCAACTCACAGACTAGCAGACTAGCCAGGAATTTAAACAGGAATACTGGAAAGTGAGACTGCCATAAAGAATTTGATAAACGCTTCATATTTCTTGGTTTGACTGGAGGCTGTGTGTATATGCAGCTGAGACTGGAGTGGGCCCAAAGAACTAAAGGAAAACATCTTTAAAGAGTTAAAGAAAAGGGTGCTGGGAATGACTCAATAAATCGAGACTCTCAATAATGAGATATAAATTATTTTAAAAAGAACCAAAGTTATATTCTGGAGTTTAAAAGTACAGTAATCAAAAGAAAAAATATGACTACAGGGTCTTCGCATCAGATTTGTGATGGCGGAAAAATAATCGATGTACTCTAAGATAGATAAAAAGAAATTACCTAATCTGAATAACAGAGAAAAAAGATTTAAAAAGCATGAACAGATTTCAGAGACCTTTGAGACAGATCAAACATACCAACATACGTTTGATGGGTGTCTCTGAAGGAAAGGAGAGAAAAGAAGATAAAAATAATTTGCAGAAATGGGCAGAATTTATTATTTATTATATTATATTAAGATATATAATAAAATATAAGATATATATAATAAAATATAAGATATACATCTTAAAAAGGATACTGAAGTATCTCAGAGAATTGAAAGTATTGTTTAAATTGATTAATGCGAAGAAGGATGGTGATGTGACTATTCTTTTATTCCTTAGCAACTGATTCTGTGAATCTGCTCCCTGACTCTTTGCGGTTAGCATGATGTAGAAATCTCAGCTTCTGTGCTCTCCACCCCATGTTCCAGACTCCTAGGAGAGAGAATTTTATTATCTCAGCTTGGGGGCTGTGTCTGCTCCTACATCATCAGCTGTGATGAGGTGGCAGAGTTTAACAGTATAGGTATTACTGCTGGGCCCACTTGTTGGAAATGACCCAATGTCATATCCATTTACTGGATTTCAAGATTCTGTCCTCTGCCACTGTTTCCCAGAATCTAGACTGTTTGGGTTATGCTCATTATTTTTCTATTTTGTTGTAGGTCTTACGAGTGGATGTTCAACTTCTGCACCTTGTCTCTTATCTCTTATCATTATCTCATACTTTTCAGCTTTGTTTTTTCAGGGTAAAAGTTTAAGGCTTGATGTTATAGCTCACTATTTGGTTTTGTGTTTGAGTCCAGGTTATTATTCAGCATATATATATATATATATATATATATATATATATATATATTCTAAATTCTTGTGTTTTTTTCATGGGTAAAATATCATCTTGTACCTCTCGAGGGTATTATAGTCTTATGCTAAATCTTTGTTATTTTTACTCTTTGTTTCATTTGGTATAAGTGCTATTGTTTACTGAGTTTTGTGTTTGTCTTCTATGTTCTTGGCTTTCGTGAATATTTGGAGATTTTTGGTTGTTTGTTCACCTTTATAACTGAGGTACTCTCTCAGTCTGCCTGCTATACTTATTTTGATATATCATTCTGGGAAGAGGTAACATAATGTTGCTCTGTAAAAGAGGGTGAGGGGCAGGCAATATTTGCCATTAAGTGCTGATACTTCTTTAAATATTCTAGGAGTGGAGATCTGCCGTCTTTCCAAAGTGTTGTCAGACACCTGGGATGCTTGCCTTGTCTCTCAGCTTGGAAGCCCACACCCTTGCTGCTTCCTGCTATTGCAGGAAGGGACTGGGGATGTCTATCTACCTGTTAGTTTCTGTGGGTACTTCAATAATGACCTCCTGCGTGTCCTGGAACACCTCCCACTCTCTCCAATCATTGCACACATTGGTACTATCTCCACCCTGTGAAGCAATATTATTTTGTGTGTACTGTGGCTTCTGGTTTGCTTCTAATATCCAATTTTGTCAACTTTCAACTGCTTAAAAAAGAGATTAAAAATTTTATTAGACATCTGAGTAGTCCCTCTCTTTCTGTTTTACTGCAAAGTGACAGTGGGAAAGGAAGGCTATATAGTCTACCATCTTGAAAACTGTTCTGGGGCTAGCTCTAAAAAGTTAAACCATAAACTCAGTAAAATAGCTTAATTATTCACTTATTTTTCTTCCTTTTCAATATTTAAAAGAATTTAAGTATAATAGAGTGTTCTTATAAAATATTTAAAAATACGTAAGTAAGGTCGGGTGTGGTGACTCACGCCTGTGAACCCAGGATTTTGGGAGGCTGAGGCGGGCGGATCACCTGAGGTTGAGAGTTCAAGACCAGCCTGACCAACATGGAGAAACCTCATTTCTACTAAAAATACAAGATTAGCCGGGCCTGGTGGTGCCTGCCTATAATCCCAGTTACTCGAGAGGCTGAGGCAGGAGAATCGCTTAAATCCGGGAGGCAGAAGTTGTGGTGAGCCGAGATTGCACCATTGCACTCCAGCCTGGGCAACAAGAGCTAAACTCCATCTAAAAAATATATATGTAAGAAATTTGAGCTTAAATATTCTTTTTTTGTCTCCCTTCCCCTAAATTTATTTTACCATTCTCCAATATAACCTAGGGGTACGTCTATTCAGCCTTTCTCTCAGCATTCATAAAGATGTGCATGCACATGCATGCACACCACACAAACACACACAAACACACACACACACGCTTACAAATGGGGAGATATGATTGCTCCTTTCATTTAATAATATATCGTTTCTTCCCATGTTAGTACACAGAAATCTTTTTCTTTTCTAAGATTATATAATATTCCATAATGTAAGTAAGCCCTCAATTATTGTATTTTCCCCATATTTATGTGCAATTAGGCTTATTTATTCATTTAATAACAGTTCAACAGATACCTATTGAGCATCCAAAATTCTACTTGCTTACTGTTTTGAGCATATTTATTAACCTACCATTTTTTGCATCTATAAGATAAGGATAACCATATTATCTACATCATAGAGATAGAGGAATAAAGAGTTAACATAAACAAAGTGCTTAGCAAAGTGACACACAGTAAAGTCTCAATAATTGCTAACTGTTATTATTATTCATATGTATTAGGGACTTTGTTACTTTTGGGGTGGTAGTGAACTCAAAGTCCATAAAGCTACATTTTGAGATGGTGGGTGATACAACAACGACAACAACAGCAACAACTAACACCCCAGTTGCATGGCTATATTATTGTAAACTGTGACAACTAATATAAAGAATAAATAATTGTTTTTGCAGACTCTAAGTGATATGAGAAAGCAAAAGAGAGGAGCTCAATTTCGGTTGTGGTTATGTGGAATGGGAAAGATGTCTGAGGAAATCTCATCTAAGTTGAGTCCTGTAGGATTTCTTAGCGTCAGCATGGAACAGTGTAGTGGGGAAGGAGCATGGGATACATTCCAGGCAGATGACTTCCAACTATGAGGAGGCTGTTACAGGTTGAATTGTGTCCCCAGCAATTTCATATGTTGCATAAGTACTGAACTCAGTCCCAGTACTTCAGAATGTGACTATTTAGAGACAGGACCTTTAAAGAGTCAATGGAGGTAAAATGAGGTCATGTGATTGGGCTCCAATCCAATATGACTGGCATTCTCATTAGAAGAGATTAGGACACAGACACACATAGAGAAAAGATCAGGTGAAGACACAGGGAAAAGATGGCCACTGACAAGCCAAGGAGAGGCCTCAGAAGAAAATCCTGCCCACACCTTGATCTCAGACATCCAGCCTCCGGAACTGAAAGGAAATACACTTCTGATGTGAAGCCACCCAATCTGTAGTACTTAGAGCAGCCCCAGCAAACTAATGTAGAGGTCAAATTCATTATCCAGCTTCCTTTTCATTATTCGAATGGCTTCTTGGCAATTCTTTCAATTTTCTCCTCTCTATTCTTGATCTGCTGCCTGAAGTAACCATTTTGTTTTCATGGTCATAGCAATTTTGCTGGCTAATGGATCTTCCATCTGAACTTTAAGGTTATTTATTTCCTTTTTTGGTTTGTTTTCTCCTACAAACTCTATCATGCCCAGGTTACTGCTCCCATAGTTAACATTGTGCTATGAGGCTCCAGCCAGCCTGTGCTCACAAGAGCTCTTTGGGCCCACCATTTTCCTGTATATTTCTTCTACCAGCTTCTCTCACAGGCCTGGATTTTGCTAACAACAGAGACCTTGCAGAGTTCGTTAGCTGGAATGGACACTGTGGGATTCTGAGCAGCCCTTTACAACCCTCACTTTCCATTCCAGCTTTTTTAGCTTGTCATCCTTGGTATTTGAGATGCCTTTAATTTTATCCAACATCTGTGTTATGTCTACCATTTTTTTTCTCTTATAGTCAAGAATATTGTTAATCATATCTCTTTATATATATGTATGTATATTTTTATAACAATTACCCAGAATGAAATTGTTAGATTAAAGGCTATATGAGTTAACATTCTACTAGATGTTGCTCAATTGCTTAATAAAGACTGTAAAAAACTGACATTCCCACCAAATGGGCATATAAGTGCTTTTTCTCCCATTTCCAGTATTTCCCATCTGATATTTTCAAACTTTAAAGGGTTTGCCAATATGATGCATAAAAAAGTATATCATTTTGCTCCTCCGTAATTCCCAAGGCTAAGCATCTTTCCTTATATTTACTGGACATTCATAATTCTGATATGAGTAGTCTTTTCAAATGCTTTGCTCATTTCCTTACCATATTATTAATCTATTTTTCCGTGATTTCTAGGAACTCTTTGTATATTAAACTAATTAATTTTTGTCTATTTTATTTGATGTGTACCAGATATTTTTCCAAGTTTGTTAATTGATTTTTAACTCTATGGCATTTAAAAATGTTACTACTTTTTTTTTTTGCTGTATAGAAATTTCAGTTTCTTAGAGAGTAGAATTTTTATGCATTATGTTTTTTTATGTAAGCAAACCTTACTCACTCAAAGATTATAAATATAATCTTTAAAATTTTAATATTTTTGCCATTTACAAAATCTCTTTTAAAGCTTAAATAATTTTCAATTCAATTTTATGTATATTGTGAAAGATGATCAACTTTTTTTCTCTTATATGGGTAGAAAATTGTATATTGAATTTCTTTTACTTATTTAAAATTTTACCTTTAAAATATTTTAAATTCACATGTAAGTGAATTTGCTTCTGAAACTGTTCTTCTTTTTGTCTTTGGTGTATTATCATATAAATAGCACATATTTAAATTCCTATGGTTTTATAGTATATTTTGATGTTTGGCAGGGCAATTCTCCAATCACTATTTTCCCTCTTTCACGTTTTGTTGGTTATTCTTGTGAACTTGGTCTTCCAGGTGAGTTTTGGAATGCACTTTTTATGTTTCATAAAAAATTATGATGAAAATTTCATTAGAATTTTATTACCTTTGTACTGGTTACTACATTTGTATTATAATAAAATCTGTCAGTCTTACTAACTTAAGACCATCTAAAACACTAACGACCTTATTGGAGTATTTCAGAGAGTTTAAAGAACAGCTGATTGATTAAAGTGAGGAAAGGTAGTGACATAATGATTCTTGCATCCTTAGTAGCTGAGTCTGTGGATCTACTCACTAGGTCTTTGCCATGAATATGACTCAGAGCCTTCAACTACGAGTCTCTGTGCTCTCCAGTACAAATTCCAGATTCCTGGGAGAGAAAATTTGATTGTCTCATCATGGGTGCTGTCTGCCCCTATATCATCAGGTGTGATCAGGCAGCAGAGTTGATAGGAGAAGTATCACCACTGGGTCCCATTATTGGCGACAACCCGAAGTTATACATATTTACTACATCTCAGGACAATGTCCTCTGCCACTGTTTCCCTGATTCTAGCTTTTTGAATGATTGTTTCTCTAGTTTTTTGTGATTCATCTAAAATATTCTGCCACCTATGGATAGCATTATATTGTAAGTATCCCCCCAAAAATCACATTGTATATGCAATGATTAGTGGAAACAGGAGGAAAAGAAGAAAAAATATAATCCCTCTTTAGACAGATAAAGAGAAGGGGATGATAATTGTATCCAAATAGTAAGCAAGGAAAAATAAAAGGAAAACACAATCTTCATTTATTTTTTTGGTCACAAGACTTTCTTGAATTTTGACTTTTTTCTGACTTCAGTAATTCTATGTTCTCTTTGTCTTAGGACATCATCTGATTGTGATTTTTCTCTCCTAGTGGGTTGATCCTCAATCCTGAGGATCTAAACAACTAGTGTTACTACTTGTTAAGAATTTGGATTGTCTTCTCTTAATATTTAAAATTGTGCATAATAGAACAAAGAATTTTCCTGGCAGCTTGGTGTTGTGGCAGAATTAAGGCATATATGATTTGATCCTAATATGCTGTAATATGTTTTTGGTGGTCAAAGTTTAATATATCCAAGCTTGGCTCACCAATTTAAATAGGAGTGTTTGCAAAAAGAGAGGGGAACATGGTCAGAGCCTCTTCTTTGATCTCCAAGACTCCCTAAGATGTTTAGTTCCCTTTTCAGAATAGCAACCCTATTTCCTGTGGAGAGTTAGTCAGTCACACAAGCCAAGATTCTGCAACTTTCTTCTAGCGGCCCCGTGATTGTCTGTGTACCAAATCTGGAAAATCTTTGTTGTGTTTTCCAGTGTAAGTTTTCTTCTCTTAGGTGTTATAATTTCTATAACACTTAATTATTTACCCTTATTTTTCCTTTATCCTTATTGCCTTATTTGCTTATTTGTGAACTAATGTTCCCTGAATTTTTTTCAAGCTGCCTCAAACCCTTTTTAGAATTAGTCAAGGTAAGTGTAAACAGGTAAAAGTGTCACTCCCACCTCCATGCCTTGGTTGTTGGCTATGAGACTGGTCAGAGTTTAATGTAATGCTGTAAGACAGCAGCCTAGCCTGTGTCTCAGAGCTGGCATCATGAGACTTTTGTGGTAGAGTATACCAGCCTTCCCTATCTGGTGGCTCACAAATTCCCAGGGTTCATAGATGTATTCAAGGAAGTTTATGTGGATAAAGATAGTAACAAAATTTGGCTAAGTATCTAACAAACTATTTAACATTTTCTAGTTTGCCTTTTGGAAATGGGACAGTTTGTTATTCTTGAGCAGATATAGAATGAACATTCTCTGCGACTGCTGGCAATTAGATGAATGTACTCAGAAACTCTGTTTAATAGTTTTGACCATTAAACAGTTTTAAATTATTTTATTCATAGTTGCATGCTATTTAATTTATACTCATAATGGACTGTTGATAAATACAAGAAACATAATGAAGCTTGATGTTGAAGTATAAGTTAATGACAATAATTCAGCAAATTCACCTCAAGATGATCTTACCAAATCTTTAAGTGGCATTCAGCTAATCAAAACTCTTATGTGGCACATTAAGCACTCTCTTTATTAACATAGAAAATTTGTCATGATTGTATCTAACAATGTGTTACAAAGAGCTACATTTGGGTTCTAAATCAAGCATGATATAATATCAATTTTAAGAAATTATTTATAATATAGTTAGATACTCACATGTAACTTAAAGCAAATCAAGTAGCATGTCACTTATTAAATGTAAAAATGTCTTTTTATATTATAAATTATTAAAGATAGTGTGAAAATGAATCTTTGCATATATAATAATATAGTGATCAAAATTTTAAACTTATTATTTACTTATTTATCATATTTTATATACAAATTAAAAAACTTAAAAAATTTCTGCAGCAGCCACAATACACACAGGCACACACACACACGCGCGCGCGCACACACACACACACACGCGCACACACATACACACATACACATCTCATTGCAAAAGCCTTTTATAAGTCCATGATAATTAGAAAATAATTTGGCCATTTCCCTCCATGGGCATCAGATTATTCCACTCTTTCACTGTGAAATGTGTTCCTCTGTCAGAGGCACTATTATGAAGGATGCCACAATGGTGCATAAGAAATTTAGTATAACCACCAAAGGTGGTGCTGACAGATATGTGATGAGCAGGGAAACAAATCTAAATCCATAATGTGTCTATTCTTGAGGACAAATTGCTACCCTATTCGTCTAGAGAATAATGTTATTTTCCATGTCAGGAGTTTAGCATTAAGTAACCAAGTCAGATCTGGAAGTCCATGCCAGTAAGTCCATGTATACCTCCACCATGGCCTTTAATTTATTAGTTCATTTAGCAGTGAACGTGCTGGCCAGAAAAAGAGTTGTGATTGATAACAACAAAATAGTTCTCCTGATGCTCTGATTATTAAGCATCTCATCTTCAGTGAGGAATTTGTATGAGATATTATGTTCAGATATTTTCAGGCTGTAGGTTCTTTATGAATGGGTAACTCTGAATTAACAGGTGAATGGGCTGCATGAATGCTTTTGCTTTATTTATTTTTTTGAGATGGAGTCTCTCTCTGTCACCCAGGTTGGAGTGCAGTGGCATGATCTCGGCTCACTGCAACCTCCGCCTCGTGGGTTCAAGTGATTCTCCTGCTTCAGCCTCCTGAGTAGCTGGGATCACAGGTGCCCACGACCATGCCCGGCTAATTTTTTTTTGTATTTTTAGTAGAGATGGGGTTTCATCATGTTGGCCAGGCTGGTCTCGAACTCCGGACCTTGTGGTCTGCCTGCCTCGGCCTCCCAGAGTGGTGGGATTGCAGGCGTGAGACATGGTGCCTGGCCCCCTTCTTTGTTTTTGTGGAACTTACTACGTAGGCCTTACTAAAACATGGAAAGTACTTGCTACTTCTTAATGAAGCCATTCCTATAAACTTTATAAAATTAATCAGGGAAGAAGGGAAGGGGGGGTAAGCTTGCAGCCCATTCATCAATAATCATTATGTGAGCTTGCTCTCTGACATGTTTCCTCATAACTGTTTGGTGCCTATTGTCCTAGAATCATGTAGGCCTGTTACAAGATTATAGTTACTCTTAAATGCTCTATGGATAACAACTTGAACATTATGAATTGTTGTTTTTCCTTTGAGGTGTTCTTTCAGGTCCTGCTTATTAATGAAACTACTGACATCATTTGGTCTGAAGGACCCCATGGGGAGCTAACTCACCAAATAATACAATTTCCACATACTGATGATTTCATCCCCTTTACCCCACCAGTCTATGACCCCAATTTTCCAGCCTTTTGCCTCCCATGAGCCCCTTAAAAGGCACAGCCAAGAACTCCTCAGGGAGATGAATTTGAAGGTCTCATCTCATCTCCTTGCTTGGCCACCCTGAAATTAAACTCTTTCTCTGCTGCGAATCCTGCTGTCTCAGGGTATTGGTATGTTACTGAAGCAGGTATATGAACCTATTGGCCCTGTAACATTGTTTTCAGGACCTATCTGCATGACACTGTCAGTGTAGTGAACTGGTGTGAGGTCTTGAGGGATGATTAAATGGTCAAGGCCCCTATAGATTAAATTGTTGCCAAATGGTGTCACAAAATGTAATATTGGAGAATTGATTTGAGGACATTCCTGTGTACTGGGATTTGTATAAGTCTGTGTATGGTGGATCTATTTAGAGCATCCCCCAAGCCAAGAATAACTCAAGTATCAAACAGCATACATGATAAATATATTGTGAAATACGTGTATAAATTACAGCTATACACTACCAAAAAATAGATGAATTTCAAAAACATAATGTTGTGCCAAATAAGCCAGGCATAGAATAACATATATAATTTCATTCATAAAAGACTAAACACATGCAAAACTACTAAAGTAGAAGTTTAATGTAAAATACATAATGTAGAACTTAAATTATTTCTGAAACGAAAGTTGAAAGGGAAAATAAAAGTTCAAATTGGCTAGGACTGGCAAATATGCTTAGGGTCAAAGTAACTTCCATATTAATTTATCTCTTTGGGTTTCTAGTTTACCTTCAGTTTTGGCCTTGTAATTGTTTTAGAATCCTCCCCTCCCCTCCCCTCCCCTCCCCTCCCCTCCCCTCCCCTCTGCTCTCCTCCCTTTTTTTTTTTTTTTTGTTGTTGCTGTTGTTGTTGTTGTTGAGAAGGAGTCTCGCTCCATCACCCAGGCTGGAGTGCAGTGGCGTGATCTCGGCTCACTGCAAGCTCCACCTCCTGGGTTCACGCCTTTCTCCCGCCTCAGCCTCCTGAGTAGCTGGGACTACAGGCACCTGCCACCACACCCGGCTAATTTTTTTGTATTTTTAGTAGAGATGGGGTTTCACCATGTTAGCCAGGATGGTCTCGATCTCCTGACCTCGTGATCTGCCCGCCTTGGCCTCCCAAAGTGCTGGGATTACAGGCGTGAGCCACTGCGCCCAGCTTGCTTGCCTTCCTTCCTTTCTCCCTCCCTCCCTGCCTCCTCCCTCCCTCCTTCCTTCTTCCTTCTTCCTTTTTCTTTCCTTCCTTCCTTCCTCTCTCTCTCTTTCTTTTCTTTCTTTCTTTCTTTCTTTCTTTCTTTCTTTCTTTCTTTCTTTCTTTCTTTCTTTCTTTCTTTCTTTCTTTCTTTCTTTCTCTCTCTCTTTCTCTCTTTCTTTCTTTCTTTCTTTTTCTCTTTCTTTCTTTCTTTCTTTCTTTCTTTCTTTCTTTCTTTCTTTCTTTCTTTCTTTCTTTCTTTTCTTTCTTTCCTCTTTCTTCTTTCAGATTTAAAAATGTTTTACCTAGCTGTTAAGCTGTTTTCTGAATAAATGTGTCTGCCATTACTAGATACAGGAAGTATATTATAATTTCTTGAATACTTTTTGTTTTGCTAAAAAGTAATCTAGAATAAGTTTTTTAAAAATAGAAATAGTACATAAACAGTAAATGTTCTAAATCTTTGTATGTTCAAAAAAGTCTTGGTTTCATCTTTATAGCTGATTGATACTTTGGTTGGATGTAGTCTTCTAGGTTTGAAATTATTTTTCCTCATCACCTAAAGGCCTGGTAGAATTTTTTGGCTTGAATTGCTATTAAAGTGCCTTTCTCCAAATTGCCTTCTCCAAATGGCTGAGGGATAAGATTCCTCAGAGTGTATGTAGGCAGGGAGAGGAAGACAGCTGAGGACCCACTACTGACAAAGTAAGCAAATATTTATACTGGTGGTAAAAACATCAATGTGTTCTACTTCTGGGTCTGCCTGGTTGTTCTGTAAAGAACATCTTGCCTATTGTGGAAATCTGAAGCTATTCCAGGTGTTCTCTGCTTTTCTCTTCACCCAAAGACTTGAAATAAGAGCCTTCTTTATGTAGAGTTTTGCTTGTTTGGAGAGAAGATCTGGGGATTTTGTCCTTGTGATTAATGCCAAAGTGTTAAACAGCTGTGCATTGTTAGGGGGACAAGAAGAATAATTACTGCTGAACTGTTCTATAGGAAGCCTTTTAGTTAATTCACCTGGAGGCCTCTATGTGTCTTTGTTGCCTGATTACTCTATTTAGGGCCAGAGATCCTTTCCTAATTCTTGACCTTAAGATAGTGAAAACTGTAGGAGCCTGGGTTTTAACATCCCTATAGGTGAAGGAAAAGATGCTTTGGGAAGTGAGGAGGTAGGGTTGAGGCTCCTGTGAAAGCAAGGACCTAGGATCTTCAGGGAAAGGAGAACTAGGGAAAAATATTAGTGACCCAAACAAGGAAACTACAAGGACATGGGTATATAATCAAGCTCTAAGTGAAAAAAATGCACCCCTAAAACTGGAAACCCCAGACTTGAACATTACAGTAGTTTGCAGTCTGAATTTATGTCATCCACATGATCTAATAAGTCTCAAGCAAAGACACTAACATAAGCAAAAAATTGCCTTCTCGTGATGCTTTGGTGTTTTGAAAATGCTTTCGCTATTTTGGTTCTTTTTTGACTGGATGCTGAGCCACTCCTTCACAATATATTTGGAATCCTTAAAGAGATTCTTAGTTTGAAGATGGTAGCATGATGTTGATATTTTCTTTCTCTTCTTGGAAATGATGTAAAAGCAAGGAGAGGAATAAGAATTAAAATATAAATTCTACATACAAAAAAATTAGAAAAGAACTGAAATGTTGAATTGCAAAATGGGTGAAATGGCTTCTAAAAGCAGGGAAAGTTGAGCACGGGTAGTTATGTCCAGAAGGAACCAGGGAGTTTGCCAGCAAAATGTACTTCTTAAAGTTCAGAGTACACACTGAAGTACAAAGTAAATTATTCATTTTCAATAATGGTAAATATAGAACACAGACTGTCAGAAAGAATTTTCCTGGACTCAGTTTGTTTCCAGAACCAGAGAAAGTGGGACTAAGTGAGAAATCATGCAGCAAGCCATATGTGTCAGTCTTGTAGCATGTGAATCAGGGAAGGGGGATATTTCTCACTGTGAGGTATTCTACAGATTCCTATCTTAATTGGTTGAGAGAAGCAATGGGTAAACAGTATGGCATAAAACCAAGAATCATAAAGAAAACTCCAGGTAACCTGGAACACAGTTCAGCTCCAGAAAAAACGCCTCAGTCAAGCTGAGTAGCCAGAAAAGAAACTGTCACAAGATCTTTACTATACAACAGTATTGTAAGAAAATGGGAGTAAGAATAGGTAAGACAGTTGGATTCTGAAGAACAGACTCCCAGCAAAACGTGTATATTGAGAGTATTTTGAAAGACATGCAAAAATCTCAAATTGCTTATGACAGAAAAAAAAGTTAAGCCAACCTCAGATTTCTCTAGAGCCTTACTATACTATGATGAGAGATGGTAGAGTAGTCCCCACAAAATTCTTAAGAAAAAACGTGCTCCAAAAAATTACCTTCCTTGAATTTTTTTAATATAAAGGCAAAATGAAAATATTTTGTCTTTTGCTTTTATGTTTTCATCACACAAAAATTCAATAAATATTATTTCCATGAACACTTCCTCAAGGATCTACTGGTGAATGAACTTTAGCCAACTAAGAATGATAAGAAAGAAAATGGCAAGAATAATTTACTGAACTGTATAGTTAGAATTTAACAATTGTGGTAATTGAGGGATGAGAAGAGACTATAAATGCTATGTGCTCTGACAATATAAAAGTGACATGATTATGTATACATATACATATTATAATAGGAGAAAAAGCTAGAAAGAAAGTAGGAGGTAGAATGGGTGTACTGGTTTCCTCACTTTTTGTAGCTGGAGATCAAAAGATGTAACATAAAACAGACGTATTAAGTATTGCAACTATAACTATACTTAAGAATATAAATGTCCACTAGCAAGACTAATGAAGAAGAAAAGAGAGAAGAATCAAATAGACGCAATAAAAAATGATAAAGGGGATATCACCACCGACCCCACAGAAATACAAACTACCATCAGAGAATACTATAAACACCTCTACACAAATAAACTAGAAAACCTAGCAGAAATGGATAATTTCCTGGACACTTACACTCTCCCAAGACTAAACCAGGAAGAAATTGAATCCCTGAATAGACCAATAGCAAGCTCTGAAATTGAGGCAATAATTAATAGCCTACCAACCAAAAAAAGTCCAGGACCAGATGGATTCACAGCCGAATTCTACCAGAGGTACAAGGAGGAGCTGGTACCATTCCTTCTGAAACTATTCCGATCAATAGTAAAAGAGGGAATCCTCCCTAACTCGTTTTATGTGGCCAACATCATCCTGATACCAAAGCCTGGCAGAGACACAACAAAAAAAGAAAATTTTAGACCAATATCCCTGATGAACATTGATGCAAAAATCCTCAATAAAATACCGGCAAACTGAATCCAGCAGCACATCAAAAAGCTTATCCACCATGATCAAGTGGGCTTCATCCCTGGGATGCAAGGCTGGTTCAACATATACAAATCAATAAATGTAATCCAGCATATAAACAGAACCAAAGACAAAACCCACATGATTATCTCAATAGATGCAGAAAAGGCCTTTGACAAAATTCAACCACCCTTCATGCTAAAAACTCTCAATAAATTCGGTATTGATGGAACGTATCTCAAAATAATAAGATCTGTTTATGACAAACCCACAGCCAATATCATACTGAAAGGGCAAAAATTGGAAGCATTCCCGTTGAAAACTGGCACAAGACAGGGATGCCCTCTCTCACCACTCCTATTCAACATAGTGTTGGAAGTTCTGGCTAGAGCAATCAGGCAGGAGAAAGAAGTAAAGGGTATTCGGTTAGGAAAAGAAGAAGTCAAATTGTCCCTGTTTGCAGATGACATGATTGTCTATTTAGAAAACCCCATCGTCTCAGCCCAAAATCTCCTTAAACTGATAAGCAACTTCAGCAAAGTCTCAGGATACAAAATCAATGTGCAAAAGTCACAAGCATTCTTATACTCCAGTAACAGACAGAGAGCCAAATCATGAATGAACTCCCATTCACAATAGCTTCAAAGAGAATAAAATACCTAGGAATCCAACTTACAAGGGATGTAAGTTTGCAGTTCAAGGAGAACTGCAAACCACTGCTCAGTGAAATAAAAGAGGACACAAACAAATGGAAGAACATACCATGCTCATGGATAGGAAGAATCAATATTGTGAAAATGGCCATACTGCCCAAGGTAATTTATAGATTCAATGCCATCCCCATTAAGCTACCAATGAGTTTCTTCACAGAATTGGAAAAAACTTCTTTAAAGTTCATATGGAACCAAAAAAGACCCCACATTGCCAAGACAATCCTAGGCCAAAAGAACAAAGCTGGAGGCATCATGCTACCTGACTTCAAACTATACTACAAGGCTACAGTAACCAAAACAGCATGGTACTGGTACCAAAACAGAGATGTAGACCAATGGAACAGAACAGAGCCCTCAGAAATAATACCACACATCTACAGCCATCTGATCTTTGACAAACCTGACGAAAACAAGAAATGGAGAAAGGATTCCCTACTTAATAAATGGTGCTGGGAAAATTGGCTAGCCATAAGTGGAAAGCTGAAACTGGATCCTTTCCTTACTCCTTATACGAGAATTAATTCAAGATGGATTAGAGACCTAAATGTTAGACCTAAAACCATAAAAACCCTAGAAGAAAACCTAGGTTATACCATTCAGGACATAGGCATGGGCAAGGACTTCATGTCTAAAACAACAAAAGCAATGGCAACAAAAGCCAAAATTGACAAATGGGATCTAATTAAACTAAAGAGCTTCTGCACAGCAAAAGAAACTACCATCAGAGTGAACAGGCAACCTACAGAATGGGAGAAAATTTTTGCAATCTACTCATCTGACAAAGGGCTAATATCCAGAACCTACAAAGAACTCAAATTTACAAGAAAAAAAACCCCATCAAAAAGTGGGCAAAGACACCTGCACACGTATGTTTATTGTGGCACTATTCACAATAGCAAAGACTTGGAATCAACCCAAATGTCCATCAGTGACAGACAGAATTAAGAAAATGTGGCACTAATAAACCACGGAATACTATGCAGCCATAAAAAAGGATGAGTTTGTGTCCTTTGTAGGGACATGGATGCAGCTGGAAACCATCATTCTCAGCAAACTATTGTAAGAAAAGAAAACCAAACACCACATGTTCTCACTCATAGGTGGGAATTGAACAATGAGATCACTTGGACACAGGAAGGGGAACATCACACACTGGGGCCTATTGTGGGGAGGGGTTGGGGGGGAGGGATAGCATTAGGAGATATACCTAATGTAAATGACGAGTTAATGGGTGAAGCACAGCAACATGGCACATGTATACATATGTAACAAACCTGCACATTGTGCACATGTACCCTAGAACTTAAAGTATATAAAGAAAAAGGAATACAAATGTCTTGCCTAAATAAACATAATAAATACATAATACAATGAACTAAAATCAGATGTTTTTAGGGAGAGGAAAGTAAACAGGATGGAGAGGAAATACACTATTTTCATAATTGCTCATGATAGATGACTAGTTGGTGCTCTCTAAGAAAATGGAGTTTTAAGGGTATTATACAAAGGAGTTATTATACAAAAAAACTACTAGGACAAAAGTAAGAGCTGAAATTATCAAAAGAAAGATACACCCAAAACAAAGAAATGGAAACAAAAATTCTGTATGGGAGAAAACCCTAGATTTTAATATATAATATAATGTCAGAATCAAAACTCAAATTATTATATTAATAAATGTAAATAGGCCAAACATTCATGTAAAGGAAAAGAATCAGAATAAGTTACTGGGCAATACTCAGTTCTAAAGCAAAGTGATTCAGAAAGGTTGAAAACGAAAATAAAGGCAGTTATACTAGGCAAATTCATAAAAAAGAATATCAGACATGGTTGAATTTAGGGCTAAATGTATTTTAAGGATGAAAAAAGTACACTTTGTAATATTTAATGGTGCAATTCACAAGGGAGAAAAATGTAAATATATTTTCATTAACTACATAGCATTAATAGTCATAAATAAAAAATTATAGAACATATGAGAAGAAATAGATACATATTAATATCTACGGAGCTTTCATTAATACATATTAATATCTATATGAACATTTCTCAGTTCGCACTCAAGTGGACAAAAGATAGCTAAGTATGTAGAAGCCCTCAATCTCAAAAATAAGATCAAATTGATATATAAGAAATTGTAGCCTGAAAACAGAGTCCATTTTTCATTCAAGTCCTCATGGAATATTCACAAAATTTGACCATACATTTCTCTACACCCAAAATAACACGTTTCAGAAAAATGGAAATAAAACAAAAAACATTTTCTTATCACAAAAGAAGATATAAAGTAATAAAAATGGAAGGAAATAAGAATAATGAAATTTTGGGGGAAAACTGAAACAATATTCCCCAATTACTCTATTGAATAGCTCAGAGAAAAAATCCAAACTAAAATTCAGAATATGTAGAAATTTAATAACAACACTAGAACAGCATTATAACTTATAGAATACTTTGCAGTATTCAGAGAAATATTTATAATCTCAAAATATATATTAATACATAGTGAGAATAAATGTATTCTATATTTCAAGAAGTTATTAAAAATTCAATAAAATAATTTTATGGATAACAATGAAGGAATTATGAAGGATGAAAGCAAAAATTAATGATTTAGAGAAAAGGGAAATGATAGATAAAGCTAATAAGTAAATGAAAGATGTCCTTTTGAAAAACTAGTAAAACAGAAAAACTAATAGCAAATCTGTATCAATCAGGGTTCTACTAGAGAAACATAATGGCTTATGCGATTATAAGACTGCTTAGGTAATTCTGAAATCCACAGGGCAGGCTACTAGGAAGGGCAGGCTGGAACTCTGGCATTAGTTAAAGCTGCAGTTCATAGAAGAATTTCTTCTTCTGAGAAGTCTCTGTTCTCTTGAGGCCTTTTGATTGATTGAGTCACACTCACTCTAGATTATCTAGGAAAATCTTTACTTAAAGTACACTGATGATAGACTTTATTCACATCCACAAGACATCTTCACAACAATACCTAGATTAGTGTTTGGTTGAACAACTGGGTGACCGTCACATGATCTAATCAAGAAAACAGGTGGCACACATTTCTCAAATAATAAAAAGATTATTGAGGAAGTAACTACCGATGAAAAGAAAACTAAATAGAATTAAGAGAAACATAATAGACATTTTTTCAACTCTATTCAAATAAATGTAAAAACATTAAAGAAATGGATAATTTTCTAGGAATATATAAATCTTCAAAATGAATTCCAGAAAAAGTGGAAAAATCAGAACATCAATTTCCATCAAGGACCTAAACATTTTTCTAGGTGCTATTCCTTCAAAGCATCATACCAAAGAACAGACGATTTATTCCTTTTTAAGTTCTCCTACAGCATTGCTGTAAATTAGAACATTCTGTGATGATGGACATGTTCTTATTTACTGATCAGTGTGGTAGTCAGGGACATGTGGCTATTGAGCATGTGAATGCGGCTAGTTCTATTGAGAAACTGGCTGTTAATTTTATTTAATTTTTATTAATTTAAACAGCCACATGTTGCTGTTGGGTACTGTGTTGGACAGTGCAGTTCTAGAGCATATGAAAGAAGGAGACCTTTCAAATTCTTTCATCAAGAATGAATAAAATTGTAAGTCTAATAAAGATTGAACACAAAACAACCACAGACCAATGTCATTTATAAAAAAGGATGCCAACACCCTAAATAAGATTAGCCAAAAGAAGCTAATACCATAATATATAAAGATATAAAAGCATAATTAAAAGCATAATGTATAAAGATCTGGTGTGGTTTATTATAGGTATTAAAAAGTCTCAGAAAGGTAAGAATTGTTGATATAATTTGTCATGTTAAGAGATTGTCTTAGTCAGTTTGAGCTGCTATCACAGAAAACTATAAATTGGATGATTTAAATAACAAACATTGATTTCTCCCAGTTCTGGAAACTGGAAGTTCAAGATCAGGGTGCCAGCATGGCTAGGTTTCAGTGAAGGCTCTATTTGCAGATGGCCATCTTCTCATTGTATTCTCAGGTGGCAGAAATAGAGAGGGCTAGCTCTTTCTTTTCTTACAAGGACACTAATCTCACAGTGGGGACTCCATCCTCGTGAACCTCAAAGATGACACATCCTAATACCATCCTACTGGGGATTAGGGTTTCAGCATATGAATTTTGGGAGGATACATACATGAAGTTTATAACAGAGATCAACAACAAAAATATGACTGGAGGATTTCTACCATCATAAAAATGTTTAAACATTATTCTAGAGATACTAGTCAAAATTAGGAGAGCAAAGAGAGGGGGAAGGAAAGAGAGGGAGAGTGAAAGAGAGGAAGAGGAAAAGAGACAGAGGGAAAGAGAGAAGGAGGGAGAATTGAAATTGTTTTGGGGAAAGCCCAAAGAATCAAATGAAAGTTTATTCCCGTGATAAGAAAATTTGGAAGAGTGACGGTATATAAAATTCATGTAAAGAAAGCAATAACCTTCATTTATACAAATAACCATTAGAGGATTTGATGAGAAGGAATCCAATTATTATGGCAATAGCAACAACAGGTACAATTTCTGAGAAAAATCTAAAGAAATGTGCAAGATCTAGTTGAAAAAAACTCTATAACCTCTTGGGAAACATAAAAGGAACTTGAAGGAATTAGGAAGGAAGTATTTTTCCTGGACAGGATTATGCAAGTCAATCCATACATTTAGTGTCATCTTATTGAATCACCAACAGGACTTGCTTTTTGAAGTAAAGCAAACTGTTTCTAAAATTCATAGAGAAAAGTTAAAAAGCAAGAATGGCCAACAAAATTTCTACTATTAAACATAAAGTTATACAAATTAAAAAGTATTATGATAGCACATAAACAGACCAATGTTATCAGAATAGAGTCCAGATATGGACCTAAATGCATGTGGGAATTTAGGGTCTGATGAAGGTATCATTTTAAAACAGTAGTGGAAAGGAAGAATAGTCAGACTTCTGGGTAGCCATCTGGAATCAAAAAGGTTGCATCATATACACTGAATATTCTAGACCAAAATGGTTTCTAAGTGGATTAAAAATGTAAATGTGAAAATCTTGCTATAAATGATCAGGAAAATTAAGGAAGTCTTTAAGAATAATTCTGGTTAGTATAAAGAACTCAAACAAATTTACAAGAAAAAAACAACCCCATCAAAAAGTGGGCAAGGCGTATGAACAGACATTTCTCAAAAGAAGACATGCATACAGCCAACAGACACATGAAAAAATGCTCGTCATCACTGGCCATCAGAGAAATGCAAATCGAAACCGCAATGAGATACCATCTTACACCAGTTAGAATGGCAATCATTCAAAAGTCAGGAAACAACAGGTGCTGGAGAGGATGTGGAGAAATAGGAACACTTTTACACTGTTGGTGGGACTGTAAACTAGTTCAACCATTATGGAAAACAGTATGGTGATTCCTCAAGGATCTAGAACTAGAAGTACCATATGACCCAGCCATCCCATTACTGGGGATATACCCAAAGGATTATAAGTCATGCTGCTATAAAGACACATGCACACGTATGTTCATTGCAGCACTATTCACAATAGCAAAGACTTGAAATCAACCCAAATGTCCATCAATGACAGACTGGATTAAGAAAATGTGGCACATATACAGCATGGAATACTATGCAGCCATCAAAAAGGATGAGTTTGTGTCCTTTGTAGGGACATGGATGCAGCTGGAAACCATCATTCTCAGCAAACTATCACAAGAACAGAAAACCAAACACCGCATGTTCTCACTCATAGGTGGGAACTGAACAATGAGATCACTTGGACTCGGGAAGGGGAACATCACACACCGGGGCCTATTATGGGGAGGGGGGAGGGGGGAGGGATTGCATTGGGAGTTATACCTGATGTAAATGACGAGCTGATGGGTGCTGGCGAGTTGATGGGTGCAGCACAGCAACATGGCACAAGTATACATATGTAACAAACCTGCACGTTATGCACATGTACCCTAGAACTTAAAGTATAATAATAAAAAAAAATTAGAAAAAAAAAAGAATAATTCTGGTTAGGAAAGGCCTATCTAAACATGCCACAAAATGCAACAATCATGGTCATGAAAATATTGATAAATTCAACCACATTAAACATTGTTTATTATAAAACCAAAGTCAAAAGACAAATGATGTAGGAAAAAGTATTTACAGGTCATGTTAGAAAGGACTAAGTTTTGTACAATACGAGTGATTTTTACAGATTGTTTGGAAAGAGACCAATAGCCCACTAGAAATATAGGCAAAAGGCATAAATAAGTAGTTCAGAGGAAAAGACATATCAGCAGCTCAAAAACTCATTAAAAGATGGGCAACTTTTGTTATAATTAGGAAAATGCAAATACAAACTTCACTGCAATGCTAATTTTCATCAATCAGACGACAAAGATAAAAAAGTTGGAAAACACAGTGGGTTGGCAAGCATGGGGGAAAAAGACACTCATTTATTGCTGTAGGAGAGCAAACTGCTACACTCTCTATGGCCACTGGGTTTGTGTTTAGCCAGATTTTATTACTGCAATTTCAGGAGAATGTTTGGAGAGGAATCCTGATCTCAGGATATAAAGGAGGTAGATTTTTGTGACCAGACTTCATAGCACAATATTACCTTTATGCTAGTGTTGTACTGTAATGGTAACATTGTGCTACGTGGTATAATAGTCTGCATCACATAATAGTGATCTACAATTACCTACTCTAAATTGCATTCTTGGCTTTTAATTTCCTTAGTTCCCATGAAAGCCCTATTTTAATTAATTAATTAGTCTATTCATTCATGTGATCCATATTTACTCTGTGCTAAGTCCTAGGAACTCTTCAGCTCTGCACCTGTATTCTAATTCTCTCCTGAAGCATAGCTTGCTTTGACTTGTCTTGTAGGCACAAGTGGCTTGCTCTCACACGATTCAATATTGATTTGCGATGCCACTTCTGGCTTTATGAACCAGGGCACTAGGTTAATTTCCATCTTTCCTCTTGTTCTATCCCTGTGGGACTTACCAGCTGGGCTTATTGTCCAGTGTGTTTCCAGTGAAGTGAAACAGTACAATGACATTATGCCTAAGACACTATGAGACATCTGCTGTCCCAACCACAGGGTGTTAATTCAAAAACAAATATGAATGGATTGCCTACTAAGGCACAGAGCTAGAGGTACACCAGTTAACAAAAGAGAGAACTTTTCTATTCTGATGGAATGAGAGTGTAAATATTCAAGTCCAGAACTACTGCCCAGAGAACATAGAGGCTGCTGTCTGGCAAGAGTCTTTCGTTTAGGACTGAAAGGGACAGACCGGTTAGAAATGGGACTCAAGTGCATTGGTGAAGAGAAGCAGGCACACAGGGCTGGATTGTAGAATCTCACTAGGTAGGGCAGGAAGGAAGCATAACTAGGGGGGCAAACCTGTGCTCATTGTCCAAGAAGATGTAATGAAATGGGAACAGATTAGGCTGACTATAGATGATGGCCCAGTTGAGGCAAAAGAACTCTGTAACGGAAAGAAATTCTTCCCAGAAGTCTGCAGAGTAACTTCAGATAACCCCAAAGCTGAAATCAGATGAGAGTCGTAACTTCAGTTTTTTGAAATTGGGAGGGCCAAAGCTTAATGAAAGCAGGATATAGAGGGATAGTGTGTGAAAATCATTTTAGTTGTCAAAAAGTAATAGAGGCATGTTCATGGGAGCAAGGTTCCTTTTAACATTTATAATTGAAAATGTTTCAATTATGTGTAGGATCATAAGTGTTAATTGATATGAATTGGAAAAAAGAAAAAAGTCTCTTTGCAAGGATATGCGTGTTCCCAAAGACTAAAAATTAAACAACAACATGAGAGTACAATTTTCTTTCTACACGCAATGAGGGGGTGACAGAAGGGTTGCTTCAGCTTCAGGAAAGATTATGCGAATGGGTAAATCCCCCACTCTTCTAATTGGCAAGGTCACTGTAACAGTCTTTAGCCTGCATCCCTGCCACTACACATTTTTGCAACTCTAGCCTTAGCTACAGGGTATTGATAAAGGCATCAAAGATCCAAACTACTACAGCTTCACATTGTTGAGCTCCCAGTATTTAATTCACTATAGCTAATGTTTACTAAATACTAAGTGCTTAACATGTGTCAATCACTGTAACTAGCACTTTACATACATTATCTTATTCTAAATAAGATTTTAAAATGGAAGTATTATATACATTGCCAATCTAACAAACATAGAAAAAGACTTTCTTAAAAAAATTGTGTTTATTTGGAAATAGGCATTGCAAGAGGAATACACATGCCATAGTAAACTATGCTCATATTCAGGGAGGTAAAGGAAGACAATTTCTAGACCAAAATGGTTTCCAAGAGGATTAAAAATGTAAATGTAAAAATCTTGCTGTAGATGATTAGGAAAACTAAAGAAGTCTTTAAGAATAATTCCGGTTAGGAGAAGACCTATCTAAACATGCCACAAAATATACCAGTCATGAAAATATTGATAAATTCAACTATGCTAAACATTGTTTATTACAAAAGCAAAGTCAAAAAACAAATGATATAGGAAAAAATATATTTTTTTAAAGGAAGAATGAGAAGGGTTACACATTGTTTTGAGATAATTCTTGTCTACAAGGTTCAGTAACAAGGGTGGCACTAGTTTGAGAGTGGACAGGCAGTTATTGAGTGATGTTCTCACAGAAGTATTTGTGTGTGTGTGTGTGTGTGTGTGTGTGTGTGTGTGTGTGTACGTGATGATAGCCTTTGTGTAAGGTTGTGGTTTTTGCAGTCTTTTGTGATAATTCTTGTCATCAGGCATTTGTGCATAAGAACTCTCCCTTTATGACCTTCCACAGCTCTATTTGGGCAGGGTTTTAAACACAAGTGACTCCTTTTTGATTCTTGCAACTTTCACAACATACAGCAGTGTACACAAATTAGAAATGTAT
Source organism: Macaca mulatta (assembly GCF_049350105.2). Taxonomy (NCBI): domain Eukaryota; kingdom Metazoa; phylum Chordata; class Mammalia; order Primates; family Cercopithecidae; genus Macaca; species Macaca mulatta. Next base: position 107,272,671 of record NC_133406.1, read on the forward strand.
AGCTGAACGCATTACCACAAAGTGAAACACCCATAAACCTACCACTAGGTCAAGAAATAGAACATTCTCAGGACTCCTGAAGTATCCCTCATGCCTCCTCCCAATGACTACTCTCTCTCTTCTCTCTAAAAATTATAATTACCCTGACTTCTAACATCATGGCTTGACCATGTTTGTTTTTGAACTTTGTATAAAATAGAATAAAATAGTTTGTGTTGTTTTGTGTCTGGCTTCTTTTCCTCAAAATTATGTTTGTGAGATTTATTCATATTGTTCAATTTAGCAGTAATTTATTTATTCTCATTGCAACATTCTAATGTATGAATATAGCACAATTTATCCATTGTATTATTTATGAACATGTGGAAAGTTTCCACTATTTTGTTATTATAATTATTTTTAATGAACATTGTTGTATACATCTCTTGGTGAAAATATGTATGTACTTTAAGTTATAATTAGAAATGAAATTGCTAATTCATAGGATATATACATATTTAGGGTTAGTAAAGTTTACCACATAATTTTCCCAAGTGGTTATATACCATTTTACTCTTTCAGTTATCATTGCATGAGAATTCAAGGTGATCCTCATCTCTCCAACACAGCATTGTTACCTTTGAAAGTTTTAACTCTTTTGGCAAGTGTGTGGTGATATTTCACTGTGGCTTTAAATTTGATTTCCCTGATCACTACTAAGGTTGAACACTTTTCATATGCTTATTTGCCATTTGGATATCTTCTTCTCTGAAATGCCTATTTAGGTCTACTGTGTTTCTTTTTTCAGATTCTTTAAAGTTTTCTTATATACTTTTAGAAGATTTTACATATACTACAAATAAAATTTAAGAAAAATCTCTTCCCAAGTTAATTTACAGGTTTAATGGAATATCAATAAAAATATAAATAGTTTATTTTGTGGAAATTAAAAAGTCAATTCTAAAATTTACATGGGAATGCAAAAGAACACGAATAGCTAAGAAAATTTTGAAGAAGAGTTGGAGGATTACTGTGCCAAATTTCAAGACTTGTTTTAAATGGAAAGTAATATATTATGGTTTTAACTCATGCACAGAAGATCAGTAAAACAGGGTAGAAACTAGAAAAAGACCCCAATGTGTGGACACTTGACTTAAGATCAATAAAACACAGTAGAGACCAGAAAGAGACCCCCAATGTATAGGGCACATGACTTATGACAATGTAACATTGAAAAGCAGTGAGAAAATATTTTCCCTAATAAATTATCCTGAATCAACCGAATATCTAAATGGAAAAAAATTGAAACCTAATCCTGACCTCACATCATACTTAAAAATAAAGTCCAGGTGGATTGTAGATGTAAACATATATGACAAATAATAAAGCTTCTAGAAGATCACATAGGGGGATATCCTCATGACCTTGGGGAAAGTGAAAGATTTCTTAGACAGGACACCCAAAGCACTAACCATGAAGGAAAAGGTTGATAAATTGGATGGCATTAAAATAAAGAATGTTCATCAAAAGACACTATTGGGAGAGAGAAAACACCAGCCACAGGAGTGGAAAATATATTTGCTGTTTGTTTGATAGGGTCCTGTGTCAACTGGCTTCTGGCTGGCTTTGGACAGTGGGAGATTGGAGGACAGAAGTTAATGGAAAAACGAGAGTGTTTATCGCTCATTTTGCCCTGGGTGGCATCTCTAGCAGCAGCAACATATCGTCCATGACTCCCACTCTGACCCCAGCATTTACTGGGTGATCCTGATACTGGGTTCTGAGAACATTTCTTCTATCAGGCCCCATTAGTGCCCTAATTCACAACCTTTCAGCTTCATTTCAGCACAACTGCAGTAAACAAGTCAACAGTTTCAACTCATCTCAAGCTTATAGGGTCTCACATCAATGCTAGCCATCTTTCACTTTCTCTCGTGGGATTTCTACTACACTGTAGAGGTTTCTGAAAGTCTGTATGGCAAGCAACCATGTACAAACAGAAACTGTAGGATATCAATATCCCGAAGGTGACTGATATGGTTTGGCTCTGTGTCCCTACCCAAATCTCATGTCCGATTGTAATCCCTGCATGTTAAAGGAGGGTCCACATGGGAGGTGATTGAATCTAGGGGCAGACTTCCCCCATGCTGCTTTTGTGACAGGGTTCTCATGAGATCTGGTTGTTAAAAAGTGTGTAGCACCTCCCACCTTGCTCCTCTCCCCTGCCACCATGTGAAGATATGCTTGCTTCCCCTTTGCCCTTCTGCCATGACTGTAAGTTTCCTGAAGCCTCCCTAACCATGACTCCTGTACAGGCTGTGGAACTGTGAGTCAATTAAACCTTTATTCTTCACAAATTATCCAGTCTCACGTAGTTCTTTATAGCAGTGTGAGAACAAATACAGTGACTCTCCACCAAGGAGAGATGGAAGCTGATGAACAAACACTTCTCCCACGCAATCCTTATGTGGAAAAAGATCTGAGTCTTCTACATGATCTGCAAAAGATCCGGTGTGTGAATGAGTTTCAGTTGCCCAAAGCAGTGATCTAAACAATGCACCCTTATCTTGAATTTTTCTCCTCCTCTCATTCTGGTACCTCACTCCAGCTTCTTGAAATCACTTCCTAAATAAACTGCTTACACATAAGCTCTGATTTCAGCCTGTGATTTGCAGTGGAAGGCATGGAAAAGAGCAAAGAACCCAGGCTAAGATGCTGCTTTCTTTGTCCTTATTTAGGGTGGTACAGATTCTTGATGTTGCTAATCCTTGAGTTGCCTCATTGTATCCTGTTGGTATTGTCAGCTCTTTTATTGCCTGTGTAACCAATTTCCTGTGTTAATTTTTTTCTGTTTTACATGTCGAGTGGACTTTGTTTTCCTGGTTGGACTCTGACTGATAAACCTTTCTGGTTTCTATCCCTCCACTCTATCACCTTGTAATATTTCTCTATCCTGGCCCTAGTCCCTCCATATAGCCATGAATATGCATGGGCTCCTGCCTTTTTTCTCCACATTTTTTAACTATAAGAGGTCATCTGATCTTAGTCATTTATCATTTCTTTGTTGCAGGAACAGGAAAGCACAACATAATACAGTAGTTAAGCTCTTGAACTTAGCTAGGATTAAATGTGTTTATTTGTGTAAAGCACTTAGAACAATCTTGATAGGTAAAAAGCACTAAATACATGTAACTTTTCACTGTGACTCCCAAATCTACATTTTAAATTCTGTTTTCTTCCTCAAGCTGCAGCTCTGCATATCCTGATTCATCATGAATATTTCCCTAAACAATTTGATAAAGTATTTTTTATTCATTCACTTAAAATATACTTGCTGTCATTATGTTCCATATTTTCAGTTGTAGTTTTCTGTCACTTCTAGCTTAACATTGTGGAAACCAAATTTTTCATCTATTCTTTCTACTGGAAACTCTCCCCTATTCCTCAAGGTAAGTTTTTTATTCCTAACATTTTTGATAGTGTCAATTGGTTCACCATTTTCTTGGTAATAATTGTAATAATAATAACTATAATAATTTGTATGGTGGCTTAGATTTAATAAATTAATACATGATTTAAATGGCTGAAGTAGGACTTCCACTAGTTTGGAAAATCTGGAGTCACTTTTAATGCATTTCTGTGCTTATCCTTGCTTATGAATTATTCCTTTGAACTGTGTGTCTGCCCTGAATTTTGACACACCACTTTTACCCTAGACTCTTCATTCCATGTTGGATAATGTTAATACTCTAACTTACTATTTATGAGGAGTTCAGGTCAACATGAAGAATGTGGTGGAGTAGACAGTAGTCAGACACTGGCATGCCAGTCTGGAACTTGCTACTAATGACAAGCTTTCTGACATGGACCAAGTCACTTAACTGCTCTGGTCTCAGTTTCCTTATATACGGGGTAAAATTAAGGTAGAGTTACAGGATTTGTATGATCATTTGACGTGGAAACATTCTGATTGTGTGACATCCCTCAGCTTCTGTCCCTGTGTTTCTGCTACATCTTAATGCTCCTCATAGCCTAGCTTTACCTGTGAGACCAACTTCATATTGTTCTGATTCTTTCTTTTCCCATCAGGCAAGTCTTTACCCAGGTGTATGAGCATAATAGGATCATTACCTATTCCTGTGTCTTTGCAAGTGTTTCTGTATAAGAGGGTAGATGCAAGGACTAAGTGAGATTACCAAGCTCTCTCTCCTCTGAACAATCAGAGCCATACTTCTCAACCACTTAATTCTGAGTAACACTTAGTACTTGGTACTACCTTCTACTTCTATGTACTTCTTTGTTTCATGGGTCAGGGCATGTGTTAGTCCATTTTCATGCTGCTGATAAAGACACACCCAAGAGTGGGCAATTTACAAAAGAAAGAGGTTCATTGGACTTATGGTTTCATGTGGCTGCGGAGGCCTCACAATCATGGTGGAAGGTGAAAGGCACTTCTCACATGGCAGCAGACAAAGAGAGAATGAGGAAGATGCAAAAGCAGAATTCCCTGATCAAACCATCAGATCTTGTGAGACTTATTCACTACCACGGAAACAGTATTGGGGAAACCACCCCCATGATTCCATTATCTCCCATCAGGTCCCTCCCACAACACATGGGAATTATGAGGGTACAATTTAAGATGAGATTTGGGTGGGGACACAGAGCCAAACCATATCAGGGCACTATGTGCCTATATTTTTATTTACATAAAGTTACAACATGGTCAATAATAAGGTTAGTCGTCAAATGAAAAATGGCAAATCTCGTCAAAGCCTAAAGTGTTTACAATAGCAAAAAGCCTCTCTTGCCATTTTGTACTTAGTGGTAGCTGCAATGTTTGGGTTGGAGTGGCTTGAGAGGTAATTTATTTGTGTGTGTCTTATGATTTTCAGCCTTATCATAGCATCAGTTAACTATGTCACATCATTTTTCTCACTGAGAGAAAAGGTGAGAAATTCACACTCTAAATGTTGGGCCCCTTTTTTCTCTGAGGTCTAGAGGTAATTCTGTTCAAGGAAGATGCCATCAGAAAACTTTCCAAATACCATATTAAGAAAGAATCTTGGCCGGGCGTGGTGGCTCACGCCTGTAATCCCAGCTATTCGGGAGGCTGAGGCAGGAGAATGGCGTGAACCCAGGAGGCAGAGCTTGCAGTGAGTCGAGATCACGCCACTGCACTCCAGCCTGGGTGACAGAGCGAGACTCCATCTCAAAACAAAACAAAACAAAACAAAAAAACAAAAACAAAAACAAACAAGAAAGAATCTCAAACATTGAAAACATTGAAGCAGAGACAATATGATGGTACTCACTGAAAGTACCACAGGGAAGAAAACTCAGTAGGAGTGAAAGATGACGGAAATACTCCTGTTTGTCAAATAATTAAGATAGCAAATGATGTGTACACAAAGGCAATGCACTTAGAGAAAAAAAGGAAACAAAAAGGTGGTGGTGGTGGGGAATACTGACAGTCTGAGGCTGCAAAGGAACAAGATATTTATACATAAGCTCTGTGCCTGGGGGGAATTTTGTTTTGTGTAGAAACAAATTCAAATAGGTGATACAGGATAACTCTCTGTAAATATGATTCATGTGTAAATGACTCTGTGATAAAAAATAACCTGTGGCCACTTCTCCTGAGGCCTTTAAAAATAAGTAAGTTCTAAGGTATCAGTAATGGATTAAGTAATATTTTAAGCAATATATGGTAATCAGACATAAAAATGTATGTGATGGGAAAAAAACCCAACTCTAGAACAAAACCACCTGCTACCTCAACCCAGCTTGCCTACAGGACAGAGTAGTTTTCAAGGGAGGAATATGGATAGCTGTGCTTCTGTGTTTTTATCTGGTGAGGTACATCTGTGCTGTTTCAGGCACCAGAGCTCTGTCTCGGTTGCAGGCTAGGTTCAAAGGTACATCCCTGCTTGACCTGTTGCATGACATGCTCACATGACTGTCAGTCTACACTGACCCTTTAACATGTGTTAAACACTTAAAATGTTAACAAGTGTTAGCACTTTAATATGTGTTAAAGCAAAGTAAGCAGAACGTGATTGGTCTGAGGTTGTTTCTGTACCTGGAAGCCTTACACAAGTTTTACAAAACTAAACTTAGAGGCATTCCGTGTACCTGATTAACTTTGAATTGAGCTTCAGCCAATCACAGACAACTAACTAGCTGATTGTTTATATAACTAGGGACCTCCCATCAAACCATACCCAATTAAGGCAAATGCCTAGCTGTAGCCAATCAAATAATGTCTTTGCTTTGCTTCCACGCTCAGCCTATAAAAGCCAACTGCTTACATTGCTGAAGTGGAGCTCTCTGAACCTTTTCCAGTTTTAATTGTTGCCTGATTCATGAATTGTTTTTTGCTCATGAACTCAGTTAAATTTATATTGTCTAAAGTTTTTTTTTAAACTCATGTGAGGAGGAAAATAAAAAAAGTTGAAAGAAAACGATTTCAGCCTTCCCTCTCTGTTCAGATTTACTTCTCAATAGAAGTCTTACTTTGCTTTCCCGAGGTGGGCTTTCTGCTTTCCCACCTAGAATTGTGGCCCCATACCCAAGTTTGGGGTTCCCAAGCCCATCTGAGCTTCAGGCAAGAAGGATTGATTCTGCTTAGCAACAGGATTTCTTTGACTATCTTTCTCCACATTCAGGTTCCATGTGGTTGCTGGCCTGTATAAGATCCCTTATTTGGTAACCTATTTTTATGGTGCCCCTGCTCTGGCCTTTTGTCTGTGATATGCCACCTTAGAGACCATCCAGAGTACTGAGCTTTTGCTTGCTCTCCTAATTCAACATACTCTTTCTTTTTTATGCTTTTTATTTAGTGGCAATTTTTTATTCTATCCCTTTCTGCTCTCTAACTGCTACTCTTCCATTGAGAGACCCCTTCTTTTCTGTCTTACCCAACCTATATTCTTTTGTTGTAGTCTTGCTCTGCTTCTAGGGTATATCATAGGTATGTCTGTATTATAACATTTACCAATATCAATTTATTTAAGTCACTCATTGTACTGTTAACTCCTTGGAGAAGGACTGTTTATGAAAAACCTCAGGAAATGATAGTTGAGTTAATTAATGCATATTCCCTGTTCTGACTTTCTGTTCTAGTTACCTGTTTGGTCCTGTTCTAAACATAAGAATTGGGGTCCTTTCTTACCCTTGACAGCAAGTTCCCTCTTTAATAACCAAAGCTGATGTAACAAACCTCAGTCCAGGATCTTCAGTCTGTGGAATCATATGTGCTCTTTTCTTTTGGTATGCAATCTGACACCTTCATCTTATGCCACTGGTGACTTAAGACTGAAATGTGCTCTACTGTTAACTATACTTTTTTCCAGCCCAATTAAACTTTTTGTTATCAGCAGCTGCCAATGAGTGTTTATCTGGCCCATATGGGTGGACCTAGAGCAGTGTTTCCCAAAATATAGTTCCCGGGAATCCAAATTAAAGACACTTGAGGTTCTTATTAAAAGTGAAACATTTTCAGATTTTTCAGCTGCAGAACTTCATGGGCATGTGACGTCTTGCACAGAGTCCTGTGCTTAGAAGGGCCCTGTACTCAGGTTTATAATACATTGTTGATGCTACCTTGAAATTCTTCATAATTTGGAGCAAAGGGCCTTGCATTTTCATTTTGCATTGACCCCCCAAAATTATGTAGCTAGACCTATCCTGTGTATGTATGTTTGAAGTGAGTCATAAATATTCATTTTTAAGAAACAATCATTTCCTGACATTCTTTGGAAACCTACCATGAAGAATTTTTAAAAAGTTAATTTCTGATGTTAGTGAGAGTATGAGGAAAAGAGCAGTCTCACTTATTATTGTGATAATGTAATTTTCCTGGAGGAAAATTTAATCATATGCATATATCCACACACAACACACATATATACACTTAAAAAAGCTCCTTTGGATTTGAAATTCAAAATCTTAATACATTATTTTCTAGATCTTTACCCACAGGGCTATTTAGTTTTGACTTTATTACTTTTATTTCTAAATTTTATTCTTATTAAGGTACTGCAATTCCATAGCTTAAAAATAAAATAATACTAAAAAGCTGTATAAAATGAAAAACAGTGATTTCCAGCTTCGTCCCTCTTCACCCCTAAGTCCTACTTCCTACAAGCAATTCATTTAGCTTGGTCTTCTGGTAGTTATTTCTCTATTTCTATGCTACTTCTCTTCTTGATTTATCAAATTGAAATAATCCATTAACTTCCTGTTATAATACAGATGATTTAACTCTCTTACACCTTCCTGAAGTCATTCTATTACACTTAATATGTATCTATTTTACATTTATTCTAGAAACTTGTTGGTTTCATATGCACACATTTTCAGGTCTATGACATTCTTATGTTTTATATTTAATTTTGTCTTACTTTTTCTTTACTGAGTGCTGTGTGCTTAGGATTTATCCAGGTTGCTTTATACTTGCACATGTATAGGACAGCATATGAAGAGGTTTATTCACTTTGGCATTGTTGGTCATAGAAAAAGATTAGTGCCAAACTAATTAACAGGGGATGAATTAAATGAGTACAGTGAATACCCTGCCACAGCTAGAAAGCATGAATTGGATCTTATTCTGCTCAGCAGGTGCAGAAGTGGTGGAGGTGGGTCAAAGTTTCTATCTGGGTAAAGACTGGAAGATCACTTGACATGGAATTATCTTTCTAGGCCATGTGTAGCTTTCATTCTCGTGGAGACTGGGTGCAACAAGGGGCTCAAACAATGCCCCTCACTCACTATGATAATTCTCCAGGCCAGCTTGGCTGTCACTACTTGCATAATGCTTTCTCTTTTGGATCGTGTTTTCTCTATGAATCCCAGTCTATGGAGCCTTCCACCTTTCCTTGTTTCTTTTTTGGCTCTCCTTCCAGCTCCTTTTATTTCCTTGGGAAGAAATCCACTAGCCTATTATAACAGAGCCCACATCAATAATTGTGGAAATAAGACATGTTTTCAGTTTTTTTTTAGTTATACTTTAAGTTCTGGGATACACATGCAGAATATGCAGGTTTCTTACATAGGTATACATGTGCCATGGTGGTTTGCTGCACCCATTCTCCAATCATCTACATTAGCTATTTCTCCTAATGCTATCCCTCCCCTTGTCCCCCACCTTCTGACAGGCCTCAATGTGTGATGTTCCCCTCCCTGCATCCCTGTTTTCTCATTGTTCAACTCCCACTTATGAGTGAGAACATGAGGTGTTTCGTTTTCTGTTCCTGTGTTCATTTACTGAGAATGATGGTTTCCAGCTTCATCCATGTCCTTGCAAAAGACATAAACTGATTCTTTTTTATGGCTGCACAGTATTCCATGGTGTATATGTGCCACACTTTCTTTATCCAGTCTATCATTGATGGACATTTGGGTTGGTTCCAAGTCTTTGCTATTGTGAATAGTGCTGCAATAAACATATTTGTGCATGTGTCTTTATAGTAGAATGATGTATACTCCTTTAAGTGTATACCCAGTAATGGAAATTGCTAGGTCAAATGGTATTTCTGGTTCTAGATCGTTGAGGAATCGCCACACTGTTTTACACAATGGTTGAACTAATTTACACTCCTACCAACAGTGTAAAAGCGGTCCTATTTCTCCACATCCTCTCCAGCATCTGTTGTTTCCTGACTTTTTAACAATCGTCATTCTATCTGGTGTGAGATGGTATCTCATTGTGGTTTTGATATGCATTTATCTAATGACTGGTGATGATGAGCTTTTATTTATATGTTTGTTGGCCACATAACTGTCTTCTTTTGAAAAGTGTCTGTTATATCCTTCATCCACTTTTTGATGGGGTTGTTTCATTTTTTCTTGTAAATTTGTTTAAGTTCCTTGTTTAAGTTCCTGTGTTTAAGTTTCTTGTAAATTTGTTTAAGTTCCTTGTAGATTCTGGATATTAGACTTTTGTCAGATGGGTAACTTGCAAAAATTTTCTCCCATTCTGTAGGTTGCCTGTTCACTCTGATGATAGTTTATTTTTCTGTGCAGAAGCTCTTTAGTTTATTTAGATCCCACTTGTCAATTTTGGCTTTTGTTGACATTGCTTTTGGTGTTTTAGTCATGAAGTCTTTTCCCATCCCTATGTCCTGAATAGTATTGCCTATGTTTTCTTCTAGGGTTTTTATGGTTTCAGGTCTTACATAAGTCTTTAATCCATCTTGAGTTAATTTTTGTGTAAGGTGTGAGGAAAGGGTACAGTTTCAGTTTTCTGCGTATAGCTAGCCAGTTTTCCCAACAACATTCATTAAATAGGGAATCCTTTCCCCATTGATTGTTTTTGTCAGGTTTGTCAAAGATCAGATAGTTGTAGATGTGTGGGGTTATTTCTGAAGCCTCTGTTTTCTTCCATTGGTCTATATATTTTTTGGTACTAGTACCATGCTGCTTTGGTTACTGTAGCCTTGTAATATAGTTTGAAGTCAGGTAGCTTGGTACCTCCAGCTTTGTTCTTTTTGCTTAGGATTGTCTTGGCTATATGGGCTCTTTTTTGGTTCCACATGAAATTTAAAGTAGTTTTTTCTAATTCTGTGAAGAAAGTCAATGTTAGCTTGATGGAAATAGCACTGAATGTATATATTACTTTGGGCAGTATGGCCATTTTCATGATATTGATTCTTCCTATCCATGAGCATGGAATGTTTTTCCATTTATTTGTGTCCTCTCTTATTTCCTTGAGCAGTGGTTTTTACTTCGCCTTGAAGAGGTCTTTATGTCCCTTGTAAGTTGTATTCCTAGGTATTTTATTCTCTTTGTAGCAATTGTGAATGGGAGTTCACTCATGATTTGACTATTTGTCTAGGTGTATAGGAATGCTTCAGTTATTGCACACTGATTTCATATCCTGAGATTTTGCTAAAGTTGCTTATCAGTTTAAGGAGATTTTGGGCTAATACGATGGGGTTTTCTAAACATACAATCATGTCATCAGAGACAATTCTACTTCCTGTCTTCCTATTTGAATACTCATTATTTCTTTCTCTTTCCTGATTGCCCTGGCCAGAACTTCCAATATTATGTTGAATAGGAGTGCTGAGAAAGGGCGTCCTTGTCTTGTGCCAGTTTTCATAGGGAATGTTTCCAGCTTTCGCCCACTCGGTATGATATTGGCTGTAGGTTTGTCATAAGTAGCTCTTATTATTTTGAGATACTTTCCGTCAATACCTAGTTTTTTGAGTGTTGTTAGCATGAAGTGGTGTTGAATTTTATCAAAGGCCTTTTCTGCATCTATTTAGATAATCATGTGGTTTTTGTCATTGGTTCTGTTTAAGTGATGGGTTACGTTTATTGATTTGTGCATTTTGAACCAGGCTTTTATCCCAGGGATGAAGCCAACTTGATCATGGTGGATAAGCTTTTTGATGTGCTGCTGGATTTGATTTGTCAGCATTTTATTAAGGATTTTTGCATTGATGTTCATCAGGGATATTGGCCTGAAATATTCTTTTTTTGTGTGTGTCTCTTCCAGGTTTTGGTATCAGGATGATGCTGGTCTCATAAAATGAGTTAGGGAGGATTCTCTCTTTTTCTATTGTTTGGAATAGTTTCAAAAGGAATGGTACCAGCTTCTCTTTGTACCTCTGGTAGAATTTGGCTGTGAATCCGTCTGGTCCTGGGGTTTTTTTTTTGGTTAGTAGGCTATTAATTACTGCCTTAATTTCAGAACTTATTATTGGTCTATTCAGGGATTTGACTTCTTCCTAGTTTAGTCTTGGGAGGGTGCATGTGTCCAGGAATTTATCCATTTCTTCTAGATTTTCTAGTTTATTTGTGTAAAGGTTTTTACAGTATTCTCTGATGGTAGTTTGTATTTCTGTGGGATCAGTGATGATATCCCCTTTATCATTTTTCTTTTTTTTTTTTTTTTTTTTTAATTTATTTATTATTATTATACTTTAAGTTGTAGGGTACATGTGCATAACGTGCAGGTTTGTTACATATGTATACTTGTGCCATGTTGCTGTGCTGCACCCATCAACTCGTCATTCACATCAGGTATAACTCCCAATGCAATCCCTCCCCCCTCCCCCTTCCCCATGATAGGCCCCAGTGTGTGATGTTCCCCTTCCTGAGTCCGAGTGATCTCATTGTTCAGTTCCCACCTATGAGTGAGAACATGCGGTGTTTGGTTTTCTGTTCTTGTGATAGTTTGCTAAGAATGATGGATTCCAGCTGCATCCAAGTCCCTACAAAGGACTCAAACTCATCCTTTTTTATGGCTGCATAGTATTCCATGGTGTATATGTGCCACATTTTCTTAATCCAATCTGTCACTGATGGACATTTGGGTTGATTCCAAGTCTTTGCTATTGTGAATAGTGCTGCAATAAACATACGTGTGCATGTGTCTTTATAGCAGCATAATTTATAATCCTTTGGGTATATACCCAGTAATGGGATGGCTGGGTCATATGGTACATCTAGTTCTAGATCCTTGAGGAATCGCCATACTGTTTTCCATAATGGTTGAACTAGTTTACAATCCCACCAACAGTGTAAAAGTGTTCCTATTTCTCCACATCCTCTCCAGCACCTGTTGTTTCCTGACTTTTTAATGATTGCCATTCTAACTGGTGTGAGATGGTATCTCATTGTGGTTTTGATTTGCATTTCTCTGATGGCCAGTGATGATGAGCATTTTTTCATGTGTCTGTTGGCTGTATGAATGTCTTCTTTTGAGAAATGTCTGTTCATGTCCTTTGCCCACTTTTTGATGGGGTTGTTTGTTTTTTTCTTGTAAATTTGTTTGAGTTCTTTGTAGGTTCTGGATATTAGCCCTTTGTCAGATGAGTAGATTGCAAAAATTTTCTCCCATTCTGTAGGTTGCCTGTTCACTCTGATGGTAGTGTCTTTTGCTGTGCAGAAGCTCTTTAGTTTAATGAGATCCCATTTGTCAATTTTGGCTTTTGCTGCCGTTGCTTTTGGTGTTTTAGACATGAAATCTTTGCCCATGCCTATGTCCTGAATGGTACTACCTAGGTTTTCCTCTAGGATTTTTATGGTATTAGGTCTAACATTTAAGTCTCTAATCCATCTTGAATTAATTTTCGTATAAGGAGTAAGGAAAGGATCCAGTTTCAGCTTTCTACTTATGGCTAGCCAATTTTCCCAGCACCATTTATTAAATAGGGAATCCTTTCCCCATTTCTTGTTTCTCTCAGGTTTGTCAAAGATCAAATGGCTGTAGATGTGTGGTATTATTTCTGAGGACTCTGTTCTGTTCCATTGGTCTATATCTCTGTTTTGGTACCAGTACCATGCTGTTTTGGTTACTGTAGCCTTGTAGTATAGTTTGAAGTCAGGTAGCGTGATGCCTCCAGCTTTGTTCTTTTGACTTAGGATTGTCTTGGAGATGCGGGCTCTTTTTTGGTTCCATATGAACTTTAAAGCAGTTTTTTCCAATTCTGTGAAGAAACTCATTGGTAGCTTGATGGGGATGGCATTGAATCTATAAATTACCTTGGGCAGTATGGCCATTTTCACAATATTGATTCTTCCTATCCATGAGCATGGTATGTTCTTCCATTTGTTTGTGTCCTCTTTGATTTCACTGAGCAGTGGTTTGTAGTTCTCCTTGAAGAGGTCCTTTACATCCCTTGTAAGTTGGATTCCTAGGTATTTGATTCTCTTTGAAGCAATTGTGAATGGAAGTTCATTCCTGATTTGGCTCTCTGTTTGTCTGTTACTGGTGTATAAGAATGCTTGTGATTTTTGCACATTAATTTTGTATCCTGAGACTTTGCTGAAGTTGCTTATCAGCTTAAGGAGATTTTGGGCTGAGACAATGGGGTTTTCTAAATATACAATCATGTCATCTGCAAACAGGGACAATTTGACTTCTTCTTTTCCTAACTGAATACCCTTGATTTCTTTCTCTTGCCTGATTGCCCTAGCCAGAACTTCCAACACTATGTTGAATAGGAGTGGTGAGAGAGGGCATCCCTGTCTTGTGCCAGTTTTCAAAGGGAATTTTTCCAGTTTTTGCCCATTCAGTATGATATTGGCTGTGGGTTTGTCATAAATAGCTCTTATTATTTTGAGGTATGTTCCATCAATACCGAATTTATTGAGCGTTTTTAGCATGAAGGGCTGTTGAATTTTGTCAAAAGCCTTTTCTGCATCAATTGAGATAATCATGTGGTTCTTGTCTTTGGTTCTGTTTATATGCTGGATTATGTTTATTGATTTGCGAATGTTGAACCAGCCTTGCATCCCAGGGATGAAGCCCACTTGATCATGGTGGATAAGCTTTTTGATGTGTTGCTGAATCCGGTTTGCCAGTATTTTATTGAGGATTTTTGCATCGATGTTCATCAGGGATATTGGTCTAAAATTCTCTTTTTTTGTTGTGTCTCTGCCAGGCTTTGGTATCAGTATGATGTTGGCCTCATAAAATGAGTTAGGGAGGATTCCCTCTTTTTCTATTGATTGGAATAGTTTCAGAAGGAATGGTACCAACTCCTCTTTGTACCTCTGGTAGAATTCAGCTGTGAATCCATCTGGTCCTGGACTTTTTTTGGTTGGTAGGCTATTAATTGTTGCCTCAATTTCAGAGCCTGCTATTGGTCTATTCAGGGATTCAACTTCTTCCTGGTTTAGTCTTGGAAGAGTGTAAGTGTCCAGGAAATTATCCATTTCTTCTAGATTTTCCAGTTTATTTGCGTAGAGGTGTTTATAGTATTCTCTGATGGTAGTTTGTATTTCTGTGGGGTCGGTGGTGATATCCCCTTGATCATTTTTAATTGCGTTGATTTGATTCTTCTCTCTTTTCTTCTTTATTAGTCTGGCTAGTGGTCTGTCAATTTTGTTGATCTTTTCAAAAAACCAACTCCTGGATTCATTGATTTTTTGGAGGGTTTTTTGTGTTTCTATCTCCTTCAGTTCTGCTCTGATCTTAGTTATTTCTTGCCTTCTGCTAGCTTTCGAATGTGTTTGCTCTTGCTTCTCTAGTTCTTTTACTTGCGATGTTAGAGTGTCAATTTTACATCTTTCCTGCTTTCTCTTGTGGGCATTTAGTGCTATAAATTTCCCTCTACACACTGCTTTAAATGTGTCCCAGAGATTCTGGTATGTTGTATCTTTGTTCTCATTGGTTTCAAAGAACATCTTTATTTCTGCCTTCATTTCGTTATGTACCCAGTAGTCATTCAGGAGCAGGTTGTTCAGTTTCCATGTAGTTGAGCGGTTTTGATTGAGTTTCTTAGTCCTGAGTTCTAGTTTGATTGCACTGTGGTCTGAGAGACAGTTTGTTATAATTTCTGTTCTTGTACATTTGCTGAGGAGTGCTTTACTTCCAATTACGTGGTCAATTTTGGAGTAAGTATGATGTGGTGCTGAGAAGAATGTATATTCTGTTGATTTGGGGTGGAGAGTTCTATAGATGTCTATTAGGTCTGCTTGCTGCAGAGATGAGTTCAATTCCTGGATATCCTTGTTAACTTTCTGTCTCGTTGATCTGTCTAATGTTGACAGTGGAGTGTTGAAGTCTCCCATTATTATTGTATGGGAGTCTAAGTCTCTTTGTAAGTCTCTAAGGACTTGCTTTATGAATCTGGGTGCTCCTGTATTGGGTGCATATATATTTAGGATAGTTAGCTCTTCCTGTTGAATTGATCCCTTTACCATTATGTAATGGCCTTCTTTGTCTCTTTTGATCTTTGATGGTTTAAAGTCTGTTTTATCAGAGACTAGTATTGCAACCCCTGCTTTTTTTTGTTCTCCATTTGCTTGGTTAATCTTCCTCCATCCCTTTATTTTGAGCCTATGTATGTCTCTGCGTGTGAGATGGGTCTCCTGAATACAGCAGACTGATGGGTCTTGACTCTTTATCCAGTTTGCCAGTCTGTGTCTTTTAATTGGAGCATTTAGTCCATTTACATTTAAGGTTAATATTGTTATGTGTGAACTTGATCCTGCCATTATGATATTAACTGGTTATTTTGCTCATTAGTTGATGCAGTTTCTTCCTAGCCTCAATGGTCTTTACATTTTGGCATGTTTTTGCAATGGCTGGTACCGGTTGTTCCTTTCCATGTTTAGTGCTTCCTTCAGGATCTCTTGTAAGGCAGGCCTAGTGGTGACAAAATCTCTAAGCGTTTGCTTGTCTGTAAAGGATTTTATTTCTCCTTCACTTATGAAACTTAGTTTGGCTGGATATGAAATTCTGGGTTTAAAATTCTTTTATTTAAGAATGTTGAATATTGGCCCCCACTCTCTTCTGGCTTGTAGAGTTTCTGCTGAGAGATCTGCTGTTAGTCTGATGGGCTTCCCTTTGTGGGTAACCCGACCTTTCTCTCTGGCTGCCCTTAAGATTTTTTCCTTCATTTCAACTTTGGTGAATCTGGCAATTATGTGTCTTGGAGTTGCTCTTCTCGAGGAGTATCTTTGTGGCGTTCTCTGTATTTCCTGGATTTGAATGTTGGCCTGCCCTACTAGGTTGGGGAAGTTCTCCTGGATGATATCCTGAAGAGTGTTTTCCAACTTGGTTCCATTTTCCCCCTCACTTTCAGGCACCCCAATCAGACGTAGATTTGGTCTTTTTACATAATCCCATACTTCTTGCAAGCTTTGTTCGTTTCTTTTTCTTCTTTTTTCTTTTGGTTTCTCTTCTCGCTTCATTTCATTCATTTGATCCTCAATCGCTGATACTCTTTCTTCCAGTTGATCGAGTCGGTTACTGAAGCTTGTGCATTTGTCACGTATTTCTCGTGTCATGGTTTTCATCTCTTTCATTTCGTTTAGGACCTTCTCTGCATTAATTACTCTAGCCATCAATTCTTCCACTTTTTTTTCAAGATTTTTAGTTTCTTTGCGCTGGGTACGTAATTCCTCCTTTAGCTCTGAGAAATTTGATGGACTGAAGCCTTCTTCTCTCATCTCGTCAAAGTCATTCTCCATCCAGCTTTGATCCGTTGCTGGCGATGAGCTGCGCTCCTTTGCCGGGGGAGATGCGCTCTTATTTTTTGAATTTCCAGCTTTTCTGCCCTGCTTTTTCCCCATCTTTGTGGTTTTATCTGCCTCTGGTCTTTGATGATGGTGATGTACTGATGGGGTTTTGGTGTAGGTGTCCTTCCTGTTTGATAGTTTTCCTTCTAACAGTCAGGACCCTCAGCTGTAGGTCTGTTGGAGATTGCTTGAGGTCCACTCCAGACCCTGTTTGCCTGGGTATCAGCAGCAGAGGCTGCAGAAGATAGAATATTTCTGAACAGCGAGTGTACCTGTCTGATTCTTGCTTTGGAAGCTTCCTCTCAGGGGTGTACTCCTCCCTGTGAGGTGTGGGGTGTCAGACTGCCCCTAGTGGGGGATGTCTCCCAGTTAGGCTACTCAGGGGTCAGGGACCCGCTTGAGCAGGGAGTCTGTCCCTTCTCAGACCTCAACCTCTGTGTTGGGAGATCCACTGCTCTCTTCAAAGCTGTCAGACAGAGTCGTTTGCGTCTGTGCAGAGGTGTCTGTGTGTCTTAGTTTACTGTGCCCTGTCCCCAGAGGTGGAGTCTACAGAGACAGGCAGGTTTCCTTGAGCTGCTGTGAGCTCCACCCAGTTCGAGCTTCCCAGCAGCTTTGTTTACCTACTTAAGCCTCAGCAATGGTGGGCGCCCCTCCCCCAGCCTCGCTGCTGCCTTGCCGGTAGATCACAGACTGCTGCGCTAGCAACGAGGGAGGCTCCGTGGGTGTGGGACCCTCCCGGCCAGGTGTGGGATATGATCTCCTGGTGTGCCTGTTTCGTAAAGCGCAGTATTGGGGTGGGAGTTACCCGATTTTCCAGGTGTTGTGTGTCTCAGTTCCCCTGGCTAGGAAAAGGGACTCCCTTCCCCCTTGCGCTTCCCAGGTGAGGCAATGCCTCGCCCTGCTTCAGCTCTCGCTGGTCGGGCTGCAGCAGCTGACCAGCTCCGATCGTCCGGCACTCCCCAGTGAGATGAACCCAGTACCTCAGTTGAAAATGCAGAAATCACCGGTCTTCTGTGTCGCTGGCGCTGGGAGTTGGAGACTGGAGCTGCTCCTATTCGGCCATCTTGCTCCGCCCCCCCCCTTTATCATTTTTCTATTGTGTCTATTTGATTCTTCTCTCTTTTCTTCTTTATTAGTCTGGCTAGCAGCCTACCTATTTTGTTAATATTTTCAAAAAACCAGCTCCTTGATTCATTGATTTTTTTGAAGGTTGTTTTGTGTCTCTGTATCCTTCAGCTCTGCCCTGATCTTAATTATTTCTTGTCTTCTGCTAGCTTTTGAATTTGTTTCCTCTTGCTTCTCTAGTTCTTTTAATCGTGATGGTGAAGTGTTGATTTTTGATCTTTCCAACATTCTCCTGAGCATGTAGTGCTATAAATTTCCCTCCAAACACTGCTTTAGCTGTGTCCCAGAAGTTCTGGTATGCTGTGTCTTTGTTCTCATTGGTTCCAAATAACTTATTTATTTCTGCCTTCATTTTGTTATTTACCCAGTAGTCATTCAGGAGCAGGTTGTCCAGTTTCCATGTAGCAGTGAGGTTTTGAGTGAGTTTCTTAATATGAGCTCTAATCTGTTTGCACTGTGGTCTGAGAGACTGCTTGTTATGATTCTGTTCTTTTGCGTTTGCTTAGGAGTGTTTTACTTCCAATTATGTGGTCAATTTTAGAATAAGTGTGATGTGGTGCTGAGAAGAATGTATATTCTGTTTATTTGTGTTGTGGAGAGTTCTGCAGATGTCTATTAGGTTCACTTGGTCCAGAGTTGAGTTCAAATCCTGAATATCCATGTTAATTTTCTGTCTTTTTGATCTGTCTAATATTGATAGTGATGTGTTAAAGTCTCCCACTATTATTGTGTGGGAATCTAAGTCTCTTTGTAGATCTCTAAGAACTTGCTTTATGAATCTGGGTGCTTCTGTATTGTGTGCATATATATTTAGGATAGTTAGCTTTTCTTGTTGTATTGATCCTTTTACTATTATGTAATGCCCTTCTTTGTCTCTTTTGCTCTTTGTTGGTTTGAAGTCTGTTTTATCAGAGACTAGGATTGCAACCCCTGCTTTTTTTTTGCTTTCCATTTGCTTGGTAAATCTTCCTCCATCCCTTTATTTTGAGCCCATGTGGGTTTTTGGACATGAGATGGGTCTCCTGAATACAGCACATTGATGGGTCTTGACTCTTTATCCAATTTGCCAGTCTGTGTCTTTTAATTGGGGCATTTAGTCTATTTACACTTAAGGTTAATATTTTTATGTGTGAATTTGATCCTGTCTTTATGATGCTAGTTGCTTATTTTTCCTGTTAGTTGATGAAGTTTCTTCATAGTGTTGATGGTCTTTACAATTTGGTATGTTTTTGCAGTGGCTGGTACCGGTTGTGCCTTTTCATGTTTAGTACTTCCTTCAGGAACTCTTGTAGGGCAGGCCTGGTGGTGACAAAATCTCTCAGCATTTCCTTGTCTGTAAAGGATTTTATTTCTCCTTCACTTATGAAGCTTAGTTTGGCTGGATATGAAATTCTGGGTTGAAAATTCTTTTCTTTAAGAACGTTGAATATTGGCCCCCCACTCTCTTTTGGCTTGGAGAGTTTCTGCTGAGAGATCTGCTGTTAGTCTGATGGGCTTCCCTTTGTGTGTAACTCCACCTTTCTCTCTGGCTGCCCTTAACATTTTTTCCATCATTTTGACCTTGGTGAATCTGATGATTATGTGTCTTGGGGTTGCTCTTCCTGAGAAGCAGCTTTGTGGAGTTCTTTGTGGTTCCTGAATTTGAAAGTTGGCCTGTCTTGCTAGATTGGGGAAGTTCTCCTGGATAATATCCAAAAGAATGTTTTCCAACTTGGTTCCATTCTCCCCATCACTTTCAGGTACACCAATCAAACATAAGTTTGGTCTTTTCACATAGTCCCATATTTCTTGGAGGCTTTGTTTGTTCCTTTTCATTCTTTTTTTCTCTAATCTTGTCTTCACACTTTATTTCATTAAGTTGATCTTCAATCTCTGATATCCTTTCTTCTGCTTGGTCGATTCAACTATTGATACTTATGTATGCTTCACAAAGTTCTTGTGCTTTGTTTTTCAGCTTCCTCAGGTCATTTATGTTCTTCTGTAAACCGGTTATTCTAGTTAACAATTCCTCTAACTTTTTTCAAGGTTCTTAGCTTCCTTGCATTGGGTTAGAACATGCTCCTTTAGCTTGGAGGAGTTTGTTATTACCCACCTTCTGAAGTCTACTTCTGTCAATTCTTCACACTCATTCTCTGTATAGT
Source organism: Macaca mulatta (assembly GCF_049350105.2). Classification (NCBI taxonomy): domain Eukaryota; kingdom Metazoa; phylum Chordata; class Mammalia; order Primates; family Cercopithecidae; genus Macaca; species Macaca mulatta. Next base: position 107,292,896 of record NC_133406.1, read on the forward strand.
TTTGTTCCCTTGGTGGCGAGGAGTTGTGATCCTTCGCAGGAGAAGAGACTTTCTGGTTTTTGGAATTTTCAGCCTCTTTGGGATGGGTTTTCATCATCTTTGTGGATTTATCTACCTTTGGTCTTTGATGTTGGTCACCTTCGGATGGGATTTCTGTGTGAATGTCCTTTTTGTGGATGTTGATGCTATTCCTTTGTGTTTGTTAGTTTTCCTTCTAACAATCAGGCCCCTCTGCTGCAGATCTGTTGGAGTTTACTGGAGGTCCATTCCAGGCCCTGTTTGCCTGGGTATCACCAGTGGAGGCTGCAGAACAGCAAAGATTGTTACCTGTTCCTTCCTCTGGAAACTTCATCCCAGAGCAGCACCTGCCAGATGCCAGCTGGAGCTCTCCTGTATGAGGTATCTGTCAACCTCTGCTGGGTGGTGTTTCCCAGTCAGGAGGCACCCGGGTCAGGGACCCACTTGAGGAGGTTGTCTGTCCCTTAGCAGAGCTCGATGGCTGTGCTGGGAGATCTGCTCTCTGAGCCAGCAGGCAGGGACATTTAAGTCTGATGGAGGTGTGCCCACAGCTGCCCCTTTCTTCAGGTGCTCTGACCCAGGGAGATGGGAGTTTTATCTATAAGCACCTGACTGGGGCTGCTGACTTTATTTCATAGATGCCCTGCCCAGAGAGGAGGAATCTGGAGAGGCAGTCTGGCTATAGTGGCTTTGCCAGGCTGCAATGGGTTCTGCCCAGTCTGAACTTGCTTTCTACCTCAACACTGTGAGGGGAAAACCGCCTACTCAAGTCTCAGTAATGGTGGATGCCCCTCTCTGCACCAATCTCGTTTCCCAGGTTGACTTCAGACTACTGTGCTGGCGGTAAGAATTTCCAGCCAGTGGATCTTAGCTTGCTGGGCTCCATGGGGGTAGGACCCACTGAGCAAGACCTCTTGGCCCCCTGGCTTCAGCCCCCTTTCCAGGGGAGTGAATGGTTCCGTCTCGCTGGGGTTCCAGGCACCCACTGGGATACGAGAAAAACTTCCTGCATATAACTTGGTGTCTGCTCAAATGTCCACCCAGTTTTGTGCTTGAAACCCAGGGCCTTGATGGTGTAGGCACCCAAGGGAATCTCCTGGTCTGCAGGTTGCCAAAACCATAAGAAAAGCATAGTATCTGGGCCAGATAGTGCTGTCCCTCACGACACAGTCCCTCACAGCTTCCCTTGACTAGGGAAGGGAGTTCCCCAACCCCTTGCACTTCACGTATGAGGCGATGCCCCACCCTGCTTCTGCTCGCCCTCTGTGGGCTGCACCCACTGTCTAACCAGTCCCAGTGAGATGAACGGGATACCTCAGTTGGAAATGCAGAAATCTCTTGCCTTCTGCATTGGTCTCGCTGGGAACTGCAGACTGGACCTATTCCTATTCGGCCATCTTGCCTGGAACCATGTTTTCAGTTCTTATAGGTCAGTCCTTCCATTACAGAAAATAAAAAATAAGACTAAATATACATATGTGTAGATAAGTAATTGTATATTGTCATATTTTATGTATTTTTATGTTCTTCTTTACTATACTACTCTTCTTCTAGGGGAAGGAGGCTTGAAAAGGAATGATTAAAGAACCAGGCCCAAGGAACGTTAACCCACCCATTAATCAGTAATAACATGGATCTTCGAGTAAAGACTGGTCAGATAGTAATTTGACATGAATCAGAAGTTAATACCTTCCCTAGGTTTGAGGCGTCTAGATTTCACTACTTCACACATAAGGACTATCCCGTGATGCCTATGAATTAAATTTAGAAATCCAAGTTTTTGCTTCTTACTGTGAATGTTAATTAAACCTCAAAGAAAGCTCTAAAACCACTCCCTCAATGCCTTTAAAAGCCCTATGGGGCAGCCTCTAAACTGGGTGCTGGGAAGGTGTGGGCTTCAGTGAGGACCCAGGAAAGCTGCATCTTGCTCCTGGTGTGATAGGCCCAAAGCTTACATCAGGCCCTCTGCCTTGGTGGGTGCTTCATTCTTTATCTGTTGGCTTTTGGCATTAGGTTCTCCAAGGTTTTTCAGAGGTACGAGGGTTGTGGTTGTTACTAGATGTCTCAAGGTACCTGAGAGGGCTTGGGGATGGTTGAGGGGCACAATTAAGAGAATGGAAAGGGTATGCCAGATAAGAAATGTGGGTAAGTGATTTATTGTTCTTCTAGGCACGTAGGTATCTGAAAAGGAACACGACTGAATAATCAGAGGAATCTAATGTTTCCTCCTTGCACTCTTTTTCCTACACACCTGGTTGAGGAAGTCTTTTCTGCCGAAATTAGAGCAAAGCCTTCTTGCATACATAGCAAAACTTTGTTTTAGGCCAGTTGAAACCCAGGCCTCATTCATAGCATGCCCCCATTCTTTGCAGCCAAGGCCTAACCTCATCCTCACAGTTTTGCCAATTCCACAAATGTTTATCAAATGCCTGTTAAATGGCAAGTATACTCCTCTGCATACATGCCTAATACAATTTTAAAAATGTGTACAAAGGTCTTACTTCTGAAGGCTGAATAAAATTCTTACATGTTACTAGATGGGCTCCGTTGAGATCTAAACAGTTTTACAAAATCCTATTTATATGTAAGCAGTTTATTGATCACTTACACTGTTGGATGAATGTAAACAGTTTGATTTTTTGTTGTTGTTGTTGTTCAGCTTCTGTTTCCAACCATTCTCTGTAAAATTTCTATTTCCTGCCTCTTACTCCCATTTTGGGCAGATCCCATAATGTTTCCTTCTCTTTCAATTATTACAAGTTGAGATTTCCCTCTCCCAACTCTCTCTGCTGGCCTTGTCAATGGCTAGATTTGTAGCCTGCAAGAGAGGAAAACCAGTGGGAATAATGGCTTGTTCTTTTGATTTTCTTCCTATGCCAGCTATTTGTATTGGGGGCAGGGATGAGAAATGTGAGGTCTACTATTTATCTATCTTCCTCTCCTACTTAAGCAGCTTTTGAAAGTGTGATTGAGGGAAGTGGTAGACTGGCTTTGAAATTTCTCCGCTGCGTCATGACATACTTCCTGGAGGTGTTGAGGTAAGTAAGGAGATGGACAGAGAAAATGGTCTGTTAATTCAATTAGCAACCTTGTTTGCAGTCTCCTAGGAGTGGTTACCATGGCTTCTCTGGCTGTCATTGACAAGTTCTGTGTGGGGCAGGCCTAAATGTCAGCTCTGGCACATGCATGGGTTTTTGTGGAGGGCCCCACAAAGCCTCCCAGAGAGCCCTTTGACATGGGCATGCAGAGTTGCTTGCCCCTGTCCCCTTCTCCCACCCCACCTCCAGGAGACACATGCAATCTCTTGCTGCTAGACACCTTTGCAGACTGCCTTTGGGTGGACAACCTGCAAGTTATCTCAAGCCAACACACTCTGCAGCGCCCATTCGATCCCAAGAAACTCATATGTTCTCGTGATAGCCTCTACCCTTTGTTCTGACCACCACCTCTTCACCTTGTTGGTGAAAGAAAGATCCTAACCCTTCATAGTACAAGATGGCCAAGCTCAACATTTGGCACTGGGCAGATGAGACTGGCAGTTTATTAGTCATACAGATTCACAGCCTGGGGAAGAAGAACATCACATGCCCTGCAGGACCACATGAAGTTGTACCCAGGAACAGAGTAAACCAGAAGGGGCTATGGGAGGAAGGCTTTGTATTTGCAAGGGGGTGAGGTGACTGTTGATTCCCATAGGAAGATATGATTGCCCTGTTTGAATAATTTTAAACCTGGCAGAAGAGTTAAGTTGGGGACTATGGAGGGAGTAGCCAATCCAGCTAATAGAGGAATGAGCTGGATGGGGAACCTTTCCTGCTGGGTGGGAGATGTATTTGGCAAGAGCCAGGGACTCAGGTTTGAGCCTTTGGGGCTTGTGAGGCTCAAAGACATCAAGACATCACATGGAATTTCAGGCCCTAAGGTACACCTGGATATCTTTCCTTGACTCACTTTCTACTTGCCTTTTGGGTCCAGGATAAGATCATTGAGTTTGCTGCCCAGGAAGTCATCTATCAAGGAAGTGAGATGCCAGTAAGCTTTTTGCAGCCTTGCCCCTTTCTATAAGTAATGTTTCTTTTTAGGGAAATGAAAGGATGGAGTGGGTAGAAATCTCCTATGACCACAATTTCACCTCTAATTTCACCTCTTATTTCATTGCGGGGAGGGACTAGAAGGAAGATGATATGGTTTGGCTGTGTCACTACCCAAATCTCACCTTGAATTATAGCTCCCATAATTCCTATGTATTGTGGGAGAGACCTAGTGGGAGATAATTGAATCAAAGGGGCAGTTTCCCCCATACTGTTCCCGTGGTAGTGAATAAGTCTCATGAGATCTCATGAGATCTGATGGTTTTATAAGGGGCTTCCCCTTTTGCTTGGCTCGTATTCTCTCTTATCTGCTACCATGTAAGACGTGCCTTTTGCCTTCCACCATGATTGTGAGGCCTCCCCAGCCACGTGGAACTGCGAGTCCATTAAATCTCTTTTTCTTTATAAATTACCCAGTCTCAGGTATGTCTTTATCAGCAGGGTGAAAATGGACTAATACAGAAAACAAGCCTGTGGTTTTGATTGAGAGTAGTAATAAGGCTGGCTCTGGTGTTCTTTAACGAAGTCTGAAGGAGGTGTCAGGCCCTAAATGTTAGTGACCATCTTTAAAGTGGGTCTTCTTTTCAGATAGGGCTTTCATTCTGAGATAACAAGAAGAACCTAACTGAGTATTCTGTCACACATGTTCCTTGAAGGTCTGGCCTCCTGGCAAGACACCTCCAAAGGCAACTGGGCCCTGGAGGGGAGGGGCCCCTGGTCCTGAGGAGCTTCCAAACTTCCTTTGTCATCTTAAGGTTTAAGGTATCACAGCGTTTTCTTTTTTTTTTTTTTTTTTTTGAATTTTCCATGTTTCTTTTTTTTTAAATTTTTTTATTTTTTATTATTATACTTTAAGTTCTAGGGTACATGTGCATAACGTGCAGGTTTGTTACATATGTATACTTGTGCCATGTTGCTGTGCTGCACCCGTCAACTCGTCAGCACCCATCAACTCATCATTTACATCAGGTATAACTCCCAATGCAATCCCTCCCCCCTCCCCGCTCCCCATGATAGGCCCCGGTGTGTGATGTTCCCCTTCCCGAGTCCAAGTGATCTCATTGTTCAGTTCCCACCTATGAGTGAGAACATGCGGTGTTTGGTTTTCTGTTCTTGTGATAGTTTGCTAAGAATGATGGTTTCCAGCTGAATCCATGTCCCTACAAAGGACACAAACTCATCCTTTTTTATGGCTGCATAGTATTCCATGGTGTATATGTGCCACATTTTCTTAATCCTGTCTGTCACTGATGGACATTTGGGTTGATTCCAAGTCTTTGCTATTGTGAATAGTGCCGCAATGAACATACGTGTGCATGTGTCTTTATAGCAGCATGATTTATAATCCTTTGGGTATATACCCAGTAATGGGATGGCTGGGTCATATGGTACATCTAGTTCTAGATCCTTGAGGAATCGCCATACTGTTTTCCATAATGGTTGAACTAGTTTGCAATCCCACCAACAGTGTAAAAGTGTTCCTATTTCTCCACATCCTCTCCAGCACCTGTTGTTTCCTGACTTTTGAATGATTGCCATTCTAACTGGTGTGAGATGGTATCTCATTGTGGTTTTGATTTGCATTTCTCTGATGGCCAGTGATGATGAGCATTTTTTCATGTGTCTGTTGGCTGTATGAATGTCTTCTTTTGAGAAATGTCTGTTCATATCCTTTGCCCACTTTTTGATGGGGTTGTTTGTTTTTTTCTTGTAAATTTGTTTGAGTTCTTTGTAGGTTCTGGATATTAGCCCTTTGTCAGATGAGTAGATTGCAAAAATTTTTTCCCATTCTGTAGTTTGCCTGTTCACTCTGATGGTAGTTTCTTTTGCAGGGTATCACAGCTTTTTCATACCCTCTTAATCACATTCCAGACTATTCACAAGGATGGGAATAGAGTTCAGAAAGATTCATGTTTAAATTTCTGTGCTGAAACATCCAAGATACTGGGACAGGACTGTGAGGATAGTATTTTAATTTCCTGGCCACAGCATAATGGGATGAATAAGGTCTGCCATCTGCTCCCACCCCATGAATGTTGACATGAGGGTTTCTGCCTGGCAGCTTACCTAGAACATCCTGCTGTTCTTCTGTTCCCTTTCATTTGTATCTTCCACTTTGGAGAGAACAAGCACTGTAAGGATGGTGGTGGTGGTGGTAGTGGTGGTGGTGGTGGTGGTGGTGGTGGTGGTGTAAGACACAGCTGGACCCCCACTTATGCACTTGGACAGTACATGTGTGGTGGACAGAGACCTCTAGCTACACTGACCTGACTTCTTTGTGGCCCCATGGTACGAAAATTATGGAGGAAGAGGGTTGGAAGAAGAGTGGACAATTTTCATCTTCTGCACAATAGCTGCTGGATCCCAGATCCAACTCAAGGTAAATCTGAGAGTCTTAATTGTCCCCTGCTCCCACTCCCACATTCCAATGGACATTAGAGATTCAGTCATTGAAGACCTTGGAACCTGGTGCAGAGAATTCTCCTCCTCCCCACACCTTGCTTTCCTGACAGGTTTTTCATTGTCAGGGCTACCCTCACATTCCTGTGCAGCATTCCATCACATCAGCCACTCCTCAGCATTCACCCTATGTAGACTTCTCTCCTTCTCCACATCCTCCCTGGGTGAACCCATTCATTCCCATTTCAAAAATGGCTATCTGTGTACTTCTGATTCCTACAGCTACTTCTCTAGCTCAGACTACTATCCTGAATTCTAGATCCATATATCTAGCTGCTTCCTTGATCTCTCCACTTGAATTACTCACAGATATCTCAACCTCAAAAGTCCAAAAATTAAACTTATTATCTTTTTTTACACCCTGACTTGCTTCTCTTCCAGTGTTCCTTGTATTGGTTGAGGACACTGCTGTTCACCCCATTGCCTATGTCAGAAATAATCAGGATCATATTTGGCTCCATTACCTCTCACACTGAATCCATCACCAGGAAATGTCAATCTTGCCTCCCACAGATTTCTTAAATCTGTCAATTTATCTTCATCAGCACAGCTTCCACCTGGCCCAGCCTACCAACACCTGTCTTTGTATTTCCGCTGTAGATTCCCAATCAGTCTTCCTGCCAGTCTTGCCCCCTTATAATCCATTTCTCCCCTCCAGGAGCAGGGTGAGCCTTCTGAATTACATTAAATCATACCATTGCTTTACTTAAAGTCACATAAATGTTCTTCATTATCTTTAGAGTGCACACTCTGTAGTATGGGTTTGAAGTTCTTTATCACGTGACTACTACTGTCTTTCTTCTTTGCTATTCTATCAATACTCCATGAATGTTATACCCCAGATCTATTAAACTTTTTGTAATTAATTTGTTTACACGCCTTTGCATTGCTAATTCTTCTGCCTGGAATATACTTTCGATCTTTCTTTCCTAGACCCTTCTGCCAATATTTCATCCAGCTGATTCCTACTAAATCTTCAGATTTTAAGCTTAAACTCTACTTTCTCTGGTAGCTCTTCCTCGACCCCTTTATTTGGTTAGAACCCACCAATGTGGGTTCTCACAGCATTCCATATTTCCCCGTCATAGGATTTATCACACTTTATCATAACTACTTGCTTAATTTTTGGACTCTCATGTGCTTCTCTATTAGCACATGAAGGCATGGGTTGTGATGTCTTAATCATTACTAGTGTCTGGCATGGTGTCCGCATGCAATATAATTTTGATAAATGGGTTTGTGATAGTATGTAGATTTTTGTATAGACCCAAATATTCATGTGGAGATTTATTATCTGTTTTCGACAAGTCCTGTGAAATAGTGGGAGAGTGGAGTACAGAATTTGACGTCAGGCAGACGGCTTTACTACTTTGAACTACCTGGTACTTTACTTAACCCTGCCAAACTCCATATATAAAAATGGGAATAATGATACCTACCTTTCTAGGTGCTATCGCTACCCCATCAAAAAATCTGGAAATAAATGCATAAAGAGGTTAGAACATCCAGTGAGTGGCAGAGGCAAAATTAGAACCCAGGCAATCTGATTGGAAATCCTTCTTCATCTCTAGGCAGTGCTATCCCCAAGGGTGCTACTTTACAGGTAGTTGTATATACTTTTCATCTGCTTTTTCTCCTCTCTCACAATTTGGAAATAGCAGATAAGAAAGGATACTGTGAGCTCTTCAAAGCAAGGGAAAGCCCTATCATCCTGAGAACCTGGTTGCCTCACAGCACTGGAGAAAAATGATGGTCATTGTCAGCACGCTTAACCATCAAGAAGAAGCTATAGATGTGTACATTTCAATTTTGTGCTTAATAAGTTTATGGAGGTGTATCTTATGCCAAGAACCGTCCTAGCATTGAAGATACAGAAAGCAGTTCTGTCGAGGGGTTGACTGTGTGGTAAGGGAGGCAGACTAGGAAATAGGCAATTTTGATACATGGTCAGGGAGGAGACAATCTTAGAATGGTGTGGATGCTTATGAAAGGAACATCTAATAAATTATTTAGGGAAGACTTTTTGGTGGAAGTGATGTCCAAGATGAGACCAGAGTGACTAAAAGTTGGGAAGCATATTCTGTCTTTCAAAAAGATTAACGATAAGAGATGGTGGTGATATAGTGGAAAATACCTTTTGAAGTTGGTTGGTGAATGTTGCTATCAGTTCTAGTTCTGTCAGTTACCAACTGTGTGACTTGAAGCAAGTCAGGTAATGTTTCTACCATGAACCTAAAAAGTTAATGGTAGAAACTATGCATATTTTATAACAATGAAACAATAAAACAATAAAAATACATATTTCATCAGGTTACTATAAGGATCAAATAGGACATTATATTTGAAGACTCTTGTGAAGTGCCAAGTACTATAAAATTGAAGTTTTAAGTGAAATAATGTACACAACTACAATTTCACATGATATCTGCTCTGTAGTAAACCCTCAATAAGTGGTAATTGTCTTCTGCTTTATGTTACATTGCTTTGCTGCTTTGCAATTCCTGTTTTCTTCAGAAATGAGTTAATGAAAAGTGATATTCATCTGGTATCTATCCTCAGAGTCATCTCCTTGTTTCCTCCTCTCCTCTGTCATTTTCCAGAGCTAGTTGCTTCCCTCAATCAGGCTATTATTATTATTATTATTATACTTTAAGTTCTAGGGTACATGTGCATAATGTGCAGGTTTGTTACATATGTATACTTGTGCCATGTTGCTGTGCTGCACCCATCAACTCGTCAGCACCCATCAACTCGTCATTTACATCAGGTATAACTCCCAATGCAATTCCTCCCCCTCCCCCCTCCCCATGATAGGACCTGGTGTGTGATGTTCCCCTTCCTGAATCCAAGTGATCCATTGTTCAGTTCCCACCTATGAGTGAGAACATGCGGTGTTTGGTTTTCTGTTCTTGTGATAGTTTGCTTAGAATGATGGTTTCCAGCTGCATCCATGTCCCTACAAAGGACACAAACTCATCCTTTTTTATGGCTGCATAGTATTCCATGGTGTATATGTGCCACATTTTCTTAATCCAGTCTGTCACTGATGGACATTTGGGTTGATTCCAAGTCTTTGCTATTGTGAATAGTGCCGCAATAAACATACGTGTGCATGCGTCTTTATAGCAGCATGATTTATAATCCTTTGGGTATATACCCAGTAATGGGATGGCTGGGTCTTTGACAAACCTGAGAGAAACAAGAAATGAGGAAGGGATTCCCTATTTAATAAATGGTGCTGGGAAAATTGGCTAGCCATAAGTAGAAAGCTGAAACTGGATCCTTTCCTTATTCCTTATACGAAAATAATTCAAGATGGATTAGAGACTTAAATGTTAGACCTAATACCATAAAAACCCTAGAGGAAAACCTAGGTAGTACCATTCAGGACATAGGCATGGGCAAAGACTTCATGTCTAAAACACCAAAAGCAACAGCAGCAAAAGCCAAAATTGACAAATGGGATCTAATTAAACTAAAGAGCTTCTGCACAGCAAAAGAAACTACCATCAGAGTGAACAGGCAACTTACAGAATGGGAGAAAATTTTTGCAATCTACTCATCTGACAAAGGGCTAATATCCAGAACCTACAAAGAACTCAAACAAATTTACAAGAAAAAAACAAACAACCCCATCAAAAAGTGGGCAAAGGATATGAACAGACACTTCTCAAAAGAAGACATTCATACAGCCAACAGACACATGAAAAAATGCTGATCATCACTGGCCATCAGAGAAATGCAAATGAAAACCACAATGAGATACCATCTCACACCAGTTAGAATGGCGATCATTAAAAAGTCAGGAAACAACAAGTGCTGGAGAGGATGTGGAGAAATAGGAACACTTTTACACTGTTGGTGGGATTGTAAACTAGTTCAACCATTATGGAAAACAGTATGGCGATTCCTCAAGGATCTAGAACCAGGCTTTTTATTGCTGGTGGTTGGTATTTTCATGTCTGTTATCTCATCTAGTCACTGTCTTCATTGCAGAAGAAATAGGAATTGGGAAATTAGGAGGTCAGAAACTTGAGGTTTTGGTCTCCAGCAACAAAGGAAACTAAGCTTTTGTTCCATTATAATTCAAAATGTAAAATTGTGGGATGATTTTCTAGTCTCATAATAAATTTGTTTGTCATGTTGCCAAAAGTAATATTAGAAGATGTCCTAATTCTTAATTGTATATGGCACATCGCTCTGTATTTAAAAACTTGTTTCTCTTTAAATGCATTTCAAAGGTTACATCCTCATATGAGTAAGAATGATTTTCTTGGTAACTCTACTCCTTTTTGTGAAAGTCTTGACTGTTTCTGGTTCTGTGTTGCTAAGGGATTCATCAGTGCAAATAACTAAGTTAACACCGGGACTGAGAGAGGTCTTAAAGCAACTGAGAAGTTGGCTCATAGAAAGGCCAGCAAAAGAGGAAGAACAGGCAGACCCGAGTGACTCTGCCACAGTGGTCGAGCTTATGGCTCTGTTTGTATTTAGGGGAGGGCCCATTGCAAAGGACACAGAAAAAAGATAGCAGGTGCTTTGGTTTGAATGTTTGTGTCCCCTTGAAAATTCATGTTGAAACTTAAACCCCAAAGTGATATCATTAAGAAGCGGGACCTTTAGAAGGTGATTAAGTCATGAAGGCAGAGCCCTTATGTATTTGACTGTTCTTGCATTGCTATAAAGAAACACCAGAGACTGAGTAATTTATAAAGAAAACACATTTAATTAGCTCATGGTTCTGCACATGGTACAGGAAGCATAACACGGACATCTGTTTCCGGGTAGGCCTCAGGAAGCTTACAATCATGGTGGGAGGTCACGGGGAAGCAGGTGTCTCACATGGTGGGAGCAGGAGCAAGAGAGTGAGGTGGGAGGTGCCATACGCTTTTAAAGGACCAGATCTTGTGAGAACTCACTATCTCAAGCACAGTGCTAAGAGGATGGTACTAAACCATTCATGAGAAACCCATCCCCATGATCCAGTCATCACCCACCAGGCCCTCCAACACCGGGGATTACATTTCAATGTGAGATTTGGGTGGGACATCCAAACCATATAACCTTATAAATGGGTTAGTGACCTTATAAAAGGGTTGGGAGTAACTAGATAGGTCCATTTTTGCCCTTCCATTGCTCCCCATGTGAGAAGCAGCATTCATCCCATCTGCAAAATGCAGCAACAAGGTGCCATCTTGGAAGTAGATACTGGGCCCTCACCAAACACTAAACCTGTTAGTGCCTTGGTCATGAACTTCCCAGATGCCAGGACTGTGGGCTCAAAATTTCTGTTGTTTATAAATTACCCACTCTTTGGTCTTTTGTTAAAGCAGCTTGAACAAACAATGACAGCAGATGTGTCTAGTTCATTAAGACACACCAAAAAGTCCAAGCATGGTCCTTGTATATAGTAGGTACTCAACCACTAAGTGAGGATTTATTGAACACCTACTCTCCAAGTGCTGTTCCATGCAGGGGGCATCATAATGAGGAAAGCAGTTCCTGATCCCAATATTCCTGTGATCCAGTGATAGAAACTAGCAAGGAAAGCACAATGAAAAAAATGTTAGACTAATGTAATTTCCCACAAATAACTTTAGGAACACTTAAGAAAGAACAACTAACTGCCTGGGTGGGAGTGAGGTAAATGATACTGCAGAAAACAGTGTGAAGTAGGATTTGTCACCGGATACCAGCCTGTGCAAAACAAATGGGTAAGGGGATTAAAAAATGCTTTTGATAACAAGTGAGGCAGAATTAAAAACATTATATTCACGAAAAGGTTCTGATGGGTGCTGAGTGAGAAAGTGAATTCAGCACTTCTGACTCTGGGATCTCTATTCTATCTACCATGTAAGACAACGTCGTATTATCAAGAAGAAATTAGAAGCACACGTGTTTGTTTTAAAAAATTGGACACATAGTTGAACTACTGTGGGTAACAGAATTAGAGACAAAGATATTTCGCCTTCAAGGTTTATGACTCATATTTTCTGCCAGCTCTTTGTGGGCTCCGCTGTGGCATTTAACTTTCGGTTGTACGAGTGGCCTGTGGTATGTCTGCTTTTGCAGCATTTAGATGTAGAGAGGATACTGGAGAAATCTTTGTCTTTGATTCCTGAACTAATGAAGGAGAATGGCTGTGTGCAGAAGTAGAAAGGGGAGTAATGGGCAGTGTGAGGTGGCCACTGCCACCGGAGTAGGATAGAGCAGGTTTGATCACCACCCACCTTCCATCATTGTACTTTCCTGCTCAGAGCAGCCCTCTCTGTCTTACCTCTTCCCTTCTACACACAAAAAGACAGGTCTGAGGATGTACAAGTAGTTGCTAGTCCAGAGGGAATGGAGAAGGGCAGGTTTTAATTAAGAGTTGGCAGTATAGGTGGCCTTGATGGCAGTGGGAGGGGTTCTTTCATACTGCCAGGAGAGACACTCTCATTCTGGAGGGAAGCTGCCACACTGTTGTTGGGTATAGAGGTTTAGATCTGTAGTGGGCTGACCCTGAGAGCACTATCAAGAAAGACCTCATAGCATGTCCAAGACTCTTGATCCCAATCATTGAGTCCCCAACAGCTTCTGTGGGAAGCCTTATTTCTGTGATGTAGAAATTGCAAAGACACAGGACAGGAATTAGGAAGAACTGGTTAGACCTTGAAAGAACTATGGTCTCCCCAACCTAGAGTTCAGAAATCTGTAAAGATATTCTTTACACTAGATGAGCTCCTTGGGATGTTATCGACTCCTTCTCAGTGGAGGGAAAAGAAAAAAAATGACTCTTTAGAAAAAAAGAGAAATGGCATTAGGGGATGAGCAGCAAAGTATTCTTGACAAAAAATATTTTAGTAGAAGGAGGCACTCAACAAAAGTCTTAAACCCTCCCTACCATCACCCATCACCCAAGATAATCATATAGAAGGTATGTACAGGCATGAAACCAAAAAAACTCCCACAAAGCCCTGGGAAAAAGGATATTTTTCTCAAAGGAGTCTACTAAGGAAAAAAATACATTTTTTTCTTGTTAGCCTTTTTTGGTGAATTGAGTGATTTAACAATTATACTTCTGAACTACTCCTGCCTGCTGGGACTGTTTGTTTTGTTCTATTTTCATTTCTTTATGCTACCAGGAGGTGCCATGGTATGTGCAAATGAGGAATGCTTTTATGGTTCTCATTCTAACAGGGCACAGATCTTCTTGACCAACTCAATTTTTCTTCATAATGATTAGAGAGAAGTTGATCCCATGGAGAGAACCAGCAGCCAGAGAGGACGGAATTAGGACATTTAGATTAGAAAGGTGAGAGTTAAGTATGATCTGTGGCCATGTGGCCAGCATCTGATGACTACACTGGATAAAAGCAAAGGTTTTAGCATAAACTGAATAACAAAGACTAAATTTTCAAGGACTAAACCAGTGTTTTCCAACTTTCCTATTTTTTAAATTTAATACACTCATTTCACTTTTCCCTGACAATTCTGATACTATTTTCTTTCAGGGGAATCCATCATTATTGACTATCCTTACCTTGCTGAGATGATTTTGTAGTTTTATTTTCCGTAGATTGCATTACAAAAATGATACACGTTGCTTTTTATTTTTTAAACACAGTATAATCACATTTAATATACTTTTAAGAAGTCTGTTTCTTCATCCTAGAAATTCGGATATTGTTTCCTAAAAGTCATGCCCATTCTCCTTGACCTCTCACGTCCGTGGTTGAAAATGCCCGGACAAAACTTCGAAATATATGGAAACAAAGACTAAAATGTTGTAATAAATATACTAAAGCAAGACATGCACATCCCGTTGCAGCATAGACTGCATGGGACAGAGTCGTAAGGTTGTTTAATGTAAGTGAGGACACACATTGCTATGAATAAATGTTTATTTATGTAGAGGAATAATGCATTAAGAAATGTTTCTGCCCATGCCCCTGCATAGGGCATCCTTGACCTCCTTGTTCCTTAGGCTGTAAACAACAGGGTTCAGCAGGGGAGCGATGATGGTGTAGGTCACTGACAGAAGGAGGTCTTGTTCTGTAGAGTTTTCTGACTTGGGCTTGAGGTAGGCAATGGAGGCACAGCCATAATGGACAATGACCACAGTGAGGTGGGAAGCACAGGTGACAAACGTCTTCTTCCAGCCCTCAGTTGAGGCAATCTTGAGGATAGTGGAGATGATGAGGACATAGGAGATGAAGACCAGACCCATGGGGACCAGGATGACAAATAAACTGACAACAAAATTGATTATCTCATTGACAGTGGTATTAATACAGGAGAGTTTCATGGCAGGGAGGATGTCACAGAAGAAATGACCAACCACCCTGAGACCAAAAGGTCAGGTAAATATGGATGTTACCTGGACAGCTACCATGGTCAGCCCAATGCTAAAGGCTCCACACACCAGCTGGACACACACCCTCGTGCTCATGATGACCATGTATCTCGGGGAGTTGCAGATGGCCACATAGCGGTCATAGCCCATCACTGTGAGCAAGAAGTAATTGTTGATGGCCAAGGTAACAAAGAAGAACAGTTGGGTAGTACAACCTGCTAGAGAGATTGGCTGGGTCTGGGCTACCAGGCTCGAGAGCATCTGTGGAATGATGACCAGTGTGTACACTCTCTCAGAGCTAGCCAACGTGCTCAGGAAGAAGTACATGGGAGTGTGGAGGTGACGGTCAAAGTGGATGATGGTCACGATGATGGCATTGCCAGCCACGGTTAATGTGTACATGATGAGAAAAACCACAAAGAGAGTGATCTGATGTTTGTAGAATCTGGAGAATCCCAGGAAAACAAACTCTGCTACTTCTGTGAAATTCTTTCTTTGCATTCTTTAATTGCAATGTCTGAAAGCAATGCAAGAAGTCAACGTCAAGAAATTCTTATCACGATATGAATTCTAGAACAAGGATAGAGCAATGACTGTAGAAAACGCTAAGAAAAAAAGTCAATTTCTCTGCTTTGTAATCAGAAGCGTTCTAGCTCATGCTATATAGCTACTTCACCATCTTCTCCCTTTTCTGTTTGTGCTGTCTTCTTAATCTTCTAGCACTGCTGATACTGTTAAGCCTCTGGCCAAGGAATTGCCAATATGTGACACCACAGCCCATATCTTTTCAAAGTGCCACCACAAATATGCTCTTTCGTAGCACATGGAGGAAGGCATTTTCCTTTACAATATGCATGGCACAGGGGTCCCATCCAATGCCATCCTGTGAAAGTCCACACAGCTTAGACAACAAAATGGGGGTGAGAGAGTTGGACTTACTGAATTAGAACCATTGGTGGATAGCTTCTGGTGACAGTGTAGGGGAACAGAATCAAGGTCAGTGAGAGCTGACCTTTGGGAACACTTCAGTGGGAGCGAAGATGAGGTATTCTGGGCCCAGCCTAGATGGTCTAGGGGAGGCAAACCATTGGCAAAATTGATTTATTGTGAAGGTATTAACAGGGGCTTAAGGTTTGGAGATGTGTAAACTAGAGGGAGAAGTGGAAGCTGTTGGAAAAAGAGAGAAGAGAACCAGCAACACAACAGAAAGTTGGACCTCGAATTAAAAAAAAAAATAGCTGATTTATTTTTGACGGAGGGAATTCTAAGAATAAAGAGGTGTACTATTTGATTTAAATTGTTTGCTAAACTATATTGTAATGTAAACTCCCTTGAGAGCCTCAAGAGCCTATGTTTAAAGCTTTTATATGTATAATTTTCAGTTAGTGGTAGTTAGGAAGTAAAGAGAAGTGGATGATGGCACAGTGCAGAAAAAGGTATCATGTGCAAGGAGTAAAATCCAGACTGAGGAAGAAAAACTACTAGCCTGTAATGACTAGAAGAAATACAAGGCCTTCCCCTGCCCTCCCATCTCCCTTACAAGCACAAACCACTAGCCTGTAATGACTAGAAGAAATACAAGGCCTTCCCCTGCCCTCCTACCCCGTTACAAGCACACACAATATTTGCTAGAAATTTGGTGAGTGGGTCTGGGATTTCCATCATATATCAAACGATGATTTGAACCATTTTGCTTAAATAACAAATAACACTAACAGGCTGGGGGATTTTGGCACACTTAGGAAACTGCCACTAGGAATCTAGGAAACACTGTGGGTGTTTTAGAAAATAGTCTATCATGGAAAATGAGGCAAATATTTCGAGTAGAAATGAGTGTGTCACTAAAATTAAAGGAATTTGCCTTAAAAGACCACTGAGATACGAGTTGGATAGGCAAAGATTAAAGAGAGTGACAGTGCAACTCCAAGCAGCCTTTTAGAAAGGATAGGATGGAGCTATCGCTATGTAAATTTAAATTGACTAAAATAAAAGAGAATTAAAAATTCAGTTAGTCGGTCGGGCACGGTGGCTCAAGCCTGTAATCCCAGCACTTTGGGAGGCCGAGACGGGCGGATTACGAGGTCAGGAGATCGAGACCATCCTCGCTAACCCGGTGAAACCCTGTCTCTACTAAAAAGTACAAAAAACTAGCTGGGCGAGGTGGCGGGCGCCGGTAGTCCCAGCTACTCGGGAGGCTGAGACAGGAGAATGGCGTGAACCCGGGAGGCAGAGCTTGCAGTGAGCTGAGATCCGGCCACTGCACTCCAACCTGGGTGACAGAGCGAGATGCCGTCTCAAAAAAAAAAAAAAAAAAAAAAAAAAAAAAAAAAAAAATTCAGTTAGTCACACTAGCCACATTTCAAGTGATAAAAAGCTACATGTGACTAGTGGCTACCACATTGGACAGCTCAGCTGTCAAACATTTTCTTTTGTTGGTAAAAGTTATGCTGGACTGTGCTGTTATGGTGTCCTGCCATGAACAGACGTGTGGAATACGTTAAATAATAACCACAAAATGAGATATTTAGAAAACAATACTATGATGTGCTGCCATATGGTTAGGAATATTTGCATGTATGTGTGTGTGTGTGTTTGTGGATGTTCATAAATATTTGCATATGTGGGGGAAAAAGCCTGAAAGAATATGAACTTGATATCATCATGAATTAGTTATATTGTGCTGGTGGTGCTATAGGGAACTTTGACTTTTATCATTTCTACAGGGATGATAATGGCTCATTTTAAAATATTTTAAGCATAAAATTATAACTCATAAATAACTTGGAGAAGTCAAGGAGGATGACAACTGAAAACATATCTTCAATTGATTAAGAAGGAGGCTACCAATGACCTTATTGGCCACAGCTCTAGTAGAGTCCTGGGCTGGAAAGCCTGATTATGTGGAGTAAACAAAGAAGAATTTTGTTAATGTGTCAGATGAGAACAACAGATCTCTTGTGCCTTTTCCCTTTCCTAATAAGCCTATTGCAATGAATGACAAAACATAGTTAAGGCTATGTTGAACCAGGAAAACTATAGACGTATTTGGAGTAGGGAAGGAGGGAGCATACAAAACTGAATTAAATCAGGAGGAGGAAAAATCTTCTGGTATCTTTAATTTAGGAGCTGGAAAGTGTTGCTTTCACCCCAAATCAGTCACTGATTTGTTGTAAAAATGTTTCACGTAAATATAAGTTTACTTTCTTGGAGTAAGTTGTGAAGATATAGACACGATGGCTAAGGACTAGATGCAGGGAAACTGTGTCAGGTACATAAGCCCAGGAAAAGAAGTTTATTGCCTATGGTATACATTTGAATTGTATGGAATGGGCAACAAAATAATATCTTAAGATATTCATAAAACTTGGGGAAACAAATGCAAAAATGAAAGGTCAGTGTAAGATTTGGGAGCAAGAATAGCCCCTTCCAACCAATGTTCTTTCCATGTTGTTTAGTATTTATTTGGAGGAAAGGTGTGTGGTGTGTGAGGGAAAGGTAAAGCCCTGCCATAGGGGAAGCTATCATTTCTCCTGCATGTGGAGCTCAGCTACAGGGGATCTCCCAACACTAGGCTTAGCCCAAACAAACAAACAAACAAATGAGCCCCACAGTGATTGGGCTTTGTCCTGCATAGAGTGCACTTAGTGGCCATCCACACCTCCTAGAGTAGGTGTCATTGCTCGCCCTGGTTTTTCCAAGTGTTCTTCCCAACCACATCACTCTCCCAGAAAGGAGTTCTATTATGTGTTTCACTTCATTTTGCTACCTATCCAACGATGTTTTGGAGTTCCTTTGTGATTCAGGGCAATTGCCTGGTTGTCTCATTTTTTAACCTGTCACTTTCTGAGGTGCAGAAGCAATCTAAAATTATTACTGTGAGAAATTATGGCTCAAATGTCAAATACACAGCTGTTACTGTCCCTGGAAGTGAGGAAGGCCCTGGTGAGAGAGACAAGGAAGTCTGAGACACAGGAGGAAATCACATTGTTAGTTCTCCTTGGTCTTCTTGGAGCCTTACACATACAAAATCAGGCAGCAATGTTTAGCTTGGGAAGGGAGAAGAGGTCCTAGAGGGTACGGTGGAGCCAGAGAAATGTGTGGAATGGGTGGGTTGGTCTCACCCATGGAGGTTTGCCAGGGTGAGTTCTCAGTGGTTAGAATGTGTCTCAGTGAACTTAAGGGCTGTGTTACACCAGATGGCTACTCCCACCCCTCTCTCTCTCTCTCTTTTTTTCTACTTGTTGCTTTTTTTGAGTCTCCACCCAGCCAGAAGCAAGTGCAGCTGAGTACAGTAGCAGCAGCCCTTCTACCACCCAAATCTGGGCCTTCTCTGACTGAACCCTAAGGGTGTTTCTGTGGAGGGAACACACCAGTGGATAATCTCAACAGCACAGTATAGAACAGAAAGAAGCTTTCAAAATGATTTATACATTCCGGAAGGATAAAAACCCTGTGGGAGAGTAAAAATACTGAAATGTGCTCATGCATCAAAATGTTAGTCATGAAGTCAATATTCCTACCAGAGGAAAGAGAAAAATAAAGTGGAGGGGAAAACACAATTTGAAAGTGTAAAGGAAATGCCATTTGCAAGGGGAAGAAATTATTACAACAGCCATGGATGCCCACAAATATTTTGATCTTTATAAGCAAAATTTGATGCTGGAAACAGAATCTGTGTTAAAAAAATTAAAACATGCAGGTAGGCAAAACTTCTATAATTATGTTTTGTGTGTAAAGGAATTACACAGTTAAAAAAAAAATAGTGACCTGCCTTTTTGGTAGAGTTTCCATCCCCTCCCTTCCTTTCCCTTATTTTCCTTCCCTTTCCTTTCTTTTTAAAACAAAATAGATCTGAGGAGCCAGGGAAGGAGGAGTCAACATCTTAAGAAGCTGATGATCATGAAAGCTATTTGAATAAATAAGAGAATAATAACTTTTCTTTTGTCTAGAAGCCTTCTCAGACCCAAAAGTGTCCATCTACCTTCTGGAGTCTGTGGAATCTCTCTGTGTTCGGTTTAGAATAATTGTGACTAATTTACAAAAGATCAGTACAATTCTAGGAAATCTGATTATCATTTGTCTGGAAAAATAAATGACAGACTCTTGATGTCTTTAAAAGTTTAGCCTTATTTGATTCTCAGCCTTATTAGATTATTGGGTCACTTACATTTCACTGGACTCTGGCTGAAGCACAGGGTGACAGTCACAGAGTCCCTTTGGCCCTTTTTGCTTTGGCTCTAGAAGAGCTGCCCCCTTAAATTCTGTGATTAGAAAGAGACTCTCAGAGGAGACGTTCTTCTGTCTAGCTCTGGTCTCCTGCATCAATTTGTCAAGAGACTTACCATGTCTCCCATGGGTCTGCACAGAGTCAGAATCCAGAAATGAGCTGGAGGATCTCATTACAAGCAGATCACACCAGGAATATTGAGCAAGCTTTGGTCTCACATGGCCTGCTACTTATTTTTCTTCAGGGGAAAAAATAGCTAAACTCAGTTGAAGACATGTTGTCATATGGCGCCATCTTTTCTTCTTTTGAACCTCTGTTAGTGTTTGGTCCTTGGTCAGTTACTATCAGTGAGAATGCACTCATATAAAAGTCAGATATAGTGTCTCTCTTTGTATATAGAAAGAGCTTACATCATTTCTCCTACTAGCAGAGGCCATGCTTTGGTTTGGTTAGGTAAGAATTAGTTTTGGGGGTAGGAACTGAAAATGAAGCATGAGTGCTCATTTTGATTTGTCAGAATATAAAAAGAAGTTAGGGCAGATGATTGAATTTGAGATCATCATCCTCCTCATCATTATAGCTGACAATCACTGAACACTTGCACTGGGACTGAGTGCCAGAACAGGGACTGACCAGGTGTTTTGTATGCATTGTCAGACTGAATCCTCATAGGATCCCCATAAGGATACTGAGAGAAGCTGCTGCAACAGCTGGAGCTCTAGATGAAGTATTTGTCTTTGGCATCCCACCCTCATAGATTATGGGCTTCAGTGAAATATGCCAATAACATTAGATTAGCTTTGCTTCTGGATCCTGTGGTTGTATGTGACATGATGCGGGTGCCTTTACCAGTGCCCAAATCTCTCAAGTTAAACTCAGAAAAGTGGCCACAGCCAGACAAAAATGAGATAGAAAATTCTGGAATACAAATTGGAGTTTAGTTTATATTATAATCAGCTATTTAATCTTGACAAGACAAGAATTAAAGACAATTCAGGTCATGTTTCATTTTCTCTTCTTTCATTTGAATGGTCTTGGACACCTATTCTTTCTAAATAATGGAAAGTCTCATGAATACCTAAAAGGTCTCTACATTGCATTCCAAATGTGACTATACATTGATCCAATCCAGTGCAGATAAAATATTTTTTTTAAATTTCTACTTCAACTCAAGTCTTAGCTAAGGCATATCCCAAACTAAGAGGCCTCATTGCTTTAATCTCAGAGCTCCACCCAGAGTCTCCCACACAAAACTCACAGAAAACTACCTGCAAGCCTTCTCATCCAGGAAAATTATTTATGGACTTCAGTTAAAACCAGTCCTGAAGCTATGTGGCTAAATGCTCTTACCTGTTTTTCTATAGCCAAAAATAAGAATCAGATCTTTACTTGCGTAAGATAGAGTCAAAAATTGCTTTTCTTATTAGAGATGACTCCTGGTTTTAGCAACTCATTGTACATCTTATGTACTACTTGTTTCCTAGTATCTACCAGCCTTAGTGGCAAGTATGAGAAAGGGGATGATTATCTCTGTAATTGTTAAATCACTACACAACTATGTTCCTGGATTGTTGCACCTCCAAATCCTTCCATTTTCTTTATAGATTCTGAATTATTCAAGTAGTTTCCTCTGTGACTTTTGCTGCTTTCTTTGTTGTGACAACAACTATATCTGAGAAAAATGCCAAGATGACGTTACCAGAAATTCCATCTTTATTAGTCCGTTCTCATGCTGCTATAAAGAACTGCCCAAGAGTGGGTAATGTATAAAGGAGAGAGATTTAATTGACTCACAGTTCCACAGTGCTGGGGAGGCTTCAGGAAACTTACAATTATGGCAGAAAGGGAAGCAAACACATCCTTCTTCACATGGTGGCAGGAAGGAGGATCGTGGAGCAAGGGGGGAAAAGTCCCATATAAAACCATCAGATCTTGTGAGAACTCACTCACTATTATGAGAACAGCATGAGGGTAGCCACCCCCATGATTCAATTAACTCCCACGGGGTCCCTCACACGACGCATGGGCAGTATGGGAACTACAATTTAAGATGAGATTTTGGTCAGGACACAGCCAAACCATATCACCATCTCTATTATAAATGATGTTAAAATGGACTCTCTTCAGTTTTGAATGAGCCATCAATATGATAGATATTTCTTTTGGCTGAAGTACAGACAACATAGAAGAAAGAGCTTACATGTAGTCATTTTGGATTCTGTTCAAAAGAGCCATTTTAAGAGGCAGAGGGTTCACAAGAACAAGAAACCTGTCACAAATACTCTATCCTGAGATCTGTGCAAGTAGTTGCAAATGATCACCAAGAATAAATAATATCTTTAACTTAGGGGAAAGTGAGAGGGGGACTATGATATCAACCTGAGATAGAAGAAAGCCTAAACATGTGAGGGATGGATTGCAATACAGGCTGATTATTGTCAGGAGAAGCCCACATGTAGTTAACACAGACTTATTCGAATGTAAATTCCAAAATAGCAAGCATCATGATTGTTTTACTCAATATTATATTTTCAGTACCTGGCATTGCCTGGCGTATTTTTGAGAAGTTGCTTAATAAATAGTTGAATGAATGGATTATAGCACTTGGAAGTACACTGGTTTCATTTCTAAAACTTGTTTTAGGTTCCTAGGCAAAGGGGTTGTTAAACCAAAACACAATGTTAGTGAACATGATAGAAATATCTGATATGCAAGAATAGACAGACCCTTCTAGTACTCATAGTACAAGTTTATGGAAAGGTGGTTAATGTTAAGAAAGCATAAAGCAAGCCTTAACTCATGAGCTGTCAATCAGAAATTAATAATTTCTCATATTGCTAAAATCCCTGTCTACCTAACCAACTCAATGTTCTAAATAAGTTCTACTTGTCTTAGTCCATTTTGTGTTGCTATAAAAGAATATCTGAGACTCAGTGATTTATAAAGAAAAGAGGTTTATTTAGCTCATTGCTCTGCAGGCTGAGAAGTTCAAGATCACGCCTCTGGCTTCTGGTGAGGGGTTTTGTGTTGTATCAAAACATGGTGGAGAAAGTCAAAAGGGAAGTGAACATGTGCAAAGAAAACAAAACCTAAAGGACACCCTGGTTTTATAACAGCTAAATCTGGCAAGAACCAATCTGATCCCACAAGAGTTAATGTACTTTCATAAGAGTGAGAACTCACTCATTACCGTGAGAACTGCACCAAAACATTCATGAGAGACCCACCCCCATAGCTCAAATGCCTTTCACTAGGACTCACCTTCCAACAACACCATATTGAGAATAAAAGTTCAAGATGAAGTTTGGTGGAGGCAAACAAACCATATCCAAACCATCTTACCACCTCACCAGAAATGAGGTTGAAATGTTCTTATGAAGCCCCTGCTGCTCCATTTAAGTACTTCAGCAAGTCTTCACAGGTGCTGTCTGGTCCTCTCTGCTTCTACCCCATTGCCCCATTATGGAGTTTCTAGATTCTATCCTATTTCTTCATATCTGGCTACTGCCTCTGTTCATTCTGGCCAAATGGCCTCATGAGTTTGAAATCATCACATTGGTTACCATCCTGAAACTGTTCTGGATGCTATCTTTCTGATTCCACTGACATCATGCTCTACTTATTATCAGTGAGAAAAGCCTGTCTTATTTCAAATATATATAGCCCGAACTCCCTCTGGGATCCTTGCTTCCCTGGGAATGCAACTCATATCTGTTGATGATGAGCCAGGCACTGTGTTCCATGCTTTTCATAACCATAAAAATAACTACTAGTAATAGCATCTGACAATTATTTTGCAGTGTGATAGTTAGGATGTCGCTTGCTCTGCTAACAGTTGTATCTGAAATGTACATGGAAAGTCCATTTTGGAGAGTATTCTGTGTGTATTCTCTGTGTACATTTCAGAGAGTAAGTGGGACCAGGTTATGGAGGGCAATGTCATATTTAGAGGTTTAAATCACGTCCTGTAAGAAGTGTGAATCCATGGAATAATTTCAGACAGCATATTCATGTAAGCAATATTCAGAGTATAACATTTTTTGATGACATCAGGACAGCGTTATGAAAATCAAGCATTGTACAGTCCTACTGAGGTTTTTGAGACATAAAGTTATGTTTGTCTTCATACAAAACTATCCCAGTCTCATACTTTTTTGGTTTTCATTCTGACTTCTAGTTTTATTCTTCCTGTCTCATTACTTGCTGTTAGGTTCTCAACTATTGCTTACTTATTTCATTATAGTTGTCTCCCTGATGCAACCTCAGACATCTTTTTGATCGATTTGTAGCTGGAAAAACAGAAGAATTGTGATTGCAATTCCACACATATTTTGAATTGTTATTAAAATGATTGTTAGTAGCTTTTAAGTATTGCCACTGTCCTGCTCATTGAGTGCCCTGGTTTTGTGATACACCTTTCTAGTTACTTATAGGTTTTCCTCCCCATACTTGGCAATTTGATTGTTCAGGATAATGAAACACCAATTACCAGATAAGTAGCAGATAGATAAATAGTAGATATAAGATAAAGATATGGGACTATGATAAGCACTAAACAAATGCAGGTAGCATAATACAATATACAGTTTTTAATTCGGCAGACATACAGATAGGGAATTCAAAGAAGAAAGAGCTGCAGGTATTAGATCTAGTATCCAGTTGCTTTGAGCAGATCTCTTAGACGGTCATTTCATTTTCAAGTGATCTTGTTGAGTCAAGACCTCAGACCCACACCAGGGGTTTGATGATGACATATCCTTTGATTTCATAGTTCAGAGCCCGCCAGTCCAGGATATTGGCAGGGACTGGGGTACCCTGATAGGCAGACAGGATCTCTTCTGGGGGCAGTACAGAGTTCCACATGTACAAATCCCCAATCTCTCCCACAAAGGACTGGCTCTTATCAAACTTGCCGCCATAGGAATCCTGCTCCTGCCCCAGGACGATCTTGGGATGAGCTTCCACAGAGTAACCCTGTCGCAGACCCTTTTTCACCAAAGGTGTCCCATTGATCCAAAATTCAGCAATACCTGATGAGGACTCCCAGCTAACACAGATGTGCACTGGAGCCGGGAGCTTTTCAATAACTTTGAATGTAACTTTTTGTCTTCCAATGTAGAGACTATAATCTCCAACTCTTTCTTTATAAACTACTAGCTCATTATCCTTTCCCTGGGTATTGTAGGAGAAGAGGCTGTAGGGACGGGAGAGATCAGTGTAGGCTCGAAAACACAAGGTAAAGTTCTGCAGAGGCTTCTCCAGCTGTGTGATCAAGTTTACATGATCAGTAACAGATTCTCTAGGAAATACAAACACCTTCCCACTGAGGTCTGTGGGATAAAGAGAGAAAGAAAGATAATGACCTTCAGCATAAATGCAGAGAAAAGATGTCTCAGCTTCAACCATTTTCTCACTTTATGATTCTTCATCATTCCTTGACCTCCTTACCTGTGTGAGCAAAGGCTTCCAGGAGGCTGGTGAGGACAGAGACCCAAAGCAGCAGCTTGTTCATATTCCTGGCTTAGGGATATTATAGCAGGAGCAGTGACCAGGATGAGGGCAGCAGATAACACAGTGGCTGTCCCCCTAGCGTCTGATATTCACGCCCTTAGACTTCAGGCTATTCAGGGTTTATATGCGCTTTGGGTGAGGATAGGGGAGGAAGAACACCAATAATGTGTGAGGGATTTTCCAGGTCTGCCCCCTGGCCCTTACGGTGAAGGAGTGGTGAGGCCCTGAGCTGGAAAATCAATGGGAGTTATTTATTAGAGACAAGTGACGGCTAGAGCTCCAACTCCTGTGACCCAGATTTTATTGCTGGGAAGAGAGTCATTGCAGGGCAGTAGGGTTATGGATGGGATGAGGCGCTGGGCTGGCCATGTCAGCAGAGTCTCTCTCTGCTCTCTGGGCCCCTCTCTCTGATGGCTCTGTGCTCTGCCAGAAGCTCCTGAGCCATGTGGAGTGTATTGCTGAGCTCAACCCTCTCGTGGGCTATGGGAACAAGGCCTTTTCTTTCTTTTATAGTTCTCAAGTTGTCTTCTATTTGTAGGATATTCTAGGATTCTACTTTCTGCTGAAGACCCTAAACAGTGCCTTCACCTTTGCCTAATTCAACATCAAGTAATACATTCAGGCAAAGCTAAGGGGAAAGAGGGACTTGGAGAATAAACTTTCTGTCCCCATGAAGCTTAGTATTTTTCTGCTACTTCTACTCAGCGCTTTTTTTCTTTTGCGTATCATGGTACTTCCTTATCCTAGATCTTTCCATTTCTCATTATTACTTGTTTTTCTGGTTACTTCATACTACCTGCAGAGATGTCAACATCTCCCCAAATTTTTCTCTCCTCTTCTTTGAGTCCTGGGTCATTGAGTGTATATCTAATCCATCTTTGGTGATGACTCCACTAATACTCACATTTATTCACTAATTCTCAGGTACTACACTAGGTGTTAGGGATTCAGTGGTCACTGACTCTTGCACAACCCCAGAGATC
Source organism: Macaca mulatta (assembly GCF_049350105.2). Lineage (NCBI taxonomy): Eukaryota > Metazoa > Chordata > Mammalia > Primates > Cercopithecidae > Macaca > Macaca mulatta. Next base: position 107,319,518 of record NC_133406.1, read on the forward strand.
TCCATCTTCATTCTTTCTACATCTACTTCATTCTCTCTCTGTACAGTTTATTAACCACCACTCAAACCTTGTCTGCCTCTGAGATATCAAACTGATGTTCTTCTTTCTAGCCACATTATTTCTTTCTCTCTCATCCCTAAATTATATGGCATCTTGTTTCTCATCCTATTGTTTAGCCTCTTATTCACTCTTTCTTCTCTTAGGTCACCCCAGACCTAATCAGCCTTTTCAATGACACAATCACTGCCACCAAGAATACACTTTCTTTATCATTGTTCAAAGTATCCTTCCTATTCTTATCCCTGGGGAGTTTCCATTCATTACTTTTTCTCTAAATGGAAGCCCCGGTTGTGAAGCCTTATCTGGCCTGTTGCACGGTATAGGTTAGTGATAAAGTTGGGATTATGCATCTGTTGACTTTTGAATTAAATAACTATAATTTGCTTGGAAGCCGATGCCATTTGCAATCTGGCTTTAACATGGCTGTATCTCAGAATCTAATCCTATTCTCCAGTCAAACCCCTCTAACTGTTGTTCTTTATACATTCCTGGATTTTCTGATTTCATGACTTCTATTCCTTGCCTTCATTCTGTCTTGAATTTCTCTCTTATTTTTTTCTGTTTCTTAGAATTCCAGCCATTTTTCAACATTAATCTCAAGCTTATTTAGGTGATGGTTATACTAAAAGTCCAGACTTCACCACTATGTTATTGCTGTCTATGTAATAAAACTAAACTTGTATGCCTTGTATTTATACAAAAAATATGAAAAATAGAAAACAGTCTGCTTCATGAAAACTTTTCTAATGTCCCAACTATACGTTATTTTCCCTCTTTTGTACTTCCCATATGGTTAAGATAAAAGACTTTGGGATAGAATTCCAATGTTGCCATTTACTAGTGGCTGGCTATTCTGCAAGTCACTAAACCCCTCTGAACTTTAGTTTCCTTCTCTGCGAAATGAAGATAAAACTATCTACCTCACAGTGTTTCTCTAAAGATAAATGAGATACTATGATACACATAAAGTACATGGAACAGTATCTGAAAGGTTATTATTACCATCATTTTAGAGTCTTTATGGCTGTTACCATTATCTGTCTCGTATTATACCTATTATTGTGTTTATCTCTGATCCCTTCTAGATTGAATCTGGGTATTAGGACTTATTTATATTTAGATCATTGATTTTATCTAACAATTTTTCTTACACATGAAAATAAACTGTTATATATTGTGGAATCAAAGGACTCAACTTTGAGTGAGGATTTTTTCTTTACAAGAAACAGTTTATTAGCAACAAAAAGTACAATACAATTGAGTAATATGATCAGGTAATGCTGGAAGTAGGAGCAGGAAGGTAACCTTTCTTGAGAACCCAGGGACTATGCAATTCCCTAACATTTCCAGATGTTAATTAATAAGTGCCATAAAACTCAGAGAACACAGGGCTCACCAGATGCTTTTAGTTTTCTTCATAAATAAATAAATAATCATTCTCTTTAACAAAAAATGGTTTGCAAATTAACGTAGATAAGAGTCTTCTCTAATGGGAGATGAGTCCAGGGAACAGGTCTTGGGGATGAGTGACACAGCCTTAGACTCATGGTGAGAGAGCTTGGAGATAAGGGCTTTACGTAGCTGTTGAGGCCAAGTGACAGGGTTTGTAGTTGAATATAAAAATGTTGTGTTCATACACTGTGAAGAGAAAAGCTTGGTTGGAAGGTAGGATCTATAGTAGAATTGGAAAATGGAGAAAAAGTGGAGTCTGATTCTGTTGTTTAGTTTCCTTCCCTGGAATATGCTTCTCAGGCCTTGGAAGAGAACAGCTTGCACTTCAAGGGTTGTCAAAACGGAAACTGAGAATTCTTTCTATTGCAGAAAGGAAAAGTTCTGATGTCAGGATGTGGGAAAATGAATCCTGGGTCTTCAGAACTGGGAGCAATTCTCACAGTGAGCCAATCCTCACTGTTGCTGGATCCTCTTGGGTGCCTTCCTGCCAGTGAAAGTTCAGGTCAAGGTAGTGGCACCTGTCTGGATGGCTATGGAAGAGTTGAGGGTGGGGAAGAAAAGATACAGTATGTTGAAGAGAAGCAGGTCCACCTGTGTGCCCCAAACAGAGCTGTCTTGGCTACATTAATTGCCCATGCAACAAAGTTTGCCCTTAGAGAGCATAGTGGAAGAAGGCATCGGCAGCAGCAGAAAGAGGATCTGACTCGGAGCTTCAACAAGGCAGAAGTATGAGATATAACTGAAGATCACCTGAGTGATTAAAGAATACCTTAAAGATGCTTTCTGAGACATTAGGTGTTTGTAGAAGACATTAAATCACAGTAACCGATGAGTAGAAGACATTAAATCACAGTAACCAATGGGAATAGGAAGAGACTGAGTAGAACACAGGGTGGAACAAGATTTGTGTTCAGTAAAAAATTATTTGCTGTGTGTTCTGTTAGCTGTAAGGGAATTTGAGAGCATTTAGATGGAAAGAGGCAATGGACGCATGCATCAAGAGTAACTGATTATCACTCTGATATGTGGTTGGATAAAACCAACGATACACAACTTAGACTGATGGCAGGGTCTCATTGTAAAGGCAAAAAAGGACAAAGATGAGAATTTTAAAAATATAGAATATGGAACCATATTTCTGACTGCAAATGATGTGGAAAAACATGGCGCTGCCAGTGCAGATAGGACAATTGAGAGGATGTTCACTTGGAGGAGGTGGAGGGTAGGTGGTAAGCTTGGTTCCTCAATTGTTAAATTTGAAATGATAGTATGACCTACATATAAGAAAGGTCTTGGAGAATTTGAAACATGTGACTGTCACTTGGAATTAGATATACAGGTTTCAGAGGAATCAACATATAAATGATAATGAAACAAAAATGAATTTTGTCTTTCAGTGGAAGAGAGAAGAGAGAAAAGGTCAGGGAGCCAAGCACTGACTTGAGGAAGCATTCACATTCATGGTGTTAGAGACAAGATAAGAATGGCAGGTGGGGAGGGACGTGGGAGACAAAAAATTATGTTTGGCAGAGAGGATGGTGTGTGGTGTCATGGAAACCAAGTCAGTGTAAGTGTCCAGGAAGCAGTATCCAGTGGTATTAAATGCATCAGAGAGATCTAAGTTGAATGTGTGCTGGATTTAGCAATAAAAACTTCATTGGTAACCTTTGAAAGAGCAATTTTCATAAAGTGAGCATGTCAGAAGCCAAGTTTCAGGGAATGATGGAGGGAGAAAGAGGAAGGGAGTTTGTTTCCTAAGGTTCAGTAATTCTGACAAAGAACAAAAGGAGAGAAACAAGATTCTCCACAGGAGACTCGGGATTCAATGTATATTTCCCACACAGTTTGTAGATTGTCTCTTCTTGACAGAGTGGCTATCATGTCTTTGTTGCCCACCTCATAACATTTCAGCCAACAACAGAGAAAAATCAGCGTCCACCTGAGATTACAACTGACCTTTCTACCCAAGTAGCTCTTTCAGGCTTTAAATGCCAGGCTCAGGCTGCTGTGAACTCCTACCTCCCCTTTGCAATTCTGGCAGCTTCACAAATTGGTCAGTCCCTTTCCAGGTCGTGCTGATACACCGGAGTCTTTTCTTGATCTCATTTCTCTGTTCCTAATTTCAGGGTTCATTTATAAAAGAAAATCTCTGCTAAGTTTTTTTTTAATTTTCTACTTTTAGGTTTAGTGAGGCACCTCGACCATATTACCTCACTGAAATCTCACTTTGTGTTCAGAATTCACCTGAAGCTGCTCTCTGGAATGTCACCATATCTCTATCTTAGTCTTTATCTTTCTTGACATCCCTTCACGCTCACACTTCTATTTGAACAACCCATTTTTACAGTTGCATAAAATACAGATTTCATTGCTGAGATTAGTGTTTATTCATTTTTTAAATATAAATTTTTAAATAAAATTTACCATTCACTGGCACCCACTGGCCACAGCCATCTTCATGCTGTTCACAATCCCCTCATAATACCTGGGTCTTCTGGGAGGAGATGTGCAAAGAAGAAAAATATAACAGCAGGGACTCAGTGTAACTCTATATCTTGAGTATGTTTAAAAGTTCCCTCCTCTATGTCTAGGATTATATTTTCCAGTCCACAGTGATAGGCAATACATGCATTGAAGATGCAGAAGCAGATTCCTTGCTTGTGCAGCTACAAGAGGTCTTGGCTAGAGCTGTCTTGCGCTACTCCTGTCATCTTGTCAACTATGCCATTTTCTGCTCATGACAGAAACATGGCAGCACGAGAGTTTTCTTATGCTGATCTATTTTATTGTTATCCCTAAAACTTCAAAATACAAAGAAAGAACCTCACAGAAGCTGACAAAGTTCACCTTGCTTGGTTGTCTCCAGCTTCTGTGAGTGATGTCATCCACATCTTAACTTCAGCAGGGAATGCCATGATCTTGACTCCCACCCACATTGGTCATGTATGTTTTCCTAAGAATGCTGGCTAGTTGAGAGACTTTATACACTAGTCCCTATTCCGCAATACTTTCTAGTCTCATAGCTCAGAACTAGGATATTGTCTTGGTTGTTGTCATCTTTTAAAAAATTTCTGGATTCTTTCTTTCTTTTTTAAAAAAATTTATTTAAGATTAAAAAAAAATTTTTATGGGTACGTAGTAGGTGTATATATTTATGGGCATCCACTGTGAAATAAGCTTATCATAGAGAATGAGGTATTTATCCCCTCAAGCATTCATCCTTTGAATTATAAATAATGATCTTTGTCATATTGACCACCATTGACTGCTGTGTATTTGGGAATTCCCGGAGTGCACAGTCTTTGTGAATAAGAGGGTATGTGCCCAGTTGGTATGTGGTGCCTTTTGCATTGGCCTGGTCATGACAGTGGTCTAAATAACCACAGTGTCACAGAGGTACAAAAGGAGCACATATGCTATTTAGACCACTTCTTGTTTGACACCCTTCTTGTCATGAAACTCTCCTGCATTGACAATACTATCTATGAAATAAACAGTATTTTATTCACCACACATGTATGCAGGTGTCCATGGGTTTGGTTTGCCTTTTCTATATTGACGTCCTTGTTACCTCCATCATGCTTAGAATTTCCTAATCTGAGGTCTTTGCCACTTGTGCCCCCCAACCGCTACCTCATCACGGTCATTTTCTATGTCTGTGCTTGTACCGCCTACCTCAAGCACAAGCTAATGAACTCAATAGAAAACAGATCTTCTATAAGAGGCCTACATTGTCAGCATTCATTCTGCCTTTGGACACTGTTGTTTACACTCTGAGGTACCTGGAGGCCAAGGATACCATGTACAGAGCTGTGGACAGAAATATTTCTTAACAGATTGACTCATTTCGTCAGGAGACCTTTAGTCCAGGGCAATGTTTTTCCTGCTCATAAACATTTTGCATCTCACAAGAAGACCAAATAGAAAGCTCTGTTGTGAATTGGTTCAAACACTTAGACTGCTTTTCTACTTCTAGAAAGAAGGCAGAATCTAGGATTTCTGCTCAGGGTGCACATTACTGCAGAGGCGGGTGGCACTCCAGGAGCATTTTGATGACTTATTCTTATGTATGAGCGAGTTGATTGAAAATCCTCCTAGCTCCCACTTCACCTGGCCATTTGGTGCTTGACTTTTGTCCTTGAGTGGAGCAGAACTACTGATGATAATGGCAGCAGTGACTTCAGTTAAAGAATCCCAGGGACCACCTGAGACTTTCTGCAGCTCCATGATTTCAGCTTTATGACCCTTAATTGACATTTCAAAAAGGCTTTCCTTGCCATGTGCTGATTGAAAAATAAATAGTTTAGCAAAGAGAGGTCCTTCTTTCCATGAATTCATCCCCACTGGCCACTTAAATAGTGTGTATTTAGGTGAAGTACTCTTTACTTCTGTAGGAGGAAACAAAGACTTTTTAAAACCACATTATTGCTGCAGCCCGAGAAGCTGAGAAGAAAGAGAACAGATGGGTGGCTCTTCTCAAAGAATGGTGCCTTCATCTGGATGTCCTCTTCTTAAACATTTATTTTCTTGTTCCTTGAAGGCTTTCAGGAATTGTTAATTCCACAGTAGCTGCATGGTAACTGTTGATTGGTGGTGGCTTATTTTGGGTAAGTGGCTTTGGTTGCTCTTCTCTAAGTGTGGACCACAATTTTCAATAATTTAAAACCCCAAGTACTATTTTTCCCTTCTTCTGGGTGGGTGAGAGGTAGTGGGATAAGGGGCTTAAAGTTTATTTTTGTGTTTCCCAGCAGAATTTTTCTTCTGAAGAGCTATTCTCTGCTCATATCTTACACTTTTTCCTTGGTGAGTAGTTACATGTGTAATTAAGAAAATTATCACGTGTATCCACTGTGAGACAGCGCTACAAGGTACCCTCCCAAAGCCCAGGTATAGTGGTATCTATTTCATACACTACTATATTTTGGGAATAAGTGACTCATTATTGCTTCAGCCCAAGGTAAACTCTTTCCATTTTCTGTCTTATACTTTTGCTATACATATTTTTGTAACCACAGAAGCAGGCCTGAGGCACATTTTTGGTCACTTGTGCTCTTCTCTCCCTTCAACAGATTGCTGGAGGTCGAGGGTCCCAGGTATAGTGGGTGCCCTTTTCTCTCATTTGACAGAACTGTGTATGTTAACAGGTGAAATCAATGCCTCAGTGATAATCAGCACATTTTGTGCCTTCAGGGGTGATTCTGAAGCTGAAGTCTCTAGGTCCCTAGGGGGTTCTTGAATGAGTTTCAGTGGGTTTGTAAACTCCCTGAAATTGTGTGCAAAATATTGCAAATGTATTTTTTCACCAGATTTTCAAAGAAGTCTCTGATCTACCCAAGGTAAGAATCTATAGAGTTTTACAAAACTATTTTGATAAAAAATTACAGTAAGAAGTTTTATATTGCAACATTATATGTCTACATGAATACACATATAAATATATCTTTAAATTATCATAAAACAGCACAAAAGCTTATGCCAAATCCTGGAATGTTTGAGAAATGATAAGGAGTGCTATGAGACAGAGAGGTGGGACTGGAGGAGAGAATGATAGAAAATGTATTTGAAGAAGCTGGGCTCCATCAGTGGTGATAACGGTAGGGTTCACCACCATTATCATAATCATCATGATTCGCTACTCTACTCTCTTCTCTTCTACTCCATCCCAACAAAATTGATTGCTTTTTCATCTCTTCTTTCATAGAACTTTGCAAATACCTTTAATATTTTTGTTCTTATTATGGCGTTATTTCCAGTTTTAAAAACGCATCTTTTTTTCCCAATAGAAAATGTTGTCATATTTTCACTCAAAATATAAATGCCAAGTATTGATAATGTACCAGTCACTTGCCTAAGCCAGATATGGCCTTTGCCTTTAAGAAGCGCAGGGTCTGAAGAGAGCAACTAACATGTAAAAAAGTGCAGACGTTGGGGTAGGTGCCCAACTAGGTAGGTGATGGTGGTAGGGTGGTAGGCGTTACAAGCCTTTCAGTCAATCTCCAGAGACTTCATAAATGATTGCTTCGATAATTCTGACCAGTTGAAAAGATGTCTGTTCAAAAGAAGGTTTTTGCTGAGCTCCACATGTTACTATTCCCTGAGTTTTTGTGTTTTCATTTTGTGATTTGGCTAATATCCTTTTTTTTTTTTTTTTTTTTTTTGGGACGGAGTCTTGCTCTGTCGCCCAGGCTGGGGTGCAGTGGCCGGATCTCAGCTCACTGCAAGCTCCGCCTCCCAGGTTTACGCCATTCTCCTACCTCAGCCTCCCGAGTAGCTGGGACTACAGGCGCCCGCCAACCCGCCCGGCTAGTTTTTTTTTTTTTTTTGCATTTTTTAGTAGAGACGGGGTTTCACCGTGTTAGCGAGGATGGTCTCGATCTCCTGACCTTGTGATCCGCCCGTCTCGGCCTCCCAAAGTGCTGGGATTACAGGCTTGAGCCACCGCGCCCGGCCTAATATCCTTTTTACCATAATAATTTCTTTCAGTAAATACATCTAGCCACTCTTCAAGTATCAAGTACTGCATCCACCACTAAGGATGCAGAGATGAGTCCTACTTAGTGGTTCTGGGACAGTAACAATGTAATTTCTCTCTTTCACATGGCAGCATAATAGGAGCAGTAAAGGTTACATTACAGGGATCTGCAAACACAGTTAATGAAGGATCCTAACTATCACTATGGAAGTGGAGAGTTGGCTACCGGTGGGCTTTGTGCAGGAGGCAACATTTGATTGGGATCTGAAAAGATGAGTAAAGTCTGCTTTGTGACAAGGAAAAAAGGAGCATTGCAGACAGCTGGAGAATTCAGGAAGCCAATGTGCAAGCCAGTTGTGTTCAGATCTGTTTAGAAAATGCAGAAATTATAGAATATTTTAAAGTATATGAACACTTTGGATTTTATTCTTGTTGCTGTGAGCATATTTTTGAAGGATTTTAGAGGAGAGAAGTGATGAGAAGTACACATAAAATAAACAACTGTGACAGGAATAAGACAAGTCAAATGCACTAAATAGGAGGCTATATTAAAACATACAAGATTTCAATCCACCCCAAATTATCTCATACATTCTTTGCTCAAGTGCTTGTTTCTAGGACATACCATGACCACTCACACCTTTGTAACCTTCACATTCCACTTCCTTTGTCAAAACCTGTAAGTGAAGGGCAGGGATGGTAAATCTCAGGTTTCTGTTTTGGGCAACCAGGTGATCAATGGGTGGTAAGAAACAGCCTCTCTGAAAAAGTGAAACTTAAGTTGAAATGTTTGTTAATAAAAATAGCAAGACATTTTAGATGATTTAAGAAGCAGAAGTTTTCTTAGGAGATAACCACCATGACTTTCCCAAAGGCAGAGTCTCATGGCAGAAGCTTAAGGAGATCTGGTGGTATGGAAAGAGGAAGAAAGGAAGAAGAGCAGTGCTTTTCAAAGTAAATGTATTTTTTCTTTCTTTTTTTTTTGGTGGGCGGGGGAATGAGCACTTTTCATAGGTTTGTCATTCATTTCCATGTGTTTCAGTTGGATATATCTTTAAATTAAAAAAAAAGTTTTAAAGAAGCAATAGGATTCAGAACTCCAAAAAAATCAATGTTATCTTAACACATTTATTGATCACTTACTTTGTGCAAAAAGTCTCTGTTTTAGGCATCTTGAGTTTTGCTTTGCAAGAAATAAAGAAGCAAGACTTAAAAAGTTGAGAATAGACAACACCCATATTTGGTAAGGGTAATACTTGCTGTGGTAACAGACTTATTACAAAATCTTATGGCTTAATATTAATCCTTAATATTAAGAATTAATTAAGAAATAATATTTAATAATTAAGAAATAATATTTAAGTAATTAAATATTATTTCTGGCTCATGTGAAATATAACTACATGCTCCTGATTGGCAAGAAGGTCTCCTCTAATTCTCAATTCAAGGACCCTATATCATATGGCTCTGCTTTTCTTAGGGCTTCTAAGAAAAGAAGTCCTGTGATGGATGTTCTACCTCCAGGTGACAACAGGAGAAGTACAATGAAAAAAACCTCACCTGCTTCTTTACCATGATGGGCTGGAAGTGGTACATGGCACTTCTGCATGCATTACTATGGCAAGAACTATTCCTGTGGCCAGGTGTAGAGGCAAAAGAGCTGGGAAATGTGGTTCTGGACTGGTTAACTGTGTCTCAACAACCATGCTGTATTCTGGCTGTGAGTGGGAGCATAAATCACTGGTGGAGGGCTAGCCAGCCATTTCTGCCATAGAATCCTATCGTTTTTAGAGTACAACTGAGTTTTCTGTACTGAGTTTTAAGTAGGTCCATAATGATTTTATTCTTAAAATTAATGTTTAGAGAAATTTTATTAAACACATCTACCATATGAAGTAACATTTTCTTCCTTAGTTTTATTTTTTAAAACTTCTGTGGTTGTTACTGTCTCATTTGGAAGCACTTCTGGAAGCTGAAAATCATCTTGTTCTGAAATGTTTCTGCTGGTCATATGGGCAGATTAGTGTTTTTGTCAGGAGGAGGGACAGTTGTTCTTAGAAATGAGTGAGGTAGAGGGAGAGAGAGAAACAGAGCTTTTTCAGTAAAAGGAGAGAAGAGACATTGAAAACCCAACTTAGACAAATTGACCTTCTGGAAACTCAAAAGGAGATTGTCTGCCAAGATTGCTGAGTGAGATGGAAGCTTGAAGATAAAGAAAATAGAAAGATTGAAGCAGATCTGTGGGTAATGTGATGGAGGGCTGGAGATGGGATAAATAAATAAAGGGATGGCTGCACAACCACACTTAAAATTCAACTGGCATTTGGCACTGCTGAGGTCCACCCAGCTTGTGCCTCCCTCCTTTGGACATCCATTTGCATGGGCCCATATTTGTAGGAGTAAACATCCTAAGAATGTTGTTCTGTGTTTACCGTTTGAGGATTCCATGTACTCTGTGTCCTCAGGACCCTGTCTTATGTGTGTTTCAGTGAGTGAGTCCAACAGAGGTATGCGTAAGGAAGATTCTAACCCCAAGATGATGTAGCTCTTGAAGAAAGCAGGAGAGACTTCTGGGACTTAGGATGATAAAGATGGGTGTTGCGGGGAGGAAGAAATGGCATGGAGCAAGTTTCAAGAGAGAAGAGTTTGTTTGGTAATGAGGCAAAAAAATTGATTGTTTCTGGACACAAGAGATTAAGTTTCATATTTGCAGTCTAGGAAGTATAGTGTAGAGAGAAAGATCATGGACTCCTACCCCAGATGCTGGCTCCCTCCCAATCCTGTCTGCCTCTTTCTGACAGAACTCTACGAGTTACCTCCCAGTGTCTTAGGTGCCCGTCTGTGATAATGGGAATGATGACAGTACCTACCTCACTGGGTTTCTGTGGTGTTTAAATGTATTAATTTTGCATGAAGGATCTAGTACAGTGGCTAGCACACAGTAAATACTTTTACAATGTCAGCTATCTTTGTTATTTATATTCCTCTCCTTTACCTATCAGTTTTGTTTTTAAAAAATGTTGCTAAAAAAAAACAGTATAGAGAACAAATTTAAAAATTAATGGAAGGAAGAACTCTTCTCTTAGTCTTTGAGTTTTAAAACATGAATGAATGCCATTATTAAATGCCTTTAAAAATCGATTATATGATCATACATTTTTTAAATGAATATAATTTATTTCTTAGAACAGTTTTAGGTTTATGAATAAATTAAATAGATAGTACAAAGTTCCCCTGCACAGTTCCCCCACCCCTCCTTTTTTTTGAGACGGAGTCTTGCTCTGTCACTAGGTTGGAGTGCAGTGGCCCGATCTCAGCTCACTGCAACCTCCACCTCCCAGGTTCAAGTGATTCTCCTGCCTCAGCCTCCCAAGTAGCTGGGACTACAGGTGCGTGCCACCATGCCCAGCTAATTTTTGTATTTTTAGTAGAGATGGGGTTTCACCATGTTGGCTGGGATGGTCTCGATCTCTTGACCTTGTGATCTGCCCAGCTAGGCCTCCAAAAGGGCTGGGATTACAGGTGTGAGGCACTGCACCCAGCCACAGTTTCCCTTATTAATACCTTGCATTCATGTGGTGCATTTGTTACAACTGATAAACCAATACTGATACATTATTATTCACTAATGTGCATAACATTAGAGTTCACCCTTTGTGTTGTACATTTCTTTGTGTTTTGACAAATACATGTCATGTGTCTACCATTACAATGTCATACAAAATAGCTTACCTACTTAAAAATCCCCTCTGCTTTACCTGTTTATACTGCCTCCCCCTAGGAACCTCTGATCTTTCTGTCTCTACAGTTTTGCCTTATCTACAATGTCTTGTAGCTGGACTCATACAGTATGTAGTCTTTTAAGACTGGCTTCTTTTACATAGAATATGCATTTGAGGTTTCTTCATGTCTCTTTATGGCTTGATAGCTTATTTTCTTTTTATTGCTCAGTAATATTCCATTGTATATACATACCACAATTTGTTTATCCATTTACCTATTGAGACATATCTTGGTTGCTTCTGGTTTTTGGAATTATAGAGAGGCTGTAAACATTTGTGTGCCGATATTTGTATAAATATAAATTTTCAATTCATTTGGGTAAACACCTGGTGTGATTGCTGGGTCCTATGGTAAGACTATGTTGTATTTATTTTATTTTATTTTATTTTATTTTATTTTATTTTATTTTATTTTATTTTTGAGATGGAGTCTTGCTCTGTCGCCCAGGCTGGAGTGCAGTGGCTGGATCTCCGCTCACTGCAAGCTCCGCCTCCCGGGTTTACGCCATTCTCCTGCCTCCGCCTCCCGAGTAGCTGGGACTACAGGCGCCCGCCACCTCACCCGGCTATTTTTTTGTATTTTTTAGTAGAGACGGGGTTTCACTGTGTTAGCCAGGATGGTCTCGATCTCCTGACCTTGTGATCCACCCATCTCGGCCTCCCAAAGTGCTGGGATTACAGGCTTGAGCCACCGCGCCTGGCTGTATTTTTAAATAAACTATAAAAATGTATGCTAAAGTGGCTGTACCACTTTGCATTTCCACTTGCAATAACTGATCATTCCTGTTGCTTCTTCAACCCTGCCAGCATTTGGTATTGTCAGGTTTTTTATTTTAGAAATTTTAATTGGTGTGTAGTAGTATCTCATTGTTTTAATTTTCAGTTCTCTAAGGAGACACATTGTTGAGTATCATTTTTATGTGCTTATTTGCCATGTGAATACTTCTTTGGTGAAGTGTTTATTCAAATCTTTTGTCCATTTTTTATTGGGCTGTTTATTTTTTTATTGTTGAGTTTTAAGAGTTCTTTATATATTTTTGATAGAAGTCCTTTATGAGATATGTGTTTTGTAAATATTTTCTACCAGTCTGTGGCTTGTCTTTTCACTTTCTCAACAAAGTATTTTACAGAGCAAATGTTTATAATTTTAATAAAGTCTAACATCAAATTTTTCTTGGATTATACTTTTGGTGTTTTATCTAAAAAGTCATTCTCAAACCCGAAGTCACCTAAATTTCTCCTTTGTTATCCTCTATAAATTTTATGGTTTTGTGTTTTACATTTAGGTTTTATAACTCATTTCAGTTAATTTTTTTTTGTGAAAGGTATGTATTTTGTGTCTAGATTCCTGTAGTCTTATGTAGTTAACAAGTTGTGTTAGCACCATATTTTGATGATCCTTTCTCCATTGACTTACCTGTGCCCCTTTGTTAAAGATCAGTTTATTTGTGTAGGTCTATTTCTGAACTCTTATTCCATTCCATTGATCCACTTGTCTGTTCTTTTTCTAGCACCACATCATTTTTTATTAAAGTCTTGAATAGTGTTAACTCTAGGATTCTCTTGTTCCGCTTCGGGATTGGGTTGGCTATTCAGGGTCTTCTTCTTTCTATGTAAACTTCAAAATCAGTTTGTTAATATCCACAGATAATTTGCTAAAAATTTGATTGTGATTGCCTTATATCTATAGATCAAGTTGGGAAAACCAGTACATCTCTGTTTATTAGGATCTTTGATTTTTAAAATCAATTTTATAGTTTTCCTCATATAGATCTTGCATATATTTTGTTAATTTATACCAAAGTATTTCAATTTTTTGGTACTAATGTAAATGATGTGTTTCTAATTTCAAATTCCAATTGTTCATTGCTGGTACACAGGAAAGCAAGTGACTTTTGTATATTAACCAACAGCACACTTTTGTTTATTATCTTACAGACTTGCTATAATTGCTTATTAGTTCCAGGAGGGCTTTTTATTTTTTCCCAGTCAACAATAGATAATCATGTCATCTGCTAACAAATACCGTTTTGGTTCTTCTTTTCCAATGTATGTACCTTTTACTTCCTTGTTTTATTGTGTTAAGACTTGTGATACAATGTTAAATAGGAATAAGAGGGGACATCTTCCCAATCTTAGGAGAAAACATCTAGTTCCTTATCAAGTATGATCATATCTGTGGATTTTGAAAAGGATGATTTTTTTCAAGTTGGGTGTTCCCACTCCTATTTTCTGAAAGAGATTATGGATAATTAATATACTTTCTTTCTTAAATATTTGTTTCTTAAATTCACCAGTGAAACCATCTGGCCCTGGTGTGTTTTTTTTTGGAGGATTACTAATTATCAATTTAATTTCTTTAATAGATGTTGAGCTATTCAGATGATATATTTCTCTGTGTGTGAGTTTTGGTAGATGATGTCTTTCAAATAATTTTTCTGTTTCTTCTAAATAAGTAAGCAAATTTGAGAGCATAGAGACATTTATATTATATTAATTTATTATCCTTTTAATATCCATAGGATTGGTAGTAATTTCTGATAGTAGCAGTTTGCAGTTTGTGACTTCTTTTTTTTTTTTTTCTTGGTTAGTCTGGCTAGAGGCTTATAAATTTTATTAATTTTTTTCAAAGAACTGGCTTTTAATTTCAATGATTTTCTCTTTCAATTTTTTCCTGCTTTTAATTCATTGATATCTGCTTTAATTTTTATTATTTCTTTTCTTCTTTGCTAATACATACATTCAATACTACAAATTTCCCTCTGAGCACTACTTTTTCTGCATTTCACAAATTTTGACAAGTTGTATTTCATTTAGTACAAGCATTTTAAAAATTCTTCTGAAATGTCTTCTATGACTTACATTTTATTTAGAAATGTGTTGTTTAATCTGCATATTTCGGAACGTTCCAGCTATCTTTCTGGTTTTTTAAAAATAGTTTAATAGTATTTATTGGGGTCTAACAGCATGCTTTGGGTGATGTTTATTATTTTGTTAAGTTGTGTTTCATGGCCCAGAATGTGATCTACCATGGTAAAAGTTCCATGTGAGCTTGACAAGAATGTGTATTCCACTGTTGTTGAACAGTGGATTCCATAAATGTCAATTAAATTCTGTTGCTATTCAGTTCAACTATATCTTTTCTAATTTTCTGCCGGCTGGATCTGTCAATTACTGATGGTGTGGGGTGGTGTTGAAGACTGTGATTATAATAGTGAGTTTATCAGTTTCTCCTATTTCTATCAGTTTTTGCCTCACGTATTTTGGCCCTCTCTTGTTAGGCAATTTCCTTAAAACCAACTACAAAATATGCTAGCTGTTGTCATGGGAAAAATAGATGATATGCAGAAACAGATAAGTAATGTAAGCAGAGCAAAGAAAACTAGAAAAGAACCAAAGAAAATGTTAGAAATAAAAAATTTGTAGCAGAAATTAAGAATACCTTTGATGGATTTGTCAGTAGACTGGGTATGGTCAAAGAAAGAATCCACAAGCTTTTTCATTAGAAATCTTAGCATATTAATCATAGTTATTTTAAATTCCCAGGCTTCTAATCATTCCAAGATCTATGCTCTATCTGTATGTGGTTCTGATGCTTACTTGTCTCTTCAGACTTTTCCTCCTGCTTTTCAGGATGTATAATTTGTACATGATGTATTAGGCAATAAGAACTGAGGTAAATAGGCTTTAGCATGAGGTTTTAGATGCATTTATCTGGCTAAGAAGAGTGAAGCCGTGTTTATTGTTTACTGTAACCATAGTTGTCAAGTTCCTCTAGTGTTCTCATTTTTGTCTGCCTGTTTTCCTTGCGTGTTTCTAGAGACTCCTTCTTAAGTAGAATCCCTATCTTGCTGAGAGGTGAAGCTGGCTGGGCTTTTGCGTCAGGTGGAGACTTGGAGAACTTTTCTGTCTAGCTAAAGGATTGTAAACTCACCACTCAGCACTCTGTGTCTAGCTAAAGGTTTGTAAACACACCAATCAGCACTCTGTAAAAACGGACCAATCAGTGCTCTGTAAAATGGACCAATCAGCAGGATGTGTGTGGGGCAAAATAAGGGAATAAAGGCTGGCCACCGGCACCAAGGGCAGCAATCAGCTGGGGTCCTCCCCCAAGCCATGGAAACTTTGTTCTTTTGCTCTGCTCTTTGCACTAAATCTTGCTGCTGCTCCATCTTTGGCTCTGCACTACCTGTATGAGCTGTAACACTCACTGCCAAGGTCTGCAGCTGAAGCCAGGAAGACCATGAACCCACCAGGAGGAAAGAACCACTCAGGAGGCACCACCTTTAAGAGCTGTAACACTCACTGAAAAGGTTTGTGGCTTCACGCCTGAAGTCAGCGAGACCACCAACCCACCAGAAGGAAGAAACTCCGGACACGTCTGAACATCAGAAGGAACAAACTCCAGACACACCACCTTTAAGAACTGTAATAATTTACTCACCGCGAGGGTCCGTGGCTTCATTCTTGAAGTCAGCGAGACCAAGAACCCACTGGAAGGAACCAATTCTGGATACATTGCTACTCTATCATTTGTAATCCACTGTTATGCTGGAGCTCCGTTTATGTGGTGGCAAGGTATTGGAGAGGATAAGTGCCCAATCATCTTATGATTAAATCTGTTTTGCTTTTTTTCTTCTTTGAGATGAAGTCTCACTCTGCTGCCCAGGCTGGAGTGCAGTGGTGCATTCTCGGCTCACTGCAACCTCTGCCTCCTGCGTTCAAGCGATTCACCTGCTTCAGCCTCCTGAGCATCTGGGATTACAGGTACATACCACCATGCCCAGCTAATTTTTGTATTTTTAGTGGAGACGGGGTTTTGCCATGTTGGCCAGGCTGGAGCTTTTATTTTTTATTTTTGGTCTTTTCAAGTGGGCCAGAGTCCTTTTTATTTTTTTCTCCTCCCCTTATATAAGACAGGAAGGCCAGAGGGGGCTTAAACTGTCCAATTGCTGTATCCTTTATTCTTTATATGTTTTCTTTCACAATCTGGGAAGTATTCTTTAAATAGTTGTCAAATAGTTATTTAGAAGAAAACTTAGGTACTGTTGGGGAGGACAGAAGAGGAAACACCTTTCAATATGCTGAGCATTTCATCCTAAAATTGCGTAGTGAATTTAGCAAACATCATGTACTTAACCAGATCCACCTTCCTTTGGAGACCACAGTGGTTTCAAATGTCCACAAATTATTTGATACTCTTCCCTTCAGGAGATGGAGCTTCCCCTTCTATTTGAGTGTAAACTGGACTTAGTGAGTCACTTCCGACGAATAGAAAAAAAAAAAAGAAAATGTGATTTCAGAAATGGGGTCATAAAAAGCACTGCAGCTTCTTGCTTGCAATCTCACTTGCTCTTGGATCACTCAGATGAGGACACCCAGTAACTGGTGAGAAACTGAAGCTTTCTGCCAAGATCTAGTAGGAAATGTAGCTGTCTGTCATTAGCTGTCAGTGGGCTATCCTCAAGTGGATCCACTAGTGCTGGCCTTGAGATGACTGCATGCTGGCTGACATGTTTGCAGCCTCACGAGATACCCTGGACAGAACTACATAGCTAAGCTGCTCCTGGATTCCTGACTCTCAGACTCTCAGACACTGTGTGAGATAATAAATGTTTGTGTTTTAAACTATGTAATCCAGCTATTTAAAATGTATCTATGATGACTTAAGCATATTCCCCGGCTGTCTTATTTTACTACACATCACACCATCTCTCTCTCTCTCTCACACACACACAGACACACACACACACATCCCTCTGTTGATTTCCAAAATATTTACTCAAATCTAATTTCTTACATATTATAGTTTTGCCTGTCTCATCACATTTTAGTGCTATTTACCTGTTAGAGTTGGCAATCAGATCAATTTGACTGGGTAATCCATCCCTTAATGTGCCTCTCTTTGGGGTAGAAGAGCAATACAGTACTATTTAGGAGTGGGATTTAAGGCTTTTCACCAAGGCTAGAGACTGGCCCTGGGAGTAGTGAATCTTAGAGCCAGGAAATGAGTCCCTAAGAGCCCCGAGGTAGGCTTCACGTTTCCTTTCTTCAGTTCTTGTATTATTATTCGGAGGGAATCTAGGGAATCTAGTACTTGATATACAGTAAGTAAGAGGATGAAGCAAGGCAGTATAGAGACAGGGAAGTGAGGATAGCATCCTTTCCGATGACTTTGCCTTGGTGACTAAATGATGTTGGAGGCTTAGTGAAGTGTGGACTCTGAGGTATCACTGTATATCCTTTCATTCAACAGATATTTACTGAGCACCCACTATGTGTCTGTCAGGCACTGTTCTAGGTGCTGAGCACAGAGTGGTAAGTACACACATCCCCTCACTCTGGACAACTTATATTCTGGTGGTTGTGAGGTTCATTCAGGTCAGTTCCTTGTCATGGCCCAGCCACAACCGACCCCAGGCAACTCACAGTTGCAGCAAAGATCTTTGTACAACTCTCCATCTCCACAATCTCTATTCACTAAAGGTGACTCTGTGAGAGGAGAAATTCATTAATAAATTTCAAACGAGTTGTTCTTTAGAGAAAGAGCTTCCAAAAATGATCATAAATTCTGGAGGCTGAATATCCTGTGATGTATTCATGTATCAGTATGTCAGTCCTAAGGTCATTTTATATAATAGAAAAAAAAAAAAGAAAGAAAAATAAAGAGAACTGGAAACCAAAATCTGAGAATGCAAATGAAGTGTCATTTGTTCAAGAAAGAAATAATGTCAGAACCATGGACATTTACAAAGATTCAGGTCTTTGTGATTAAGACTGTGCCTGGAAGGTAAATATGTGTTCTCTTAGGGAGACTCTGGGAGGCTGAGGAAATTAGTTCTTGTTAGTTTCTTCTTGACAGGCCTGCGCAGAGACTGAGGCCTGCAGAGCCTGCTTTTCACTTCACTACCTGTGACAAAACAGTAAGTAGGCTTGCGCATCAGTTAGAGTCCTGTTGCAGGAAGCATAAACCATGCAAGCTATTATAAACAGAAAGATGTTGAAACGATGTAATTAAGTGTTTACAAAATCATGAAAGACTGTAGAAGCAGGCACTAAACTGTGTCTTTAGGAATGACTCTCAGAACAAGATTATTGAAGTAACCCACCAGGGGCGCTTCTGTCTCTGCAAATGTCAGGAAGGTGAGGGATCAGGAGGTCACTTCCAGGCCTGCAGCATTCACAAACTCCCCACTGCAATAGTGATCCAGGGTTCAGAAAGCCACTGATGCTGGGGCCGATGCCTGTCGGCAGCAATGTAGCTAGTGGCCAGACACTGGATCACAGATTTGCTTTGTTTTGGTTTTCCCACCACTACTACCACAACAGCCTCTTGAAACCCGTGAAGCTAGTCTCTAGATGCTGGAATGCTGCTTCAGGAAAACAACATTGCCACAACCTTGCTGGCACTGCATACCCACTAATTCAGCATCTTGCAGGTAACAGGTTCAGCCAATGAGACATAGCAGATTTCTGCATGGAGTGGGATGGGGTAGACGGCTTCCGGAAAACTTTGGCTTTTCTAAAAAATAGGATGGATATTTCTGGTTCTTGCCTCTTTCTCTTTCTTCTTACCTTGAACGTGAATGTGATGTCTGGAACTGCTGAAGCCATTTTGTGACCTACATTGTTAGAATCAACATGATCTGGAAGGAGACATTAAAAATGCACCACTCTGGACCACTTGCTTTGAACCTCTTGGTATGAGACACATAAAAAGATGTATCTTTGTTAGTTTAAGCCACTGTTTGTCCAGAAGGAGTTGGAGTATTGGCAGTTGAAAGCATTCCGAATGGCTACGACATGTTTTGTCTACCTATCTACCCCTTCCTTTTCTTTCTTCTCTTTCCTCTGTTCCTTCTCTCTCTCTTTCTCTATCTACTCTTTCATCTGTCTGTCCATGCTTGTGAGGTGGGGAGATGGTACCAAGAGGTTGCACTGAAGGAATACATCACTGTGCACATTTTTGTTTCCACTGGAGGTCATTTATCTCCTAGAGACATAGCTGAATGGGCCCTTTGGAGCCACCAGGCCTCATGCAGTATATCAGCGGCGAAACTTCAGTCAACCCGGACTCCTACAGTTGTGTTATTCCGGATAGAAAACATTGTACTATCCCAACTGTGAGGTTGTTTCTCTGTGTATCTATTAGGTTGAAACACACAAATGAAATTGCTGATATTTAACCATTTTGACTGCTAAAATAGTATTACATTTATGTGGTGCAACTTAAGATGATGCTTAGTCATGGAGGATAATGGAAAACTCTGAAGCCCCAATGAAGCTAATTTATAATCCAAAGAGCTATTATCTATATCAAGTCAAAGTGATCCGTGTCTGGTTCCTCTTTTCACGTCAGCATTGGGGCATCTCTTTGGGTCATCCGAAAAGTTCAGTCTCATGCTTCAAAAGGAACTAGCAATGAACACTTCTAGGTCAAATCTTTCACTTTTTGTCATCTCAACTCAATCTGAAGCTAAATTTTATTGTAGTGTTAAGTAGACTATTATTTACTGTAATCTCAAGGATCTACACTGAATTGCCCTAAGTAAATTGTCGGCTATAATGGTATGGAGCAGAGCATTACTACATATGCTGTATTAGCCAAACCATATCATGTGCTTTTTTTTCCTGGAAAATTCCTTAGTAAATTGCTTGGGAAGAGTTTACTGTAGACTCCTTGCCCCATCCCCACCATAGGTAGTAGAATCACCCATGAATATGGTAGAGGATCAAAAGAGGGACATGTTAGTGACTGTTCTGCCCACTGGGCATTTATCCTAGGACACCGATATATCCATTGTTCCCCAGGGATTCATTGGCCCTATGACAACTGGAAGGGTCAGAAATGATCATGATCTCTAACTCTGGTTTCTTTTTTCAGTTATGTTTCTGAGCCTCTGTACTGCGCAGATAAAAATTATTTTTTTCCCTGGTGGGTTATGAATGGCACAAGTGTTTCCCAAGTTGGGATTTTTTTCTCCTTTGCTACCACTGCCAATGCATGTGACAGTTACAAAAGGTACCAAGGGAAGGTTACCAGAGTTCCAATTCAGTTAACACAACTAACTGACTATTGTAACTTATAGACATCACCAATGGGAATTAACACTTCTGAAAAAGTTTTATTTCTTCTCCCGAAGAAGAGATGGGGAGGAAAGGTACAGTATTAATTAGAAGTTGGAGAAATGTCAATATTCAGAAGCCAGTGTTTACAACGTTAGTTAATTGTTGAGTTGGAGACATTTGTTCCATTGACAAAACTCCTTGGGCAGAGATTCTGTCTGTTTTGCTCTGTCCTGTATCTCTTGTGCTTAGCACAGGGTCTGGCACATAGTAGATGTGAAATAAATATTAGCTTATTAGACAAGTGAATGAAGGAATAAAGTGGTTATGTGGTATCAAAGTTCTATAGAACTTTAGCCAGTCCTCAGAGCTTCTCCATGTTTCACAGGAGAGGAGTCTCATTTCCACAAGTTCCCAATGGGTCTATCTGTGTAGTGGGGCTGAGTATTTTATTCACATGGTAACTCTCTGGTCTTCTTCATGAACCATTACTCAGGAGGCAATGTGGTGGTGGGGGGTGCCTGGACTGATCATTTAAGTCATCCCTTTAGATGGTAGTCTTCTGGAATAATTGATCAATGTCTCCAATTCCCATGCTCTTCCCTGCATTTCCCAAAGATGGTGACTGGGTACAGAAAAGGGAATGTTCTTTTTCCCATGTGGGTCTCATAGAAGCCCTACTGACTTTCTCTTTTTCTTTTAGAGACGGAGTCTCACTCTGTCACCCAGGCTGGAGTGCGGTGGTGCGATCTTGGCTCACTGCAAGCTCCGCCTCCTGGGTTCTCGCCATTCTCCTGCCTCGGCCTCCGGAGTAGCTGGGACTACAGATGCCTGCCACCATGCCTGGCTAATTTTTGTATTTTTAGTAGAGATGGGGTTTCACCGTGTTAGTCAGGATGGTCTCAATCTCCTGACCTCATGATCCACCCACCTCAGCCTCCCAAAGTGCTGGGATTACAGGCATGAGCCACCACACCCGGTCGAAGCCCTATTGACTTTCATACCACCTGCTTTCTGAACTTCTCTCAGGGTCTGAGGAAACATATTTCTCATTTGGAAACAGAGATCACAAGTTAAGCTAGATTTCTAGGACCCTCTCCCAAACCGAGTTGAACCACCACATTCACTTTGATGGGATGATTCCTGGGTTATATAGGCAGCCCAGAGAGGAGGGATCAGGACACACAAATGTAATTGATTCCATTTCTCTTCAGTCTGCCTTTTCCTTCACACAACCCTTAAGAGAGAAGGAACAAATTATCCTGTGATTTATTTCCTTCTTTTTCCCTTATCTATCATTCAGTAGGTATCTTACATTGGACAGGGCTATGTTTCAGCAACAAATAGAAGCCAGACTCTCAGTGGCTTGATATAATGTAGGACATATCCACAGTACACTGTGCGCTGTGGGGTGCTCTGCTATATACCATCACTCAGGGATCTTGCCTGACAGAGGCACCACCAGCTTGTAGCTGCACCAGAATAGGTTTTGTAGGCTTTCCCACATGTGGACTTTTCCACACTTCCCCACATGTGGAGATCTCACACTCACACTTAAATACTTTTTTGTCTTACTAAATTATGCCCACCTGGGAATAATATGTCACATACCTGAGTCCTAGGGATGAAAGGCTGCATGGGAGAGATGTTTTAAAGGAAAAACTAAAATGCATTAAATTAATGCTGGCAAAAGATTATTGTCATTATATTCATCAAATAGAAAAGGTAGGATTTTGTTTGTTCCTTATAGTATGAAAAATACAAAATTAAGAAAAAATGTATTGATATGATTTGGCTCTGTATCCCCAGCCAAATCTCATCTCAAATTGTAATTCCCACATATTGAGGGAGGGTCCTAGTGGGAGGTGATTGGATCAGGGGGGCCATTTCCCTCATGCTGTTCTTGTGACAGTGAGTGAGTTCTTATGAGAGTTGATGGTTTTACAGTGTAGCATCTTCCCTTTGCTTGCTTACTCTCTCAACACCATGTAAGATGTGCCTTGCTTCCCCTTCACCTTCTGCCATGATTGTAAGTTTCCTGAGGCCTCCCTAGCCATGTGGAACTGTGAACCAATTAAACCTCTTTTCTGTATAAATTACTCAGTCTCGGGTAGTATCTTTATAGCAGTGTGAAAACAGATTAATACATGTATTATAAACTGAAAATTTGCAGTTAAGTCAGGAGATGGCAGAGGAAAGTAAAACATTTCTCATATCAACAAAACACCTGCCTATTCTGGTCTACTTACCATTCTCTTACCAATTAATGGGACTTGTAAGAAATACATGCAGCAGCTCTTCCTTAGAATTTAGGAAACCTTTGCAGGCAGGCTCAAATGACAACTCTATTATGTAAGTGTCTGGGAACCTTTTGGGGATTTTAAGCAAAGGTGACATGAGTACTGTTCAGAACATATCTTCTTGATGACTGTGGGACATTGTATGATCTTTAATTATATACAGTGCTTCTGGGGCTACTGGCTATGAGGAAGATTCACCTTGGCCCACATGGTCCCGATAGTCCTGCTGCTCTGGTTTACATGCATGTGTTTTACTGGAACAGGTCTAGGGATGTGCCATAAGGAAAGGAGCAAGAGCTCTTCATGGGTAGAGCAACCCCAGAACTGTTCTAGCTTTCTATTTCTATTAGCTGTGACCTGGAAATCCAATGTGGCATCCTTCAGTTGAATTCCACAATCCAACAATTGTGATTAATTAATTGTCAGTTGTGAGTAAAATTGGAATAAACTTCATTAAATGAAAAGTCTGAAAGTTTCTAGTACTAATTAAGTGTTAAACCTTTTACTTTTTCCTTCTTATTCCAAGTTTTCTTTTTTTCATTATATCCTGGTTGTTCCCCATTTTTTGAATAATGGCAACACTTAAAAATGTGACTTCCCATTTGGGGCCATGAAAAAATACTGAACAAATGCTAGGAGGCATTCTACTTTTATTGCAAATTAAGCAGTTCAACAGATAGGAAATTCAGAGAAAACAGAGAAATAGCTATAAGGCATGAAGCAGAATTGTCTTCAGAGCTGGTCTTTCATGTTGCGGATTTCCTTTCCAGTAACTTTGTCCTGTTGAAGAAGAACTTCAACTCTATTTATGGGGCTGGGTGGCCACATAACCTTGCATTGTATAGTTCAATGCCCACCAGTCCAGAATATTGGGTTTGATGTAGATACCTTGATACATAAACCAGATTTCTTCTGGGGGCAGCACAGAGTCCCGCATGTACCCATCTCCAATCTCTCCCACAACGGACTGGCTCTTACCAAACTTGCCTCCATAGGAATACTGCTGCTGCCCCAGGACAATCTTGGGGTGAGCTCCTACAGAGGAACCCTGCCTTAGCCGCATCCTCACCTATGGCTTCTCATTGACCCAGAACTCGGCAATGCCTGAGGAGGACTCCCAGTTGGCACAGATGTGCACCAGGATGGGGAAATTCTCATAGACCTTGAAGAAAACCTTGTCACCCCCCATGATAAGATTGTACTCTCCAATTTGAGACTTAAAAATGACTATCTCTTTGCTCTTGGTCTGGATGCTGTAAGAGAAGAGGCTGTAGCCATGGGAGAGGTCAGTATAAGCATGAAGACATGCAGTAAAGTTCTGCAGAGGTTTCTCCAGCTGTGTGATCAAGCTCACATGAGCACTATTCGATTCTTTAGGAAAAATAAACACCTTCCCAATCATGTCTGTGAGAGAAAAAAAATGATATAATAATCTTCACCTGAAATGTGAACAGGAAAAAAATCACAAATTCAATTTTATATTCGGTAATCTCTTGTCTTTTCTTCCTACCATCTGTCCCTGACACCCCTACCTATCCTACTCCACATAGTTGTATACCCTTGACCTCCCTACTTGTCTGAGCAATGGCTTCCAGGAGGCTAGTAAGGACAGAAACCCCAAACAGCAGTTTGTCCATGTTCTTGGCTTGGGGCTCTTATAGCAGCAGCAGTGACCGGGATGAGGGTAGTAGACAGCACAATGGTTGTGCCCACCCAGCTTCTAAGTTAATGATGTAGAGACTCACATTTTTAGGCTGCAGGCTATTCAGGGTTTATATGCACCTTGGGTGAGGATAGGGGAGGAAGAGCACCAATAATGTGTGAGTGATTTTCCAACCCTGCCCCCTTGGTATCAGCAATCAGAACTGCTGATGGAGAAGGAGTGGTGAGATCCTGGGCTGGAAAATCAATGGGAGTTATTTATTAGGCACAAGTGACTGCTAGAACTCCAAGTCCTGTGACCCAGATTTTGCTGCTGGAAAGACAGTGATTACAGAGCTGCAGTGTTATGGATGAAATGAGGGGCTGGGCTGGCCATGTCAAGAGGGCATCACGCTACTACTCTCCATGCTGTCTGAGGACCCTGTGTTCTTCCATGAGCTCCTGAGCCATGTGGAGGATCTCCCTGAGCTTGGGCCTCTAACAGGCTGAAGAAACAAGGCCTCTTCTTTCTTTTTTGTTCTGTGAAGTAGTTGTCTGTTTGTAGAACATTCTGGGATTCTGCTTTCTGATATAAACATTGAAAATCTATCCCCTCCCCCCATTAATTTAGTGTAATATGCCAGCATTTTGTTAAGGAAATTCAGAAAATTGGAGGATATCCCCTCCAGTTTCTGAGGAATTGTTCTGACCATCTCTCACCGGCCTCCCTCCCTTTCCCTTTTCATATTATGACTTGCCTTCCCAGATACTCAGCCACCGTTCTTAGAGACGTCAGCAGTTGACTGACAGTTTTGTTATCTTCTGACTCCAGCCATTTAAGGCAAAGTTTAAAAATCATATATGGTGATACTCTCTCTTTTTTTTTCAGTGAAATAACATTTTATTAAATTCAATATGTTGCTCCCAGTGCTTAAGATTTTTTTTGAGATTGATTTTTGCCACCCACCATGCTCATTATTACTTCTAGTTTCACTGCATCAGGTGATACGAAAACCTGTCCTCTATAGATTCTTATTTATTTATTTATTTTTATTGTACTTTAAGTTCTGGGGCACATGTGCAGAATGTGCAGTTTTGTTACATAGTTATATATGTGCCATGGTGGTTTGCTGCACCCATCAACCCGTCATCTACGTTAGGTATTTCTCCTAACGCTATCCCTCCCCAAATCCCCCACCCCCTGACAGGACCCAGTGTGTGATGTTCCCCTCCCTGTGTTCATGTGTTCTCATTGTTCAACTCCCATTTATGAGTGAGAACATGTGGTGTTTGATTTTTTGTTCTTGTGTTAGTTTGCCGATTATGATAGTTTCCAGCTTCATCCATGTCCCTGCAAAGGACATGAACTCATCCTTTTTTATGGCTGCATAGTATTCCATGGTTTATGTGTGCCACATTTTCTTTATCCAGTCTATCATTGATGGGCATTTGGGTTGCTTCCAAGTCTTTGCTATTGTGAATAGTGCTGCAATAAACATACATGTGCATGTGTCTTTGTAGTAGAATGATTTATAATCCTTGATACTCTCTTAACATGCATGCATGAACACATTCATTAAACACACTTTCTGTGAATGTCTATTGTGTGGCATGCATTATGCAGATTTTATTTTCTTGACTTTCTTGCTGGACTTTAACAATGACTCCCATATCTCTTGTGGTTAAATGGTCATGAATGGAGTTATAATAACTCAACCTTGCTTTTTTTCCCCAAATAACAAACTGAAATGTTTTAACCCTAGAAATGTATTATTCCATTTATTTTACTTTTTAAATTCTGTTCATCTGCTCTACATCTTATTGTGATTACTCTATTCCTGAACACTCCTCTTTTTTTTTGCCAGCACTTCATCCACTCTTCTTCATCTTTCCTCCCAACATTCTTGGATGAATTTTCCTGAATCAGTAACTGCCACCCATAATCTTTTTTTCTCATGTTCTAATATTTAGAGTGGGTCATACCTTGTCACTTTCTCAAAGCAGTTCCCCATTTTGTCATTTCCCTGAAAGTCTGAGTGAGGTTTATAGTTGGAGTTTGCTTAAGTTACCTCTTGTGTCTTGAAAGAAATGCAGAATCATTATCCGGGGATCTGAAGCCATTCATAATTCTTTCCCAATATATTGATCTGACCTTGCTTCCTTCACAAGTCCTGTTGTGTGGTCAAACTTGTCTACATATAAATCCTGTTACATGCCCTGGGTCTCTCCTTTTAAATACTTTGATCCATTCTCTTCTTTATAACTGAAATAGCTTTCAGACATGTCTCTCTGCTTCCAAAACTCCAATGCTTCTTAAAATTCTGTTTCATGTGCCATCTCCATGAAGTCTCTCCTGATCGAATAAATTAGGATGTTTTCATCTTCTGAATACCATAGTGTTGAAGTGCAAAGGTTTTGGAATTAGACAAACCTGGAATTCAAATCTAGCTTTCTCATTTTATAAATGTGGACACTTAAGAAAGCATTCAAACCTTTTGAACCTATAGTTCCTCATGTGTGAAACAGGAATACCCCCACATTCATGGGATTTGAGTGACTTGTAATGTACTTAGTACAGTGCTTTGAAGCATAGGAAGTGCTTTAACATCATGGTTATTATGAAATTTCTCTGGTAATTACAATATTCTGCTTCATATTATAGGTATTTATATATGTAACATGGTGCCATCTAAACGCCCTTAGAGATGGGAAGATCCTTAAAGTAGTTTGTCCTTCTCTTCATTCCATCCACCACCTAACCCTTTGTTTTATACTTAGTAGGGACTTAGTAAATATTTTGTTGAATTTAATAAGCAGTAATACAAACCTGTATAGATTTTTTAAAGTGACAAGATAATTAAGGGAAAAGAAAGGAAAATACTCCCTCTGACTCAAGCCCTTTACAACACACATTCCCATGGAATAAAGATTTTTTTATAATTATGGTGAGAACACTTAACATAATATCTACTCTTCTGACAAATTTTTGAGTGCACAATATGGTATTGTTAACTACAGGCACAGTGATATACAGCAGATCTCTAGAACTTGCTCATATTGTATAACTGGAACTAAACAGCATCTCTCCATTTCTGCCTCTCTCCAGTCACTGGGAACCACCATTTTCCTCTGTTTCTATGACTTTAACTATTTTAGATTCCTCATGTAGGTGAAATCATGACTTATTTTACTTAGCATAATGTCCTACACATTTTAAATTGTTTCTATATCTTGGTTATTGTAAACAATGCTGCAATGAACACTGAATGCAGATATCTCTTCAAGATGCTGATCTGGATTCTTTGGATATATACCCAGAAGTGGGATTGCTGGATCATGTGGTAGTACCATTTTAATTTTCTGAAAATCTTCCATTTAATAAACCTACTATTTTTCAAAACAACTGCACCATTTTACATTTCCACCAACATTGTACAAGGGTTTTAACTTTCTCACATCCTTGGTAATATTTGTTATCTTTTTTTAAAAAATAGTCATTCTAACATATGTGAGGTGATAGATGATTTTGGTTTTGATTTGCACCTTCCTGATGATTAATGATAATGGAAACAAGTTGAAAGGACAGCAAAGCTAGCTTAAAGGAGATCCCACTGACCACACTTGCAATAATTTGAACACTAATGTAAGTAATTAAGGTAATTACAAATCATTAAATAAAATAGTAAACCATGAATCCAAAATGATATAGATAAAAATTATTTAAAAGTTTGAAGAACAGGATATTTAGTTTCAAACTACCTCCCTGAAAAATATTTATTATTTTAAAGGAGAAAAAGTGACTTCAAAAGAAAGAATCTTTTGATTTATATAATCTTAATCAAGTTATTAAGCAAACATCATTAGAAATGGGATAATTCAGAATCACATGCCTCTTGATAGCATGCAATGAAAAAACCACAGCATTCCTTCTGTCCTGCCAACAACTCATAACATAAATCTAGTCATAAGAAAATATCTGAACATAAAAATTTAGGAATATTCAACAAAATAACCAGCCTGTAATCTTTGGAAGTGTCCAGGTAATGAAAGGTAGACAAACACTGAGGAACTTTTCTAGTTTTAAGGAAGTTAATAACAATAAATGAAAACTTTGAATTTTGAGCTTTTTTTTTGGTTATAAAGAAAGTGTTTGACACACCTGGAAAAACATTGACTGGGAATCTGAGGATTACATAGTAATAGTTAATAAATGTTTATTTTCTGATTTGATGATTGCTCCATAGTTACAAAGGAGAATGTCCTTGTTTGTTGGAAATACTAAGATATTTGAGGGTGATGACCTTTGTGTCAGCAACTCACTCTCTAATGGTTTAAAAAGGAGTTACTGTACTTTGAAGTTGTCTTTAAGTTTGAGAAAAATAAAAAAGGAAAATTTGAAGAGAAAAAATAGCACTCAATCTTGCCTGGAAAGATAAATGAGCCATAGTCAAGGAGAAAGTAAGAGAAATTATTTAGGTCATGGAAAAAAAATGAGAATGAGCATTTTCACAGCTTCTAAATGAACACTCCTATTGGGTGATCAGTCACTCTGAGGAGACTATCCTTCTCAGAAACAATGTTCTTGATCAGGTGGAAGGAGAGGTAATAAGAGGTAAGAAAAGGTGAGGTGACGGGGCTGTAATTGTTCTACTCTTTCTTTTCTGGAATAAGTCGTTGTTTCTCTCAAGGCCTTGGGGGAAAGCAATAGAGGGTAAGCAGAAATCAGAAGGGGATGTATTGGAATTGTGATGTGGAAAACTGAACTTTATGTCTTAATTTATGTTATACGACACTAAGTTTTTAAGTATGATAGTGATTCTTGATTTAGTGTCTTTGTAATTTGATCGCCTTTTATATAAGATAATTTCCTTTTTCCTAGGAAACACTCACTAACATATTTAAGAGTAAAGGGGCATGATGACTCCAACTTACTCTCATGTAATTTAGAGATAGAAATGATGAAGCAAATGCGACAAAAAGTAAACAATTGATATATCTAGGAACAGAGTATGCAGGAGTTACTTGTATCATAGTTGCAACTTTTTCATAAGTTTGAAATTAAAAAAATACAAATGTAATAACAATGCTGGAGGAGAAAGAATTAGTGATGACATTGCTTCTGTCAGATAGAAGAGCTGAAACAAACAGGACAGGTGAAAGGCAAAGACCATGGAGATAACTGAAGATTAACTAAAGGATTTATGAATATGCTTCAGATAACTTCTAAGGTCTTAAGGGTTATGCAAGATATCAAGGTCACTATAAACATGAGGAAAGACTGAATTTAGGGGTTACTGGATTGAAAACATGAGGTAGAACAGGATTTGGGGACAACTCAAGAATTCATTATTCTGACTTTTATTGAAATGCTGTGGAGGTTTAAGGACATTTAACTGTACTGAATGGAAGCAGGTGCCACAGTTGATATGACTACTTGATTATGATCCCGGTGTGTACATGCACTAAATCAAAAATACACAATCTTAAGCTGATGGAATGGTCTTATGGAATAAAAAGCAATTACAAGTCTTCACACCATTCCATAACTTCCATGTAGTAAAGAGAAAAATAAACAGAAGTCAAATGGAAAAATTAAAACATCATTTGCAACTGTCTGAGAAGAACTTTGAGTGATATGCAGGAGAAAGGAACTGCATCAAGCAAGGAGAGTTGGCATTGTGCAAATATAGGGAACTCTGGATGCCAAGAGCTTGACATACCCCATGAAAAGTCTCCCAGAAAGAGTCTAACTGCTAATACTCAGGCTATGATTTTCTCAGAAAATCTATACTGCTGAAATGGAATTAGCTAACAAATTGATGTCTTTGGAAAATACCAAATTTTACCTACTCACATAGTGCCCTCTGCCTTGGAAACACTACAGAGATTAATCTACAATCTTTTAAAAAATTTAATTTAATTTAATTTTAATTTCTAGGCTACATGTGCAGGATGTGCAGGTTTGTTGTATAGGTAAATGTGTGCCATGGTGGTTTGCTGTACCTATCAAGCTACCACCTAGGTATTAAACTCACATGCATTAGCTATTTATCCTGATGATCTTCCTCCCCGCATCCCCTAACAGGCCCTAGTGTGTGATGTTTCTCTCCCTGTGTGCATATGTTCTCATTGTTCAGCTCCCACTTATAAGTGAGAACATGCAGTGTTTGGTTTTCTGTTTCTGTGTTAGTCTGCTGAGAATGATGGCTTCCAGCTTCATCCGTGTCCCTGAAAAGGACATGATCTCATTCATTTTTATAGCTGCCTAGTATTCCATGGTATGCATGTACCACATTTTCTTTATCCAGCCTATCATTTGGGCTGATTTAATGTCTTTACTATCGTGAACAGTGCTGCAATGAACATACATGCAATGAACATCTCTTTCATTTGACTTATATTCCTTCAGTATGAGGTATATTCCTTTGGGTATATACCCAGTAGTAGGATTGCTGGGTCAAATGGTATTTCTGGTTGTAGGTCTTTGAGGAATCACCACACCGTTTTCCACCATGGTTGAATTAATTCACATTCCCACCATCAGTGTAAAAGCATTTCTATTTCTCCACAGCTTCACCAGCTTCTGTTGTTTCTTGACTTTTTAACAATCACCATTCTGACTGGCATGAGATGGTAGTTCATTGTGATTTTCATTTGCATTTCTCTAATGATCAGTGATATTGAACTTTTTTTATATGTTTGCTGGCTGCATAAATGTCTTCTTTTGAGAACTCTTCATATCCTTTGCCCATTTTTTAATGGGGTTGTTTGTTTTTTTTTCTTGTAAATTTGTTTAAGTTCCTTGTAGATTCTGGATATTAGACATTTGTCATATGGAAAGATTTCAAAAATTTTCTCCCATTCTGTAGGTTGTCTGTTCACTCTGATGATAGTTTCTTTTGCTGTGTAGAAGCTCTTTAGTTTAATTAGATCCCATTTGTCAATTTTGGCTTCTGTTGCAATTGCTTTTGACGTTTTTGTCATAAAATCTTTGCCTGTGCCTATGTCCTGAATGGTATCACCTAACTTTTCTTCTAGGGTTTTTATAGTTTTTAGTTTTACATGTAAGTCTTTAATCCATCTTGAGTTAATTTTTGTATAAGGTGTAAGGAAGGAGTCTACTTTAAATTTTCTGCATATGGCTAGCCAGTTTTCACAGCACCGTTTATTAAATAGGGAAGGCTTTCCCCATTGCTTGTTTTTGTTAGATTTGTCAAAGATCAAATGGTTGTAGACCTGCAGTCTTATTTCTGAAATCTCTATTCTGTTCCACTGGTCTATGTGTCTGTTTTTGTACCAGTACCATGCTGTTTTGGTTACTGTAGCCTTGTAGTATAGTTTGAAGTCAGGTAGTGTGATGCCTCCAGCTTTGTTCTTTTTGCTTAGGATTGCCTTGGCTATATGAGATCTTTTTTGGTTCCATATGATTTTTTTTTTTTTTTTTGAGACACAGTCTTGCTCTGTTGCCCAGGCTGGAGTGCAGTGGTGTGATCTCGGCTCACTACAAGTCCGCCTCCTGGGTTCACGCCATTCTTCTTTTTTTTTTTTTTTCTTTTTTTATTATACTTTAAGTTCTACAGTACATGTGCACAACGTGCAGGTTTGTTACATGTGTATACATGTGCCATGTTGGTGTGCTGCACCCATTAACTTGTCATTTACATTAGGTATATCTCCTAATGCTATCCCTCCCCTGTACCTGCTCCCCACAATAGGACGCGATGTGTCAAGATCGCCTTCCTGTGTCCAAGTGATCTCATTGTTCAATTCCCACCTATGACTGAGAACATGCGGTATTTTGTTTTCTGTTCTTGCGATAGTTTGCTGAGAATGATGCTTTCCAGCTACATCCATGTCCCTACAAAGGACACATACTCATCCTTTTTTTATGGCTGCATAGTATTCCATGGTGTATATGTGCCACATTTTCTTAATCCAGTCTATCACTGATGGACATTTGGGTTGATTCCAAGTCTTTGCTATTGTGAATAGTGCTGCAATAAACATATGTGTGCATGTGTCTTTATAGCAGCATAATTTATAATCCTTTGGGTATATACCCAGTAATGGGATGGCTGGGTCATATGGTACATCTAGTTCTAGATCCTTGAGGAATCGCCATACTGTTTTCCATAATGGTTGAACTAGTTTACAATCCCACCAACAGTGTAAAAGTGTTCCTATTTCTCCACATCCTCTCCAGCACCTGTTGTTTCCTGACTTTTGAATGATCGCCATTCTAACTGGTGTGAGATGGTATCTCATTGTGGTTTTGATTTGCATTTCTCTGATGGCCAGTGATAATGAGCATTTTTTCATGTGTCTGTTGGCTGTATGAATGTCTTCTTTTGAGAAGTGTCTGTTCATATCCTTTGCCCACTTTTTGATGGGGTTGTTTGTTTTTTTCTTGTAAATTTGTTTGAGTTCTTTATAGGTTCTGGATATTAGCCCTTTGTCAGATGAGTAGATTGCAAAAATTTTCTCCCATTCTGTAGGTTGCCTGTTCACTCTGATGGTAGTTTCTTTTGCTGTGCAGAAGCTCTCTAGTTTAATTAGATCCCATTTGTCAATTTGGCTTTTGTTGCCATTGCTTTTGGTGTTTCAGTCATGAAGTCCTTGCCCATGCCTATGTCCTGAATGGTACTACCTAGGTTTTCTTCTAGGGTTTTTATGGTTTTAGGTCTAACATTTAAGTCTCTAATCCATCTTGAATTAATTCTCTTATAAGGAGTAAGGAAAGGATCCAGTTTCAGCTTTCTATTTATGGCTAACCAATTTTCTCAGCACTATTTATTAAATAGGGAATCCTTTCCCCATTTCTTGTTTTTGTCAGGTTTGTCAAAGATCAGATGGCTGTAGATGTCTGGCATTATTTCTGAGGGCTCTATTCTGTTCCATTGGTCTATATCTCTGTTTTGGTACCAGTACCATGCTGTTTTGGTTACTGTAGCCTTGTAGTATAGTTTGAAGTCAGGTAGCATGATGCCTCCAGCTTTGCTCTTTTGGCTTAGGATTGTCTTGGCAATGCGGGGTCTTTTTTGGTTCCATATGAACTTTAAAGCAGTTTTTTCCAATTCTGTGAAGAAAGTCATTGGTAGCTTAATGGGGATGGCATTGAATCTATAAATTACCTTGGGCAGTATGGACATTTTCACAATATTGATTCTTCCTATTCATGAGCATAGTATGTTCTTCCATTTGTTTGTGTCCTGTTTTATTTCACTGAACAGTGGTTTGTAGTTCTCCTTGAAGAGGTCCTTTACATTCCTTATAAGTTGGATTCCTAGGTATTATATTCTCTTTGAAGCTATTGTGAATGGGAGTTCATTCATGATTTGGCTCTCTGTCTGTTATTGGTGTAATAGAATGCTTGTGATTTTTGCACATTGATTTTTGTATCCTGAGACTTTGCTGAAGTTGCTTATCAGCTTAAGGAGATTTTGGGCTGAGACAATGGGGTTTTCTAAATATTCAATCATGTCATATGCAAACAGGGGCCATTTGAGTTCTCCTTTTCCTAACTGAATACCGTTTATTTCTTTCTCTTGCCTGATTTTCCTAGCCAGAACTTCCAACACTATGTTGAATAGGAGTGGTGAGACAGGGCATCCCTGTCTTGTTCCAGTTTTCAAAGGGAATGCTTCCAGTTTTTGCCCATTCAGTATGATATTGGCTATGGGTTTGTCATAAATAGCTCTTATTATTTTGAGAGACATTCCATCAATACCAAATTTATTGAGAGTTTTTAGCATGAAGGGCTGTTGAATTTTGTCAAAGGCCTTTTCTGCATCTATTGAGATAATCATGTGGTTTTTGTCTTTGGTTCTGTTTATATGCTGGATTACGTTTATTGATTTGCATATGTTGAAGCAGTCTTGCATCCCAGGGATGAAGCCCACTTGATCATGGTGGATAAGCTTTTTGATGTGCTGCTGGATTTGCTTTGCCAATATTTTATTGAGGATTTTTGCATCTATGTTCATCAGGGATATTGGTCTAAAATTCTCTTTTTTTGTTGTGTCTCTGCCAGGCTTTGGTATCAGGATGATGTTGGCCTCGTAAAATGAGTTAGGGAGGATTCCCTTTTTTTCTATTGATTGGAATAGTTTCAGAAGGAATGGAACCAACTCCTCCTTGTACCTCTGGTAAAATTCAGCTGTGAATCCGTCTGGTCCTGGACTTTTTTGGTTGGTAGGCTATTAATTATTGCCTCAGTTTCAGAGCCTGCTATTGGTCTATTCAGGGATTCAACTTCTTCCTGGTTTAGTCTTGAGAGAGTGTAAGTGTTCAGGAAATTATCCATTTCTTCTAGTTTTTCTAGTTTATTCACGTAGAGGTGTTTATAGTATTCTCTGATGGTAGTTTGTATTTCTGTGGGGTCAGTGGTGATATCCCCTTTATCATTTTTTATTGCATCTATTTGATTCTTCTCTCTTTTCTTCTTTATTGGTCTTGCTAGTGGTCTGTCAATTTTGTTGATCTTTTCAAAAAACCAACTCCTGGATTCATTGAATTTTTGGAGGGTTTTTGTGTCTCTATCTCCTTCAGTTCTGCTCTGATCTTAGTTATTTCTTGCCTTCTGCCAGCTTTTGAATGTGTTTGCTCTTGCTTCTTTAGTTCTTTTAATTGTGATGTTAGGGTGTCAATTTTAGATCTTCTTGCTTTCTCTTGTGGGCATTTAGTGCTATAATTTTCCCTCTACACATTGCTTTAAATGTGTCCCAGAGATTGTGGTGTGTTGTATCTTTGTTCTCATTGGTTTCAAAGAACATCTTTATTTCTGCCAGGAGCAGGATTTTTAGTTTCCATGTAGTTGAGTGGTTTTGATTGAGTTTCTTAGTCCTGAGTTCTAGTTTGATTGTACTGTGGTCTGAGAGACAGTTTGTTATCATTTCTGTTCTTTTGCATTTGCTGAGGAGTGCTTTACTTCCAACTATGTTGTCAATTTTGGAATACGTGTGATATGGTACTGAGAATAATATATATTCTGTTGATTTGAGGTGGAGAGTTCTGTAGATGTCTATTAGGTCTGCTTGGTGCAGAGTTTTCAATTCCTGGATGTCCTTATTAACTTTCTGTCTCGTTGATCTGTCTAATGTTGACAGTGGGGTGTTAAAGTCTCCAATTATTATTGTATGGGAGTCTAAGTCTCTTTGTAAGTCTCTAAGAACTTGCTTTATGAATCTGGGTGCTACTGTATTGGGTGCCTATATATTTAGGATAGTCAGCTCTTCCTGATGAATTGATCCTTTTACCATTATGTAATGGCCTTCTTTGTCTCTTTTGATCTTGCTTGGTAGATCTTCCTCCATCCCTTTATTTTGAGCCTATGTGTGTCTCTGCACACGAAATGGGTCTCCTGAATACAGCAAACTGATGAGTCTTGACTCTTTATCCAATTTGCCAGTCTGTGTCTTTTAATTGGACCACTTAGTCCATTTACATTTAAGGTTAATATTGTTATGTGTGAACTTGATCCTGTCATTTTGATATTAGCTGGTTATTTTGCTTGCTAGTTTATGCAGTTTCTTCCTAGCATAGATGGACCTTACATTTTGACATGTTTTTTCAACCGCTGGTACCTGTTGTTCCTTTCCATGTTTAGTGCTTCCCTCAGGATCTCTTGTAGGACAGGCCTGGTGGTGACAAAATCTCTAAGCATTCGCTTGTCTGTAAAGGATTTTATTTCTCCTTCTCTTATGAAACTTAGTTTGGCTGGATATGAAATTCTGAGTTGAAAATTCTTTTCTTTAAGAATGTTGAATATTGGCCCCCACTCTCTTCTGGCTTGGAGAGTTTCTGCCGAGAGAGCTGATATTAGTCTGATGGGCTTCCCTTTGTGTGTAACCTCACCTTTCTCTGGCTGCCCTGAACATTTTTTTTCTTCATTTCAACTTTGGTGAATCTGACAATTATGTGTCTTGGAGTTGCTCTTCTGGAGGAGTATCTTTGTAGCATTCTCTGTATTTCCTGAATTTGAATGTTGGCCTGCCTTACTAGGTTGGGGAAGTTCTTCTGGATGATATCCTGCAGTGTGTTTTCCAACTTGGTTCCATTTTCCCCAGCACTTTCAGGCACACCAGTCAGATGTAGATTTGGTCTTTTCACATAATCCCATATTTCTTGGAGGCCTTGTTCATTTCTTTTTACTCTTTTTTCTCCACACTTCTCTTCTCACTTCATTTCATTCATTTGATCTTCAATCGCTGATACTCTTTCTTCCAGATGATTGAGTCAGTTGCTGAAGGTTGTGCATTTGTCACGTAGTTCTCGTGTTATGGTTTTCACCTCTATCAGTTCTTTTAAGGACTTCTCTACGTTGGTTATTCTAGTTAGCCATTCGTCAAATCTTTTATCAAGGTTTTTAGTTTCTTGGCACTTCATAGTTCCTCCTTTAGCTCTGAGAAGTTTGATCAACTGAAGCCTTCTTCTCTCAAGTCATTGAAATCCTTCTCCATCCAGCTTTGTTCCATTGCTGGCGATGAGCTGCATTCCTTTGGAGGGGGAGATGAGCTCTGATTTTTTTAATTCCTAGCTTTTCTGCGTTGCCTTTTTGCCCATCTTTGTGGCTTTATCTTCCTTTGGTCTTTGATGATGGTGATGTACTGATGGGGTTTTGGTGTGGGTGTCCCTTCTGTTTGTCACTTTGCCTTCTAACAATCAGGACCCTCAGCTGTAGGTCTGTTGGAGTTTGCTTGAGGTCCACTCCAGACCCTGTTTGCCTGGGTATCAGCAGCAGAGGCTGCAGAAGATAGAATATTGCTGAATAGTAAGTGTTGCTGTCTGATTCTTGCTCTGGAAGCTTCGTATCAAGGGTGTACCCCGTTGGGTGAGGTGTGAGGTGTCATTCTTCCCCTAGTGGGGGATGCCGCCCAGTTAGGCTACTCAGGGGTCAGGGACCCACTTGAGCAGGCAGTCTGTCTGTTCTCAGATCTCAACCTCCATGCTGGGAGATCCACTGCTCTCTTCAAAGCTGTCAGATGGGGGCATTTACCTCTGTGGAGATTTCTGCTGCTTTTTGTTTAACTATGACCTGTCCCCAGAGGAGGAGTCTACAGAGGCAGGCAGGTCTCTTTGAGGTGTGGTGGGCTCCACCCAATTCGAGCTTCCCTTCGGCTTTGTTTACTTACTTAAGCAACAGCAATAGCACCCCTCCCCCAGCCTAGCTGCCACCTTGCAGTTAGATCTCAGACTGCTGTGCTAGCAATGAGGGAGGCTCCGTGGGCATGTGACCCTCTGGGCCAGGTGTGGGATATAATCTCCTTGTGTGCCATTTGCTAAGACCCTCGGTAAATCGCAGTATTAGGGTGGGAGTTACCCGATTTTCCAGGTGTTGTGTGTCTCAATTTCCTTTGGGTTGGAAAA
The DNA here is from genome assembly GCF_049350105.2 of Macaca mulatta. Taxonomy (NCBI): domain Eukaryota; kingdom Metazoa; phylum Chordata; class Mammalia; order Primates; family Cercopithecidae; genus Macaca; species Macaca mulatta. The sequence goes on from NC_133406.1 coordinate 107,357,656, forward strand.
GGAATTCCATTCCCCCTTGCACTTCCCAGGTGAGGCGATGCCTTGCCCTGCTTCAGCTCTCACTGGTCGGGCTGCACCCTCTGACCAGCACCAACTGTCTGACACGACCCAGTGAGATGAACCCAGTACCTCAGTGGAAAATGCAGAAATCACCCGTTTTCTGTGTCGCTCACACTTGGAGCTGGAGGCTGGCGAGTCCCACTATTTTCATGGGTAGCTAACTCTGTCTCCTTGGCAAATTGAGTTCCAATTATAGTACAATAAGAATTCCGGATTCTTCATACTCTTCAATCACCTAGTGCGTATTGAAGGATTCTCTGAGTGAATTGTGTGAAGGACTGAGAAGATTTAGCCCTGGCACATTCTTTCATAGTGTTTACAATCTAATTTGGGAAAGAAGACTGACACATGGGAGAAAACAGACAACAATGCAAGATAACATGGACTAGGCCACAGCATATGGTACAAGGAAGAAGGCAGTGGTGTGTTGGTAGATTTTTAACAACCAACTCTCCAGGAAAAAAAAAATAGTCCTGATACTGAGTGTCGATTTCTGAGTTATCACTATTTCTCTATAGCAGATCTTAATCTACCCAGATGATACTACAGAATATGGAGCTTTGAAAGAATGGTAGCAATCTTCTCTGGTGAGCTGGTGCAAACTACCTCCAGCACACTATTGGGTATAGGCTTTGTGAAAGAAAGAGAAGTGAGGAACAGGGTTGTTGTGAGATGATTTCATGAAGATGCTAGGCAATGAGCTGAGTCTTGAAATACTCCTAAGAAACAATTTTTAACCATTAAAAATAGATCTAATTTGGTCGTTTAAAAATTCTGTATTTAAGCAAAGAATAAGAATATGATTTCATTTGGGGATTTTATGTTAAGATTGTTCTGTGAATGATAAGGATGTGCTTCCAAGCATGGAGGACTTGGAATCTGGGTGGGCAATGGGGAGTGGAGGACAACCCAGGTAAGAAGAAAAATATGAACACAGGCACAGCTTTGACAATGGGTATTGGAATGTTCCTAGACCCTGGGAAGGTCGGCTTTTTTTTGCAGTAGAGGAGATAGTGAAGATGGCAGATTTGCTGTGTAAGAATAGTCTGATAGTGCAGGGCCTTATCAGCCCAGCAGAGTTGTACTTACCAGACCAGAGAAGTGATATATGATTAGTATATTAGAACTTAGAGACAATCTTGTTTAAGCTCCTTATTTGGCATTTGAGGCCATGGAGACATATTTGCCCCAGACCACATGTTTTGTTTTGACATTGACAGACTCCAGATCAGGTTCCAGATTTCCCAAGTCCCAGCCAATTCCAATGTTTCTTCCATCATAATAAATCCACCTATAGGATGCTAAGTCTAGTAGCAACAGATTCATAGGGATACAATCTTATTCGTGTCCAAATGAATTAACTTTGATGAAGTATAATGCAGTATGATACAATATATTACATGATACAATATAATACAATGCAATACAATTAAAATATAACATAGCAAAGTTTACCAATTTTTTGGTATACATTTTGGTGAGTTTTGACAAATGTATACACTTGTATTACCACCCTCACAATCAATAACATTTCTTTTACTCCAATAAATTCCCTTGTGTTCTTTTTTGGTCAATTCCCCAGCAATTCTGGCAACCACTTTTTTTTTGTCAGTATACATTAGATTTGTATTTCTAGAGTAAATAGAATCATACCATATTAACTATTTTGTGTCTGACTTGATTCAGCATACTGTTTTAAAGATTCCGCCATGTTGCTGTTAGTCTTAGAAATTTGTTCCTCTTATTGCTGAGCAGTGTTTCATTATATGGATGTGTTATATCTTGGACATTTGGGTTATTTGCAGCTTTTTGACATTTAGGAAGAAAGCTGATAGGGCTATTTACATATTCCTGTCTCTATGTGGACACACATTTTCATTACTATTGTGTCAACATGTAGAAAAAATTACTGAGTGATGGAGTAAGTACATATTTAACTTTATAAAAAACTGCCAAATTGTTCTCCAACTTGGTGATTCTGTTTTACATTTCCACCAGCAATGTTTAAGTTTCAACTTCTTTACTTACTTGCCAAAACTCTTTGTTGTTAGGCTTTTAAATGTTAGCCATTCAAATGAGTGTGTCATGGTATCTCATTGTGGTTTTAGTTTATAAGTTTTTTAATGGCTAATGATGTTGAACATTCTTTCCTGTGTTTACTGAACATTTCTATATCTTATTTTTGTGAAATATCTCTTCAAATATTTTGCCCATGAAAAATGTGTCTTATTATTGAGTTATAAGAATTATTTATATATGCTGGTTACAATTTTAGACATATGTATTGTAAATATTTCCTCCTACTTGTGGTTTTCCTTTTTCATTTATTTTTTCTTTCTTTCTTTTCTTTTTTTCTTTTTGATGTGGTCTCACTCTGTCACACAGGCTGGAGGGCAGTGGCACAATCTTGGCTCACTGCAACTTCCACCTCTCAGGTTCAAGTGATTCTCATGCCTCAGCCTCCTGAGTAGCTGGGATTACAGGTGTGTGCCACCAGACCGGCTAATTTTTGTATTTTTAGTAGAGATGAGGTTTTACCATGTTGGCCAGGCTGGTGTCTAACTCATGGCCTCAAGTGATTAGCTTGTCTCAGCCTCCCAAAGTGCTTGGATTACAGGTATGAGCCACTGCACCTGTCCAAGCCTTTTAATTTTTCTAACGATGTCTTTGAAGATTAGAAGCTTTTGATTTTGATAAAGTGCAATTTGTGATTTTGTTGTTTTGTGGGTTATGCTTTTTGTTTTATATCCAGGAAATCTTTGCTCATTTCAAGGTATTGAAGATTTTATTTCTTATTTTTGTCTGGAATTTGTATAGCTTTATCTTTTATATAAATATCTGTGATTCATCCTTAATTTGTGTGTGTGTGTGTGATATGAGATAAGGTTTGAGGTTCATTTTTCCCATATAGACATTCATTTTTTCTAGCAACATCTGTTGAAAATACTGTCACTGAGATACCTTTGCACTGTATCAAAAATCAATGGCTAGATATATGTGGGTCTACTTTTGGACTCTCCGTTTTTTCCTATTGCCTGCACTTGCATCAATACCATACTATCTTGATTACCATAGCCTTCAAATGAAGTAGTGTAAGCTCTTTAACTTTGTACTTCTTTCCTAAAATTGTCTTAGCATTCTTGGTCTTCTGCATATTCATATAAATTTTATAATGGGAAAATGTTTTATTATTCTGGCTAGAAGATTTGGTACACTAGTCTTAAATTGATCATTGTGAATTCAGAAATTGTACAGACAGGAGACATAACTTTAAAGAAAAAGCCCATTGAATGTGATGTCAAAATAGATATGGCTCCAAAATGTTGACCCATTAATGGACAGGTAAAATGGCAAGGTCATTAAAGAAGACTGAAGAATGGAAATGCAGAGCTTTTTATGAGTATAAGAAAGGTTAATGTTTAGTTCACTTTCAAAAATATAAAATTTATTATGATTGCAAGAAACACTAATAGAGAAGCCAAGAGTGAGGTAAGTTGGAGACTTGGGAAAAAGATTGGTGATGAAAATAGAGATTTGAGAACAATCATAGAAATTGCACACACAAGGGTCAAGGATTGACCAGAGAAGAGCATACATAATTATGGTAGAGGGAAAATGAGCAGATTCATGGAAGGTAGCAAAATGAGTGCTGGGAAGAGAGAAAAACAGTGTAGTTTCATGGAAACCAAAGTCAGAATGTTTCCATGAGGTAGGAGTTTGAAGTGTTAAAACAGAGAAAGATGAGAAAAAGGAGATAAAGCAAAGTCCAGTGGCCTTAGCAATGGAGAGTTCTTTGGTGACATTTGAGCAAACAATCTCATGGGCACAAACATGCGAAAGCCAACTTGCAGGGAATTATGGAGAGTGAGAAAGAAAGCCTGTTTTAATGCTTCTGAAAATAAAGGGAGAACAGTCACTGAAGAGAACCACAGGATCAGATGTATGCTCTCCATACAGTTTATATGCACTTGCTTTTTGACAAAAGGGACTAGTGTCTCTGCTTCTCAAAATTGTCTGTTCACCATATTTTAAAAAATACTTAAGCCAGTTGGGCTACAGATAGCTGCAGATTCCTCTCTCAACTCCGGAGTCTCTTCTACACCTCAAGCTGTCCCAATCCTTCATAATGACAGTCGCAACTACACAATGTTTTCTGTCACAGCTCTCTCTTCCTGACTTCACTCAAAAGGCCTACTAGAATCTACAAAAAAAAAAAAAAAAGATTTCCTTGGGGACTGCAGCGATCAATTTTAGCGGAGAGATAATGGCAGAATCTGTGTTGTAGGTGTTCTGTTTTGAGAGTACAATAACATGTTTGGACCACATTACCTCTCCAAAATCAAGTTTCTATATTCATAATTCAACTGAAATGCTGTGTAAAAGCTCATTGGTGACCCTGTTACGAAATCCAGTGACCACATCCCAAAGTTTTCCGTCTTCAAATATTTCAAACTGCTATATCTTTTTTTTCCACAAAACTTTCATCTTTATGGTTTTCTTGACATGCACTTCATCAGAGTCCTCCTTGTTAAGAGGGTCTAAAGAGTGGATATTATTATTGGTTGAAATATAAAGCATGGCTTTCTCCTTGCTGTCCTTTTCCCTTCCTAACATCACTATAATGTCTGTGAGGTGAGCATGCAGGCAGGAGCCCTTTCCATGCACAGAAAGTAGTTTGCTCTACAGTGACAATGCTCATATGTATACAGCCCCAAAGAGGTACAAGTAGGCTTCTCTCTTCATGTGCAAGGACTCTGCATGAGCATTATAATCAAAAAGAAGGAAATTGGATTCAGTCTCAGTACAGTTATCATTGTTCTTTGTTTTAAAGTCCAATTGCTATTGAGAATTTACTCCTTGTTGACTCCATTTATTGCTTTCAGACACTGACATAGCAGAATGCAGAGAAAGAACTTCACAGAAGTGACAGAATTCATCTTCTTGGGATTCTCTAGTTTGGGAAAGCATCAGATAACCATCTCTGGGGTTTTCCTAACTGTCTGCATTTTAACTCTGGCTGGTAACATCATCATTGTGACTATTGTCTGCATTGACCATCATCTTCACACTCCCATGTGTTTCTTCCTAAGCATGCTGGCTAGTTCAGAGATGGTGTACACACTGGTTATTGTGCCATGATTGCTTTGCAGCCTCATTTTTCATAACCAGCGTATCTCCTTGGCAGGCTGCACAACCCAAATGTTCTTTTTTGTTATCTTGGCCATTAATAATTGCTTCCTGCTTACTGCAATGGGCTATGACTGCTATGTGGCTGTCTGCAGGCCCCTGAGGTACACTGTCATCATCAGCAAGGGCCTATGTGCCCAGCTGGTATGTGGGTCCTTTGGCATTGGTCTATGGCAGTTCTCCATGTGACAGCCATGTTCAGTTTGCCCTTCTGTGGCACAGTGGTAGACCACTTCTTTTGTGACATTTACCCAGTCATGAAACTTTCTTGCATTGATATCACTATCGATGAGATAATAAATTACGGTGTAAGTTAATTTGTGATTTTTGTGCCCAGAGGCCTGATATTTACCTCCTATGTCCTCATCATCTCTTTCATCCTTAAAATTGCCTCAACTGAGGGCTGGAAGAAGACCTTTGCCACCTGTGCCTCCCACCTCACTGTGGTCATTGTCCACCGTGGCTGTTCCTCCACTACCTACCTCAAGCCCAAGTCAGAAAACTCTACAGAACAAGACCTCCTTCTGTCAGTGACCCACACCATCATTGCTCCCCTGCTGAACCCTGTTGTTTACAGTTTGAGAAACAAGGAGGTCAAGGATGCTCTATGCAGAGTTGTGGGCAGAAATATTTCTTAACACATTGGATTATTAAATCAAGAGACCGTTAGCCCAGTGTAGTGTGTCTACTCACAAACATGCCACAATACACAAGTTCATCAAATATAATATTTGTTGAGAATACTGTCAGAGAATAGAAATGCTTTTCTATTTAGTGTTCTAGGGATGACAGAAAGCAGGATTTCTGCTCTGGTGAATTTGGTTACCAGACACAAGACTCACTCCAAGCTGGATTAAGACTACTTGTCTCTGTGCTTGAATATTTCAGCTTTGAAAGCTTTTTGGCTCCCATTTTACCTGAACTCTCTGAGAGTCAAATCTTTGAGCTTGTCCGGTTAGGGGATGTGGAGTAGAGGCAGTGGGAACATAGGTGGCAGGGGTGTTAGGAAAATAAGTTGCAGAGACACCAACCTTTATTTCTCTCTGCTTACATAAAAAATAAAGCTTTCATTCTCAGGAGTCAAATAATATTCCATGTGACAGTCATTTTGTAATTATATCTTAATCTTGCTGATTGAAAAATGAACAGCTTTGAAAAAAAGTCTCTTCTTTTATTATCCAGCTGTATTCGCTCCTCAAATAGTGTTCATTTATATGTGCATTCCTTCCTTCTGTGCAATCAAGGCAGAAACCTCTGCTGTTCCCTAGGGGATAAGCAGAAAGGACACAAACTGGTGGCTTTTCTCTGAAGCTACATTTTTATCCAGATGCACTTTTCATAAAGACTTGTCTCTTTTCAACTTATGGTAGTTTTTTAGATTTTTAGTTTATATGTAGTAGTTTTACTGACATTGAAGTTGTTGTCTTAGATATTGGTTGTACTAATTCTAGGGTCCAAGGTAAATGCCATTAACTTCCATTCTCTCAGAAAACTGTGCAAACTTCATATTTTTCCAGATATTTATTTGCAAAATAAGCATAACTATGCTACATTATTGTATACACTCAATGGGAAACATTGTGGGAATATTTTGTTTTATGAATCTTCCCACCAGAGTTTATCTCTACTCTGAGACAGACCTGGAAGATACTTTCTAAGAGACGTAGGTATGGAAACATCTGTTTTCACACACTCATGACATCTATTGTTGTTCCATTCTCAAGTCATTTTATCTCTTATCTCTTACTCTCCTATCTCTTACTATCAGGATTAAGGCAATTCTGCAATGAAGGAAAATAATTTCAAGTATGCACTCAGGATTGTCACCTGTACGCTGTTATTTTCTCTGTTACTTGATTCCTCTCTCTTACAGTCCAGTTTTATTTTTCTGTTCCTAACCACAGAAATAGGGTTAAGTGTCTTCTAGGTGACCTGTGATCTTCTCTGTCTTCTACAGATCCCTTTGTGAGGAGGTCACAAACTGGAGGTGAAGGGTCTCTGCACAGTGTCCCCTTCATCTGGCTGTCCCAGTTGGATAACATCATAGCTGATAGCAGGGTCTCCCTACTGACCAGCCTGATAGCCGTCTCAAAAGGTGTCTGTCTCAACCTGAGGTTCATAGTTTTCTAGGGGTGCCTGGGCAGGTGTCAGAAGATTTTTAAACTTGTTTGAAACTATTCACTACATTTCTAATATAAGTGTTAATGTGACTTTTTCATCGTATTCTTAGAGAATTAACTCTGGCATAAGAATTTCTTCCCTCAAATCCAAACAGAAATATGAGACTAGATCCAGCTTTCTTCCTTCAGAGACTATTGACTTCCACAATATCCTTACACCCTCTTAAATAAGGATCCTTTGACCTGGTCCAGTTTTGCCTATATAGGCATTGCTGTTCTTACACTAGTTAGAGAATATGGAAGGTATGGGTGGTTCTCAGCTTGGAGGTTGAGGAATAATGGATTATGGGGGAATATCAGAGGCCAAGTGTGGTCTTATTGAAAGTTTTTCGGTCTTCTTCCATCCCTTCCTGTATTCCCTCCTGTATTCCCTAAGTGTTTCAATACCATTCCTGCTCTCCAACACTTTGTGGATGAGTGAATACCCCACTAGTGTTAGTTGTTTTACATACTTTGCAAGGATTTAGACTCACTAGAGAAAGAAGCGTCTACAGGCAAAGTGCAATAGGATAAGAGTGTGTAAGTCTATGTGGTCACAGATCCCTCCTGGAGGATGAATTAGGAAGAGTGAGTCATTTTGTTGCTGCTTCCTATTGTCTATGAAAATGCTTATATTGATAATTAATGTGGCGGTTATTTTCACTATCTCGATTATTTTTGTTGTCATGATTATTCCCCAATGTCTCACTCTATCCATACTCCTTTATTTTTCTTCTTTTGTACATTTCAAATACTTTTATTTTAATATGTTTTTTGTTAAGCTCTTTTATTCACCAGAAAAATAGTCATAATATCACATATTTATTAAATCAATGTACCTTTTTCAAGCACTATGTGTCAAGCAATTAACTATCTCTGCGGTTACAATAAGGACTAATGTAAAGATTCAGTTTCTTGTTATTCACAGTCCAGTGGGAAGTTAGACAAAATAACAAGAAGTACAAAAACTTGCTAAAGGCACATGCACAGGATTGTCGTTTGGGGTCAGGGGTGTTGTTCAGAAAAGGAATCTATTTAGAAGGTCAGAAAACATTCATAGAGAAGTGATATTTAATTAACTTTTTGTGGCGTTTGGTCAACTGGTGTCTGCAAAGGATGAGGGAAGATGATAAGGGAAAGAGAAGCGTCTGACAGAGACACAGAAACCTGAAAAAGCCAGAAGTGTTAGTTGGGCAGGTGTTTTATTCTATTCACCTGTATGCCTACTGCCCTGTTGAATACTAGTCTGGCAAAAAGTAAGTGCTTAATATACCTTTGCATGAATGAATGTGTGAACATCTATTGAGTATAAAGTCTTGTTCAATAATTTCCTCAGGTGTATTTTTTGATAGATACATCTTGTCATATTCTTTCTGTTTGTCTGATAGACTCTTTTTACCTAAAATCAAGTAACAGAGAAAATAACAGAGTACAGGTGACAATCTTGACTGCATACTTGAAATTATTTTCCTTCATTGCAGGATTGCTATTTATCATATATTTACATTAGTTAGCCACTTAAAATTGTACACTGGATTAATATATTTTAGCTATAAGCAGGACCATTAATTTGACAATATTTAAAATAATTACTTGATAACCTGACATATAAAATCAAGAGTTAAGACTTTTAAACATTTACCTTTAGAAAAATTATGAAAAGACTATTATGGATCTTATAGCTTCTGAAAATGATTTTTACAGTGTTGACTTTGTAACTTCTTTAGAGAAAAACTAGTTTTGCCTGATATCCTTTTACATTCATCAATTGTAACCTATAATGGATTAGATGAGAAAATGGCTGCAGCACTCCCAACAATGAGTAGAATAATACATTTTATTGATGGGTGCAAATGTTTCTGGGAGAAGAGAAAGGAGGGAAGTGGTCAGGAGAGATAAACTTAAGCCAAAGATAAGCAGGTAGTACGTGTCACACAGAGCTTAACTTTTAAAAAGACATGTTTAAAGGGTACAAGAACCTAAGGTAGTTTTGTTGTGCTGCTAAGGTGTGAACACAAGTGTGAGTGTGTGTGGTGTGTGTGTATATGTATACATGCATGCATATGTATATTTTTGTGGGAGGGTGCAAACATTTAAAAATTTTGGATGTAATGGGCATTGTAATAAAATGCTTTATTTGCATTCTTTCATTTAATAACCGTCTTTAATGTTTATATAGCTCTTCAGAGTTTACAAGGGTCTTTTGTATTCATCATCCCATTTGATTCTTATAGCACTCCTGTAAGGTATTAGTCCCCTAGTTTTCAGATATATCCATTGCAAATGGTAGTTTAAATTACTTTTCCAAGGTCATATTCTTTGTTAGAACTAGCAGTAGCACTAAAATGAAAGTGAGCCTTAACTACAAATCTAGTAATTCTGAATTCCATGTTTTGTATTACGTTGTCCATTTTTATTACTTCATTCATTCAAACACACACACAGAGTATTAATTCTCATCAGAGAATAAGGTACAATGAATAAACTTTATTTTTGAGATCCTAAAACTTCATTTCACTCATAATTGATGAACTTTTTCTAAAATGTTCTAATTCCTTCCCTGACTCTGCAAATAAAATATGTTGGTGATCATGAATATATTTTCTAATAACGTTTACCATGGGCACTTAACTGTATCTTGTGTTGTGGTTCAGCGATATTGTCAGTTGGAACTGAGCTTGTATCATCTTTGCTTCTGAATTAAAAGACTCACATACTCCAGTATTTTGTGAAGTTTGAGTTAGAATTGCATAGTTTCTGATTCTTTTAATTATTTAGTTTGTTACTTCAACAAATATGAAATGCCTGTTCACTCTGAGTGTCAGACGCTGGGTTAGGTGCCAGGAATGTAGAGTTAAATAAGATCTGAGTCTTGCATTGAGCAGCTAACAATCTACTTGCAACCCATTTCAGTGCAGTGTGACTAATGCCATACACAGAGCACTGTGAAGACCCAGAGAAAAGAATTCCTAACTCAATTGGTGAATTTCATCCTTGCATGTATTCGTAGCAGGTCAAGGTGAATGAGTTTGACAAGTTCAAGAACTTTATTCTAGTAAAACTTCCTGACTTTAAGCCTACTCAGAGATAGCAAGTGCCCCCAGGTTAATAACCAGAATCTCTATAATTTATCATCCACAATTTTCAGCATGTAATTACAAAATGCTCAACATTGGAAAAAACGGAATATTGTGACCCCTATCAAGAGAAAATGAGTCAACACATCAACCCTAAGATGACTCCATTCAATAGTCAAGGACTTTAAAGTAGCTAGTGTGTATAGGCTCAAGAACTTACAGAAAAATATTCTTATAATAAGTAAACATATATAGAATCTCAGTCAAGAAATCTAGAACTGAAAATTAAAATATATGAAATAAAAATTTCCTGTTTAACAATAGATTGGTGCTGGCAGAAAAAAGGGTCAATGAACTTGAAGAATGATTAATAAAATTATTGAATCTGAAGAACAGAGAAAAAATGAATAACAATGAACAGGGTCTCAATGACTTGTGCTACAATACAAGACATTTAATGTACATGTACTTGAAGTCTCAGAAAGAGAGAATAGTATGTGTCACAAAAATATTTGAAAAAACATTGGTTAAAATGTTCATATTATTAAAAAATATAAGATACAGATCCAAGAATCTGAGTGAATTCCAGGTAGGGTAAATAGAACAACATCAAATATATGTAAGCAGAGTCAAATATTTAAAACCAGAAATGAAAAAAGTCTTGAAAGTCACCAGGCTAAAATAACATAATTTTTTCCAAGATGGAAGTATAGAAGCTTGTTAGCACATCTCACCCACTTAGAAATAGCAAAATACTGTGTATAAATTTACACTGCCAAATTTTGTCAAATAAAACAAAACAAAACAAAACCAACTAGGAGTGCCCAGGAAACTGCCAGCCAGCACAGGAGGCAGTTATTGGTTTGGAGAATTTTGGTAGGGAAATTTGTGATCTGGCCTTGAGTAGGGGAGAAGTCCTCTCACGGCTAGAAAAGAGGTGAATGTGATATGGGCTTTAGCCACAGGCATGGGAGTTGATAACCCTGACTTTGCAAGACTGGACCTGAAGAGATTTGGCCTGGGAGCCATGGTTTTGACACAGGCAGTAAGTTTTTGGCCTGCAGCAGTTTTGCCATCTGAAGACAAACTACCTGTGACCTGGCTGGTTGTCTTAGCTTGCTGCCAGCTGCAAGCTGTGGCAAAGACCCTTGCCAGGTTGAAAGCATTAAAGCAAGGTGGGTTCCACTACTGCCTGCTCGGCCATGGTGCACGAGTTGCCTCTCTACCCATGCCAACTCTTTTTTTTGTTTGTTTTTTGAGATGGAGTCTTGCTTTGTCGCCCAGTCTGGAGTGCAGTGGCCGGATCTCAGCTCACTGCAAGCTCCGCCTCCTGGGTTCATGCCATTCTCCTGGCTCAGCCTCCCGAGTAGCTGGGACTAGGCGCCCGCCACCTCGCCCGGCTAGTTTTTTGTATTTTTTAGTAGAGACGGGGTTTCACTTTGTTAGCCAGGATGGTCTCGATCTCCTGACCTCGTGATCCGCCCATCTCGGCCTCCCAAAGTGTTGGGATTACAGGCTTGAGCCACTGCGCCCAGCCTTACCCATGCCAACTCTATGGCATGGTAATGGTTGCTTCGCTCCTCCTTGAAGTATTGCTCCATGGGCCTAAGAACTGCTTTCTGACTCCTGTCAGGGCCAGCACATATGCTCACTATTGAGGGCCCAAGTGCAGGTTTCACCATCCCAGCCCTCCCCAGCTTGTCTACTCACCCCTGCCTCAGAGGCAGAGCATGAGATTAGAACCACTGAGAGCTCCACGGCCCAACCCATCACCTGGAGCACCTGAGCATTTCTCCTGGTTAACAAAGATCAGGCATAAACTTACTGCTACCACCATAGCTGGCTCTCACCTGCAAGCACCACTTAATGGCCAGGAGGTGAACCCACACAGTCCAATACAAAATTTGCTAACATAATTGCAGCCTAGAAGCAAATAGCAATGTCTAACCTAATTGAACATCCTGAATGCCCAGAGATGTGAAGGAGAAACTGATCCTGTTTTTACCTGTTGAGGTTGTTGTACTGGGATTACCATAAAGAGACCTCAGCAACTTCCTCCAGGGGCCTGAGGACTCCCCCACCACCATGTCAGGGCTGGTGCTTGCACTTGCCATTGGAGAGCCTGAGTGTAGGCTTCCCCTACCTGGCTCCACCATCCCCTCCTAGAGGGAGGGTGGGACTGAAGCTCTTGAGTGCTCCAGAGCCCAACTCACCACATAAAACACTGGAGCACTTCTCCAGCTGTTAACACAGATCAAGCATAAACCCTACAGATACTGCCTCAGCTGGCTTTTACCTGAAAATGTCACCTACTTGCTAGGAAGTTGACTGGCACAACCCAGTACAAAATATGCTGATACAAGAGTGCAGCACTTGGGAAGGAGACAAACTTTTCCTAACTTCTACTAACACCATTGTCCATGCCACCTTAGCTTGTCAGGGGGCAGTGAGCCTGCTCACACACCTGGTGCACCACTATGACAACCAGCATTTGAGAAAGCTGGCACACTACAGCTATTTATAACCAAAAAAAAAAAAAAAAAAAAAATAGAGTCTTTACTACTGAATGCACCCAGAGGCACAAATGACCCTACCCAACATAAATCATAGTGACACCCTCAAGAAAGAAGGTCCTGCCTGCATTAATGAAAGTAAATTCAAAATTAAGAAGTGACTGTTTGCCCAGATGCAAAGAAATCAGCATAATTATTCTGGAAGTATTAAAAAACAAGGGTTTATGATGCACCAAAGGAACAGTAATTTTCTAGCAATGAATCCTAACCAAAAGAAAATATTTCAAAAGTCAGAAAAAATTCAAAATACTGATTTTAAAGAAGCTCAGTGAAATACCAGATAAGTCTAAAAATGAATACAAAGAAATCCAAAAACCAATTCAGGATATAATATAGAAATTTACTAAGGAGATATCTTAATTTTTTTTCTGGAAATGAAATATTCTTTGAAGGGGTTAAAAAATACAGTTGAAACCTTCAACAATAGATTATACCATGCAGAATAGAGACTCTCTGAATCTGAAGACAGGTCTTTTGAATTAATCCAGTCAGACAAAAATAAAGTAAAATGAGTAAAAAGAAGGACAAAGCCTTAAAGAAGTATGAGACTACAGAAAATGACCAAGCTTATGAATCATTGTTATTCTTGAGGGAGAAGAAAAAGCAAGAAGTTTAGGAAATCTGTTTAAAAAAAAAATTGATGAAACCATCCCTTATCTTACAACACATTTAGACATCCAGATGCAAAAGGCCTGGCAAACACCAGGAAAATACATAGCAAGATGGACTTCACCATAATATGTAGTTAACAGACTGTCTAAAGTCAATGTGAAAGTAAAAGATTCTAAAATTATCAAGATAAAATTGTCAAGGGGGTGCCAAGATGGCTGAATAGGAAAAGCTCCAGCCTCCAGCTTCCAGCATGAGCTACACAGAAGACGGGTGATTTCTGCATTTCCAACTGAGATGCCAGGTTCATCTCACTGGGGCATGTCAGACAGTGGGGGCAGGACAGTGGGTGCAGCCCAACAAACAAGAGCCGAAGCAGGATGAGGCATTGCCTCACCCGGGAAGCGACAGGGGGAAGGGAATTCCTTTTCCTAGCCAAGGGAAACCCTGACACACAACACCTGGAAAATCAGGTCACTCCCACCCTAACACTGCACTTACCAAGAGTCTTAGCAAATGGCACACCAGGAGATTATATCCTGTGCCTGACTCAGAGGATCCCACACCCACAGAGCCTCTCTCATTGCTAGCACAGCAGTCTGAGATCTAACTGCAAGGTGAGAGCGAGGCTGGGGGAGGGGTGTCTGCCATTGCTGAGGCTTAAGTAGGTAAACAGAGCAGCCTAGAAGCTCGAACTGGATGGAGCCCACCACAGCTCAAGGAGACCTGTCTGCCTCTGTAGACTCCACCTCTGGGGACAGGTCATAGCTAAACAAAAAGCAGCAGAAACCTCTGCAGATGTAAATGTCCCTGTCTGACAGCTTTGAAGACAGTAGTGATTCTCCCAGCATGGAGGTTGAGATATGAGAACAGACAGACTGCCTGCTCAAGTGGGTCCCTGAACCCTGAGTAGCCTAACTGGGAAAGCCTAACCGGGATTAGACTAACTGGAGTGGACCTCAAGCAAACTCCAACAGACCTGCAGCTGAGGGTCCTGACTGTTAGAAGGAAAACTAACAAACAGAAAGGACATCCACACCAAAACCGCATCTGTACATCACCATCATCAAAGACCAAATGTAGATAAAAACCACAAAGATGGGGGAAAAGCAGTGCAGAAAAGCTCAAAATTCAAAAAATCAGAGTGCCTCTCCCCATCCAAAGGAACGCAGCTCCTCACCAGCAATGGAACAAACCAGGATGGAGAATGACTTTGATGAGTTGAGAGAAGAAGGCTTCAGATGATCAAACTTCTCAGAGCTAAAGGAGGAACTATGAACGAAGTGCAAAGAAACTAAAAACCTTGAAAAAAGATTTGATGAATGGATAACTAGAATAACCAATACAGAGAAGTCCATAGATGACCTGATAGAGATGAAAACCATGACACGAGAACTACGTGACAAATGCACAAGCTTCTGTAACCGACTCAATCAACTGAAAGAAAGAGTATCAGTGACTGAAGATTAAATGAATGAAATGAAGTGAGAAGAGAAGTTTAGAGAAAAAACAGTAAAAAAAAAATGAATAAAGACTCCAAGAAATATGAGATTATGTGAAAAGACCAAATCTACGTCTGATTGGTATACCTGAAAGTAACGGGGAGAATGGAGCCAAGATGGAAACCACTCTGCGGTATATTATCCAGGAGAACTTCCCCAACCTAGCAAGGCAGGCCAACATTCAAATTCAGGAAATACAGAGAACATCACAAAGATACTCCTCGAGAAGAGCAACTCCAAGACACATGACTGCCAGATTTACCAAAGATGAAATGAAGGGAAAAATGTTCAGGGCAGCCAGAGAGAAAGGTCGGGTTACCAACAAAGGGAAGCCCATCAGACTAACAGCAGATCTCTCAGCAGAAACTCTACAAGCCAGAAGAGAGTGGGGGCCAATATTCAACAATCTTAAAGAAAAGAATTTTCAACCCAGAATTTCGTATCCAGCCAAACCAAGTTTCATGAGTGAAGGAGAAATAAAATCCTTTCCACACAAGAAAATGCTTAGAGATTTTGTCACCACCAAGCCTGCCCTACAAGAGATCCTGAAGGAAGCACTAAACATGGAAAGGAACAACTGGTACCAGCCACTGCAAAAACATGCCAAAATGTACAGACCATCAATGCTAGGAAGAAACTGCATCAACTAATGAGCAAAATAACCAGCTAACGTCATAATGACAGCATTAAGTTCACACATAACAATATTAACCTTACATGTAAATGGGTTAAATGCTCGAATGAAAAGACACAGGCTGGAAAGTTGGATAAAGAGTCTAGATCCCTCAACTTGCTGTATCCAGGAGACCAATCTCATGTGCAGTGACACACATAGGCTCAAAATAAAGGGATGGAGGAAGATGTACCAAGCAAATGGAAAACAAAAAAAAGCATGGGTTGCAATCCTAGTCTCTGATAAAACAGACTTTAAACCAACAAAGATCAAAAGAGACAAAGAAGGCCATTGCATAATGGTAAAGGGATCAAGTCAACAGGAGGAGCTAACTATCCTAAATATATATGCACCCAATACAGGAGCACCCAGATTCATAAAGCAAGGCCTTAGAGACTTACAAAGAGACTGAGACTCACACACAATGATAATGGGAGACTTTAACACCTCACTGTCAACATTAGACAGATCAATGAGACAGAAAGTTAACAAGGATATCCAGGAATTGAACTCAGCTCTGCACCAAGGGGAACTAATAGACATCTACAGAACTCTCCACCCTAAAACAACAGAAGATACATTCTTCTCAGAACCACATGCACTTATTCGAAAATTGACCACATAGTTGGAAGTAAAGCCCTGCTCAGCAAATGTAAAAGAACAGAGATTGTAACAAACTGTCTCTCAGACCACAGTGCAATCAAACTAGAACTCAGGATTAAGAAACTCAATCAAAACTGCTCAACTACATGGAAACTGATCAACCTGCTCCTGAATGACTACTGGGTACATAACAAAATGAAGGCAGAAATAAAGATATTCTTTGAGACAAATGAGAACATGATACAACATACTGGAATCTCTGGGACACATTTAAAGCAGTTTGTAGAGCGAAATTTACAGCATAAATGCCCACAAGAGAAAGCAGGAAAGATCTAAAATTGACACCCTAACACCACAATTAAATGTACTAGAGAAGCAAGAGCAAACACATTCAAAAGCTAGCAGAAGGCAAGAAATAACTAAGATCAGAGCAGAACTGAAGGAGATACAGACACAAAAACCCCTTCAAAAAATCGATGAATCCAGGAGCTGGGTATTTGAAAAGATCAACGAAATTGATAGACCACTAGCAAGACTAATAAAGAAGAAAAGAGAGAAGAATCAAATAGACGCAATAAAAAATGATAAAGGGGATATCACCACCGATCCCACAGAAATACAAGCTACCATCAAAGAATGCTATAAACACCTCTATACAAATAAACTAGAAAACTTGGAAGAAATGGATAAATTCCTGGACACTTACACTCTCCCAAGACTGAACCAGGAAGAAGTTGAGTCCCTGAATAGACCAATAGCAGGCTCTGAAATTGAGGCAATAATTAACAGCCTACCAACCAAAAAAAGTCCAGGACCAGATAGATTCACAGCTGAATTCTATCAGAGGTAGAAGGAGGAGCTGGTACCATCCCTTCTGAAACTTCTCCAATCAATTAAAAAAGAGGGAATCCCCCCTAAGTCATTTTATGAGGCCAATATCATCCTAATACCAAAGCCTGGCCGAGACACAGCAAAAAAAGAGAATTTTAGACCAATATCCCTGATGAACATCGATGCAAAAATCCTCAGTAAAATACTGGCAAACCAAATCCAGCAGCACATCAAAAAGCTTATCCTCCATGATCAAGTGGGCTTCATCCCTGGGATGCAAGCTGGTTCAACATACGCAAATCAATAAACTTAATCCAGCATATAAAGACAACCAAAGACAAAAACCACATGATTATCTCAATAGATGCAGAAAAGGCCTTTGATAAAATTCAACCGCCCTTCATGCTAAAAACTCTCAATAAATTCAGTATTGATGTAACGTATCTCAAAATAATAAGAATTATTTATGACAAACCCACAGCCAATATCATACTGAAAGGGCCAAAACTGGAAGCACTCCCCTTAAAAACTGGCACAAGACAGGGATGCCTTCTCTCACCTCTCCTATTCAACATAGTGTTGGAAGTTCTGGCTAGGGCAATCAGGCAAGAGAAAGAAATAAAGGGTATTCAATTAGGAAAAGAAGTCAAATTGTCCCTGTTTGCAGATGACATGATTGTATATTTAGAAAACCCCATTGTCTCAGCCCAAAATCTCCTTAAGCTGATAAGCAACTTCAGCAAAGTCTCAGGATACAAAATCAATGTGCGAAAATCATAAGCATTCTTATACACCAGTAACAGACAAACAGAGAGCCAAATCATGAATGAACTTCCATTCACAATTGCTTCAAAGAGAATAAAATATCTAGGAATCCAACTCGCAAGCGATGTGAAGGACCTCTTCAAGGAGAACTACAAACCACTGCTCAACAAAACAAAAGAGGACACAAACAAATGGAAGAACATTCCATGTTCATGGATAAGAAGAATCAATATCGTGAAAATGATCATACTGCACAAGGTAATTTATAGATTCAATGCCATCCCCATTAAGCTACCAATGACTTTCTTCACAGAATTGGA
Source organism: Macaca mulatta (assembly GCF_049350105.2). Classification (NCBI taxonomy): domain Eukaryota; kingdom Metazoa; phylum Chordata; class Mammalia; order Primates; family Cercopithecidae; genus Macaca; species Macaca mulatta. The sequence goes on from NC_133406.1 coordinate 107,376,015, forward strand.
AAAAACTGCTTTAAAGTTCATATGGAACCAAAAAGAGCCCACCTAGGTAGTACCATTCAGGACATAGGCATGGGCAAGGACTTCATGTCTAAAACAACAAAAGCAATGGCAACAAAAGCCAAAATTGACAAATGGGATCTAATTAAACTAAAGAGCTTCTGCACAGCAAAAGAAACTACCATCAGAGTGAACAGGCAACCTACAGAATGGGAGAAAATTTTTGCAATCTACTCATCTGACAAAGGGCTAATATCCAGAACCTACAAAGAACTCAAATTTACAAGAAAAAAAACCCCATCAAAAAGTGGGCAAAGACACCTGCACACGCATGTTTATTGTGGCACTATTCACAATAGCAAAGACTTGGAACCAACCCAAATGTCCATCAATGACAGACTGGATTAAGAAAATGTGACACATATACACCATGGAATACTATGCAGCCATAAAAAAGGATGAGTTCGTGTCCTTTGTTGGGACATGGATGCAGCTGGAAATCATCATTCTCAGGAAACTATCGCAAGAACAGAAAACCAAATACCACATATTCTCACTCATAGGTGGGAACTGAACAATGAGATCACTTGGACACAGGAAGGGGAACATCACACACTGGGTCCTGTTGTGGGATGGGGGTAGGAGGGAGGGATAGCATTAGGAGATATACTTAATTTAAATGACGAGTTAATGGGTGCAGCACACCAACATGGCACATGTATACATATGTAACAAACCTGCACGTTGTGCACATGTACCCTAGAACATAAAATATAATAAAAAAAATTTAAAAAAGATAAAATTGTCTAGCCACCCATAAAGGAAACCTCATCATATTAGCAGTGAATTTCTAAGCAGAAACCTTGCACGCCAGAAGGGATTAGGATCCTATTTTTAGAGTTGTTAAAGAAAAAACTGTCAACCATGAGTTCTGTATGCTGCAAGAATAAGCTTTTTAGATGAAAGAGAAAAATATATTTCCCAGAGAAACAAATGCTGAGAGAATTCGTTACTACCAGACCAGTTCTACTAGAAATGCTCAAAGGAGTCCTAAACATGGAAATGGAAAGTTGATATTTGCCATCATAAAACATACAGAAATATACATCTCACGGACATTGTAGAAACAATTTTACAAGGAAGAAGAGAAAGAAATCAAATGGCAACAGGACATAACTCCACCAAACCACAAAGACAAGCAGAGATTAAAAAGAAACAATTAATCTTCAAAATAACTAGAAAATTAACATTATGACAGGAACTAAACTTTACATATGAATCTTAAGTTTGCATGTAAATAGATTAAATGATCTACTTTAAAGATATAGAATGGCTGAATTAATTAAAACATGAACCAACTGTATGCTGCTTCTAAGAAACTTATCTTACTGGTGAAAACATAGACTGAATGCAAAGGGATGGAAAAAGGTATTGCCCACAAATGAAAACTAAAAGCAAGCAGGAATATCTATATTTATATCTGATAAAACATACTTTAAATCAACAACATTAAAAAGAGACAAAGAATGTTATTATATAATGATAAATATGTAAATTCAACAAGAATGTAAAACAATCATAAATATATATGTGCTAAACACTGGAGCACTCAGATTCATGAAGCAAATATTACTAGACACGAAGAGAGAGCAATACAATAATAGTTGGGGAGGCTTCAACACCCCACTAACAGCACTAGAAAGATCATCAAGACAGAAAATCAACAAAGAAACATTGTACATAAATTAGGTTTTAGATCAAAGGGAACTGACAGACATTGACTTAACATTCTATCTAACAAATGTAGAATATACATTCTTCTCATAGCACATAGGATGTTTTCCAATACAGTTCATATGTTAGGCCATGCCATGAAACTAGTTTCAGTAAATTAAAAGAAATTAAACAGTAGCAAGTATTTTCTCAGAACATAGCAAAATAAAACTAGAAAACAATACCAAGAGGAATTCTCAAAATTATACAGATATATGGAAATTAAACAGCATACTCTTGAACAATCTTGCATCAATGACAAAATTAAATTGGAAGTTTGAAAAACCTTTGAATTTAATAAAAATGGAGACACAAGCAAAACTTTTAGAATGTAGCAAAAGCAATGCTGTGAGGAAAGTTTATAGTGTCAAAGACCTACACCAAAAACCTCCCACCAAAAATAAAAAGATCAAAAATTAACAATCTGAAATTGCACCTCAAGGAAATAGAGAACAAGAACAAACCAAACCCAAAGCGAGCAGAAGAAAAGAAATAACAAAGATCAGGGAAAAACTAAATAAAATTGAGACCAAGGGAACAATAGAAAGGAGCAATGAAAGAAAAGTTGGTTTTTGAAAAGATTAACAAAATTGATAAACTCTAGGTACACTAACCAAGGAAAGAAGAGAGAGGATTTAAATGCACACAATTATAAATAAAAATGTAGACATTAACAACTGATACTACAGAAATGCAAAAAAACATCAGAGACTACTATGAACAACTCTACATATCAAATTAGAAAACCTAGAGGAAATGTATTAATTCATGGAAACATACAGTCTCCCAAGAAAACCGGGAAGAGGTAGAAATCCTGAACAGACCAATAAAGACAAGTGAGATTGAGTAAGTAATGAAATTCTGCCAACAACAAAAAATCCCAGGACCAGGTGAGTTCACACCCAATTCTATGAAACATACAAAGAATTTGTACTAATCCTACTGAAACTATTCCAAGAAAATAGAGAGGAAGTAAATACTCCCTAACTCATTCTATAAAGTCAGTATCATCCTAAAAGCCCTACAAGAGGACAACAATAAAACAAAACTACAGACTAGTATCTCTGACGAACATGGAGGCAAAAATTCTCAACAAAATACTAGCTAATGGAATCCAATATCACATAAAAAAATACCACCATAAACAAGTGGATTTTATTCTGTGGATGCAAGGATGGTTCAACATACACAAACCAATCAATGTGACCCATGACACAATCAGAATTAAAAATGAAAACCATATGATCATCTCAATAGAATCAAAAAAAGCATTTGATAAAAATCAGCACAATAACACCCCCAACAAACTATGCATAGAAGGAACATACCTCAAAATAATAAAAGCCATATATGACAAAACCACAGCTGACATAATACTGAATTGGGAAAAGTTGAAGGCAGTCTCTCTAAGAACTGGAATAAGACAGCAATGCACACATTTACCACTCTTATTCAATGTAGTACTGGAATTCCTAGCCAGAGCAATTAGGCGAGAAAAAGAAATTTAAGGCATTCACGTTGGAAAACAGGAAGTCAAACTATCTCTGTTCACTGATGATATAACCTTAGAAAACCCTAATGACTCCTCTAAAAACACTCTTAGATTTGATGAACAAATTCAGTAAAGTTTTAGATACAAAATCAATGTACAAAAATCAGTAGGATTTCTATATGCCAGTAACAATCAAGCTGATAACCAAATCAAGAAGTCAATTTCATTAGCAATAGTTACAAAAATAACATATCTAGAAATATATTTAGCCAAGGAAGTGAAAGATCTCTACAAAGAAAACTATAAAACACTGATGAAAGAAATTGTAGATGACAGAAATACATGGAAAAAGTCCCATGCTCATTAATCAGGGAATTAACATTGTTAGAATGACCATACTGCCCAAAGGAATGTACAGATTCAATGCAATCCCTATGAACCTACCAACATCATTTTTTTTTCACAGAATTAGGAAAAATAATCTTAAAATTCATCTAAAACCAAAAAAGAGCCTGAGTAGCCAAAGCAATCCTAAGCAAAAAGAACAATGCTACAGGAATCACAATACCTGACATCAAATTATGCTATAAAGCTGGTCAGTAAGCAAAACAGCATGGTACTAGTATAAAAATAGACACATAGATCAATGAAATAGAATGGAAAAAGAACCCATAAATAAAGCCACATATCTTTAGGTAACTGACCTTTGCAAAGTTGAGAAAAACATACACTGGGGAAAGGACACTCTTTTCAACAAATGGTGCTGGAAAAATTGTATTACTGTATGCAGAATAATGAAACCGGATCTCTCTTTCTCCATATATAAAAATCAACTCAAGATGGATGAAAAAGTTAAATTTAAGACCTGAAATTATAGAGCTACTAGAAGAAAACCTGTGGAAAATGCTTGTAGATATAGGTCTAGGCAAAGAATTTACTTACAACTATGACGAAAGCACAAGGAAGGAAAATAAAAATAAATAAAAATTAAGCAAAAAGTTTCTGCACAGCAACAGAACAGACAGAGTGAACAGAAAATCAGGAGAAAATATTTTTAAACTATACATCCAACAGGGGACTGATATCCAGAATTAAACAGTAAAAACAACAAAAAACAAATTACCACATTAAAAAGTGGGCAAAAGATGTGAATAGATTTCTTTTTCAAAAGAAGACATACAAATGGCCAACAAGATGATAAAAAAACACTCAACATGACTAATAATCAGAGAAATAAAAATCAAAACCACCGTGAGATATAATCTTAAAACAGTCAAAATGGCTATTATTAAAGAGTGGAAAAATAACAGATGTTGGTGAGAATACAGAGTAAAGAGTAAAGAGCATGCTTACACCCTGTTGGTGGGAATGTAAATTGCTACAATGTTTGTGGAAAACAATACAGAGATTTTTCAATTAATTAAAAATAGAGGTACCATTTGATACAGCAATCCAACTACTGGATATATATCAAAAAAATAAATCATTATATCAAAAACATAGCCTGCACTCCCATGTTTATCATTGCCCTATTCACAATAGCAAAGATAGAATCAACATAAATGTCTATGATTGGGTAATTGAATAAAGAAAATGACTCACACACACACTATAAAATACTAAGCCACAAAAACGAATGAAATCATGTCTTTTTCAGCAACATAGATAGAACTGGAGGCCATTATTTTAAGTGAAACAGCTGAGAGGCAGAAAGTCAAATACTGCATGTTTTCATTTATAAGTGGTAGCTAAATAATGTGTACACATGTACACAGGCTTCATGAAATAATCACCACTGGAGTCTTTGAATGGTAGGAGGGTGGGAGGAAGGTAAGGGATGAAAAACTACTTAATGGGTACAATGCACACTATTCAGGTGATGCTTACCTTAAGCCTGGACTTTGCCACTACATAATACATTCATGTAATAAATATGCCCCTGTATCCCTGAAATTTATACAAAAAAAATTGACATACTACATAGCAGGGAACAAGAATAATTTTACTTGACTTCTAATCAGAAAGAATGGAGGCCAGAATACATTCAATGACATTTTTAGTGTTGTGCTAGAATTTCATATCCAGCAAAAATTTTATTCAAGATAAAGCTAAAGTAAAGATACTTTCAGGTAAGTAAAAATTTTGATAATTTATGCACTACCAGAAATGCTAAAGGGAGTTCTTCAGACTGAAGTTAAATGACATCAGATGCAAGCTCTATATTTGCAGAATAAGGACAATTGAAAATGGCAAATATGTGGATAAATATAAAGGAATATCTTTTATTCTCAATTGTTTTAAATAATGTATTATCATTTAAAGAAAAATATTATGAAATATTATTGTAAGATTTATAATGTTTATAATGTGTGTTGACATCATACTTATGACAACTATAGCACAAAGGAATAGACAAATGTAAATATACTTTTATGAGATGCTTTTGTTTAATAAAAGTGGTACAATTTAACTCTAAGAAAAATTGTTGTGAGTTATGAATGCACATTAATCCACAGAGCAGCAAGTAGAATAATGCAAAGAGGCATAGCTAAGAAGACAATAGAGAAATAAAATAGAATACTAAAACATTTGTTTGATCCAAAAGAGGAAAGCAGTGAGAAATAGGAACAAGTAAAGGATAGGACAAATAGAAAAAAATAGCAAAGCTGAGTGTGGGGACTCATGCATGTAATCCCAACTACTCAGGAGGCTGAGACAGGAGGATCACTCGAGGCCAGGAGTTTATGATCAGCCTGGGAAATATAGTGAGACCTCTATCTCTAAGAAAATTAAAAAAAAAATGTCAGGGCATGGTGGTGTGTGCCTGTAGCTCCAGCTTATTGGGAGGCTGAAGTGGGAGGATTGCTTGAGATTAGGAATTTGGGGCTGCAGTGAGCTGTTATCTTGCCATTGATCTCCAACCTGGGCAGCAGAGTGAGATCTCATCTTCTAAAAAATTAGAAAAATGGTAGACTTAAATCCAACAATATATGTAATTATGTTTAACCTAAGTATACTGAACATGTCTGTGAAAAGGCAGTCATTGTATTTTACCAGAACAGATATAAACAAGCAAACCCCAAGTATATCTATTTTAGAAGACAAACATAAAAATATGTAGATATATTGAAAAAGTATGGAGAAAGATATAGTATGCAAACTCTAATTATACTAGAGTGGTTATACATTCCAGAACTTTCTATAGCATTTTTGGTAGTATAGAAATTATTTGAATTTCCACCTACCTAAAAATGGTTTTCACCTTTATTTCTAAATCATTAGCAGACAAAGTAGACATAAAGACAATAAATATAACCATAGATGAGAAAATGATTTCATTATGGTAAAGGTGTAATTCATCAGTAAGACATACCAATCTTAAATGCTCCTGCTCCTAATAACAGAACTTCAAAATAAATAAAGCAAAAACTAGGAGAAATCAATAGAGAAACAGACAAACTCACAATTCTAATTGGGATTTTAGCCCTCTTCTTTTATCAACTGATTTAACAAGTAGACATAAAATAAGAATATACAACATCTGTTTCACAGTTTCTATCAATTTGACCTATTGATATCTAAGGACATTCTAACCAAAAACAGAACATACAGTCTATTCAAGTGCTTATGGAATCAAGAGAGAACATGCAATGAATCATACAATGACTCAATAAACTTATAAAAATTAAAATAATAGACTTCTCTGATCATAATGAAATTCAGTTAATAATAAGACAAAAAATATAAAAAGTTCTTACACATTTAGAAATTAAACAACACACAGCTACATAACTGATGGACTAAAGAAGAAATCATAAGGGACATTAGACAATATTACAAGTTGAATAGAAATGAAGACAAAAAATACTAAATCTTGTGAAATTCAGCTAAACCAGTACTTAGAAATTGTAGTTCGAATGCTTATAGTTAAGAAAACCAGTATATCAGCCATGGTCCATTCTTGAGACGGAAATCACATAGTAAGTTGAACAATGAAAATTTAATATAATGAATTCATTGTAACAGGAGATTGCCTGTAGGTTCAGTGACATATGGAGCCACTAATGGCCAGATGGCAGTTTTATCTTCCAATTAAATGGACTATTGTTATGTTTTCTGGTAGAAGTGTTTTCCCCAGGGGTGCTACAACCAGTAGAGTTCAAGGATGCCGAGACAGGTAAAAAAACTGTATAAGTGAATTATTAGACGTGGTAACAGGAATAAAAGAAATCATTCCCACTTCCACCCTTTAACTCCTGACCCCTTGAATTTTAGCTATGATGGGGGGACAGTACTATATAACAGTGTGATTCAAAACATACACTACATTCTATAAAACAGAATTCTATAATTTCAAGATATTTCCCAACTAGTGTTGTAACTAAGTCTTTAGTATGCCCTTCATTTTTCAAGTACATAAGCTACTTTTTGACAATAAAGCATGTGGTAAGACAAGTTTATCCCATGGACACGAACCCATTGCTGTACCTCCTTTATTGTTAAATTGAGCAGATGCAATGCTATGGGAAATGCCACAAAGGTATTTAAGGCATTCTGTGTACCCATGGATAGTGGTGCTGCCAGAAGCATTTTCCTGCCAGAAGCAAGAAAGCAAATCCATGTCTAGTATATATGCCTATTCCAGCAAAGGCAAATTTCTTCCCCTTCCATTATAAAAGATGTTCAATCAACCTGCTATGAGGCCATTTTTCACAAGGCATGGTGTTATAGTTAGGGTTTACTATTTGTCTCCATTCTCAACAAATTCTGTGCTCAACAGCAGTGTTAGCTGGGTCAGCCTTGGTAAGGGGAAGCCCATATTATTAAATCCGTGTGTAGTCTTTATCCCTGCTAACATGGCCACTTTGTTCATCAGACCTTTGTACAAGCACTGAAGTGTCTGGGGAAAGAAGCTAACTGGCATCTACAGAACATGCCATTTTGCTCATGTGACCACTGTAAGCCTTCATTTTGCCTGGGGGGCCACAGTAACATTTTGGGTTTTGAGATATTAGTATCAGTTCAGGGACAAGGTCAAGTTATTCTGAAATGTCTGAGTATTTTCTACTTTTCAATGGAGTATACGTATATACCTCTAGTATATGGCCACAGATCCCTTTGGTGGAAGTTTTGGTGGAAGATTTACAATGTGTGCTTGCATCAGTGATACTTCCCTAAGAAGACTTGAACTTCCTTTCAATTGAGGGACATGGTTCTGTGAATTATGATAGGTCTAGAAACTGGTTGAGAGACCGTGATGCTCTGCTATATTAACTTAAGTCACATGATAGAAGTAGTGTTAGCATTGGTCTGACATACTTTCCGGTAAGTTGGTTCAAGGACCCACCCTGTGGCCATTTCTTCAGTTCCTGAATGTATAATTAGAATAGACATACATAGCAACTGGCAGAATACTCAAAGTGGTTCCCTGACCCCTGGCATGAGGGCCATTATAAAAGGAAGTATTAAGTAGAAGCCCCTAAAACTTCCTCTTCCTACCAACATAGTACATATGAAGCAATTCTGCATTACCATGGGAATCGTAGAGATTAATGGCATCTTAAAAGACCTAAAAGAGGCAGGGGTGGTTATACCCATTATGTCCCTCTTTAATTCTCACAGTTTGGTCTGTGAAAAAGTTAGATGTAAATTAGAGAAAGACTCTGGACTACTACTGTACACTTAATCAGCTTGTCACATTAATTGCAGTTGCTGCTCCAGATGTTGTATCTCTATTGGAGCAAACGAACATAGCACCTGGCACTTGGTATGTAGCTATTGAAATAGTGACTATTTCTCCACATTAGCTTAAAGGAGAACCAGAAGCAGTTGCTTTTACCTGGCAGAACCAATAGTATACTTTCACAGTTTTGCCTGAGGGCTATGATAATTCTGCTGCCCTCTGTCATAATATAGATCATAAAAATGCTGCTAGTCATAAGATTTCATAAAACATCACACTTATTAACTTATATTGATAAAGTTATGCAAATGGGATCAGTCAAAGGGAAGGCAACACATACTTTAGAGGCCTTAGTAATAAAAATGCATGAATAAGAGGGTAAGTTCTCATACTGTGTAAGTCAGGGTCCAATTAGGAGAAAAAAACACACAGTGATTTGAATAGGGAGTTTAATGTAATGAATTATTAAGTACAAGAGGGAACTTGAGTAATGAGGTATTTGGTAGTAATTAGCAAAAATAATTCTAAAGAATATAGGAATAGCAGATATAAGTAACATTCACTGCCCCTAGGGTTAAGATAGAGTAGTGTGAGAAAACAAATTTTTCATGGATTTTTTTAGCATTCTTACAAAAACCTGAGTCTTCAGAGTCATGGAAATGTATACATTATAAGAATAGAGAATGTTTGCTTTCATTTCCTCTAGAAACATTTTGTTTTTCAGATACACTGAGTAGTAAACCTGTAAACATTTTTTTCCCTAATGGTGGAGCTAATTGCTTCCATACTGTAAACCTTATTATCTCAAGAGCCAAATAGTAATTTTGGGTTAGGCACCAAAATTAAAGCATTATCTCCCTAGTTGTTTACATCCCAAAAGGGGAGAACCCTAGGGCCATGAAGAAACATCTAAGTTGTAAAAGCCATAGATACTGGGTTTATCCTCCCCCTGGAGAAATTGATATACAAACCAAAGAGTTAGAGTAAGGACTTTTCCTATTCTGTTCCAAGGAGACTCAGAAGGAGAGGGATAAAAATGATTTTTCCCCTTTATAAATGGAGGACATATATGTTTCTTCATCTCTTACATAGAGAGTAATTCTGCCACTTGTGCATCATATTTTTTTTTTCTATTTGAGTCTTATAATGCAGGATTTTGGGTGTGGAGAGACTAATACTGCAATATCATTTTGGCTATTGATTGTACAGTGAACATGGTAAGAGATCATCTTTTATCAAGAAATCATCTTTTATCCAGAAACTTCATGTATGGATTAAGGAAAATTTAATAAAGATAAACATTAAAAAGCTGACATGTATCCAGAGGCAACCTTCCTGCACCAGGGCTTATACCCAGACTTTATTAGAGAGGGCACAGTCTGGCATAGTGGCTCATGTCTGTAATGCCAGCACTTTGGGAGGCACAAGTGGGTGGATCTCTTGAGCTCAGGAGTTTGAGACCAGCCTGGGCAACATGGTGAAACTCTATCTTTACAAACAATACAAAAACTAACTAGGCATGGTAGCATGTGTCTGTAGTCCCAGCTACTCAGGAGGCTGAGGTGGGAGGATCACTTGAAACCCAGGATGTCGAGCCTGCATTGAGTCTGTAATTGTGCCACTGCACTCCAGCCTGGGTGACAGAGTGAGACCCTGTCTCAGCATTGATCCACTGTATAGTCGCAATGTTGCAATTAAGATGCTGCAATATGCCATTCAGAGAAAACTTGATGGGACCTCTACTTTTGAAATTTGCAAACAATAAGCCTCTAATGTACTGGAGAAAGTTATTCAGAAGAATATGTCTTGCTAGAGGCACTCCACCATGCAAAGAGGGATGTTGAGGGAAACTTGGTGCTATTAATTACTGTGTACTGCAAGAGCTGGATGTTGTTGAAGCTGACCATTTTGCAGGAATTCGGTGTTGGTGAAGTCAGCCTATACTAAAGAAACCTGCCAGGTGGATCACACTGGCAATATAACTGGAAATTATGAGGCAGAGCATGGGAAAATAGGAAGCTGCACAAAATAAGAGTTCCAGAAATTTGCATAAGCATCCCTCGTGTCTGTAACAGAATACTAAACTATGTGTACACTGGGGCAGATACCATAAGGCTGGTAGAGAAGAATTATGGGAAGATATGGGCTAAACAGAGATTATTAAGTTTACACTTGGCTGGGGGATTTTGTAACCCGCTAGAGTAGAAATGCTTAACTGAATACTGTGGGCCCTCAACTGAGATCTCAATAAGGCCACACCTTAGTGATAGGGCTACTCTAACACTGAAGTAATGGGTAATGAGAAATGCCATATCAAACTTAGGAAGAAAGTTCAATAGGGTCAAACTTATTTACAAGTAACTCAAATACCTAACAGAATACAATTCAATACTCTTTTAAAATACACTAGAAAAAAATGCAGCTCTCCACACATAAAATGCAAAATATCTAACATTCGCTAAAAAACTGCTAGATATATGAAGAAGAAGTATGTCACCTATAATCAATCAGAAGAAAAGTCAGTCAAAAAAAAAAAAAAGAGACAGAAATGAAAGAAATGACAGGGATGCTAAAACAATTACAAATAGTACAAATTTGTTCAAGGTTAAGAGAAAATATGGGTGTCACGAGGAGAGGAATGAGTGATATAAAAGAACCAAATGTAACTTCCAGAAATCAAAGAAAATATCTGGAATGAAAATTTCACTGGATAAGATTAGTAGCAGACTAGAACCTGCAGAAGAAAAGGTCATTTAACTTGAAGACAAAGCAATAGAAATAATCACAATAAGGAGCACACAGAGAGAAAAGAATGGAAAACAATAAACTGTGCTATAGTGATTTGTAGAAAAAACATCAAGCAGTTCTTAGACAGAAATTTGTAGTTTCTAAGGCTTATATTGGTAATAAGAAATGTCCAAATTCAATGATTAAGCCTTTTAAGAAGCTAAAAGATAGAGAAAATTGAAGCCAAATTGGATAGAATAAGATAACAGAGAGGAGAACCGAAATCAATGAAATGAAAAGCAGACAAAAATAAAGTCAAAAAACCCAAAAGTTTTAAAAAATTAAAAAATTGTGATAAACTTCTGGTTAGATGAGCCAAGAAAGAGAGGAAGACATAATTAATGAGGGACTCTTAGGTATAAATTCTGTACATATAAGAAGATTAAAACAGGAATATTATGAAGAACTTGTGCCAATAAATTCCACCACTTTTAAGAAGTGGATGATTCTTCAAAAGTCACAGTTGATCAAATTTTACTCAAGAAGATATAACAATGGAAAATCTGAACGGCCATATATCTATTAAATTAATTAAATTAAATTTTCCCAAAGAATGCACCAGGCTCAATGACACCACTAGTAAATTCCATAAAATATTTAAGGAAGAACATGTACTAATTCACCACAAACTTCCTGATTAGAGAGGAAGTGAAAATACTTTCCATTTAGTTTTATAAGGCCAGCTTTATTCTGATATCAAAGTCAAAGTCTTCATGCACAACATAAAAAAAGAAAAACGTCCCTCATAAATACAAATGCAAAGCAAAGCTCTTTAACAAAATGCTAGTAAATAAAACCCAACAATAATTAAAATGGGTCATATATCATAAACAAGTAAAATTTACCTCAGGAATAAAAGGTTGGTTTAACATTTAAAAATCAGTTAATAAAATTTGCCGTATATAGGAAAATTCATGTGATTAACTGCAAATTGATTCAGGAAAAAAATTGGCAAAATTTAACCTTCATTCACAAAAAAATTTCTGGCAACCTAGAAATAGGAAAGAATTTTCTTAACTGCCAGCTATTATCATAAATGTAATGATTGGTTTGTTTTAGATTTGTACAATTTGTTGTCCTTTAAAATAACAAGCCACACTTATACTTAATGGTGAACTCCAGGGTTTATGACATATGTAGAAATAAAATGAATTACAAACAGCACATAGAAGAGGGATGAGTAAATGACATCAAACTGTTTAATTTTCTTGTATTATGTTTAAATGATATGATGTGAATTAAGGATAGACTTTGGAAACTTAAATGTCCATAATATAAATCATAGATCAATGATGAAGAAAAATAGGGAGGAAGAAGAGGAGATGGAGGGGCTGAAGAAGCCAATCTAACAGGTACAATGTAACACTAAAAATACAGGATTAATGCAAAAGAAAGCAGGAAAGGAGGACTACAGGAAAAACAAATAAATAAAATAGAAAATAAATAGCCATATGGGAGACTTAAACCCAACCATATTAGCAACATATTAGCAATTCAATGTAGTAGACCATACATCTCAATTAGAAGGCAAAGTTTGCCAAACTGAATTTAAAAAGCAGTACCTCTTATACGATGTTTGCATGAAGTGCACTTTAAATATAAATACCAGATAGATAAAAGTAAATGGATGAAAAATATATGCCATGCGAAACAGTAAGCATCATAGGTTTCATACCATATATCAGACAAAGTAGACTCCAGAATAAAGAGCATTATCATGGATAAATAGAAATAGTATGACAAGAATATTATCATAGATATTATCATTCCAAAATGATAAAAGACATCAAGAATCAAGAAGACATAACATATTACATATCTATGCACCTAATACCAGAGTTTCAAAATAAATAAAACAGAAACTGATAAAATTGAAAGGAAAAATTGACAAGCTCACAATTATATTGTGCTATACTGGATAGTTTAATACTTCCCACTCAATAATTGTTGTAACAAGGTGACATAAAATCAATAAAATTAAAGAAAAAAATCAAAATAATTGAAGAAAAGAAAATGTTGAAGAATAAAAAAAGGAGACCTACAGTTTTAGCTGACTTGAGCTCTTTGTTGTTTATAAAGCACTTCATTATAAAGTGGCAGAATACACATTCCTTTCAAGTGTTCATGGGACATTCATCAAGAGAAACCATTTGCTGGAACTTAAAATAAGTCTAAATCCTTTAAAATACATTACAAAGCAGTATAATGATACAGAGTACCTTCTACTATAACATAAATATATGTGTAAAATACCTGAGTGTTTAAAAATTAAACATCACACTTTAAAATAACCCATGATTCAGAGGAGAAATCTAAAGAAAGTTTACAGAGTATTTTAAATTGAAAGAAAATTTTAAAAATTGGCATGATGCTGTTAAAGTAGAGCTTAGCGAGAAATCATAGCATTGCATTTTTATATAACATCAGAGGAATGGGAAAAAATCAGTGATCTATCTTTCTATCTTAAAAAGCTAGATGAAGAAAAACAAACTCTATGTAAGAGTCATCCAAGTTTTGCATATATCAATAGTTCATTCATTTTTATTGCTGATCTATATTCCATAGTATTAATGTATTTTTTGCCTATTTTCAATTAGCTTGTTTTCTTACTGTTGAATTTTGAGAGTTTTAAAATATTTTTCTAGGAATCTACTGAGATTGACCTCCAAATTTTTACCACAATTCCAAATTCTTTTGTCAATAGTGGAAGGAATTCTGATGTATTGAGAAGAGGAAGAAGCAATAATCTCTAAGAACCACTGTGACTTTAGTCACAGAATTACAATAATAATGATATATATATTTTTTATTTTTAAATGTAAAAAATTTTTATTAGAAAATAAACAAAATGTGGTTTCACTGAGGAGATATCTGTTTCCCTAAGAAATGTGTTGTGTACCTATCAAAGGTGAATTGTGCTAGGTAGACACTGATAAACCTTTATTGGTTTATAATAGCAAGGTTTTAATCTTGAGAATAGAAAGGAACCTGGTTAAACTTAAACTATTAAAGTTAAGATTATAGAGAATAGTATTTCCAGAATCAGCAGTTGAGTTAATTTTTTCCCTAAATGATACTGACTCCATAGCATTACCTATCAGCACTTTCCACATCCTCTTCAGACTGTATCACATGAAATAGGAATTATTTGTGATGGTGTTTGTCCTTAGCTCCAGAATTTGTGCAGCAGTAGGCACACACTTTTTTTTTCCCAAAGGATACTAGGCCAGAGAGAGAAGGTTACACTATGGGGTTTTGGGTTCTGAGTGGAAAGGCTCCTTAGATCTCTATAAAAGAGAAGGTGATGCAATCTGCTGAAAGTGAGGGTGCTGAATAAGGTTGGGCCTGTGCGATGCTCATAGTGAGTATTCAAAAAGCACAAGGAAGTATGGAAGGGAGGGAGGAAGAGAGGGAGGGAGGGAGGGAGGGAGGAAGATGGAGCACATTGTCATTGTTCTGGGAACTACTGTTCTAATCAATATGAGAGAAGTGAACATACACACCCTGAGGATATGTCCTTCAGACCACAAGGCCAGAGTTCAGGGAGACCTTACTATGGCTGAAGAGAACTTGGCAGTGATCATTGGAAGGATAAGCAGAGCTGTCCTTTGAGAATGAAACAAAGATCTCCAAACTTGGACTTCTGGGGCATGAAGATGTTGGCTATATACATCTTTTCTCTACTTTGACTGTTCGTTGACATGAATACTTTCAAATGCTTCTGGATCTTCTCATTACTGGAATCTGGGCCACAAACGTTGGGAGGCAAACAGTAACTGGTAGTTTTAATAATTAACTATCACTGATTTCTCAGCCAAAGGTCATTCTCTTTCTACCTTTCTGAAGCTCAGACTCTATCTATGTGAAGAAATGAAAAATCATTCACAAATTATTGATTTTCTTCAACCCCCTCCACCTCCTACCCTAAGTAGGTAAACTCTAAATGGTCTGAGCTCTGTAGCAGAAGCTCTCTTAACTAGTGAGACACTTAGCACTTTGTGAGGGTGTTGTGTTGCCTGCTCACACTGCTGCTGGCTTTGGACTTTGCTCAGACATATAGGAGAGGTAGTGGGGTGGGATGGAGGGCATGTGGGAAAAGTGGGAAAAAAACTGCTAATAAAAGGGTTCAATCTACTTTTTTCTTACCTAACATTTTGTTGGGTAAATATTTTTCTTCTTTTCTCTTTCTTGGGCATACATAAGAATGAGTTCTTGTTTCTTAGAGAGTCTATAACTTACTATGTGAGCTTGGTTCTACAGCTGGAGAAACTTCTGCAGACATTTACTTTGTTCTTGAGCCTTCTTTAGCTTCACCCTTACCTGCAGGCTCCATTTCTTTAAAACCTAGCACAAAGACAATGAATTAGTTCTCATTAAGTCGAGAATTCAAGAATACAGTTTGGACAGTGGGGTTAAAATGTTGCTCTCCAAATCATTGGAGATTTAACCACCCCAGCGCTCACTGCTACTAGCCTTAGGAGTCCTCCTGAGGCATTGTTGGACTCTGGGTCAATAGAAAGGCATAGTGAGGCAAGGTCTATAGCAGGGATATTTTGTGGGCTCATTCCAAGACAGTCCTGGGACACAAGTAGGATTTCTATGGAAATGGGTTCCACAAGGACCAGTTCTTTCTGGAAGTAACCTGGCTATCGGAGATTCTTTTTGTGTGTGTATATGTGAGATATGTCTGTCATCCTGATATTCTAGAGCAGTGGAAAAGAGTTCACTTCTGAACTCTAGAGTAAAATGTTTTGTATCACCAAGCCCCATCCAAGAATTCAGAAATAAATATGACTGGCATTTGAATTGGATCATTATTAGCTTAGTTTCCTTATGTTTCTGCTACTTCTTTTGCATTGCTTACACTTCAAGTTGCCTGCAAAATTTAATTTTTAAATGCTTTGTTGAGCTTGTAAAATGATTTTTTTCCTAAACAGAGGGCTTTGTGTATAGTTGTTAAGCTCTTCATTAATCAGTTCTTTATTACCCTGAGCAGCAGAGAATTAAAGAGTAAACGAAAATATATTTTGAACAGCCAGAATGATGTGACTAAATAAATCTATGCTCTAAAATGTATTTGCAGCATTTTCTTCTGGGATTAGTTTGCTAAGAGTTTCATTATGAATGGATGCTGAATTTCATGAAAGTCTTTTTCCACATTGATTGAGATGATGACATGCTTTTCTTATTTTTGTAGTTGTGGTGAAATAAATATATTGATTTTAAATTGTTAACCCCAGCTTTAATCCTTGGAGTAAATCCAACACAACTGTGATGAATAGCCAGGTTTAAATATTACTACTGTCCTTGTCAGATTTTGCTATCAGGTTATGCTTTTACTAAATAAATTGGGAAAAGTTCCCTCATTTTAATTCTCTCAAGCAATTTTTGTAAGATTGGTGCTTAACAGCGATCATCTGATCCAGGTGTTGTCTTTATACAAAGATTTAAAAGTATAAATTCAAGTTTATTTAGATTCTCAGGTTTTTATGTGTGTTTGATTTTATGAGTTGTATTTTTAGGTTTATCTAAAACTTTTCACATATTTGATATAAAATTATCTGTAATATTTTCTTATGATTTCACATGCCCATATGTTCATGATATTTGCTTTTTGTGCTTGCTTGCTTTATTTCTTGATCTGTCTAGGTAGGGGAATATTAACTTCATTGGTTTCTCCAAATTATAAACTTTTTGTTTTATTGATCTTCTCTAGTTTATTCTTCTTTTCTATTTGACATATTCTTGCCTTAATTTATTGAATTATAGATCCTTAGTTTGATTTAAGTTACTAAGTATAATTGATTTTTATCTTCTTTTATAAGATATGCATTTAAAGCTGTATACTGCTCTATAATCACTTCTGTAGCAATATTTGACAAGTTTTTACATGGCTTATCTTTATTATCATTCAGATAAATTATTTTTTAATTCCCATTGAGATTTATTTCTCACCCATTGGTTGTTAACAATATATTTAAAAATTTAAAAATAATTTTTAAACAGTTTTGGGTTTCTGGCTTAATTTTAAGTCAGAAAATGTACAACTACATGATGTTAATTCTTTGAAAATTTTCCAGATTTGCTTTCTGACCTAGCACTTAGTCAAGTTTTAAAAATGTTTTGTATGCACTTGAAAAGAGTGTGTATTCTGCAGTTGGTGAGTAGCAACGTCTATATCTGTATACATGTATATATAAATACAATCAAGTTTGTTAATGAATTGTTTAAACTTTGTGTCTCCATACAATTTTTCATTTACCTATTCTATCAGCTTCTGATAGAATTGTGTCAAATACTTTCACTATAATTTCATGTCCCAGGTCTGGCATGAAAGCAGCAGAGAGAACTACTGGATCTGAAAAGGAAGCTGATAAAGATAATGGACATCTTTCAGTTGATTACCTGTGTGGACAGATGACCCAATTCCTATAGGGCCACTCCTACAGGAGTGTTGTGCTGTTGAATATTCACAAGAGTCTGAAAAACTGGTACAACTTACGGAACAGAAAGGGAATCCCTGGTAAAGTGAGGCTATATTTTTTCAAAGCTCAATGGGATACAGGCTCAAAAAAAAAATAGATCAGGTTTGGAGAAGCGGGGTAGAGAAGATGGTTGAATAGTATTCTTGAGCAGTTGTCCTCCCTCAGTAAAATCATCTAACAACTATTCACACAAGAAAGCACCTTTGTAAGAACTAGAATATCAGGTACTGATGAATGTTCACCTGCATCAAGAATATTCAGGGAAATATAACCTCAACAAATGTTCTAAAGAAGTCACCAGTGACATCCTGGAGTGAAGACAATATGTGATGTCTCAGAAAGTGAATTCAAAATTGTTTTGAGGAAGCACAATAAACTTTAAGAAAACAGGAAATCAACTTAGAAATTTATTAGATAGATTTAAAAATCTTTTGATTGAAATAATAATTTTTAAAAACACCCAGATATCCTGGAGCTGAAAAATACAGTTGGCAAACTAAAAAATGCATCAGAGTATCCCAACAACAGAATTGATAAAGCAGAGAAAAGAGTTCAAAGACAGGCTTTTTGAAAGCACACAATCATAGGAGAAGAAAGAAAAAAAATGAAAAATGCTTGTGAGATCTAAAAAATAGCCTCAAAAATAATCTAAGCATCATTGGCCTTAAAAAGGGAGTGGAGAAAGAGATAGTGGTAGAATGTTCAATCAAAGAGATAATAATGGAGAAACTGCAAGCCTAGAGAAACATATAGAGATCTAAGCACAAGGATGTCAAAGATCACCAGGCAGCTTAAACTCAAAAACAATACTCCAAGGCATATAACACTCGAACTCTCAAAGGTCAAGAACAAAGACAGGATCCTAAAAGCAGCAAGAGAAAAGAAACAAGAGACTCAAACACCTCGCTTGCAAAAATAATCCCAAATAATCTGCTTTAAAAGGGGGAGGAAGACCTGAATATACATTTATCAAAAGAAAACATGTAAATGGCCTATATATATATATTTTTAACTGCTCAGTATCACTAATCATCAGGAAAATGCAATCAAAACCACAATGAAATGACCAGTTAAAATGATATAGCCAGTTACAATGGCTATTATCAAAAAGACCGAAAATAATGATACCAATGAGGATATGTAGAAACTGGAATGTTCATACACTGTTGGTAGAAAAGTGAATTAGTATTGCAAGTATGAAAAGCAATATAGAAGTTCCTCATAAAACTAAAAATAGAAACTACCATATGATCTAGCAATTTAGCTGCTGAGTATATACCTTAAAGAAAAGGAAATCAGTGTATTGAAGAAATATCTGCAGTTCCACGTTTATTGCAGCACTATTCACAATACTCAAGATATGGAATTGGCCTACATGTTCCTCTATGGATGAATAGATAAAGAAAATGTAGAATATATACATAATGGACTACAATTTAGCCATAAAAATGAAATCCTGTCATTTGTGACAACATGGATGAATCTGGAAGATATTATGTTAGAGGAAGTAAGCCAGGCACAGAAAGACAAATATCACATGTTCTCACCCATACGTGGGAACTAAAAATATATGATATCACGGAGATAGGAAGTAGAATGGCGATCATCAGTGGCTGGAAAGGATTGGAGAGAGAGGAGAATGAAGAGAGATTGGTGAATACCATTAGAAGGAATAAAATACCATTAGAAGGAATAAATTCTAGTGTTTGTTAACCCATCCGGGTGACAAGAATTTATTGTATATTTTAAAATAGCTAGGAAAGAAACTTGAAATGTTCCCAACACAAAGAAATCATAAATGTTTGAGGTGATAAATATCCCAATTACCCTAATTTTACCATTACACATGGTAGGTATCAAAATATCCCATGTACCCCCATAAATATGTATTACTATGTATATCAATAAAAAAGGAAAAATACAGGCCAAAATACAGAAAAAGTAAATTTTATTATATCCCTATATTCATAGACTGAGGTTTATATCTGCTACCCAACTATATAAAAAAAAAGTTATCAATTTTTAGGCACTTAATTTTTAGTTAAAGTACATAAGATTGCACAGCAGAAGAAAAATAAGTGTGCAAATAAATGTTAAGTATTGAATAAGTGAGACAAATTGTAAAAATCAATTATAGCAAGCAATACCTAATAAAATAAAAATATTATTATGTTTGTACTGCCCATACATTCTCTGTTTGACACCATGGGAATCTGAAGAATTGCAAGACATAGTCTCATCTTCAAAATGGCACATGTATACCTATGTATCAAACCTCCACGTTGTGCACATGTACCCTGGAACTTAAAGTATAATAAAAAAAAATGTTTACATCCTGTGGGTTAAAAACCTGTAAAAATGTGTCCTTCAAGCCCAGAATGATCATGTCGGCTTCTTTTCTCTGTCTTTTGCTTTTAACACATAACAGAATAAACTTCTGGAAGCTGCTTGCTCTCTGCTACTCTCCTCTAGCCCAGTGGTTAGCACAAAGACTTGTATTTGTCAAATTTCCACTATTTTTCCCTAGCTTGAGGGGGGAAAAAAAAACAAAAAAGGGCAATATGATAAATTTGAAAAATAATGATGTCTTTTTAAATAAAACACTAAATTAAAGAAGTGTCCCTACAATGATGCCTTGGTAGTTTGGTGATATAAAATATTGTTAATTTAATAGAGCAGTAATAATTACAGATTTTTAAAAAATTACTTGACAAAATTTTAAAAATGGGAAATTTTATCGATCAATGAAATTTTAAAAGTTACTTTTCACTGATCTATAATCTCTTTGAGGGGTAGAGCGTTTGGCCCTTATAGGCTTTATTCTGTATGTGGATGTGGTTGATCTGCTCGAATGCTTGTTCTGAGGGTGTCCAACAAGGAAGAATTAACTTTCTATCCCAGAAAGGGAGGTCTTCCCTGGGGGCTGAAGTAGAACTGTCCTTGGAGAAGTGTAGGCAGGAGATAGAAATAGAGAATGAGGTTTTATCAAATAAAGCCTAGTATTAAAAAATGAAATAGGAGCTGGAATGTCCAGGTTGACATCATTCTTTCCAAAATATCACTGATGGAGAGAATTATTTCTCCAATAATGCAGCCAACTTCGTGCAGTTAAGAGGAATGTCTTTCTATCATTTGATTTCACTGTTATTTCTGAGAAAAACAGCATTTCTCTTCAATAAGTGGAATTTCTTCATGCTAGCTTAGCAAAATGAACCAGGTAGGCCACAGCTGTACTAGAGGGATACTGAATCAGAAACATGAGATCAACACTCACAGTTTTTCCTGGCTCTACAGCCCCTTCCCCTTCCGAGCCTGAAATAACTGAACAGAGGAGTCAGGTAGCTTGAATTTGTAAAATGTAAGAAAGAACTAAAGGGTGAAACTACGTGTGGTGAGCAATGGGATTTTTAAGATACACGATGAAATTATCTTTGAATACGTGGCTGCATGCAAGGGACGGGGAGAGGCCAGATAATAGGATAGTGGTCTTAGATTTCATTCTTTTTTTTCTAATTCACTGCAGTTCTTTTCTAACATTTGTCTGATTTGGGGAGAAGGATCATTATGCCTCAGTGCATGATGTTTGTCTTGCTGAAGGCTGAGAATATGGAGTGGACTGAGAAGAAACTGTTCTTATTGACATCATTTTATTGTAGAAAAGATGTAAGAGCAGCATTGGTCTCTTTAGATGGACTAGGACCTGAATTTGCATTGTCTTTGTTTTTCAGCAGCACGGAGAGCTCAGAAACTGGGAGGTGTGGAGAAGGCCCCAGCTACTAACATCATTAGAAATAAAGTTTTTGCTTTCTTTCATACCTGGAAATCTCGCTCCTCTGGCTAAGAAAAAGAAAGGGCTCTACCTCTCTTGAGAACCCTCAGCCTCTAGGACAAGGAGAAACTTAGTGCTTCCAGTGGAGGGGGCTGGTGACATGAGGTCTACAAAGTTCCTAAGAAAGGACAAAACCTGAGAGCATCAGCATGTCTCACACAACCTTCCCCTGTCCCTGGAAAAAAATTTGGGAGATCCAGGCAGGAGAAGAGACAAGCTGTGGCCCACATCGCTCCCTGGAGAGGAAGACAGCTCCACTCTGGTTTTCGGGGATAACTGGAAGACAGCATTCCCGGAAAGGCTATTATGGAGCAGGATTGTAGCAAAGGTGTTCTTCCCCAAGGAAGCGGAGCTGAGCTTATAATGCGCTCAGCCTTCAGCACATGCAAAGATCCACCAACAGAAAAAGAAGGGCCCTTCTAATGTTTGTACAGTCCGTAAGTCAGTTCTCTGGTGGAGACAGCCTCACCCTTGTTCTTTTGGTGTCCTTTTCTTTTTCTTTTCTTTTTATTATACTTTAAGTTCTAGGGTACATGTGCACAACGTGCAGGTTTGTTACATATGTATACATGTGCCATGTTGGTGTGCTGCACCCATTAACTCATCATTTACATTAGGTATATCTCCTAACGCTATCCCTCCCCTCTACCCCCTCCCCACAATAGGACCCAGTGTGTGATGTTCCCCTTCCTGTGTCCAAGTGATCTCATTGTTCAATTCCCACCTATGAGTGAGAACATGTGGTGTTTGGTTTTCTGTTCTTGCCATAGTTTGCTGAGAATGATGGTTTCCAGCTGCATCCATGTCCCTACAAAGGACATGAACTCATCCTTTTTTATGGCTGCATAGTATTCCATGGTGTATATGTGCTACATTTTCTTAATCCAGTCTGTCACTGATGCACATTTGGGTTGATTCCAAGTCTTTGCTATTGTGAATAGTGCTGCAGTAAACATACGTGTGCATGTGTCTTTATAGCAGAATGACTTATAATCCTTTGGGTATATCCCCAGTAATGGGATGGCTGGGTCAAATGGTATTTCTAGTTCTAGATCCTTAAGGAATCGCCACACTGTTTTCCATAATGGTTGAACTAGTTTACAGTCCCACCAACAGTGTAAAAGTGTTCCCATTTCTCCACATCCCCTCTAGCACCTGTTGTTTCCTGATTTTTTAATGATTGCCATTCTAACTAGTGTGAGATGGTATCTCATTGTGGTTTTGATTTGCATTTCTCTGATGGCCAGTGATGATGAGCATTTTTTCGTGTGTCTGTTGGCTGTATGAATGGTCTTTTCTTTTTTTACCCGATATCTTAACTAGGAACTGACCTGTCTTTGCTCACTTACCTTAACTTGAAATATAATCTTTTATATTCTTCCTGTGGTGGAAGATTGATTTTCTTACCATCATTCTCTTCTCTAATACCTCTTCTGCATTATTTTCTATTGAATGCCAGCTCCTTTCCCTTGTCTCAAGGAGAGGGAAAAGACACATGTCATAACCATTTTCCCTATTGAAGGAAGCTGGCAGTTTTATAACATAACTCTCATTACATTCCTAAAAGAGAGGCTGGGGTGGGTGTAGTGCAGTGGTCTTCAAACTTTTTTTTTTTTTAACATTCACAATTTTCTTTACAATGTTTTGAATTCATCTCTTAGTTACAAATTCATTTATTTGTAAGTTATATATAGTTTATTATACTAATCTGTGCATTTAAAAACACAAAAATAGAACATTTAAATAGTTGAGTTAAATTTGAAATATATAATACTAATTTTTTATCAATTATGATCATTTACTGCCTTTATTAGCTAGTCTCTTGCATCGACATATATCATCAAGGCAAAGTTCATCATTAATAATAATAGAAGTAAATGTGTAATTGTTTCAGCTCATAGTGTAGCCAATAAAGAGATTGTTCTAGCAGGAAAAGTGATAGGACTTCCACTTTTTGGTTGTTTGCTTGTGCTGGCTTTAGAAAGATTCTCTTCAATTTGCAATTTCTCTCAGGAATCTTTTAAAGCTCCTCATTCCTTTTATGATGGTTAATGTAATAAAAACTAGATAAGATCATCTGTAAATTTATGTAGACAGATACATGTACAATATTTTCGTCTTAATATGCAATATGCTGAAAGTGCATAATGTGTGTGGGTCCCTACTGTTAATGGCCCTATGCCATAGATTCACACTTAGGAAAGCATGTGTATTGTATGTGAAGTGAATACATCTCAAATAGGTACTGAGTGTATCATTGCCAACATGCACATTACATATTTGTAAACCATATTTTTATTATGTTATAGATACTAATAAATAAAATGTTAAGTATTTTCTTCCCAGTCTAATGAATCATTTTGCACATTCATCAATGTGTGGACAGCCTACATTAAGAATCATCACTGGTTTGGTGAATATGTAAGAGACTCTTAGTGATCCACCAATATCTCACTTGGAAGCTCTAAAAACAACAGTTCCCATAATTAGATATAACCATATGATCACATTTTGTCCAATAGGTCAATGTAGAAGAGATGTGGATCTACTAGGTTGTACCCTTTAAGGGAAGAGGCATGTATTTTGTTTTTGCCCTTCGTGTTGACTGAAAAATTCTTAAGATGGATAGAGGCAAAGCCTTCACAAAAGGCCTTGTGATGAAATCCTCACATTGAGAATCTCTAGGGAAGAAAATAGAAGGGTGTGACATCAGCAGGATGGCTGGTTAGTGCTGCCTAATGCGTGTCCCTGCACAAAAAAGGACCAAAACAATAAACAATCACATTTGAACTAGAGTATCTGAAGGAGAGTGCTTGAGTAAAACAGGGGCGTATCAGAGACCCTGTGAAGCATGGAGACTTGGGATGGCTGCATTAAAAAGGCAATAAAAGGGGGGCGGAGCAAGATGGCCGAATAGGAACAGCTCCAGTCTCCAACTCCCAGCGCGAGCGACACAGAAGACCGGTGATTTCTGCATTTTCAACTGAGGTACTGGGTTCATCTCACTGGGGAGTGCCGGACGATCGGTGCTGGTCAGCTGCTGCAGCCCGACCAGCGAGAGCTGAAGCAGGGTGAAGCATCGCCTCACCTGGGAAGCGCAAGGGGGAAGGGAATCCCTTTTCCTAGCCAGGGGAACTGAGACGCACAACACCTGGAAAATCGGGTAACTCCCACCCCAATACTGCACTTTAAGCAAACAGGCACACCAGGAGATCATATCCCACACCTGGCCGGGAGGGTCCCACACCCACGGAGCCTCCCTCATTGCTAGCACAGCAGTCTGCGATCTCGCGGCAAGGCAGCAGCGAGGCTGGGGGAGGGGCGCCCGCCATTGCTGAGGCTTAAGTAGGTAAACAAAGCTGC
Organism: Macaca mulatta; assembly: GCF_049350105.2. Classification (NCBI taxonomy): domain Eukaryota; kingdom Metazoa; phylum Chordata; class Mammalia; order Primates; family Cercopithecidae; genus Macaca; species Macaca mulatta. Next base: position 107,401,424 of record NC_133406.1, read on the forward strand.
TGGGAAGCTCGAACTGGGTGGAGCTCACAGCAGCTCAAGGAAACCTGCCTGTCTCTCTGTAGACTCCACCTCTGGGGACAGGGCACAGTAAACAATAACAAACACAACAGAAACCTCTGCAGATGCAAACGACTCTGTCTGACAGCTTTGAAGAGAGCAGTGGATCTCCCAACACGGAGGTTGAGATCTGAGAAGGGACAGACTCCCTGCTCAAGTGGGTCCCTGACCCCTGAGTAGCCTAACTGGGAGACATCCCCCACTAGGGGCAGTCTGACACCCCACACCTCACAGGGTGGAGTACACCCCTGAGTGGGAGCTTCCAAAGCAAGAATCAGACAGGTACACTCGCTGTTCAGAAATATTCTATCTTCTGCAGCCTCTGCTGCTGATACCCAGGCAAACAGGGTCTGGAGTGGACCTCAAGCAATCTCCAACAGACCCACAGCTGAGGGTCCTGACTGTTAGAAGGAAAACTATAAAACAGGAAGGACACCTACACCAAAACCCCATCAGTACATCACCATCATCAAATACCAGAGGCAGATAAAACCACAAAGATGGGGAAAAAGCAGGGCAGAAAAGCTGGAAATTCAAAAAAATAAGAGCGCATCTCCCCCGGCAAAGGAGCGCAGCTCATCGCCAGCAACGGATCAAAGCTTGACGGAGAATGACTTTGACGAGATGAGAGAAGAAGGCTTCAGTCCATCAAATTTCTCAGAGCTAAAGGAGGAATTACGTACCCAGCGCAAAGAAACTAAAAATCTTGAAAAAAAAGTGGAAGAATTGATGGCTAGAGTAATTAATGCAGAGAAGGTCATAAACGAAATGAAAGAGATGAAAACCATGACACGAGAAATATGTGACAAATGCACAAGCTTCAGTAACCAACTCGATCAACTGGAAGAAAGAGTGTCAGCGATTGAGGATCAAATGAATGAAATGAAGTGAGAAGAGAAACCAAAAGAAAAAAGAAGAAAAAGAAATGAACAAAGCCTGCAAGAAGTATGGGATTATGTAAAAAGACCAAATCTACGTCTGATTGGGGTGCCTGAAAGGGAGGGGGAGAATGGAACCAAGTTGGAAAACACTCTTCAGGATATCATCCAGGAGAACTTCCCCAACCTAGTAGGGCAGGCCAACATTCAAATCCAGGAAATACAGAGAACGCCACAAAGATACTCCTCGAGAAGAGCAACTCCAAGACACATAATTGCCAGATTCACCAAAGTTGAAATGAAGGAAAAAATCTTAAGGGCAGCCAGAGAGAAAGGTCGGGTTACCCACAAAGGGAAGCCCATCAGACTAACAGCAGATCTCTCGGCAGAAACTCTACAAGCCAGAAGAGAGTGGGGGCCAATATTCAACATTCTTAAAGAAAAGAATTTTCAACCCAGAATTTCATATCCAGCCAAACTAAGTTTCATAAGTGAAGGAGAAATAAAATCCTTTACAGATAAGCAAATGCTTAGAGATTTTGTCACCACTAGGCCTGCCCTACAAGAGACCCTGAAGGAAGCACTAAACATGGAAAGGAACAACCGGTACCAGCCATTGCAAAAACATGCCAAAATGTAAAGTCCATCGAGGCTAGGAAGAAACTGCATCAACTAACGAGCAAAATAACCAGTTAATATCATAATGGCAGGATCAAGTTCACACATAACAGTCTTCACCTTAAATGTAAATGGACTAAATGCTCCAATTAAAAGACAGAGACTGGCAAACTGGATAAAGAGTCAAGACCCATCAGCCTGCTGTATTCAGGAGACCCATCTCACATGCAGAGACATACATAGGCTCAAAATAAAGGGATGGAGGAAGATTTACCAAGCAAATGGAGAACAAAAAAAAGCGGGGGTTGCAATACTAGTCTCTGATAAAACAGACTTTAAACCATCAAAGATCAAAAGAGACAAAGATGGCCATTACATAATGGTAAAAGGATCAATTCAACAGGAAGAACTAACTATCCTAAATATACATGCACCCAATACAGGAGCACCCAGATTCATAAAGCAAGTCCTTAGAGACTTACAAAGAGACTTAGACTCCCATACAATAATAATGGGAGACTTCAACACTCCACTGTCAACATTAGACAGATCAACGAGACAGAAAGTTAACAAGGATATCCAGGAATTGAACTCATCTCTGCAGCAAGCAGACCTAATAGACATCTATAGAACTCTCCACCCCAAATCAACAGAATATACATTCTTCTCAACACCACATCGTACTTACTCCAAAATTGACCACGTAATTGGAAGTAAAGCACTCCTCAGCAAATGTACAAGAACAGAAATTATAACAAACTGTCTCTCAGACCACAGTGCAATCAAACTAGAACTCAGGACTAAGAAACTCAATCAAAACCGCTCAACTACATGGAAACTGAACAATCTGCTCCTGAATGACTACTGGGTACATCACGAAATGAAGGCAGAAATAAAGATGTTCTTTGAAACCAATGAGAACAAAGATACAACATACCAGAATCTCTGGGACACATTTAAAGCAGTGTGTAGAGGGAAATTTATAGCACTAAATGCCCACAAGAGAAAGCAGGAAAGATCTAAAATTGACACGCTAACATCACAATTAAAAGAACTAGAGAAGCAAGAGCAAACACATTCGAAAGCTGGCAGAAGGCAAGAAATAACTAAGATCAGAGCAGAACTGAAGGAGATAGAGACACAAAAAACCCTCCAAAAAATCAATGAATCCAGGAGTTGGTTTTTTGAAAAGATCAACAAAATTGACAGACGACTAGCAAGACTAATAAAGAAGAAAAGAGAGAAGAATCAAATCGACGCAATTAAAAATGATAAAGGGGATATCACCACTGACCCCACAGAAATACAAACTACCATCAGAGAATACTATAAACACCTCTACGCAAATAAACTGGAAAATCTAGAAGAAATGGATAATTTCCTGGACACATACACTCTTCCAAGACTAAACCAGGAAGAAGTTGAATCCCTGAATAGACCAATAGCAGGCTCTGAAATTGAGGCAATAATTAATAGCCTGCCAACCAAAAAAAGTCCAGGACCAGATGGATTCACAGCTGAATTCTACCAGAGGTACAAGGAGGAGTTGGTACCATTCCTTCTGAAACTATTCCAATCAATAGAAAAAGAGGGAATCCTCCCTAACTCATTTTATGAGGCCAACATAATCCTGATACCAAAGCCTGGCAGAGACACAACAAAAAAAGAGAATTTTAGACCAATATCCCTGATGAACATCGATGCAAAAATCCTCAATAAAATACTGGCAAACCAGATTCAGCAACACATCAAAAAGCTTATCCACCATGATCAAGTGGGCTTCATCCCTGGGATGCAAGGCTGGTTCAACATTTGCAAATCAATAAACATAATCCAGCATATAAACAGAACCAAAGACAAGAACCACATGATTATCTCAATAGATGCAGAAAAGGCTTTTGACAAAATTCAACAGCCCTTCATGCTAAAACCTCTCAATAAATTCGGTATTGATGGAACGTACCTCAAAATAATAAGAGCTATTTATGACAAACCCACAGCCAATGTCATATTGAATGGGCAAAAACTGGAAAAATTCCCTTTGAAAACTGGCACAAGACAGGGATGCCCTCTCTCATCACTCCTATTCAACATAGTGTTGGAAGTTCTGGCTAGGGCAATTAGGCAAGAGAAAGAAATCAAGGGTATTCATTTAGGAAAAGAAGAAGTCAAATTGTCCCTGTTTGCAGATGGCATGATTGTATATTTAGAAAACCCCATTGTCTCAGCCCAAAATCTCCTTAAGCTGATAAGCAACTTCAGCAAAGTCTCAGGATACAAAATCAATGTGCAAAAATCACAAGCATTCTTATACACCAGTAACAGACAAACAGAGAGCCAAATCATGAATGAACTTCCATTCACAATTGCTTCAAAGAGAATAAAATACCTAGGAATCCAACTTACAAGGGATGTAAAGGACCTCTTCAAGGAGAACTACAAACCACTGCTCAGTGAAATAAAAGAGGACACAAACAAATGGAAGAACATACCATGCTCATGGATAGGAAGAATCAATATTGTGAAAATGGCCATACTGCCCAAGGTAATTTATAGATTCAATGCCATCCCCATTAAGCTACCAATGACTTTCTTCACAGATTTGGAAAAAACTGCTTTAAAGTTCATATGGAACCAAAAAAGAGCCCGCATCTCCAAGACAATCCTAAGTCAAAAGAACAAAGCTGGAGGCATCACGCTACCTGACTTCAAACTATACTACAAGGCTACAGTAACCAAAACAGCATGGTACTGGTACCAAAACAGAGATATAGACCAATGGAACAGAACAGAGTCCTCAGAAATAATACCAAACATCTACAGCCATCTGATCTTTGACAAACCTGAGAGAAACAAGAAATGGGGAAAGGATTCCCTATTTAATAAATGGTGCTGGGAAAATTGGCTAGTCATAAGTAGAAGGCTGAAACTGGATCCTTTCCTTACTCCTTATACGAAAATTAATTCAAGATGGATTAGAGACTTAAATCTTAGACCTAATACCATAAAAATCCTAGAGGAAAACCTAGGTAGTACCATTCAGGACATAGGCATGGGCAAAGACTTCATGTCTAAAACACCAAAAGCAATGGCAGCAAAAGCCAAAATTGACAAATGGGATCTAATTAAAGTAAAGAGCTTCTGCACAGCAAAAGAAACTACCATCAGAGTGAACAGGCAACCTACAGAATGGGAGAAAATTTTTGCAATCTACTCATCTGACAAAGGGCTAATATCCAGAACCTACAAAGAACTCAAACAAATTTACAAGAAAAAAACAAACAACCCCATCAAAAAGTGGGCAAAGGATATGAACAGACATTTCTCAAAAGAAGACATTCATACAGCCAACAGACACATGAAAAAATGCTCATCATCACTGGCCATCAGAGAAATGCAAATCTAAACCACAATGAGATACCATCTCACACCAGTTAGAATGGCGATCATTAAAAAATCAGGAAACAACAAGTGCTGGAGAGGATGTGGAGAAATAGGAACACTTTTACACTGTTGGTGGGATTGCAAACTAGTTCAACCATTATGGAAAACAGTATGGCGATTCCTCAAGGATCTAGAACTAGATGTACCATATGACCCAGCCATCCCATTACTGGGTATATACCCAAAGGATTATAAATTATGCTGCTATAAAGACACATGCACACGTATGTTTATTGCAGCACTATTCACAATAGCAAAGACTTGGAATCAACCCAAATGTCCATCAGTGACAGATTGGATTAAGAAAATGTGGCACATATACACCATGGAATACTATGCAGCCATAAAAAAGGATGAGTTTGTGTCCTTTGTAGGGACATGGATGCAGCTGGAAACCATCATTCTTAGCAAACTATCACAAGAACAGAAAACCAAACACCACATGTTCTCACTCATAGGTGGGAACTGAACAATGAGATCACTTGGACTCAGGAAGGGGAACATCACACACCGGGGCCTATCATCGGGAGGGGGGAGGGGGGAGGGATTGCATTGGGAGTTATACCTGATGTAAATGACGAGTTGATGGGTGCAGAACACCAACATGGCACAAGTATACATATGTAACAAACCTGCACGTTATGCACATGTACCCTACAACTTAAAGTATAATAATAATAAATAAATTTTTAAAAAAAGGCAATAAAATACCCTGTCTTTGCCACTCCATCTCCCCAATTAGGATCAGCTTAGAATCAGTATGGACTCTTCCTACAGGGAGAAAGTGAATGGGAGATCCCCAGCTGCTCCAAATAAAGCCATAGACACTTGTTGCAGTCTTTGCTGCTGGAGAACTCTTCAGTCTGCAAAGACCCCCAGACTAGTCAAAGAAACTGCCTGGAGTTCACATGGCTGTATTACCTCAAAGAAGCAACCCACATTATGCTCCCTCCTCCGTGATCTAAGCTACTACCCTAAAGTGCCATCTTAAGACAAAAGTCACTTCTCTAGTACATCATGTTCCAGGGCCAGTAGCCACTGCGTCTCCCCATCCCCAAGGTTCCACCACCACTACACCATGCCCATACATGGTAGTGCACTATTCCTAGTCAAGTAGCCATAGCTCCCTACCCCTTAAGAATAAACTGCTGGTTGGGCACAGTGACTCACGCCTGTAATCCCAGCACTTTGGGAGGCTGAGGCATGTGGCTCATGAGGTCACAAGATCGAGACCATCTGGCTAACATGGTGAAACCCCGTCTCTACTGGGTGTGGTGGTGGGCGTCTGTAGTCCCAGCTACTTGGGAGGCTGAGGAAGGAGAATGGTGTGAATCTGGGAGATGGAGCTTGCAGTGAGCCGAGATCGTGCCACTGCACTCCAGCCTGGGCAACAGAGCGAGACTCTGTCTAAAAAAAAAATAAATAAATAAACTGCCTAGGAGGCACTCCATCCCAGTGACTGTAGCATGCCAACCTCAGCTACTTGGAGCATAGGCCCAGTAGTATAGCTGTAACTGTGGAACCCAGGCTCAGATGATGCCCCACTCTCCAAAGAACAGATAGTCGTGCCTAGTTTAGAGGCAATGCCTGACCCTGCTGGAGCAGCCTCGTGTCCCTTTCCCCAGTAAATAGGACATGCCCAACCCTGGTCCAGCTGACCTCAAGCACTGATAAAACAGACTGCTGTTTTTGCCTCCAGTGGGGAGGCTGGGCTTGATCCCAGCAGAGCAGCCTCTATGCACCCATGCAGAATGGCCTGGCACACCCCCCCCCACCCTCCAATGGGGTGGCTACACCCAATCTAGTGCAACAGCTGCACAAACTCCTGCAGCCTAGGCCACTAAGGTATTTGAAGGCATGCTGACATTGACTACAGCTAGAGGAACTGCATGGAGACTATACTACTGAGCCCACAGGGAGCCAAAGCTAACGCACCGTACTCAAACAATACCCTAGGACACATCTGCAGGCAAAAATCTTTCCCTATAATAGCCACTGTGTAAAATTCAAAGAAGTGACCATTCCACCAGATGCACAGATATCAACACAGGGACACAAAAAATATGAAAAAGCAAAGAAACATGACATCACTAAGGAAATATAAATCTCCAGTAACTGACCTCAAGCAATGGAAATTTACAAATTAGCTGAAAAAATGCAAAATAATGAACTTAAGAAAACTCAGGAAGATGTAAGAGAATACAGATAGAAAATACAATAAAATCAAGACAATAAACCATGATTTGAAGGAGAAACTCAACAAAGAGATAGATATCATTAAAAACAAACTTAGAAACCTTGGAGTTGAGGTCTTCAGTAAATGAAATAAAAATACCCTTAAAAGCTTCAACAGCAGTCTAAGATTATGCAGAAGAAATAATTTTTGAACTTGAAGACCAGTCTCTCGAACAACCCAGTCAGGGGCAAAAAAAAAAAAAAAAAAAAAAAGAATGAAAAATAGCACAGAAATCCGATGAGGCCTTTTGGACACCAACCATTAAATGAACAAATATTTGCATTATGTGATTTTCATAGGAAGAAGAGATGGAGAAAGCCATAGAAAGCTTATCTAATGAAATAATAGCTGAAAATGTCTCATATCTTTGGGGAGATATGAATATCCAGATCCATGTAGCTTAAAGGATCTTAATCAGATTCAAGTCAAAGAGATCTTCTCCAAGGTACATTATAATTAAACTATCAAAAGTCAAAGACAGAAAGAATTCTAAATGAATCAAGTCAATATGTAAGAGAACCACCATTAGCAGATTTTTCAGAAGAAACCTTGCAGGCCAGGAGAGAATGGGATGACAAATAGGATGACCTACTCCAAGTGCTAAAAGAAAAATATCATCAGCTAAAGATACTATACTCAGCAAAGCTATCTTTCAAAAATGAAGACACAAAATTCCAGACAAGTAAAAGCTATGGAAATGTGTCACTGCTTGTATTAGTGTGTTCTCAGGCTGCTGATAAACACATTACCAGAGATTGGACAATTTCCAAAAGAAAGCTGTTTAATGGACTTACAGTTCCATGTTACTGGAGAGGCCTCACAATCATGGTGGAAGGCAAGGAGGAGCAAGTCACATCTTTTTTTTTTGTTTTTGTTTTTTCTTTTTGCTTATCTGTACTTTCTTTCTTTCTTTCTTTTTTTTTAATTATACTTTAAGTTCTAAGGTACATGTGCACAACGTGCAGGTTTGTTACATATGTATACATGTGCCATGTTGGTGTGCTGCACCCATTAACTCGTCATTTATATTAGGTATATCTCCTAATGTTATCCCTCCCCCTTACCCCCTCCCCACAATAGGACCTGGTGGGTGATGATCCCCTTCCTGTGTCCAAGTGATCTCATTGTTCAATTCCCACCTATGAGTGAGAACATGTGGTATTTGGTTTTCTGTTCTTGTGATAATTTGCTGAGAAAGATGGATTCCAGCTGCATCCATGTCCCTACAAAGGACACAAACTCATTATTATTATTATTATTATTATTATTATTTTGAGACGGATTCTCGCTCTGTCACCCACGTTGGGGTGCAGTGGCCGGATCTCAGCTCACTGCAAGCTCTGCCTCCCAGGTTTACGCCATTCTCCTGCCTCAGCCTCCTGAGTAGTTGGGACTACAGGCACCCGCCACCTCGCCCAGCTGTTTTTTTGTATTTTTTAGTAGAGACAGGGTTTCACGTGTTAGCCAGGATGGTCTCGATCTCCTGACCTCGTGATCCACCAGTCTCGGCCTCCCAAAGTGCTGGGATTACAGGCTTGAGCCACTGCGCCCGGCCAAACTCATTATTTTTTATGGCTGCATAGTATTCCATGGTGTATATGTGCTACATTTTCTTAATCCAGTCTGTCACTGATGGACATTTGGGTTGATTCCAAGTCTTTGCTATTGTGAATAGTGCCGCAATAAACATACGTGTGCATGTGTCTTTATAGCAGAATGACTTATAATCCTTTGGGTATATCCCCAATAATGGGATGGCTGGGTCAAATGGTATTTCTAGTTCTAGACCCTTGAGGAATCACCACACCATTTTCCAAAATGGTTGAACTAGTTTACAATCCCACCAACAGTGTAAAAGTGTTCCTATTTCTCCACATCCTCTCCAGCACCTGTTGTTTCCTGATTTTTTAATGATTGCCATTCTAACTGGTGTGAGATGGTATCTCATTGTGGCTTTGATTTGCATTTCTCTGATGGAGAGTGATGATGAGCATTTTTTCATGTGTCTGTTGGCTGTATGCATGTCTTTTGAGAATTGTCTGTTCACATCCTTTGCACACTTTTTGATGGGGTTGTTTGGTTTTTTTCTTGTAAATTTGATTGAGTTCTTTATAAGTTCTGGATATTAGCCCTTTGTCAGATGAGTAGATTGCAAAAATTTTCTCCCATTCTGTAGTGAACATCGATGCAAAAATCCTCAATAAAATACTGGCAAACTGAATCCAGCAGCACATCAAAAAGCTTATCCACCATGATCAAGAGGTCTTCATCCCTGGGATGCAAGACTGGTTCAACATATGCAAATCAATAAACATAATCCAGCATATAAACAGAACCAAAGAAAAAAACCACATGATCCTCTCAATAGATGCCAAAAAGGCCTTCGACAAAATTCAACAGCCCTTCATGCTAAAAACTCTCAATAAATTCAGTATTGATGGAACGTATCTCAAAATAATAAGAACTATTTATGACAAACCCACAGCCAATATCATACTGAATGGGCAAAAACTGGAAGCATTCCCTTTGAAAACTGGCACAAGACAGAATGCCGTCTCTCACCACTCCTATTCAACATAGTGTTAGAAGTTCTGGCTAGGGCAATCAGGCAAGAGAAAGAAATAAACGGTATTCAGTTAGGAAAAGGAGAACTCAAATTGTCTCTGTTTGCAGATGACATGATTGTATATTTAGAAAACCCCATTGTCTCAGCCCCAAATCTCCTTAAGCTGATAAGCAACTTCAGCAAAGTCTCAGGATACAAAAATCAATGTGCAAAAATCACAAGCATTCTTATACATCAGTAACAGACAAACAGAGAGCCAAATCATGAATGAACTCCCATTCACAATAGCTTCAAAGAGAATAAAATACCTAGGAATCCAACTTACAAGGGATGTAAAGGACCTCTTCAAGGATAACTACAAACCACTGCTCAGTGAAATAAAACAGGACACAAACAAATGGAAGAACATACTATGCTCATGGATAGGAAGAATCAATATTGTGAAAATGGCCATACTGCCCAAGGTAATTTATAGATTCAATGTCATCCCCATTAAGCTACCAATGACTTTCTTCACAGAATTGGAAAAACCTGCTTTAAAGTTCATGTGGAACCAAAAAAGACCCCGCATTGCCAAGACAATCCTAAGCCAAAAGAACAAAGGTGGAGGCATCATGCTACCTGACTTCAAACTATACTACAAGGCTACAGTAACCAAAACAGCATGGTACTGGTACCAAAACAGAGATATAGACCAATGGAACAGAACAGAGCCCTCAGAAATAATACCACACATCTACAGCCATCTGATCTTTGACAAACCTGAGAGAAACAAGAAATGGGGAAAGGATTCCCTATTTAATAAATGGTGCTGGGAAAATTGGCTAGTCATAAGTAGAAAGCTGAAACTGGATCCTTTCCTTACTCCTTATACAAAAATTAATTCAAGATGGATTAGAGACTTAAATGTTAGACCTAAAACCATAAAAACCCTAGAAGAAAACCTAGGCAATACCATTCAGGACATAGGCATGGACAAGGACTTCATGTCTAAAACACCAAAAGCAACGGCAACAAAAGCCAAAATTGACAAATGGATCTAATTAAACTAAAAAACTTCTGCACAGTAAAGGAAACTACCATCAGAGTGAACACACAAGTCACATCTTACATGGATGGCAGCAGGCAAAGAGAGAGAGAGCTTGTGCAGGGAAACTCCCCCTTATAGCATCATCAGATCTTGTGAGATGTATTCACTATCATGAATAAGTGATACTGCTGAAAAACCTGCCCTCATGATTCAATTACATTCCACTGGGTCCCTCCCAAGACAATATTTGGTGGGGGACACAGCCAAACCATATTACTGCTATACTGACCTTACAACAAATGATTAAGGGAATGCTTTAACTGGAAGTGAAAGGACTTTAATTATTACCATTAAATCATAGAATATAAAACACACTGAGAGATAAGCTCATAATCAATTTCAGAATATTGCATTACTGTGATGGTGGTATGCAAATCTTTCAAATGTCTAGTATGAAGGTTAAAAATCATCTACAGTTACCAAAACTAAATACATTGTTAAGAAATACACATCATAAAAAGATTTAAATTAAGGCAACAAAATGACAAATTGTGGGAAAGGGGTAAAAGTCTAGAATATTTGTATGTGACCAAAGCTAAGCTGTTATCAACTTATATGTTTTATGTAAACCCAGAGTAATTTAAAAAATTATAGCAGATACATATATGAAAAAGAGAAAGGAAACAAAACTTATTACTAAAGAAACCACTAAACCACAAAGGTAAACAACAAGAGAGGGAGAAGAACAAAAGATCTATAAAATAACTAGAAAATAACTAGGAGAATGACAGTAGTAAGTTCTTACCTATCAGTAATAACCTTGAATTTAAATTAATTAAGTTATCCAATTAAACAATATAGAGTGAGTGAATTCATAAAAAAGAAAAAAGACCCATTTAGATGCTGCCTATAAGTGAGTCATTTTCCCTGTAAGGACACACATACACTGAAAGCAAAGGGATGAAAAAGGATATTCTGTGCAAATGGGATGAGAAATGATTATTTCATGCAAATGAAAGTCAAAAGAGAGCAAAAGTAGCTATATATAGATAAACTAGACATTAAGTCAAAACAGTAAAAATACACAAAGATGGTTACAAAGGTGTCAATTCAACTAGAGGACATAACAACTATAAATATATATGCATCTGACACTCGGATACCAAAACGTATAATGCATATGTTATAAATCTAATTAGAGAGATAAATTGTAACATTTAATATAGTAGAGGACTTAAATACCCCATGCTTAGCAATAAACAGATCATTTAGAAAGAAAATCAACAAAGAAACATTGGATTTAAAATGGACTCTAGATAAAATGAACCTAAGAAACTTTTATAGAATATTCCACCCAACAGCTATAGAATCCATTCTTCATCAGCACATATGGAATGTCCTCCAGGACAGATTACATGTTAGGCCACAAAACAAGTCTCAAAAAAATGTAAAAATACTGTAATCATATCAAGTATCTTTTCTGACCACAGTGGGATAAAATCTGAAATTAATAACAGGAGAATCTTGAAAACAATAAACATATACAAAAATTAAACAATATAGTCCTGAATAACAAATGGGTCAATTAAGAAATTAAAAAGAAAATTAAAACTTTCTTGAAACAATGAAAATGAAAATACAACCTACCAAAATCTATGAGATACAACAAGGGCAGTTATTTGAGAAAAACTTGTAGCAATAAATGCATACACCAAAAATTTGAAAGATCTCAAATAAACCATGTAATGGTGCACCTGAGGAATTAGAAAAACAAGAAAAAACTAAACCCAAAAATATAAAAAGAAAAGAAATAATAAATTATAGTATAAAGTTACAAAAGATCAATAAAACAAAGTTTTTAAATGATAAATAAAAGAGACATACCTTTAGCTAGACCAAACAAGAAAAGAGAGAAGATTAAAATAAAGTTAAAGATGAAAAAGTAGACATCACAACTGATACCAAAGAAATACAAAGGATTGTTAGAGATTATGATAAACAACTATATGCCAATAAATGGGAAAACCATTAACAGAAATTGATAAATACCTAGACACATACAACCTACTAAATTTGAATCATGAAGAAATAAAAATTCTGAACAGACCAATAGTGAGTAAGAAGATTGATTCAGAAATAAAAAGTTTCCTACCAAAGAAAAGTCCAGGACCTGATGATTTCAGTGCTAAATTCCACCAAAGAGTTAAAGAAGAACCAATACAAATACTTTTCAAACTATTCTAAAATATTAAAGAAAATACAAAATTTATTGTATAAGACCAGCATCCCTTGGTACCCAAACCAGACAAAGACACAACAGCAACAAAAGAGGAAAGCTAAAGGCAAATGTCTCTGATGAACATACATACAAAAATCCTCCACAAAATACTAGCAGATTGAATTCAACAGCACATTAAAAAGATCATTCACTATACTCAAGTGCAACTCATTTCAGGCATGCAAAGATGGTTCAACACACAGAAATCAATAAACATGATGCATGATATTAACAGAATCAAGGACAAAAACCATCACTTTAGTGGATACAGAAAAAGCATTTGATAAAATTCAACATCCTTTCATGATAAAAACTCTCAATAACTTAGATATAAAAGGAACATATCTCAACACAATAAAGGCTATATATGACAAATTCACATTAACACCATACTAAATTAGGAAAAGTTGAAAGCTTTCCCCCAAAAATCTAGAGTAGGAAATAATGCCAGCTTTTGCTACTCCTATTCACCTTAGTACTGGAAGTCTTAGCCAGAGCAATTAGGGAAAAGAAAGGGGAAAAAAAAGCATACAAATTGGAAAGGAGGAAGTCAAATTATCCCTGTTTCCAGCGGACATGATTTTATATGTAGAAAATACTAGAGACTCTACCAAAAAACTGCTAGAACTAATACACAAATTCAACACAGTTTCAGAATAAAAAAATCAACATACAAATGGACTCAGTAACATTTCTTAACACCAATAATGAATAATCTAAAAATCTAAAAAAGAAATCAAGAAAGCAATCCCATTTACAATAGCTACAAAAAATAAAATACCTTGGAATAAATTTAATCAAGATGGTGAAAGAACGCCACAATGAAAATGATAAAACAGAGATGAAAGAAATTGAAGAAGTAACAACTAAGTGGAAAGATATTGTGTGCTTATGGATTGGAAGAATTAATATTGTTAAAATGTCCATAGTATTCCAAGTGATTTACAGAGTCAATGCAATTCTTATCAAAATACCAATGACATTCTTTACAACCAATAAAAAAGAAAGCTATTTAAAATTTGTATGGGGGGCAGGCCAAGATGGCTGAATAGAAACAGCTCCTGTCCGCAGCTTCAGCCAGACCAACCCAGAAAACAGGTGATTTCTGCATTTCCAATTGAGGTACCCAGTTCATCTCACTGGGACTGGTTAGGCAGTGGGTGCAACCCACGGAGAGCAAGCAGAAACAGGGTGGGGCGTTGCTTCACCTGGGAAGTGCATGGAGCCGGGGGACCTCCCTCCCTTCAGCCAAGGGAAGCAGCAAGGGCCTGTGCTACCCACCCCGGGTACTGCTATGCTTTTCCCACAGATTTTTGCAATCTACAGAGTAAGAGATTCTCTCCTGAGCCTACACTACCAGGGTCCTGGGTTTCAAGTACAAAACTTGGCAGGTGTTTCGGCAGGCACCAAGCTAGCTGCAGGAGTTTCTCCTACTCCAGCAGTGCCTGGAACTCCGGTGAGACAGGAGAACCATCCATTCCCCTGGAAAGGTGGCTGAAGCCAGGGAATCAAACGGTCTCGTTTAGCGGGCTCCACTCCCAGGGAGCCCAGCAAGCTAAGAACCACTGGCTTGAAATTCTCACTGTCAGCCCAGTAGCCTGGAGTTGACTTGGGACAATGGAGCTTGGCTGGGGGAGGGACATCCGCCATTACTGAGGCTTTAGTAGATTATTTTCCCCTGACAGTGCTGAGGAGACTGGGAGGTTGGGACTGGGCGGAATGCACCACGGTGCCGCAAAGCCGCTGTGGCAAGAGTGAGTACTTCTCTAGATCCCTCCTCACTGAGCAAGGCATCTCTATAGGAAATGCAGCAGCCTCAATCAGGGGCTTACAGATAAAACTCTCATCTCCCTAAGACAGAGCACCTAGGTGAAGGGGCAGCTGCGGTAGCAGCTTCACTGGATTTTCCTGTCTGCCGGCTCTGAAGAGAGGGACAGATCCTGTAACCTCAAAATTAAAACAGGGTGTGGTTATCTTTACTCATATAATAGTGCAATTTTTGGTGGAATAACAAAATTGCTTTGTTCTCTGTGTGTTGCTTTATTTTACCTTGTAAATGATTTACCATTTTTTTTTTCTTTTTTCGAGACAGAGTCTCGCTCTGTCGCCGAGGCTGGAGTGCGGTGGTGGGATCTCGGCTCACTTGCAAACTCCACTTCCCAGGCTCAAGCAATTCTCCTGCCTCAGCCTTTCGAGTAGCTGGGATTAAAGGCACACACCACAGCACCAGGCTAATTTTTGTGTTTTTAGTAAAGACAGGGTTTCACCATGTTGGCCAGGCTGGTCTCCAACTCCAAGGGATCCGCCTGCCTCGGCCTTCCAAAGTGCTGGGATTATAGGCATGAGCCACCGCGCCCGGCCAAGGAATGTTTTCAAATGCTTATTCAAAGTTCTTCTGAATATAATTATATCATTTACATGGGAGAGCACTATAAAAAAGTTTATATCTCAAAATTCCTTCATTTGTCGTCAAAAAGTGCTGGGGCTCTGGAGATAAAGCATGCTTTTAAAATGAAAATTCCAGTTGAGACAAATATTTGATGACTATTTCTTTCTTATCTTTTTAGCATGTGTATCTGATCATATCCACTTCTTAAGGTTTACCCATAAAACTACTGACTCCCTACTAAGTTGCTGTAGGATATATTGTATTAGTCATTATCTACCCATTTGTTTAGTGTCATGTAAATCAGTCACACTCAAATTTTCCAGATTGTTCATGTATCACTGCAATTGTAAATACATTAAAACCTTGAGACTCAAATATGTCATTAAGAGATATTTAATATTGTCTGTTGCATCATTTATGCTTGACCTAGTACTCTACCTTGAGTGTTCCTTAAAATATGGATATGCTCTGTGCTGCTTCATTTTCATTCAGCTCATGTAAGAATACTAAAATCTCTTTGTTTGAAGATTCTTCCTTAATTTTGTTTGAATTTCTTATGCACTGGGAACTCACTAAATTCAAAGATGCCTACATTCATTTTTGGCATCCCATCCCATCCCCCAAAACACACATTCTCTCTCTCTCTCTCTCTCTCTTCCGTCCTGAGCTTGTCAGGTGGGGTAATAAAAGTTGCCTCCCAGCACCACCTGCCTTACAGCAGACCATGGACATTAGCTCATAGATTAATTATGGGGTAGATGGCCAAATGTGCTGTCTACCTCTCTGGTGAGCAGAAATTGGAGCTGGTGGCAGCTAGTCTGCCCGTGCTAGCCATGCCCAGAGTCCAGAGCAGTTCATAGTATCAGAGGCCTTACTCTCCTGTCTCCTCAGCTATATCCTCCACAGATTCCTAGTTCACTACCATATACCCTAAGCTTAGGTAGTCCTTGGCACTTGGGCCACAAAAGCGTAGTCTATCAGGTCATTTTAGGGAAGTGGCTTAGGTGTCTTTCATAGAATGCATGGAAGATAAAAGTGATTTGTGACCTTCTGCTCAGAACTTGGCATGGAATTTCACCTATTTGTGCTAATACCTTCCCTGACAGCCTCACCAGTGTGAAGCTGAGAGAATAATCATTCCAGGGACTTGGACCCACAATGGCCACACAGAGACGAACTCGGGGCTTAGGATAGCATAGATCACTCTCAACTGGTGTTCCAACAGGATTGTTGTATGGCACAAAAATTCCAGGAGCATGATTCACAGTGAATGTAATAGCAGCTATAGTAGTGATTAATAGCAAAGATGTTGGAGCTAGAATGTCGGGGTTTGTGTCCTGGCTCAGCTTCTTATAACCATGTGATTTTGGGCAAGTTTTTAAACTTTCTGTACTCTAGCTTCCTCAGGTGCAGGAATGGTATCAGTGTCTACTTCATAGAGCCTTTATGATGACTAAATAAATTAAGTAACTGTTTAGAATAGTACATAGTGAGCATAATATAAATGTTTTTCTTTTGACATGCTGAGGCTGTGTCCTTTGCCTAGTTGTCCTGTGGCTCCATCTGGGATAGAGTGGGGGTGAAGAAAATGCTAATAAATGTAGTAGAAGAGATGCAAGAAGGAAGACCCAGACAATACTTAGCTTCTGACACAATGAGATTATGCAATAGGTAAATAACTTTGCAATCTAGATTACTGTGCTATGAAATAATTTTCTAAATTATTTTAGAAGCACTCCATTCCTCCCCATACATACCTTACTTATCAACAATTAGCCCCAAGGAAAAGTAAATCCTAAAGTTTTCCTATAGTATAGAGAAGGTATTTCTACCTTTAGTAGCTCCTCCATGAGGATTGATGCCTTATATACAAAACAGATAAAAATAGGGGAAGTCTAAGAAGACCCTGCTCCCTTTCCATTGAGGGACAAGAAGAGCAGTGTGAGGGAGGAGAGCCTTATATTCAAAATGTGGGTATTTAGCTCTGACTGGGTGAAGGGAACATTTGAGAAGTAAAGGCAATGTTAAGGACAGAGAGCTCCTGACTCAGATCTGATTTTGAATTCCGGATATCTGATGTGCAGGAGCCTACAGTCAAAAACAAGGCAGCTCAGCCTAGATAAGACAGCAGAGCAGTGTGGTCAGACAGAGAGAAGGCATACAGGACATTTCCAAGACACTCTCAGCGGTTTTAGGTATGGACAATAGATCAAGGGCTATAGGACTTCCCAGAAACTTGTGGCAAGGAAAGTAAACAGCACAACTGAGGCTGGAGAAGAAGAGAGAATTGCCAAGGTGAGGGTTCTGCAGGAGGATGTGGCAAACACCCAAAGATGGGAGTCCACCTTGGCTCAGGAAGATATGACTGATGTCATGGAAGAATAACCCAAGCCAGGAGAGTGGATCATCTGTTCACCAGCCACAGACTACAGTGTGTGTGTGTGTGTGTGTGCGTGTGTGTGTGCATGCACATATATATACACGCATATGTATATACATATAAGTGTGTGTATGTGTATCTTTTTGTCCAGATAAACCAGAAGACAGGTGGTCCAAAGAAGCAACTATTACCCTGTCTTTATCTATCTATGTATATATCTATCAAGAAAGATTTATTTTAAGGAATTGGGCTCATATGGTTGGGGAGGCTGGAAAGTTCAAACTGCAGGGTAAGGCAGCAGGCTGGAGACCCAGGGAGGAGTTGCAGCTTGAGTCTAAAGGTGGATGGCTGGCAGAATCCCTTCCTCTTCAGGGAGGTCAGTCTTTTTTTTATTAAGGCTTTCAACTTACTGAATGAGGCCACGCACTTTATGAAGGATAATCTGCTTTACTCAAAGTCTACTGATTTAAATGTTAGTCTGATCTTAAAAATACCTTAATGAAGGGCCGGGCGCGGTGGCTCAAGTCTGTAATCCCAGCACTTTGGGAGGCTGAGGTGGGCAGATCAGCTGAGGTCAGGAGTTCAAGACCAGCCTAGCCAACATGGTGAAACCCTGTCTCTACTAAATATAAAAAAATTAGCTGGGTGTGGTGGTGGGCACCTCTAGTCCCAGATACTCAGCAGGCGGAGGCAGGAGAATTGCTTGAATCCGGGAGGTAGAGGTTGCAGTGAGCCAAGGTTGTGCTACTGTACTCCAAGCTGGGTGACAGAGTGAGACTCCATCTCAAAAAAAAAAAAAAAAAAAAAAAGAAAAAAAGAAAAAAAAAGAAAAAGAAAACCTTTACGAAAATACTAGAACAGAATAATGATGTTTGATGAAATATCTGAGTATCATGGTCTACTTAAGTTGACATATCAAATTAATCATTACAGAGTTGCAGCCAGCAGGACAATAGTAGGGATCTGGAGACCGGTGGGCACACACAGAGACAGGGAGACCGTTTCCTCTTTTCTCCACCCACGAAGCATCACCCACACACGCTTCTCACTACCACCCAGATATTGATACAAAACCAAGCTCATTCTGCCCTTCACGCAGACAGCAAATTACTGAAATGATGAGTTTTCCAGTAGAGATTTATTCACAGGGAATCCCAGAGAGGAGACAGGAGAACAGCTCTGAAATCTGCTTCCCTGAAGATAAGCCTGGCTCAGGGATATTCATGGGGTAAAGAAGCAAGGTGGTCTAAAGCATGAAGAAAAGTGATTGGCAGTAAGGATAAATTAGGTAACTGATGATGTGTACCAGTGTAGCTGGTATTCATGACTCCTTATAGGATGCACGTTCAGAAAATGGTGGTGTTAGTGTGATTTGAGAGAAGAGGTTTTGGCGCTTGGACATCAAAAGCTCACCTCTTCAGCATTTGTGAGGCCCGGTTGAAAGGTCAGTGGTCTTAACTGGTTTAAGTTGGATAAAAGCTGAACCCCAAGTTCCTGAAAACAACTTAAGCAATTTTTACCATGGTGACATATACATCAGAGGCATTATCTCTAAGGGAGCTCATGAAGGCTAAGTTGTAGTGTTTGGCAGTGTGGCTTTCAGCTACTTGGGTTAAAAAAAAAATCAACAAAAAGCAAGTGACGAAAGAGATTAGCGCTTGGTTTCAACAAGATCTTGGGAAGAGAGACAAGGGTGGGGAAGGTTACTGAGAGACTGTGCTTTTCTCCAAATGAGAGGCTACTATCTAAATGAACTGTAGAAATTACTGCATAGGACTAGGACTAAATTATGTAATACACTTGTTTATTCCTGTTAACCAATGACTAGAGACCAAGCAGGAAGGCAAATTAGCTATAGACAATAAAGAATTTGTATTTTCTCCATGTATCTGAACTTGTAGTATGAGTGAATTTAGTGACCACTCAACAGGACTTGAATCAACAATTCAAGCTTCTCTCTTCTTTTCTGTATCCCTAAAAGTTATCAGGTTTTGATATCTGGTAGCATTCAACATTGCCTGCATCATTCATCTTGTCTTCAGCAGAAGTGTGAACTGACAAAGGTGGTGCCCCAAAAGATGGAGTCTTTGCCTGTTTTGTGTCATGAAGCCAATATACAAAACGAAAAGTGAGCATCAAGCAGAGCAAACTTTATTCGATGACCATAGAATTCAGATGTGGGGACATGGCTTACAAAGCAGCTTCTCCACTAGCAAAGGGTGAGAGGGCTAAAATACAATATTTCTTTAATGAGTGTTTCTTTAATGACATTAAAAGTGAGAGGAGAAATATTCATGTGTTTTCCAAAAATGCACTGTGAACTCCCTGGAACCAGAGTTCTCCCTTCCTTTTTGTCCTTTTATGGCTTCTGGTCTTTGCCATGGCGATTGTCAACAGTCACAGAACTGATGGAAGTGTCATTTAGCATGGAAATGAGATTATATGAAGCCTGAGGCTTTTTTGAAGTTCATCTCTCTTGGTTATAACCAGTTTCAGTTGGTCTGGCTAAAAAGGAAACTTTTTATTGCAGGTATTCTTTTTCTTAAAGATCAGTAGAGTTAGGGCAGAGTAGAAATTCAGCTATGTCACGCAGGCATTACACTGGGTAACAGAAACATATCAGTCCAGAGTTCCACTGTAGCCATTGGGAGCCATCTCTACCATATCTATCTTTCCATTTCAGAAAGAATCTAACTTTCTCTTAATAGGCTGTGTTAGGTGACTTAGGTACATAAACAACACCTCCAGGGGCTATGGGAGACAGAAAGATGAATGGGTGGAGCAGAGGTGATTTTTTCAGGACTTTGAAACTATTTTGTATGATTATATAATGGTGGATATATGTCTCTGTAAACTTGTCAAAGCCCATATTCTGTACAACACAAAAACAGAATGCTAATGAGAACTTTGGACTTTGGTTGATAATGATGTATGAATGTTGGTTCATGGATTGTAACTGGTGCTGCATATTGATGGTTGGGGAGGTTGTATGTGGGAGTGGGGAGAGGGTATGTGAGACCTTTCTGTACTTTCTGCTCAACTTTGTTGTGAACCCACAACTGTTCTAAAAAATAAAGTCTCTTCAACTCAATTTTAAAATTCAAAAAACAAAACAAAAGAAAATATCTACCCTCTCTTGTCTTCTTCAGCAAATCTTGTGGATACTGAAAGAACAGCCAGTGTCCCAAAACACATGAGAAGATGTGCAGCGTCTGATCAGGGAAGGGCAAGTCAAACAGTATTGGGATATCATTTCTGCCTCAAGTTACAGAAGTTTAGAACTCTTCAGCCCTGCCAAGAATATGGAGAAATTGGGATTCATACATTGGTGATATGACTGTGAAAGGCTACAAATATTTTAAAGTTACTTGGAACATTGTTATAAAATTAAAAAAAAAAAACCCATTGACTCTTAAATCACTAAGGTCTAACAACCTAATAGGTCCCAGTATGTAAAAATATATTTAAAAGAATGACTGTCACACTACATTTTAATTGTAAATATTTAAAACAACCATTAACAGGAGAATGGTTGAATAAATTATAGTCCATATTTACTATGGAATATTATGCAGCTACATAAAATGAGTTAAACCTGTGTGTATTAATCTGAAGTGACAGTTATAGCATATTGTAAGTGAAAAATGCATATTGCAGAGTAATGCATGTGGTTTAGTCTTGGTAAAAATAAAAGACACAAAGGAAAATAGGTATCTTTATATTTGTTAATGCATAAAGATAAGGGGCAAAAGGATAGAGAATAAACTGTTAACACTGATTACTTTGGGAATGAGGAAAAGTGAAGAGATTGTTGACTTTTCTTTATATGCTGACAGTTGTTTTATTGCACAAACAAGTAGGTACTGCTTTTGTAGCTTGAAAGGAAAATTTAATAAACTTTAGAGGGAATAAAACAAATACAACAAAAGAGAAGCTGTGGATGATATGGCCTCAGGGTCAAACATCTATAGTCCATCAGACTTTTTATATTGCCAAGAGTGACTGCCTCTTAGTACAACTCCTGTGCATTAATATACTAAGAAATTCATCTCTTTTCTGTGCTTTGAGGGATGTTATAAAAATATAAACCTGCTCTCCGAGCTTGGTACATGACTTGCTGCAGGATGAGAAGTATATTAGTGAAGGCTCAGTAAGAAGGTGAAGAGAAAGATCTCTTCTCCCACCCCATCCCATCTCTGTCCTGTTCCTAAATTGGTATGTATCCAGCCTAAAAAGAATGTAGGGGGTAATGGGTCATGCCCCCGAAAAGGAGTTAAAGGGATGAGAAATTTTTCTACTTAAAAAGGTTCTAGTATTCTATAGCACTGTAGGATGACTGAAGTTAGCAATAATATATTATGTAGTTTCAAATAGCTAGAAGGATATTGCATGTACCCAACACAAGGAAATGATAAATGCTTGAGATGATGCATATGCTAATTACCCTTATCTGATCACTATATATGTATCACAACATCACCATATACTCCACAAATTATTACATGCCAATTATAGTTTATTTAAAAAAATAAAAATGAAAAAAAAGGGTCTGTTTGAGCTTTGATGTTAGACTGGAGACCCTTTAATGTACAACCATCTACTGATGCATAACAAATCACTTCGAAACTTACCAGCTCACAGAGTTTCTGTGGGTCAGGACACTGGGAGTGGCTTTGCTGGGTGGTTTTGGCTCAGAGTTTCTCATGGGTCAAGGTATTGGCCTGAGCTCATCAGAAGACTTAACTAGGGTTGGAGGACCAGCATCCAAGGGGGTCACTTACATGGCTAGTGAGTTAGAGCTGGTTGTTGTCAAAAGACCTTAAGTTCTCCCATGTGTGCCCTCTTTCAGGGCTGCTCAGTGTCCTTGTGACAGGACAGTTGGAGTCTCCCAGAGCTAGTGATCCTAGGAAGAGAGCAAGGATAATACCACAGTGCCTTTTATGACCTAGCCTCAGAAGTCACATGCCGTCCCTATTGTACAGTCTACTCCATTAGTAGCAAGTCACTAAGCACAGGTCACACTCAAGGAGAGAGGAGTTAGGCTCCATTATTTGAAGGGAAGAGTATGTGAGAGTGTGTGAACATAAAGTTACAACCACCACACAGTACTCATTGGTGTCCTGCTGTTTTCTAGCTTTCAGGAATTCCTAAAAATTTCAGGTCCACTGAAGACATTATTTTTCTCCAGAGGTTTGTGAAGTATTTTCTTAATAGCTTTTATTTAACTTAACTAAGTTGTGGTGATCTAGGCTCTCCTTTCCTTTTTTAGGACCTGTACTTACTTCCATTTATACAAGACCAGAACTCCACAAGTTTTTGTAAAGACTTGTACTCACAGTTTCCCCCCTAAATCACATATTTATCAGTATAACCATCCCAAGAATCTATTGGAACTAATTCCATCATGACCTACATCCCTGTACTCATCAGTTACCACACACAACTAAGAGTGGCTGACTACAGAGCACTTACTCTATACCTGACACTGTCTGAATGGCTTGACACATATTCATATCAAATACATCAAGTCATCTCTCTTGATTGAGGTCTTCATTCACAGTCTAAATTGCTCTTTTTCCACTTCCAATTGCCAAATCCTTTCCCTAGGGAATCCATGGCCCATCACTAGCCTGATATCTTTGTCTCTTCTCTTGAATGTTTCCTTCACCTTTGTATTCACACTGAAACCTGGCACTGCCTTGAAGCTCTGTCTCTATTGTGGCCCCTCATAGAGTAGATATTTTCTGTCCTGGGGATAGGGTAGCTCTTTGCTCCTCACTGCTGCTTCCAGTCCATTTCTATCCATCCTTCTTAAAAACTCTTCAGCTTTGAAACTCTTACTATCAGACTCCGCTACTGGTACTGTCTCTTTTTTTGTTGTTATTTAAAGACACTTCTTATTATTCCCTTTACTTCCTTGAATATTTTAATTCTACATTACTATCACTCTCTGTAATGCTATTATCATAATTCTTAGTGATTTTAATAACCCTGTAGACTATCCTCTCAAAACCGTGGTGCTTTTGTCTTATCCTCCAATAATTTTCGCTCTCACTCTAGCTCAGCCAAATATTTCCGTGTCATATGCTAGATCTGTCCATTACCAATAACTATATCCCCTCTGTTAATCACTATGTCCATCACTGCCTATATTTCCAGCTTTCTCCTTTTAGTATCTGAGGGAACAAATCTTTGACCTAAATAGCACTTTGTTGATCTTAACACTGTTTCTTAGTCTTCTCCTGTCCTAGCTTCTCTTCTTACCCAGCTTAGATTCCATGGTCCCTTTATATAATCACTCTTTGGCAGAGTATCAACTAATTTCTCTTTCCTTTGCATTTACGTGAAAAATCTCCAAACCTGGTTAAATCCAACTTTCAACCTACTTTGCCACTAAAACAAACAGTAGACAGTTGGAGAACAACACACAGACCCTCTGATCTCACTCTGTGTTAAAGACACTGAGGACTCAAATATTCCTAAGGCAACCTTATCATATTTTTCTAGCCCAAATTTGTTGCACATTAGAATATCTTGAGGAAGCTTTTAAAATAATCCTAATGCCCTGGTTATACCCCAGAGCATGTGAATCACAATATCAAACTAGTAGATCAAGGCATCATTTAAGAAAATAAATCCCCAGGTGATTTCAATGTATAGCCTCATTTGAGAACCACTGCCCTTCCAGATGACTCAGTTTCATACATACTGGCTTTTTTTTCCTGTTCCTCCTACATGCGCAGCACAGTACTGCCACAAGGTCTTTGAAATGATTCTCTGCTTCTTCTGGAATGCTTTTTGACCATGAAGTTGCATGATTGACTCCCACATTTCTTCAAGTTTCTGCTGCAAAGTCATTCATTAGTAATGTCTTCCTGAACTATCACATATAAAATAGAAACCCTGCTCTTTAGCACTCCTTACTGCCCTTGCTTGACTTTTCCTCTTCAGCATTTCTTGCCATCTGAAATATTATGTATTTATTTGTTAAATATTTATTGTCTCTCCATAACTACTAGAATAGCAGAGAACTTGTCCATTTTGTTTCTTGAATATAACAAATATGCACAGTAAATTTATTTAGTAATGGATCAACAGGTGCTCAATAAATATATCTAAAAGGGCTATGCAGCAGAAACTTTCAAGGATCTTATTTTCGTCTAATTCTGGTGTTCAAGATAATTTTTTATGTGATAAACTCACTTTATAATTCCGATCAAAGGCTGGGTTGGGGCTTCAGTCTGGGATATTGAGAGCTTAGATTCTTTGAGAGCCAGGAATTCCCTAGATCTTATACATGAGTCTTGCTGGGCTGATGGAAAGAGATAGCAACAACAATATAAGAAAATAGGAAATGTCACAGTTTCAAGTCGGTAGTGTTGTGTTTTGAGCAACAAAAAGAATATAGCACTAGAAGGAGAACCAATTTTTACTCAAAGTCAAGGCCCAGAGGGACAACAGACCGGTGCTTACCACTGCAACATACATAGACAGTAAGTTTTGTCGGTGGGCTGATGGGGTGGAGAGAGTGTCTGGAGAAGTGAGCATGGCAGTAATTACAAGAGAGAGGGCTCAGTCTACTACAATTGATTTGGATACCAGTGGGATTTTCCTTTCTGAGTTGGTAGCTGAGGAAGTATGCATTGTGCATAAACTTTTAGAAGATGTAATACTAAAGAAAGGAGGATTTACAGACTAATACTACATCATTTTCTAAAGCTATGGGCAGATTGTATATATTAAGCATAATGAACAAATCATCACAAAAGATTAAAGATTTAGAGATGAGTCTTTTTTTTTTCTTTTTCTGAGACCAGGTCTCACTGTGTCACCCAGGCTGGAGTGCAGTGGTGCAATCTCAGCTCACTGCAAACTTCATGTCCCATGCTCAAACAATCCTGCTTCCTCAGCTTCCCAAGTAGCTGGAACCACAGGCGTACCACCACACCTGGCTAATTTTTGTATTTTTGTAGAGACGGGGTTTCACTATGTTGCCCAGGCTGATCTCGAACTCCTGAGCTCAAGCAATTCGCCTGCCTTGACCTCCCAAGGGTCTGGGATTATAGGTGTGAGCCACTGTGCCCCGGCCAAGATGAATCTTTAGTCAACATTTTTCAACGTTGCTCACATTACCCTGATTTTTTGAGTAATAAGCACAGGTAGTCCTTCCTAAGCATGGATTCTCCATGTGCAGTAGTGATAAGTTTGAATCAATTTATAAATCTCTAGGAATAATAAATGTCATGTTTCTTTATTTTTCTAAATCAAATTAATTCTATGACCAAGTTTCTGCTCATCAAAGCCCATGAGAAGTTCAACACCAGTTTCTGTTTCTCTACTGGATTATATTGGGACCCTGGGCTTATGCAGCACAAGAAAATGTGGACAGGCTAAATTTTGGAAAGTGATAAAGACTGTTCCATACTTAGGCCTGGGAATCAACTTGAAGTTTCCCAAATTCTGTGCCAGGTGAGTCACGGGGACTCTTGTTGGTTAGAAATTGTGGATAGAAATTATATCCTTGTGGATAGAAATTATAATTTACATATTTTTTATTTAACCATGATCAAAATCAAAAGAATATACTACTCACAATGAAAAAGCCCAGAAAGAAAGATTCCTGTAGGGTCAGGCTCTTTGTATTTTTAACATGTAAAACTTGCAATGTCTCCCCCTAGTAAAGTAAGTGAGAAGAGGTTGAAGAACTTTCACAATCTAGTGACACTGCGAGCACAAGGTACTAAGAGAACATGAAATTTAAATGCATGAGACTCTGTTTCTTGTTCCATTTGTTAAGAAGAAGCCAGAAACTTTCTAAGACAGTCACAGGTTTTTCTGGAGCTATTTATCACAAGTTCCTCCTAGAAAAATTATTTCGTTAACAATACTCAAGTGTTATATAATCACCCTGAGATGTAACCATCACTTGAAGAGTTATAAAACATATATTGTTCATTTTATCTATAAAATATACATTATAGGAAACTGAATTTTTCGTTAAAATTGCAAATGAACTAATCAGCTTATGTTAGTCTGACTCGTTACTCTGTAAATCATATAAATTCTTCTTTTTCAGTGAAAGAAAAAGTATGGTGGGAGAACTCATATCTCATGGTCTACTTCTCCTTGATGCCACTACAAATAAAAGATGCCCTCACAGGTTCTAGTTGTATTATAATCTGCAACTGATTCTTTTCACAGAGTTTACTCCGTGGACATTCATACAGTTGTTTTCCTCTGGGATCTCTCTGCTTGTGGGGTGCTGTGTTTGAAGAATGTGCAGATATCCATGAATCCATGACATGGAGCTCTTTCAAGCAACGCATCTTCTCCTGTTCCTCCTCTAGGAGACTGAACTCCTTTGAAGCTGTACCACCCGCTTCCCCGCAAAAGCCACAGTCTCTCACCATTCCCACTTGGTGGCCTTTCTCATTTTGAAGTGTATGGAAAAAATTCTGCTTACTACTCTCCTGCAGTCAAAGAGCTTCCAAAGAAATGGTAGAGAAGCATATAGCATATTTGTTAGTGTTAATGAGGAAAGAAAAAAAAAAAGACATGTATTCCCTAATGAGACCATAACAGAAAAAAGAAAAACAACTAATTTCTCAATAAATTTTTCCAAAGAAATAAAATTTAGCAAAAAACTTAAGAATGATAATTATTCTTGAGCAGCATGGGTGTCAACAACTCAACCCCAGCACAGGCTTACAAACTGGGAGCTCCTTGAAGTCAAATGTTTTCTTCTCCCTGTATCCTCAGCAGTGTGTCTCCCCAGCACTTTCAAAGTGTTAAATAAAAGCTAGATGACCACACCTGAATCAAGTGACTACTGACCCTAGCCTTCTTATATGGACTTTATAGCTTAAATATCTCAGGTTATAATAATGTATTCTTTAGTTCTTACTCTCTAATTTCTTTTCATTCTCCCTATTTATTTGTATTGTTAAGCATTGCATTAGTTTCCTGTGGCTGCTATAAAAAATGACCACAAACTTGGTGACTTGAAACAACAGAAATTTATTCTCTCACAATTCTGGAGGTTAGAAGTCCAAAATCAAGGCCTCTACAGAGCTGGTCAAGTCCATGGCTCTCTCACATCTTTCTGTGTTTCCAGCAATCCTTGGTGTTTGTTGGCTTGCAGATGCATCACTCCAATCTCTGCCTCTGTTTTCACATTGACTTCTTTTCTGTGAAAATTATTTCATTAAGTATACTCAAGTATTCTCTCATGTTCTCCTCTTCTTATGAGGACAACACTTGTCTTTGGATTTAAGGTCCACCCAATCCAGGATGATCTCATTTCAAGATCTTTAACTTAACTGTATTGGCCAAGACCCTTTCAAAATAAGGTCACCTACACAGGTTCCCGGTAGACATATCTTTTCGAGGCCAAAATTCAACCTTACAATCATCTTCGCTGTTTTCAATTTTGGGACTGTCTTCCTCCTTTTGACTGTGATGCACAAATTTTTCTATCTTTGCTCCATCTTGATCTACACAGATGTCTCTAAGATAAAATAACTCTGAGATAAAATTATGATTAATTATGTTAAATTAATCATAATTTATTCACTAGAAGTCAGGGGACCTGGGCTTTGCTTTTGAATTTTTCAGTTTTCATTATCAGACAAGGTGATCTTTGGTACTATTAATCACTTTGAATCTTATTTTTCATGTTGGTTGCAAATGTAGAAATCAATTAGACCTAGCTTAAGAAAAATAAAAATTCATTGTAAATTGTAGCAGCATCCCATAAAACTTAAGTGCAAGAATGTAGCCATATCTTAAGAAGACATTAGATGATGGAATTGGGAAGTTTTAGCACTATCTCTCACTTTTGTCTCTATTTCTGTCTGTAATCTATTTAATTCTTTTTTTTCTGTTCAGATGGCTATTTTCCTCACAAAAGCTATCAATTTAATGTTATAGTTTAATCTACATGGACAGTTTCTTTTCCTCTTTCCCCACCACTCCCTGACTTTACTGTTTCATTTTCTTCTCTACATTTTCACTTCCCAATTTCTACTTCTTTCCTAGTTCCAAATTCCTAAATGAAGGAATCAGAGTGATCCAACTGGGATTTGATAAACTTTTCTGATTCAGCCAACTCTGACCAGAAATAGGGTCACATTATAAAGCGACAAATTTTGAGAATTAAACAATATGGATTCAGAGCAAAGGCAGTTACAGTGAAGAAAAAATTTGGCATTTGACAGGTTCACAAAAAATATATACTACATTTCTCTCCTATAAAATGGAGCTCACACTTTCTGCTATGCTCACTTTACAATTAAAAAAATTTTTTTGAGAGTCATAGCAGACATTGTGTTTAAGAACACATTGAATATTATTACACACTTGAAAGAATTGTTTTGAAGTTTTATAGTGCTAGATTTGGGTTCTGAACAAGTAGCAGACTTGATCTTGATGAAAGAAAGAGAATAATTCATCCAGTTGTGGAGAGGATAAAGATTTTTTAAGAGCTCATCACCATGACTCCCAAAGTTTTTATTGTCTTCACAATGATGGGAAATCACAATTTCAGGAACAGGAACAAAGTTTCTGTGAGAGTTGGGAAGAATCCAGAGGTGCAAGGTGTAAGTGGTGATGTTTGTGTGTGGAGGCAATCCTTCCAAATTTATCTAGACAACAATGGCAAGAGTACTAGCTGAACATAAATTCTGATGCACTTAGACATGGAAAATACTGAACTTTATATGTAATGATTTGTCAGTTATTTATTATATGATTATTTATTTTCTGACAGGTCATAAAAAGCAGGATACATCATTGACAACAGAAGTAATTATCAGCTTTATAATAAGAGCAAAAAGATTCTTGGGCACTATAATTGAGTGTTGATGTTGGGAGGAGTAAAAGAAACAGGTATATCTTTTAACAGGTTGGTCAAAGAGTATACATGTTTTTTTGTCCATTGAAATCATTATTGCTTCTCCCCTGTTTCCAGTGGGGCTGGTACAGCAATAGTGCCTACTTTCCCAGGCTTTGAAGCATTTCTGCATCAGGACAGGCCAACAGTACTGGAAAGGGCACAGAGAGAAGCCTGGAGTGAGCTCTTGGAGTGAGGGAAGCCTGGACTGTACTCTGGGCCTTAGGGAGATTTGAGTTCTTATTCTTAGCATCTTCTTTCTGTCCCTCCTTTTACTGTTTCATTAAAACAAACAAATTAGAAAACAAATGAAAAACCCCAGCTAGCCGAATTCCTATAGTATACCTGGTGGGAAAAGTCAAAGAGGTTATCCTAAGATTTTACATCTTTACCAGCTGAAGAAAATCTCAGATGGCACATGTGAACCAGCCCTGGTCATCAGACAGTGGACTTTATGTGGGGACAAATGTATGCAATTTCCTGGAGTGTAATCTGTGCCGAACACGCCCTATTAAGAATTTATAGTAGAAGACAGCTGGCCAAAGACTTGGGGTCCTGGCTATCTTTCTATTATCATTGCTAATATGAGGCACATAAGCAGGTGCTCACTAAATGATAAATTAATGAACAGTCTACTGAACATGTCCTTTTGCAATATGGCACTGAGAGTCATTTGTCTTATTTTATGAAGCGTCAGCAGTTTCTGATTCATACTCTGTGAAAATGGCAGTGTTCCCCGGAGGCGGAAACACATAATTTTTTCATGGCAGTTGAGAACAGCACTACATTGCTTGTCTTTAGCTACAAATGGAGAGTTTAGTGTTGGCCATGAGAGCAGACTCTTCTTCCCCAAAGAGGGTCACAGGACAACAAAGGGGGAATAAAGATACAGAGAGACATTTGGTTAAGAGCAGAGATTTGAAGGAACACATGTCAAAATGCCTTAATATTCCTGGTAAGGTAGGACACCAGATCACTGACTAAGAATGGAATGAATAGGGCTATAGTTGGTGACTTGGAAAAGCCACTGTGTTGAATGTGATATAAGGCAAAAACATACTCTCTTTCTTCAGATATCTGTATAGCTTACATTTTTGTGCATTATTCAAGTCTCTACTCACATGTCACTTTTTTAGAGAAGCCTTACAAGCCCAACCCATTAATAAAAACACCTCTATATTACCCTTGCTCTTTATTCTTTTATTAAAAATAATGTGCAACGTTTTATTTTTACATTTGTGTATTTGTTTACGATACTTCTCCCTACCAAGGAGAAACCTTCAAGTAAAAAGGTAACACTTTGTTTCATCTGAGTCCTTCAGGAAACAGAATCTGAGTTGGAGATAGGAGCGTGAAAGTTCTATTGTGGAGTGATCTATGAAAGCAAAAGGGAGGGGGCTTGGATAGGGAGTGTGCGTGATCAGGCTGTGCTATAGATTTGACAAAGTCTTTCCCAGCCCATTGGGGAACCCTGGAGAGATGACTACTTAGTAGAGGAATCCCATATTGGTAGAAATGGCCACTGTACCACAGTCTTACTTAGTCAATGGCTGGGAGACCCCCAAAAGAATATGACCTTGAATCAAAAGCGCCCATAGATTTGGAGGTGTTAACATCTTGAGACCCTTATCTCTCCATATTCTTTGCATAAAGGTAACAAATTCTTTCTTGAAGAGGGAATCTGAACAGGATATCTCCATACCTTTAATAGTCTACCCTTTATATAGCATGGATACATTTTCAATATACCTTCAGGCAGTACCTCTTTAAGACTTCTAGGAAGCTTTTCTTTCTGAAAAGAAACCTAGACAATGGAAGTCAGTGGGAAAAACTGTAGCCTTCAGCTTTGCAGTCTGTCTTGGGGCCACAACTGATACTATTATTTTCTTCTTCATCTATTAATTCTAACTTCCCCCTCACTTTCAGCTCTCACTTCTAAAGTTATCAGTGGCTTACTTGTGGTTTCACTCCAACCCTTGTTCCTAAGATATCTGAGTCTCTAGTAATCACATCCTTCACAGGTAGAGGTTACTGCACTTGAACATTCACAGTCACAATTGTCAAGGAATTACCAAGAGGTATCTAATCTAAATGGATCACTGAGTTCCACAATTATTCCTTGGTGTCCCTATTGTGTAAAAACATCCCTACCTCTTCCTGCTGTCACAATGATGATTCCTTTTCTTACCTGCTAGTCCTTGAATATAAAAAAATCCAAAATGCCCAGGTGGCAGTCATAGGTTGTAATTCAGTGGCACCCTTGATGTGTCCTGTGTAGGGTGTACCTTTTGGGGGCACCATGACCTTTAACATTGCAAGGCTCAGAATAAACAGAGAGAAGGCACAAATTCTCCCAAGGGCCCACAGAAATGATGGTAAGTGGGGTTACTTCTGTTTTTACTTCTTGGGCCTATGCATTATTCCCACTGGGGACACAGCATCATATAGACAGATGTCTCTGATCCAGTGTACATACTGTGTTTTGGAAGAAAGCACCTTATCTTTGCAAATGGTTTATTCCAAGCTGGTACTTCAGCTGTGTCTTTAGCAGGTCATTCCAATATCCTCTCAGGTAGGCTGCTTCTAAATTATTCAGCTTGTGGTACAGTTAGTGGATCCCATGGTCATGGGCCCACTCCTGCACCTCTTTTGCTGCAAGGGGGGTCCAATGGTTGGATGCTTTATAGAGCAGGATTTCACGCTTGAGGATCTAGTAGTCTGTAAACCCCCTAATAGAGGTGCAGATAGAGGCTCTCCAGGCAGGAAAAGCAAACCATCACCTAGGGTAAGTTTCTGTCCTGTGAGAATAAACTGCTAACCCTTCCAGGAAGAAAGGAGCCCAATGTAGTCAACTTGCCAATAAATAGCTGGTTTGTCTCCTTGATAAATAGTGCCATACTTGGAGTTCATTATTGGTCTCTGTTACTGGCAGTTGGATAATCAGAGGTGCTAGTTGTTATCAAAAGTTTAGTGAGTAGCAATACATGCATAGCCTCTACCTTTGCCACTGTTGCAGATGTTCCTGTCAAATCAGGACTAAGGTGATCACTGATAAAAGCTGGCTAATATCAAGCGGCAGAGTCACTCCATCTACTTGATTGTTTAGTGATTCTCCTATGGTTGATGCTTCCTGGTAGTAACAAATGTGTAATGCAAGGATCACACTTCGTGTCCACTCTCACATATACATCCATATGCCTCTACTTCAGACTTCCTTGTCTGCGGTCTTCCAATCCTTTTCCTTTTAGGGTCCTGACCAACAAATCAAGCTATTTGTTATGCTTATGGGTCCCCACATATTGTAATGTAGGGGCACTTCTCATTTAGCAAAAAGTGAATAATCAGGTGTACCATCCAAAGCCCCACCAATTAGGAAAACTTTCCTTCTGCACCATCTTTGAAGGCTATCCTTGAGTGAGGCTATAATGCGTCTATTTTTGACTTGTACCCACATATTGAGTTGATGCATCCACAAACCAAGCTAGTACATTTTCTTTATTTTAGCTGGCTATGCAGAACCTTCACAGTGAACTGAGGAAGGGTGATGCAGATACCACCCTGGCTGGTGACATGGAGATTTAGTTTACACGTTTATGCAACTTCCTTTTATGTTTATGCCTTCTGGTCCTGCTTGTGCTGTCTCTGATGTATACTGTGGATCTTCTGAATAATTGTTACTGGGCCTACCTGACTTTATAATTTTGAAGGTCAAAGAAGAACTACTTCATGAAGAAAAATTCTAAATGCATGATCACTGGTGTCCATTATTGTCAAACATTCTATCTCTATTAGGGCCTCGTAGCTTGCCAGGAGCTGATTTTCCAAAAGTGTGTGATTCTCTGCTGTAGAAGGCATAACCCTGCTACAGAACCTTGAAGACCCATGTTGTGATTCTTCCTCTAGGGTTTGGCATATATTCTACACTACATATTTTTCTACCATTGACACCTATAACAAAATAAGGTCTGCTAAATCATATAGCCCAAGTGACAGGTCTAATTGCACTGCAACCTGTATCTGCTGCAGAACTCCTTCTATTCCAGGTTCTACTCAAAGTTGCAAGTCTATCATGTAATATAAAAGCTAGAGCATTACACCTAGGTGTGAACTTACTGCCTCCAGAATGAAAAGGGGCCTATCAAGTATTGTGCTTCCTTTTTTCTTGTGGTAAGGGATGTGAGATGCACCAACTTGTTTACTTTGGAGGGAGTGTCATGGCATACCTCTGACCATGGGACTTCTGAAACCAAAATGACAAGTTTCTGAATGTTCACAGGTTTTTTTTTTTTTTTTTTTTTTTTTTAATCTCTGTAGTACGTGTATCTTACCAAACCCTCTAGTATGCTAGCCACATTGTACTCACCCTGTTTGATCAACATGATGTGACTGATATGGTGGATCAGTGTAATGTTCTGTGGCAATGGCTTACAGAACCATTGGATGAAAGGAACAGAATCTAGCATGAGCAATGAGGAGAAGCCTCTGCATCCATACTGCAGAATTGAGTCATCAAAGGAACACCTGCTTCTTTTACAATTAGGATGCAGATTGCTCCACAATGTACACCATTACAACCAGCATTAGAAATCCACAAAATTCAAAAGTTCACATATTTAGAGAGATGCTGCCTCTGGAGTTGCACTGCATTTGCTCTAATCTACTTCAGCAACATTGCCCAGGGTCCTGCTTCTCAATACCCATAAGGAAAGGCTGGAAGATGGCACCTTCGTTCAGTTCTGCTGCTGAAAAATCAATCCCTGAGCTTGTCAGTAAAAATGGCCAAAAAAAAAAAAAAAAAAAAAAAAAAAAAGGTGGTGGGGGGGGGAAGATATGTAGTCTCCGTCTTACTACCAACCTCTAAATCTTACATATATATATCTGATTGATTGAACCAAAATCACCTTGAGAACTGTAGTTTCAAGGGAGTCCAGGAAATACACTTTTTAGCCTTTCACTCTCTGCCATTTGGAAAAGCAAACTAGAAGAGTGAAGTAGATGTTGAACACAAGTCCACCATTTTCATCTCAATAACGATCCCTCATCAGATGTTTTTTGAAAGGATTAAATGTGATAACATATGGAATTGCTTATTACAGCATCTAAATGTAGTAATATTGAATAACCGTTGGGTCTTCTTTCTTAAACCATTTATTCATAATCAAGAGTATTAATTTTCAACCCCAAATCATGTCAATAATATTCAAAAGATGGATTTACTGTCAATTTGTCCATCTGTGATATAACTATGTATAGGATTGACAATTTAAGTCAGTGCTATCAAGTATGGTAGGACTGAGCACTTGAAATGTGCTGAGTCTGAATCGAACTGTTCTATAAGAATAAAATGCACACTGAATTTCAAAGACTTAGTATAAAATAAATGTAAAATGTCTCAATACTTTTTTACTAATTAAATAATAAAATTATATTTTAAAGAAATATTGAGTTAATAAAATACATTATTCAAATTAATTTTATTTCTTTATTTCTGCATTTAAAAATTTTGGCTACAAGAAACATTAAAATTACATATGTAATCTAATTATATTTCCTTTGGACATTAATGCCAGAACTAGTCCCTGAACTCTACCTTCTAAGTTTGCGTCTCCCTCTTGTGAGGGTCTTCCTGTCACATTTCAAGTTCTCCTGCTTCTCTGGTTTTAATTATCCATATTATAGTTTAGATGAGGTATTTTTTTAAAAATTCATTAAAAACATTATGAGAAACCATAAAGAAATATGACTACATCTGACTCTGATATTGGCTCTCCCACCCTGTCCCCTAAGTTATGAATCTCTGAAACATTCTGTTTTCTCCCTGTACTAATCTGAACACAGAACTTGGCACCTCTTCAAGTCTGCAAAATAATCTCCAAAAGCCTGGGTAAGCAATGATAATGGTATTCTTGAACAGTTGTTAAATAAAATAGATGAAGGACTTTACATTGCACCCTTAAAGCAAATCTAACACCCCCTCCAATTAGTCATTTCTAATATTTTCCTAAATCACTTCTTTGTTACTCAATGAATAGGGCTTCTAGCTGCCTCCTACTATTTCCTCCCTGTCTCCACTATCTTCCTGCCTCACTGGCCCCTTCCTCCTTCTCTAAGATTCACTCTTGTTAAAATTCCTCATCCCTTTAGTAAGCGGAACAATTTAATTGCTGTATTGTGTTCTTTCAGCATTTCCTTAGGGTCTCATACTCCAAAAAAAGTAATTTCTTTTGAATAAATACAAAGTCTCCCTAAGAGGAATTTTGGGAAACATGAATTTCTTCATTTCATTACACAGAATAAACTAGATAAGTTTAGAAAGTAAAGATTTCAATGCTAAGACATTTGGTAAATATAATAAGGAGCTTTACCAAGTCTCGAGTCTCCTTAGTGTAGGACAATCATTCCTAATCACATTTGGGTTAATATAGTCTACCTGCAGCTTGCACCTTCCGTTCTAAATCTTAGCTGTAATAAGGCAGGTTCCATCTTGTTTTACACTACAAGAGCAGTTTATCTGCCTAAAGACAAGGCCAACACATATTTTTCTCACTTATGTCCCTTCCCACCCCAATGTGTCCTTAATAATCTCCCTTTGAGAACAAGTTTCTTGATTTAAGGTCAAAAATAGATCATAGTTCATTTGTGTAGCTGTGTTAATTAACTCTCCAAATTCCAAGACAAGAGCTCATCTTTGTTGGCTCACTATATCAACTCTTCCATATTCTTCCAGTTCTTTGAAATTTATCTTTAGTATGTCCCATTTCCTAAGATGATGATTTTATCAGAATATAACCAATGTAATATTCAGTATCATACTACTATAAATATATTGAGAGTTGAGAACACTAGAAAAATAATAATAAAACTAGGTTTCATTTATTAGCTAGCTACAGCTCTAAGTTGCTTTATATGCAATTAGCACATTGTAATTATCATAACTACAGAAGAGGCAGGCATTATTATGTCTACATTGTACCTAGGAAACTATGGCTTAATAAGATTAAGGCATTTCCCCCCTAAAAACCAACATTCTGTTTCCCATCAATGTGATGTTTCATTCAGGGTCCATACT
Organism: Macaca mulatta; assembly: GCF_049350105.2. Classification (NCBI taxonomy): domain Eukaryota; kingdom Metazoa; phylum Chordata; class Mammalia; order Primates; family Cercopithecidae; genus Macaca; species Macaca mulatta. The sequence continues at coordinate 107,438,259 of NC_133406.1, forward strand.
CCATATGCTTTCCCACTGCTCTGAAGTCCGTAAAGTTCATTATAAAAGCATAGGCTTTTGGAATTGAAGGGACTCAGAGATTATCTAATCCTACATACTCACTTTACAGTTATTAAAGATGTCCCAACTAATTAGAGCCATTCTTACCCCAAGACTTGGTTGATAGAATATTATACATTTAGGGACACCCAGGAGGTAATGTCAGTAACTGGGCTTGCAAAAAGGTTTAAAATATCTTGTTTTTTAATGACCCCAAATGAAGGCAAATGGCTTTCCAAGAACAGCTCTCTCAAGTAGGGAGCAACATATCAGCTGACTTGGTACCAGTTTTTTATTTGCATGATCAGTGTATTACAATCAACTTTCAGTAGCAGATAAAGGTATTTCAGGAATCAGCCTCAAGATGAGCAAACTTTATCGGAAAAGGCTGTAAGAAGCTTGGGTCGCTCTCTTATGGACTTATTTCTTGGTCCTTTTGGGCTGCTGTAACAAAATACCTTAGACTGGGTAATTTATAAACAGTGGAAATTTATTGCATATAGCTCTGGAGGCTGAGAAGTCTAAGATCAAGGCGCTAGCAGATTTGGTTCTGATGAGGGCCTGTTTCACATAAATGGCACTTGCTGTGTCCTCACTTGGCAGAAGGGGCAAGGAAGCTTGCTCAAGCATCCTTTATGAGGGTACGAATTGCATTTATGAGGGTGGAGCACTCATGACTTAATCACTTCTTGAAGGCCCCACCGTATCATATTGGGTAGTAGGTTCCAACATACGGATTTTAGGGACAACAACATTCAGACCATAGCAGCTTTGATACTGTTTGGGTATATCAGGATTCATCAGCAGGAGGATAGTGATTGCATCAGTGGAAAGAGGGAATGCTATAAAGACAAAAGTCAAGTTATTGAGCTCAAAAGATACACTGCTTACTTTGAAGTGTTTTCCAGGGCTAACCCAGAACGAACTCCTCTCCACATGGAAACCTTCCAAATGCCTTTGCCTGGTGGTTATAAGTTGATCTCATATGGCACTGCCCATTAAGTTGGAGCGTACTCTACAAGTGTGTATTCTACAAATGTGTACTCTGTGTTTCACAGACTTTATGGTTTTCTTGAAGATGGTATGATGCCTGTCTCTGTTGAATATCAAGTAGATCCTCAGAACTGAACAAAAATTGCTTAATTATACATTGTCCTTTCCTATGGCCAGACATTCTTTTGTTGTTCGAGAGAGTCATTATGTAATAAAAAATCTTGAGTTTTGGAGTAATAAAAACAAAGTGTTCCATCATATATTCATTTACTAAAAGTATTTATCAAGAGATGACTCTATGTTAGTAACTGGCAAATGTTATAAATAAGACTTGTAAGGTTTACTACTCTCATAGAACACAGATTCTAGAAAGAGGAGTTAGATAATTAATATATCAATAAATGAGTAAAATAAATCTTATAAGAACAATAGGATGATAAGATTTGTGGCAAGGAGGTATTTTAGACTGGGTAGTCAGAGAAGGCCTCTCTTTGGAAGCAGCAATTTAGAAGGAAACATCATATAAGTGAACAGATAGAGGCAGACAGGTCATAATTTAGGGCAGCTACAGATAATACATAAAGAAATGGCTGTGGCTGTGTAATAATAACTCTTTTTTTTTTTTTTTTTTTGAGTCAGAGTCTTGCTCTGTCACCCAGGCTGGAGTGCAGTGGTGTGATCTTGGCTCACTGCAACCTCCGCCTTCTGGATTCAAGTGATTCTCTTGCCTCAGCCTCCCAAGTAGCTCAGATTACAGGTGTGTGCCCTCACACCCGGTTAATTTTTGTATTTTTAGTAGAGATGACGTTTCACATTGACTGATGAGGTTTCAGTTGGTCAAGCTGGTCTCGAACTCCTGACCTCGTGATCTGCCTGCCTTAGCCTCCCAAAGTGCTGGAATTGAGCCACTGCTCCCATGAAAGTCTTTATTTAGAAAAACAGGCAGGAGTGGGAGAGTCAGATTTGGCCTGCAGGTGAAAGCGTTTCAGGCAGGAGGAATCTGGGAAGTTGAAAGGCCAAGGCTGGGTGTAGGCTTTGTATTCTTGTATTCTTGGCAAGTAGTGTGGCTGGAGGCTAGTGAGGGTGAGAGTGATAGGGTATTGGAGACAGAGGTACAGGCCAGGTGAGGTAGGGCTTTTTAGACTTATGAAGAAATTTACATTTTATTTTAAATGCAAAAGGAAGCCACTAGAATGATTCACGCAGGGAACAGTGACACAATCTGATTTATATTTTAAAGAGGCTCTGGTTGCTGAGCAGTTACTATTTTTAGGGAAGCTAAAGTGGAAGCGAGGAGAGTCAGGAAGCTGTTACAGTGATCCTAGGAAAATACCATAGTGAAGACAGGGAGAACTGGAAGGGTAGCAATTTGAATCTCTCTCTTCATGGCTCCTCAACTATACATGAACTTTGAACTTCATTCCTTCATCAGCTAAGTATAGATAAAATTCCTATTATCTTTGTTAGGATAAAATAAGACTATAAGCCAAATGTCCAACAAATGGTTAGATGTCGGTTATGTTAGTTCTTTCTTTTTCTTCTTTGTCTATAGCTCATACATATTTTTTTCTTCCTTCTCCCCTTTCCTTCTTTTTCTCCTTTCCATGAATATTTATCTCCTTCCATAGATATTTAATGGTGAACTGGTTTATGCAAAACACAATACTTGGTATTGGGAGATATAGAGAGATCTTGTTTTTAAATGTTTATTGACTTACATAGTTGGGTGCTCAAAAAAGCAGAACCTTTAGTTTTCCCTTTAGTTTTTCTTTCTGTATTTCTTTAGTAAGGCAAACTGTCATTTAAAAGTCCTAGCCAGTTATATAAATAATAATGAAGAAAAAGTCATCTTGGAGAAGATCTCCTTGGTTTTGGGGAGAATAAACTAAGGGTGATATACAAAAAACTCCTTACATTAAAACAAAAATTAATTTAACATTGGTTCTGAGGATATACTGGAAGTTTTATCCTGGGAAACATACATACAAGTTTTTTTTGTTTTGTTTTGTTTTGTTTTTCCATGACAAATATGCCCCAACCCACAACACTTGTATATATGCACAAGATTACGGGGGAGGATGAGGTTATTAAAATAGTAACTGTAATTAAAATGGTTTTGGTATGGTTTGGGTGTGTCCCCACCCAAAATCTTATCTTGAACTGTAATCCCCATAATCACCATAATTCCCAAGTGTCTAGGGAGTGACAAGGTGGAGGCAACTGAATCGTGGGGGCGGCTTCCTCCAAGCTGTTCTCATGATAGTGAGTCAGTTTTCACCAGATCCAATGGTTTTATAAGTGTTTGGTAGTTCCACCTGTGTGCATTCTCCTTCCTGATACCCTGTGAAGAAGGTGCTTTGCTTCGCCTTCGCCTTCCACCATGATGGTAAGTTTCTTGAGGCCTCCCGAGACATGCTGAACTGTGAGTCAGTCAAGTAAGCCTCTTTCCTTTATAAATTACCCAGTCTCAGGCAATTCTTTATAGCAATGTGAAAATGGACTAATATACAACTGAAGTTATTTGGTAAAACAAGCTTCAAGATCCCTGTTTTCATCTCTCACTGAAGGTAAGATCACCATGGCTGAAGTGGGTTGGATTTATCCTGAGTCAGATTTATGCTCTTGCTCTGTATGGTTCATGCCTTTACAAACAGTTTTTAAATTAAAGCCTAAAGTCATCCCAATTTTTCTTTCTGAATGATTTACCCTCCTAGAAGAAATGTTTTCAGCTAACTTGTAATTATCCATTTTTATGATGTAGCATAGTGTTTTGGAAAATATACTAGTTTCAAATCAGCCATGAACCAGCTAGCTGCATGATGTAGGACAGATTCCTTAAAATTTGTAAGATCTAGTTACCTCACTTATAAAATGAAGCCTTTGTACAAGGTCATTCCAATGTCTCGTGCTCAGTGATTCCACAAAAAGACCAAACTGCATATCTGCCCCACAACTCTGGAGGCAAAGAGTAAGATGGTCAAAAGTAGAACTCTAGCAAGGTATAGTAAGAGAAGCAGGAGGAGTTGTTTGTAGAGTAAACACCACACAGTTTTATTTTGAGACCATGTTATTCTCAGATTACATGTTTTTAAAAATTGCTTTAGTTGAAAAATTTTATAAACTGTTGGCCAACAAATTTTTAACCCACAATAATAACTCTCTGCCTACTATTCTATGTACCCCAGTCCCAGTGTGAACATTTCATTGTAATCAAGTCCTAAGAGAAAATATCAGAAAGGCTTTAAGATAATACCTTATAACAGCAGGTTCATTTATCTGGGTACTTGAACACAATGAAGATACATTATTCTCTCACTGTATAGGATACCTGTAAATAACCAAAGCCCAGTGAACTTTATGGCAGAAAATAATTTAAAGTAATTAGGATTTTTTTAAAAGGAAAGGGAAATAGAGTTATGAGAAGAGAGATTTGGGATTAATACAGCAAAGGAGAAGGATTAACTCTAGTTTTGTATTCATTACCCAGAAAGAAGTCTTTGGACCATTTTTGTGCAGCATGGGAATTTCATATGCAGAGAGGACCCGAGGAATTTCATATGCAGTGAAACATCACCTTTTTGCATTTAACCGAAATTGATGTTCATATTAAATCTATTTTATGTGGGAATGAGTAAAAAATTGATGATTTAAAAAATTAGAAACTACAATTTTCTACAATATTTTTGTACTGAAAAAAATTAGACTGCAATTCAAATGCTAAAAACTGGCTAATGACTAATAAATATTGTACACACATATGATGAATTATTTTGCATGCTTTAAATATTATGCTTATGAAGAGTCTGTAACACTATACAGAAAATCTTTTACTTTATTAAGTGAAAAAGCAAAATGTGACTTTTTATATAAAATATTATCCCAACATAAAAAATATAAGAAATGTTCTTACTATAATGTCGTTAGTTGGATTTTGAATCATTCATTCATTCTTCTTTATGTATTTTTTATAATATCCCATTTTTTCCAAATGGGTCTATAGTATTTTAATTTGTAATTGGAAAACTAAATACTTAATTTGAAAACCTTTTTGTGTATAATCTGATTAAGTCTTGGAATATATAAGGAGCCTCTTAGATTGTTTTGGAAAGAACAGTTATTCATAAAGGCAAATAATTAATCAGAAGATATCTAGTAGCAATAAAACTGCTGAAAGCAGAAATACTCTCTTTTTTTTTTTTTTTTTTTTTTTGAAAGGGTAAAATTAGAAAACGATTATTACAGGATCTCATATTGTTGGTGATAGTGTGAAAGTTTAGTCTCCTGGCTTTCCCACCCCTCAGCGAGCAGAAATTATTTTCTTCCTTATAGAAAAAGATAAAGCAGGGCCAAGTAGAGAATGATATTCCTAAGCATCAGCTGGTAGAGCAAACGCACAAAAACAATAGCAAGCAAAACAAAACAAATATACAAAAAACTCCTTACATTAAAACAAAAATTAATTTAGTGCCTGCAGCAAAGGAAAACTCTTTGCCCCTTTTCAACTACCTCTTTTCTGTTTGCATTTGACACCTCTCTTTGCCCGGTCTTCAGTAACCACTTGAATGCTACTCATTAATTTCAAGGCTAAATCCTCACCCTTTTGCTTTTCTTTCTCTATAATCTCTGTCTCAGAGATGTTGTTCATTCTCATAGCTTAACTTTTTCACCTCATATTGATAGCTCCCTATTTTATATTCTAAGAACTTCTTATCTATCTTTCCAACTTTCTGCTGCGTATTTTCACTTAATGTCTTTAAAGTCATCTCTAACTCAATATGTTTACAACCGAACTCACCCAAATTTCACATGTTTAGGAACCACCTCCTGCTTTCGGCACTCAGAATGGTAAGAGTGTTCTTTTATTGTATCTTCTTCTTCACGATCCATATTAGATCTGGGACAAATTTCTGATTTAACCTTCGTAACAACATTTACTTTCCATCTCTACTCTCATCCTTTTGGTTCAGGTTCCTGTCATCTCATTGTTGGTGACAGTTTGGAAACATGAAAACATATTCTGAATGTAGTATGAAGTTCTCAGTTTGAGGCTAACTTGTGTTTCCACTGGGATTCAGACTTGTCAGAGTTGAATTCCACAGGAATCCATTTGCATAAAATAATTTTTATGTGAAAGAGCTTCTGTAAAGGAACTTGTACAAGGGGAGGGGAGATGAAGGCAGAGGTTGGAGAGGGACAGTGTATTTCCTGTTTCCCATTGTGATGTCTGGAAGAGGTGCTGCAGGGCAGCTGTTGTCACGACGGGCTCTGTAGGAATAAGAATGTCTGTTTCTGCTTCTATGAAGAGCAATGCCACTTGAAGAAGTTTTTCTACTCTTTTGAGAAGACTGCAAAGACACAGTGTCAGTCAGCACGTCACCTGTAGAGGGTCGTGATTGCAAATTGTCCAGGTTCTTGGTGTTTCGAACAAAGAGTTGGAAAAATGCCCAGCAAAGCAAAGAAAGAATGAAGCAACAAAAGGATGAAAGCAGGGATTTATTGAAAATGAAAGTACACTCCACTGTGTGGGATCGGGCTGAGCAGTGGCTCTAGGGCCAGGATACAGAATCTTCTTGGGTCCAAATACTCCCTAGAAGTTTTCCATTGGCCACTTCATGCTCACCTCATGTCAATGAAATGGTAGCCTGCAACCAGTCTGATTGGTTGCAGAAAGCAGTCAACCAAAGCCTGAAGTGAAGTTACAAAGGTCACACTCCTGCGGCAAACATCTGATTTGTTGCCAATCAGAGACTAGGGTGAAGTTACAAAGTTATACTTCCATGCAAACAAAGACTCCACTCACAATCAGTCTGACTGGTTGTGGACAGCAACCATTCAGAAGCTGGAGTGAAGTTACAAACTTGCAAAGGAAGACTGGACCTGCAATCAGTCTGATTTGTTGCGGACAGACAATTTCTCATCTGCCTGCAGAAAAGGTCAAAGGCAGAAGCCTCTGGTCCTTCCATTACTTAGGCGTGGAAAGTTAGGGTTTTCCTTTCAATTTAGTTCTAAGAAGTCGGCATGAAACAGCCGACAGACCCTATTCTACAGACCCTATCCCTCTGCCTACAGACCCTATTCTCCTGCCTCAAGCATACAACCTTTATTTCCAGCTAAATTCCTAGCTAAAAATTTCTAGCAAAATTCCTAGAAATAAGTGAATTAAATGGAGACAAAACGAAGCAATACAAAGATATGTGATGGGAAGAGGGCAGATCTTACAAAAGACACATTATATTCCAGAATGACAATGGTAAATATTACACAAACATGTACGATTGATGAAAATATAAGAAAATTTATTGGAGAAAGGATAATCTTTTCAATAGGAAAATGAAACCTGACCTAACTTTCACCTTATTCAAAAATAAACTTAAATATGTTATAATCTATATGTAAATCTAAAACTATGAAACTTTTTGGAGAAAATCTTCCTGAACTGGAATTGGGCAAAGAGTTTTAAGACATGGTGCCGAAAAATGACAGAATTGATAAATCAAACTTCATCAAAATAAAAAACTTTTGCTTTGTGAAAGTAATTGTAAAGAGAATGAAAATACCAGCAATAGGCCAGGATAAAATGTTTGCAAAAAATATATCTGACAATAGACTTGTATCCAGAATATATAAAGAACTCTCAAAATTCAAGACTTGTAATATAAACAATCCAGTTAAATATGTCAAAATATTTGAACAGACACTTCACCATAAGATGTAATGATGACAAGCACATGGAAAGCTATTCAGTGTTATAAGCCATTAAAGAAATAGAAAGTAAGACCTCTATAATACAACTACACATGTAAAAGAATGGCTAAAAGATTTTAAAAAACACACTACCAACTTCTGGCAAGGATGCAGAACAACTGGAATTATCACATTGGGAAAGAAAAAAGGTACAGCCACTGGAAAACAGTTTGGCAGTTTCTTATAAAATTAAACATACACTCACTATATGACATGGAAACCTCATTCTTTGCTATTTATCCAAATAGAATGAAAATTTATGTTCACACAAAACCCAATAGGCTAATGTTTCTAGCACCTCTATTCATAATTACCAAAAACTGTAGCCAACCCAAATCTCCTTCAATGATGAACAAACAACAAGAGATACATCCATACAATGAAATAACATTCAGCATTATAATGGAACAAACTGTTGATTGACTCAGCAGCTTGGATGCATCTCAATAGTATCAAGCTAAGTGTAAGAAGACAATTTCAAAAGGTCGCATACTGTATGATTCCATTTACATTATAGTCTTGAAAAGAGAAGACTACAGTAGTAGAGAATAGATCAGTAATTGTTAGGACTAGGGGTGAATGAGGGTTGTGACTGAAGGGATAGAATAAAAGAGTTTTTTAGATGATCAAATGGTTCTGTATCCTAACTGTGGTGCTGGTTACACAAATGAATACTTGCTAAATTTATAGAATTGCACACACACAAAAGTCAACTTTCCTATGTGATAATTTTAAAAAACTTAATTTAAAATTTAAAAAATTATTTTCTGGTGGATTTTAGCAGTTCACAATCTTAATAATGAAGCTATGGGTATTAAAACTCTATTGTAATATTACCAATATGCATATGTCCTCATAAATGATGTCTTTGCTTTTTTTTTTTTAAAGGCTGAGAGGCTAAGATTAATTTTGGTGGAAACTCAGCAAGAAAATTGGAATAAAATCAGAAAACCCATTACAGAGGAAGTAACCCAAATATGTAATTTAAGGCAAAAAAAGTACTGAGAGGTATAATTCCAACTGCTCTTTTAAGAGATTGGACTATGCTAAAGTAAAGCACTCACCTGTCATCCAAATTAAGGTGAATTTGGATATTTTGGTTGGAAGAGAGATTTGGAGTGCTTAAATGCTCTGCATCACACAAAGCAGAAGGTTTTAAAATGTTGAGGAGAGACAACATAGGGAGCCTGAACTTCTATGTCTTCTTCACTCAGCAGTAATGAGGTGTGCTGCTCCTTCCCTGCTGGGGTGGTGTCAGAGGAGGCCAAGTTGAGTGTCAGGACTTATACTACCAGCCAGTAACAATAAGACCGTCCCTCTCATAGTGTCATTGGAAGTCAGTGGAGGTCACACAGGAGTGGTAACAAGGCACACCTACCCCTCCCAGCCAGGATGGTTTAAGTGGAAGCCTAGTGAAAAACTTTAACTTCCATCCTCACTCATCAGTAATAAGAATATTGACCTCCCTTCAGTTGTCAGTGGAAAGAAAGTGGTTAACCTGGGTTTTTGTCCCTACTTGGCATTAATGAGGTGGCACATCTTCTGCAACAGCAGTATCAGAGAAAGCCAGCAAAGGCAGAATATTTTTTAAAAGATCCAGAGTCTCATAACATAATACAAAATATCTGTTTCAACAGATAATCACTAATCTTATGAAGAACCAGGAATATCTCAAACTGAATGATAAAAGGCAATCAACAGATACCACTATCAAGATGATACAAATGTTAGAATTAGCTGAAAGATTTTAAAGCAGCCATCCATAAAAATGCTTCATGAGCAATTATGCACATGCTTAAAACCAAGAATAGAAAATCTTAGCAGATAAATAGAAAGTCTCAGCAAAAAAGAAGAAGAAGAAGAAGAAGAAGAAGAAGAAGAAGAAGAAGAAGAAGAAGAAGAAGAAGAAGAAGATATAAGTTAGAACCAGATGAAAATTGAAAATTTTAGAATTGAAAAAAAAATCAATGTATGTGCTCAACACTAGACAGGAGGGAACAGAGGAAAGAATCAGTGAATTGGATGATTAAAAAATAGAAATTATCTAGTCTGAAAAACAGATGAAATAGACAGAAAAGAATCAATAGAGCTTCAAGGACCTGGGAGAATATGACAAAGGAGGTATCATTTGTGTAACAGATTTCCTGGAACCAAAGGAGAAAGAGGACAGAGCTGAAAGAATTCTTTGAATTCTTTCAAAGTATTCAAAGAATTAAAGGCTGAGAACTTCCCAAATTTGGCAAAAGACATAAAGCTACATATTCAAGGACTTGAGAGAACCTGAAACAAGATAAATTAAAACTAATTCACACGAAGATGCATCATAGTCCAACTTCTGAAAGCTATAGAAAAAGGAAAATTTTCAAAAGCAGTTACAGAAACAACAAATTACCTATACCAAAAACAAACAAACAAAAAAACAACCAACCAAACATAAGAACTCAAATGGAGAGAATTTCTGATCAGAAACCACAAAGTTACAAGGAAACAATACAACACTTTTAAAGTACTGAACAAAACAACTCAGAATTCTATATCCAGCAAAAATACCCCTCAGGAATGAAAGGGAAAACAAGACACTATCAGATGAAAGAAAATTAAGAATTTGTTGGCAGCAGACTTACCCTAAAAGAATGGCCAATAGAAGTTCTTTCTGAACGTCCGTGTCCACTCCACCCAGCAGTAATGAGGTGCCCAGCTCCACCCCTGCCGGGACGGAGTCAGAAGAGGCTGAGTTACATGTCAGGACTTATATTGCCAGCCAGTAGTAATAAGACCACCGACTCATAGGGTCAGTGGAAGTCACATAGGAATGGCAATGAGACATACCTCTCCCTCCCAGACAGGAATGTTCTCTTAAAAAGAAAACAGTTCCAGAAAGAAGCTTGAAATATCAGGGAGGAAGAAAGAAAATTGAATGTGAAAATAGAGGTAAATGAAATAGATTTTCCTTCTCTGGAGTTTTAAAAATTATGTTTGGTTAAAACAAAAATTCAAAAATTAAAACTGTTAGTGCTATAAGGGTTGACGTGGTTTTAAATTTGTGTACAGGAAGTATTTAAGACAAGTATGTTATAAAAGAAGGAGGATAAAAGTATATAAATGGAGGTAAGGTTTCTACTGTTTACTCAAACTGCTGAATTGATGACACCTATAGATTATGATAAATTTTGGATATATAATATAATACTTAGCACAACCACTAAAAATCTATACCAAAATATACATCTAAAATGAAACAGAAAAATCAAAATGGAATTTGAAAATATATCCATGTTGCCCGTAGGAAGGCATAAAAAAGAGAAACAGCAACCAAAATAAAAAACCAGAAAAAATAGAAAACAAGAAATAAAATAGCAGGTTTAAGTCTTAGCATGTAAATAATTACATATAATATAAATGGTCTAGGTATACCAAATCAAAACAGATTGCAGAGTAGATGTCATAACATGACCTAAATATATGCTGTCTACTAGAAATTAACTTTAAATATAGGCAGGTAGAAAATAAACTAATGGGAAATAATAATCATGCAAGCATTAATTAAAAGAAACCGTAGGGAGTATATTAATATCAGTTAAGGTAGGCTTCTGAGAAAAGAAATTGAACAGAGAAAAAGAGAGACATAATACGATGATAATCCTACCGCTAACATTATACTTAATAATGAAAGACTGACTGCTTTACCTGTAAGTTTGAAAATAAGGTAAATATGTCCACTTCCTTTTATTAACACAATGCTGTAACTAGCAAGCACAATAAGGCAGTAAGAGGAAATAAAAAGCATACAGATTGGGAGAAAAAGAAATAAAATGTCTCTCTTTGCAGAAGACATAATTGTCTATGTAGAAATTCCAAGGAGTCTACAAAAATCTCTTAGAACTAATAAGTGAGTTCAGTCAGATCATAAAATATAACATATACCTACAAAAATCAATTGTATTTCTATATGCTAGTAATGAACACATGGGCACTGAAATTAGTACCAAAAGGCCATTTACAACTGGAAAAACAGTGAAACAGCTGTAGGTATAACAAAATATGTATAGGACTTGTATACTCAAAGCTATAAATGCTGATTAAAAAAATTAAAGATCAAAGTAAGTGATGAGGTATATGTGTTTATGGATTGGAAGACTCACATAGTGAATACATCGTCCCAAACTGATATATAGATATAATGTAATTTCTATCAATATCTCAGAATTTTTTTGTAGATATAGAAAAGATTATTCTAAACTTTATATGGAAAAGCTAAGGAACTAGAATAGTTAAAATAATATAGGAAAGGAGGAATAAAGTGAAGAAATAAGTCTACCAAATTTTAAGGCTTATTATATATTTATAATAATAAAGACTGTTAGGTATTGGTAGAAGGATAGATAAACAGATCAATAGGGCAGAATGGAGAAACTAAAATAGTCACAAATATATCCTACTTATTTTTCAGAGAGATTACAAAGTAATCTGATGGAGAAAGATAGCCTGTTCAACAATTTTTTTTTTTTTAACATCCTAATGTCTTTTAATACAGAAAAGGGCACTGTATCGACTTAACATAATCAATTTTCAAATGGATATTTGTTTTTTATTATTTTTCTTGTTTTTAAAATTTATTTATTATTATTATACTTTAAGTTGTAGGGTACATGTGCATAACGTGCAGGTTTGTTACATATGTATACTTGTGCCATGTTGCTGTGCTGCACCCATCAACTTGTCATTTACATCAGGTATAACTCCCAATGCAATCCCTCCCCCCTCCCCCCTTCCCATGACAGGCCCCTGTGTGTGATGTTCCCCTTCCTGAGTCCAAGTGATCTCATTGTTCAGTTCCCACCGATGAGTGAGAACATGCGGTGTTTGGTTTTCTGTTCTTGTGATAGATTGCTAAGAATGATGGTTTCCAGCTGCATCCATGTCCCTACAAAGGACACAAACTCATCCTTTTTGATGGCTGCATAGTATTCCATGGTGTATATGTGCCACATTTTCTTAATCCAATCTGTCACTGATGGACATTTGGGTTGATTCCAAGTCTTTGCTATTGTGAATAGTGCTGCAATAAACATACGAGTGCATGTGTCTTTATAGCAGCATAATTTATAATCCTTTGGGTATATACCCAGTAATGGGATGGCTGGGTCATATGGTACATCTAGTTCTAGATCCTTGAGGAATCGCCATACTGTTTTCCATAATGGTTGAACTAGTTTACAATCCCACCAACAGTGTAAAAGTGCTTCTATTTCTCCACATCCTCTCCAGCACCTGTTGTTTCCTGACTTTTTAATGATTGCCATTCTAACTGGTGTGAGATGGTATCTCATTGTGGTTTTGATTTGCATTTCTCTGATGGCCAGTGATGATGAGCATTTTTTTCATGTGTCTGTTGGCTGTATGAATGTCTTTCGAGAAATGTCTGTTCATATCCTTTGCCCACTTTTTGATGGGGTTGTTTGTTTTTTTCTTGTAAATTTGTTTGAGTTCTTTGTAGGTTCTGGATATTAGCCCTTTGTCAGATGAGTAGATTGCAAAAATTTTCTCCCATTCTGTAGGTTGCCTGTTCACTCTGATGGTAACTTCTTTTGCTGTGCAGAAGCTCTTTAGTTTAATTAGATCCCATTTGTCAATTTTGGCTTTTGCTGCCGTTGCTTTTGGTGTTTTAGACATGAAGTCTTTGCCCATGCCTATGTCCTGAATGGTACTACCTAGGTTTTCCTCTAGGATTTTTATGGTATTAGGTCTAACATTTAAGTCTCTAATCCATCTTGAATTAATTTTCGTATAAGGAGTAAGGAAAGGATCCAGTTTCAGCTTTCTACTTATGGCTAGCCAATTTTCCCAGCACCATTTATTAAATAGGGAATCCTTTCCCCATTTCTTGTTTCTCTCAGGTTTGTCAAAGATCAGATGGCTGTAGATGTGTGGTATTATTTCTGAGGACTCTGTTCTGTTCCATTGGTCTATATCTCTGTTTTGGTACCAGTACCATGCTGTTTTGGTTACTGTAGCCTTGTAGTATAGTTTGAAGTCAGGTAGCGTGATGCCTCCAGCTTTGTTCTTTTGACTTAGGATTGTCTTGGAGATGCGGGCTCTTTTTTGGTTCCATATGAACTTTAAAGCAGTTTTTTTCAATTCTGTGAAAAAACTCATTGGTAGCTTAATGGGGATGGCATTGAATCTATAAATTACCTTGGGCAGTATGGCCATTTTCACGATATTGATTCTTCCTATTCATGAGCATGGTATGTTCTTCCATTTGTTTGTGTCCTGTTTTATTTCACTGAGCAGTGGTTTGTAGTTCTCCTTGAAGAGGTCCTTTACATCCCTTGTAAGTTGGATTCCTAGGTATTTTATTCTCTTTGAAGCAATTGTGAATGGAAGTTTATTCCTGATTTGGCTCTCTGTTTGTCTGTTACTGGTATATAAGAATGCTTGTGATTTTTGCACATTAATTTTGTATCCTGAGACTTTGCTGAAGTTGCTTATCAGCTTAAGGAGATTTTGGGCTGAGACAATGGGGTTTTCTAAATATACAATCATGTCATCTGCAAACAGGGACAGTTTGACTTCTTCTTTTCCTAACTGAATACCCTTGATTTCTTTCTCTTGCCTAATTGCCGTAGCCAGAACTTCCAACACTATGTTGAATAGGAGTGGTGAGAGAGGGTATCCCTGTCTTGTGCCAGTTTTCAAAGGGAATTTTTCCAGTTTTTGCCCATTCAGTATGATATTGGCTGTGGGTTTGTCATAAATAGCTCTTATTATTTTGAGGTACGTTCCATCAATACCGAATTTATTGAGCGTTTTTAGCATGAAGGGCTGTTGAATTTTGTCAAAAGCCTTTTCTGCATCTATTGAGATAATCATGTGGTTTTTGTCTTTGGTTCTGTTTATATGCTGGATTATGTTTATTGATTTGCGAATGTTGAACCAGCCTTGCATCCCAGGGATGAAGCCCACTTGATCATGGTGGATAAGCTTTTTGATGTGTTGCTGAATCCAGTTTGCCAGTATTTTATTGAGGATTTTTGCATCGATGTTCATCAGGGATATTGGTCTAAAATTCTCTTTTTTTGTTGTGTCTCTGCCAGGCTTTGGTATCAGGATGATGTTGGCCTCATAAAATGAGTTAGGGAGGATTCCCTCTTTTTCTATTGATTGGAATAGTTTCAGAAGGAATGGTACCAACTCCTCCTTGTACCTCTGGTAGAATTCAGCTGTGAATCCATCTGGTCCTGGACTTTTTTTGGTTGGTAGCCTATTAATTATTGCCTCAATTTCAGAGCCTGCTATTGGTCTATTCAGGGATTCAACTTCTTCCTGGTTTAGTCTTGGGAGAGTGTAAGTGTCCAGGAAATTTTCCATTTCTTCTAGATTTTCCAGTTTATTTGCGTAGAGGTGTTTATAGTATTCTCTGATGGTAGTTTGTATTTCTGTGGGGTCGGTGGTGATATCCCCTTTATCATTTTTAATTGCGTCGATTTGATTCTTCTCTCTTTTCTTCTTTATTAGTCTTGCTAGTGGTCTGTCAATTTTGTTGATCTTTTCAAAAAACCAACTCCTGGATTCATTGATTTTTTGGAGAGTTTTTTGTGTCTCTATCTCCTTCAGTTCTGCTCTGATCTTAGTTATTTCTAGCCTTCTGCTAGCTTTCGAATGTGTTTGCTCTTGCTTCTCTAGTTCTTTTAATTGCGATGTTAGAGTGTCAATTTTAGATCTTTCCTGCTTTCTCTTGTGGGCATTTAGTGCTATAAATTTCCCTCTACACACTGCTTTAAATGTGTCCCAGAGATTCTGGTATGTTGTATCTTTGTTCTCATTGGTTTCAAAGAACATCTTTATTTCTGCCTTCATTTCGTGATGTACCCAGTAGTCATTCAGGAGCAGGTTGTTCAGTTTCCATGTAGTTGAGCGGTTTTGATTGAGTTTCTTAGTCCTGAGTTCTAGTTTGATTGCACTGTGGTCTGAGAGACAGTTTGTTATAATTTCTGTTCTTGTACATTTGCTGAGGAGTGCTTTACTTCCAATTACGTGGTCAATTTTGGAGTAAGTACGATGTGGTGCTGAGAAGAATGTATATTCTGTTGATTTGGGGTGGAGAGTTCTATAGATGTCTATTAGGTCTGCTTGCTGCAGAGATGAGTTCAATTCCTGGATATCCTTGTTAACTTTCTGTCTCGTTGATCTGTCTAATGTTGACAGTGGAGTGTTGAAGTCTCCCATTATTATTGTATGGGAGTCTAAGTCTCTTTGTAAGTCTCTAAGGACTTGCTTTATGAATCTGGGTGCTCCTGTATTGGGTGCATATATATTTAGGATAGTTAGTTCTTCCTGTTGAATTGATCCCTTTACCATTATGTAATGGCCTTCTTTGTCTCTTTTGATCTTTGATGGTTTAACGTCTGGTTTATCAGAGACTAGTATTGCAACCCCCGCTTTTTTTTGTTCTCCATTTGCTTGGTAAGTCTTCCTCCATCCCTTTATTTTGAGGCTATGTATGTCTCTGCATGTGAAATGGGTCTCCTGAATACAGCAGACTGATGGGTCTTGACTCTTTATCCAGTTTGCCAGTCTGTGTCTTTTAATTGGAGCATGTAATCCATTTACATTTAAGGTTAATATTGTTATGTGTGAACTTGATCCTGCCATTATGATATTAACTGGTTATTTTGCTCATTAGTTGATGCAGTTTCTTCCTAGCCTCGATGGTCTTTACATTTTGGCATGTTTTTGCAATAGCTGGTACCGGTTGTTCCTTTCCATGTTGAGTGCTTCCTTCAGGGTCTCTCGTAAGGCAGGCCTAGTGGTGACAAAATCTCTAAGCATTTGCTTATCTCTAAAGGATTTTATTTCTCCTTCACTTATGAAACTTAGTTTGGCTGGATATGAAATTCTGGGTTGAAAATTCTTTTCTTTAAGAATGTTGAGTATTGGCCCCCACTCTCTTCTGGCTTGCAGAGTTTCTGCCGAGAGATCTGCTGTTAGTCTGATGGGCTTCCCTTTGTGGGTAACCCGACCTTTCTCTCTGGCTGCCCTTAAGATTTTTTCCTTCATTTCAACTTTGGTGAATCTGGCAATTATGTGTCTTGGAGTTGCTCTTCTCGAGGAGTATCTTTGTGGCATTCTCTGTATTTCCTGGATTTGAATGTTGGCCTGCCCTACTAGGTTGGGGAAGTTCTCCTGGATGATATCCTGAAGAGTGTTTTCCAACTTGGTTCCATTTTCCCCCTCCCTTTCAGGCACCCCAATCAGACGTAGATTTGGTCTTTTGACATAATCCCATACTTCTTGCAGGCTTTGTTCATTTCTTTTTCTTCTTTTTTCTTTTGGTTTCTCTTCTCGCTTCATTTCATTCATTTGATCCTCAATCGCAGATACTCTTTCTTCCAGTTGATCGAGTCAGTTACTGAAGCTTCTGCATTTGTCACATATTTCTCGTGTCATGGTTTTCATCTCTTTCATTTCGTTTATGACCTTCTCTGCATTAATTACTCTAGCCATCAATTCTTCCACCTTTTTTTCAAGATTTTTAGTTTCTTTGCGCTGGGTACATAATTCCTCCTTTAGCTCTGAGAAATTTGATGGACTGAAGCCTTCTTCTCTCATCTTGTCAAAGTCATTCTCCGTCCAGCTTTGATCCGTTGCTGGCGATGAGCTGCACTCCTTTGCCGGGGGAGATGCGCTCTTATTTTTTGAATTTCCAGCTTTTCTGCCCTGCTTTTTCCCCATCTTTGTGGTTTTATCTGCCTCTGGTATTTGATGATGGTGATGTACTGATGGGGTTTTGGTGTAGGTGTCCTTCCTGTTTGATAGTTTTCCTTCTAACAGTCAGGACCCTCAGCTGTAGGTCTGTTGGAGATTGCTTGAGGTCCACTCCAGACCCTGTTTGCCTGGGTATCAGCAGCAGAGGCTGCAGAAGATAGAATATTTCTGAACAGCGAGTGTACCTGTCTGATTCTTGCTTTGGAAGCTTCCTCTCAGGGGTGTACTCCACCCTGTGAGGTGTGGGGTGTCAGACTGCCCCTAGTGGGGGATGTCTCCCAGTTAGGCTACTCAGGGGTCAGGGACCCACTTGAGCAGGGAGTCTGTCCCTTCTCAGATCTCAACCTCCGTGTTGGGAGATCCACTGCTCTCTTCAAAGCTGTCAGACAGAGTCGTTTGCGTCTGCAGAGGTTTCGGCTGTGTTTGTTATTGCCCTGTCCCCAGAGGTGGAGTCTACAGAGACAGGCAGGTTTCCTTGAGCTGCTGTGAGCTCCACCCAGTTCGAGCTTCCCAGCAGCTTTGTTTACCTACTTAAGCCTCAGCAATGGCGGGCGCCCCTCCCCCAGCCTCGCTGCTGCCTTGCCGGTAGATCACAGACTGCTGTGCTAGCAATGAGGGAGGCTCCGTGGGTGTGGGACCCTCCCGGCCAGGTGTGGGATATGATCTCCTGGTGTGCCTGTTTGCTTAAAGTGCAGTATTGGGGTGGGAGTTACCCGATTTTCCAGGTGTTGTGTGTCTCCGTTCCCCTGGCTAGGAAAAGGGATTCCCTTCCCCCTTGTGCTTCCCAGGTGAGGCGATGCCTCGCCTTGCTTCAGCTCTCGCTGGTCGGGCTGCAGAAGCTGACCAGCACCGATCATCCGGCACTCCCCAGTGAGATGAACCCAGTACCTCAGTTGAAAATGCAGAAATCACCGGTCTTCTGTGTTGCTCGCGCTGGGAGTTGGAGACTGGAGCTGTTCCTATTCGGCCATCTTGCTCCGCCCCTCCCTGTTCAACAATTAATGATGCTGGAGCACTTAGAGATTCACAGGCAATAATAATAATGATAATAATAATAATAATAATAAAGTTCAATGTAAGTCTCACATCTTAAATAAAAATTAAGTCAAAGTAGACTACATACATAAGTATAGGCAGAGTTCTTTACACTAAAATTATGATCTATGAAAAAATATGATACATTGAGTTTCATTATAATTTAAAACTTTGTCAAAATTTAAAATGTTTAGCAACTTATTACTTATAATACTGAATAGGATTCCATTGTGTGGGTGTTCAACAGCTTATTTACCTACTCGCTTATTGAAGGACTTCTTGGTTGACTAAAATTTTTAGAAACTATGAAGAAGCTGCTATAAACTTTTGTATGCAGGTTTCTTTGTGGACAAAAGTTTTCGTTGTTTAGATAAACACCAAGGAGTGTGGTTACTGGATCATATGGCAAGAATATGTTTATCTTTGTGTAAAACTGTCCAACTCTCTTCCAAAGTAGTTATACCATGTTGCATCCCAACCCTTAATGACTGAGAATTCCTCCTGAACCACATCTTCACCAGCAATTGGAGTTGTCAGTGTTTTAAATTTTAGCCATTCTAACATATGGTGGTATTTCATTGTTATTTTAACTTTCACTTTCCTAATAAGAAATGAACATTTATTCATGTGCTTACTTGCTATCTATAGATTTATTATTATTATTATTATTTTTGAGACAGAGTCTCGCTCTGTCACCCAGGCTGTAGTGCAGTGGCGTGATCTCGGCTCACTGCAGCCTCCGTCTCCTGGGTTCACGCCATTCTCTTGCCTCAGCCTCCCAAGTAGCTGGGACTACAGATACCCGCCACCAAGCCTGGCTAATGTTTTGTATTTTTAGTAGGGACGGGGTTTCACCCTGTTAGCCAGGATGGTCTCGATCTCCTGACCTCGTGATCCACCCGCCTCGGCCTCCCAAAGTGTATCTATAGATTTTTGATGAGGTTTCTGTTCAGTTCTTTGGCTCATTTTTTAATTGGGTTACTTGTTTTGCTATTATTGAGTTGTAAGAGTTCTTTGTACATTTTGGATACAAGTTCAATTTAGGTAGCTTTCAGTTCTCTAACTTTGTTCTGTTCAGTATTGTGTTGGCTATTCTAGATCCTTTATCTTTCCATAAAAGCTTTAGAAGGAGTTTGTCAATATTTAGAAAACAGCTTGCTGAGATTTTGATTAGCATTGTGTGAATCTGTAAATCCATTGAGAAAAAATGGTATCTTAATAATACTGACTCTTTCAATCCAATAACGTGAAATATCTCAACTTGTTTAGATAATCTTTGATTTCTCTATTCAGTGTTATGTAGTTTTCTATATTAAAATTCTATACCTTTGTTTAGATTTATGTTTATTTAATTATTTGTGGTATTTATTTCTAATTTCATTTTTTCATTACCGGTGCACAGAAAAATAATTGACTTTTATATAGTGAACTTGTATTCTATTACATTACCATACTCATTAGTCCTGGAAGTTTTGTTTGTAGATTCTTTGGGGTTTATTCAATAATGTCAATTGTTAGTAAAGACAACATTAATTCTTTCTTCCAATCTATGTACCTTTTATTTCTTTTTCTTGTCTTATTGGAGAAACTAGAACTTCTGGTAGGATGTTGAATAGAAGTGCTGAGAGGGAACATCTTTGTCTTGCTCTTGATTTTAGGGAGAAAGAATTTGATTTCTCACCATTAAGTATAATGTTAGTTGTGGGTTTAAAAAATATTCTTTTTCAAGATGAAAAAGCACTTTATTCCTAATCTGGTCAGAGACTTCAAATTCCTCTACTGTCCTTGTTTTGTCTCTCCTTTTAACTTTGGGTTCCCATAAGTACTCTTCTTCAAAAAGTCTGCATCTGACACTCTCTCAGCTGTAATCCACTGTTATTATACTGGAGCCCTGTTGGTATGGTGGTAAGTTAGAGTAGAGGAAGTTTTCCATTATCTACTAATTAGTACTCAGTCTTTTAGTTGGCCCAGGTCTCAAAGCTGTGACCATCATATGCTTTTCTCCTTTAGTATATTTTCCCCAGGTCATCTCCTTTCCCTGCCTGCAGAATTGCCCATCTGTTCATTTGAAGTCCTGACCCCTGTTGATTATTTTTCCCTCTTAGTTGAGATGGAAAGGGTAAAGGTGACTGGATGGAAAGGATTCCCTTCTTCTGACCTAAGACTCTAGCAAAGTTAGTTTTCTATGAAATACAGGCTTTTGCTATGGAGAAGGATGTGAGTGTATTTCACAATGATTAATTTTCCCTTCCCCCTGCCACAGCCAAGAGGAGATCCTTTTTGAATCTTCACCATGAGAATCTGGTGAGGTTCCTGTATGCAAAATCCATGAAAGTGTGGGAGCTCCTCTAAGACTGTGATCCCCCAGGAATTTCTCACTGTCGAGCTAGTCCATACTCAGCTCCCAGCAGTTCATCAAAATTGCCATTCGAGTACTCTAGTTTATGGCTCCAGTGCCTCCTGAAAGGAGGCAGATCTCAGCTGTGTCTTAGCTATAATATCTCTTCAGATATCCAGATGGCAACCTGACTTGCAACCTCTATTCTCTAATGGGTCCAAAAAAGTTATTGGTTTTTAGTTTGTCCAGCTTTTTCTGATTTGAAGGATGGAATGACAACTTCTAAACTCCTTTTCTTCTGATTAAACCTTCAAAAGAAGTTGTACAGATTGAACACTAACAGTAGTATCTATTCATTTCTAGTTTGGTTGAAAATAAGAAATTTAGCTAAAATTGCACAGTAACAAAAGCCTAGAGTCTAAATTATTCTGTGGGATAAACATTCTAAATCAAGAAATTAACAAATCCAATGAAAGACTAGAAAAATAAATTTGAAAAAATTTCCATTGTTTTCCTTCCTTCCCCCATTTCATCTTACATTTTACTTTCATCCTAAAGGCCTTTGCTCTCCCCACCTCCTATCTCCAGTTCATAGAAGTAAACTTTAGTCACTCAACTCCTCAATTCCTTTGAAAAAAGTGAAATAATTAAAAAGCTTGAGAAACAAAAGTGAAAAATTTTTGACTTTTAAGTTCCAAAAGGTATACAATAGAAATATTTGCATGCACACTTGGAGAGCAGATTTTTTAATTTCTTAAACTAGATACAGCTCTGGGCTGGTCAAGGTCAAAGGAAGGAACCACACAGGGGTGAAATTAGCAATGAAAGACTGACCAGTCTTGTCTGAACAGTGCAGGAAACTTTCTGAGAGTTTAGAACCAAGATGCAATGTCCATTTGTTGCAGTTTAGTGAGGTTTATTGACAGCAATCAGCTGGAAGCTTATTGATCATCCAGAAGTGGCTTAGCAATTCTCCCACCCAAAATACCTTTGTAGATAGTCCCTCATGAAGGATCAAAGAAAAAAGATAAAAGCCTCTAGAATAGAAGAAAAAGAAGAGGTAGAAATAGTACAAGAGAAGAAGAGGAACATTAGAGAGAAATTGGAGCGGGGGAGTGGGGGATAAAAGAGTAAGTCCTTATATTTAGGCAAGTTGAGACAATATGGAAGCAGCTAGAAAACTCTCCTCTGAGCCACAATAATGGAACAACACAGCGTGCCTGAGGGCATGCTTTGCTGTCATTTCCAAAGAAGGCAGAAAATGTTTAAATACAGATGTGTTGGGTTATCAGGATGGAGGAATGCTGCAGGTAAACCTCAGTTGCTACACAGTAAATGAAAGGAACTTCTCTTAAGCAAAGAAGAACAGTGCAATAAGGAGGATTGGGGCAAAAACCTGGGTTTCAGTAATTCTGACAATCACCAGCTATATGACTTTGACTACCTATCAGAGTTACCCATCTCTCCTCTGAGGCTTAGTTTCCTAACAGATAAAGTGCTGATGAGATAGTCTCTATGAATATCACAGACACGTGGTGAGGGTCAGATGAAAATGCTTTATAAACTATACGCTGCTGCTGCTAACATGTTACATTAAGGGTCCACAGGCCATAAGAAGCTAGAGTAAGCTCATTTCCAGGGCAAGAGTGAAGCAGCTATTGAGGCTAGGGGTCCAGAAGCCAAATGGGGAAAAAAATGAGATGGCTTACGGATGGCAAATGAGCAAACAGGAAGAAAATCCAGAGTCTGGTGGGAGCACAGCCTATTCTGAAGCTATTTTGAGGATCATTGAAAGCCTCAAGAGTGATATCTAGAAACTGTAACATCCACTTCTAGTCTTTGATAAGAAAATTATATCACCAAAGGAAAATGTATACTCTTTCTCTGTTTTACTAAATCTATAGAATAGATCTTCCTATTTACTTAACCTAATCTACTTTTAAAAAATGTATTATTATTATTATTATTATTATTATTATTATTATTATACTTTAAGTTCTAGGGTACATGTGCACAACGTGCAGGTTTGTTACATATGTATACCTGTGGCATGCTGGTGTGCTGCACCCATCAACTCGTCATTTACATCAGGTATAACTCCCAATGCCAACCCTCCCCCGTCCCCCCTCCCCCCTCCCCATAATAGGCCCCAGTGTGTGGTGTTCCCCTTCCCGAGTCCAAGTGATCTCATTGTTCAATTCCCACCTATGAATGAGAACATGCGGTGCTTGGTTTTCTGTTCTTCCAATAGTTTGCTGAGAATGATGGTTTCCAGCTGCATCCATGTCCCTACAAGGGACATGAACTCATCCTTTTTTATGGCTGCATAGTATTCCATGGTGTATATGTGCCACATTTTCTTAATCCAGTCTGTCACTGATGGACATTTGGGTTGATTCCAAGTCTTTGCTATTGTGAATAGTGCCGCAATAAACATAGGTGTGCATGTGTCTTTATAGCAGCATGATTTATAATCCTTTGGGTATATCCCCAGTAATGGGATGGCTGGGTCATATGGTACATCTAGTTCTAGATCCTTGAGGAATTGCCATACTGTTTTCCACAATGATTGAACTAGTTTACAATCCCAACAACAGTGTAAAAGTGTTTCTATTTCTCCACATCCTCTCCAGCACCTGTTGTTTCCTGACTTTTTAATGATTGCCATTCTAACTGGTGTGAGATGGTATCTCATTGTGGTTTAGATTTGCATTTCTCTGATGGCCAGTGATGATGAGCATTTTTTCATGTGTCTCTTGGGTATATGCATGTCTTCTTTTGAGAAATGTCTGTCCATATCCTTTGCCCACTTTTTGATGGGGTTGTTTGTTTTTTTCTTGTAAATTTGTTTGAGTTCTTTGTAGGTTCTGGATATTAGCCCTTTGTCAGATGAGTAGATTGCAAAATTTTTCTCCCATTCTGTAGGTTGCCTGTTCACTCTGATGGTAGTTTCTTTTGCTGTGCAGAAGCTCTTTAGTTTAATTAGATCCCATTTGTCAATTTTGGCTTTTGTTGCCATTGCTTTTGGTGTTTTACACGTGAAGTCCTTGCCCATGCCTATGTCCTGAATGGTATTACCAAGGTTTTCTTCTAGGGTTTTTATGGTATTAGGTTTTTATGGTATAAAGTATAATAATTTTATATTATTATTTAAGTCTCTAATCCATCTTGAATTAATTTTTGTATAAGGAGTAAGGAAAGGATCCAGTTTCAGCTTTCTACTTATGGCTAGCCAATTTTCCCAGCACCGTTTATTAAATAGGGGAATCCTTTCTCCATTTCTTGTTTTTCTCATGTTTATCAAAGATCAGATGGCTGTAGATGTGTGGTATTATTTCTGAGGACTCTGTTCTGTTCCCTTGGTCTATATCTCTGTTTTGGTATCAGTACCATGCTGTTTTGGTGACTGTAGCCTTGTAGTATAGTTTGAAGTCAGGTAGCTTGATGCCTCCAGCTTTGCTCTTTTGGCTTAGGATTGTCTTGGCAATGCGGGGTCTTTTTTGGTTCCGTATGAACTTTAAAACAGTTTTTTTTCCAATTCTGTGAAGAAAGTCATTGGTAGCTTAATGGGGATGACATTGAATCTATAAATTACCTTGGGCAGTATGGCCATTTTCACAATATTGATTCTTCCTATCCATGAGCATAGTATGTTCTTCCATTTGTTTGTGTCCTGTTTTATTTCACTGAGCAGTGGTTTGTAGTTCTCCCTGAAGAGGTCCTTTACATTCCTTGTAAGTTGGATTCCTAGGTATTTTATTCTCTTTGAAGCTATTATGAATGGGAGTTCATTCATGATTTGGCTCTCTGTTTGTCTGTTACTGGTGTATAAGAATGATTGTGATTTTTGCACAGTAATTTTGTATCCTGAGACTTTGCTGAAGTTGCTTATCAGCTTAAGATTTTGGGCTGATGTGGTGGGGTTTTCTAAATATACAATCATGTCATCTGCAAACAGGGACAATTTGACTTCTTCTTTTCCTAACGGAATACACTTTATTTCTTTCTCTTGCCTGATTGCCCTAGCCAGAACTTCTAACACTATGTTGAATAGGAGTGGTGAGACAGGGCATCCCCGTCTTGTGCCAGTTTTTGAAGGGAATGCTTCCAGTTTTTGCCCATTCAGTATGATATTGGCTGTGGGTTTGTCATAAATAGCTCTTATTATTTTGAGAGATGTTCCATCAATACCAAATTTATTGAGAGTTTTTAGAATGAAGGGCTGTTGAATTTTGTCAAAGGCCTTTTCTGCATCTATTGAGATAATCATGTGGTTTTTGTCTTTGGTTCTCTTTATATGCTGGATTATGTTTATTGATTTGTGTGTGTTGAACCAGCCTTGCATCCCAGGGATGAAGCCCACTTGATCATGGTGGATAAGCTTTTTGATGTGCTGCTGGATTCGGTTTGCCAGTATTTTATTGAGGATTTTTGCATCGATGTCCATCAGGGATATTGGTCTAAAATTCTCTTTTTTTATTGTGTCTCTACCAGGCTTTGGTATCAGGATGATGTTGGCCTCATAAAATGAGTTAGGGAGGATTCCCTCTTTTTCTGTTGATTAGAATAGTTTAAGAAGGAATGGTAACAGCTCCTCCTTGTACCTCTGGTAGAATTCGGCCGTGAATCTGTCTGGTCCTGGACTTTTTTTGGTTGGTAGCCTATTAATTATTGCCTCAATTTCAGATTCTGCTATTGGTCTATTCAGGGATTCAACTTCCTCCTGGTTTAGTTTTGGAAAAGTGTAAGTGTCCAGGAAATTATCCATTTCTTAGATTTTCTAGTTTATTCACGTAGAGGTGTTTATAGTATTCTCTGAATGTAGTTTGTATTTCTGTGGGGTTGGTGGTGATATCCCCTTTATCATTTTTTATTGCGTCGATTTGATTCTTCTCTCTTTTCTTCTTTATTAGTCTTGCTAGCGGTCTATCAATTTTGTTGATATTTTCAAAAAACCAGCCCCTGGATTCACTGATTTTTTTGGAGGGTTTTTTATGTCTCTATCTCCTTTAGTTCTGCTCTGATCTTAGTTATTTCTTGCCTTCTGCCAGCTTTTGAATGTGTTTGCTCTTGCTTCTCTAGTTCTTTTAATTGTTATGTTAGAGTGTCAATTTTAGATCTTTCCTGCTTTCTCTTGTGGGCATTTAGTGCTATAAATTTCCCTCTACACACTGCTTTAAATGTGTCCCAGAGATTCTGGTATGTTGTATTTTTGTTCTTATTGGTTTCAAAGAACATCCTTATTTCTGCCTTCATTTCGTTATGCACCCAGTAGTCATTCAGGAGCAGGTTGTTCAGTTTTCATGTAGTTGAGCGGTTTTGATTGAATTTCTTAGTCCTGAGTTCTAGTTTGATTGCACTGTGATCTGAGAGAGAGTTTGTTATCATTTCTCTTCTTTTACATTTGCTGAGGAGTGCTTTACTTCCAACTATGTGGTCAATTTTGGAATAAGTGCGATGTGGTGCTGAGTAGAATGTATATTCTGTTGATTTGGGGTGGAGAGTTCTGTAAATGTCTATTAGGTCTGCTTGGTGCAGAGTTGAGTTCAATTCCTGGATATCCTTGTTAACTTTCTGTCTCGTTGATCTGTCTAATGTTTACAGTGGGGTGTTGAATCTCCCATTATTATTGTATGGGGGTCTAAGTCTCTGTAAGTCTCTAAGGACTTGCTTTATGAATCTGGGTGCGTATTGGGTGCATATATATTTAGGATAGTTAGCTCTTCCTCTTGAATTGATCTCTTTACCATTATGTAATGGCCTTGTTTGTCTTTTTGATCTTTGATGGTTTAAAGTCTGTTTTATCAGAGACTAGGATTGCAACCCCTGCTTTTTTTTGTTTTCCATTTGCTTGGTAGATCTTCCTCCATCCCTTTATTTTGTGTCTATGTGTGTCTCTGCCTGTGAGATGGGTCTCCTGAGTACAGCAAACTGATAGATCTTGACTCTTTATCGAATTTGCCAGTCTGTGTCTTTTAATTGGACCATTTAGTCCATTTACATTTAGGGTTAATATTGTTAAGTGTGAACTTGATCCTGTCATTGTGATATTAGCAGGTTATTTTGCTCGTTAGTTGATGCAGTTTCTTCCTAGCATCGATGGTCTTTACATTTTGGTATGTTTTTGCAATGGCTGGTACCGGTTGTTCCTTTCCATGTTTAGTACTTCCTTCAGGGTCTCTTGTAGGGCAGGCCTGCTTGTGACAAAATCTCTAAGCATTTGCTTGGGAGATTTTTAGTTTCTTTGCACTGGGTACGTAATTGCTCCTTTAGCTCTGAGAAGTTTGATGGACGGAAGCCATCTTCTCTCAACTCATCAAAGTCATTCTCCATCCAACTTTGATCCATTGCTGGCAATGAGCTGCATTCCTTTGGAGGGGGAGATGTGCTCTTATTTTTTGAATTTCCAGCTTTTCTGCCCTGCTTTTTCTCCATCTTTGTGGTTTTATCTGCCTTTGGTCTTTGATGATGGTGATATACTGATGGGGTTTTGGTGTGAGTGTTCGTTTGTTAGTTTGTTAGTTTTTCTGTTTGTTTGTTTTCCTTCTAGCAGTCAGGACCCTCAGCTGTAAGTCTGTTGGAGATTGCTTGAGGTCCACTCCACACCTTGTTTGCCTGGGTATCAGCAGCAGAGGCTGTAGAAGATAGAATATTGCTGAATAGCGAGTGTTCCTGTCTGATTCTTGCTCTGGAAACTTCTTCTCAGTGGTGTACCCCACCATGTGAGGTGTGGGATGTCGGTCTGCACCTAGTGGATGATGTCTCCCAGTTAGGCTACTCAGGGGTCAGGAAGCCACTTGAGCAGGCGGTCTGTCTGTTCTCAGATCTCAACCTCCATGTTGGGAGATCCACTGCTCTCTTCAAAGCTGTCAGACAGGGTCATTTGCATCTGAAGAGGTTTCTGCTGCTTTTTGTTTAGCTATGCCCTGTTCCCAGAGGTGGAGTCTACAGAGACAGGCAGGTCTCTTTGAGCTGCTGTGGGCTCCACCCAGTTGGAGCTTCCTAGTGGCTTTGTTTACCTACTTAAGCCTCAGCAATGGCAGGCGGCCCTCCCCCAGCCTCGCTGCTGCCTTGCAGTTAGATCACAGACTGCTGTGCTAGCAATAAGGGAGGCTCCGTGGGCATGGGACCCTCCTGGCCAGGTGTGGGATATAATCTCCTGGTGTGCCATTTGCTAAGACCCTTGGTAATGTGTAGTATTAGGGTGAGAGTTACCCGATTTTCCAGGTGTTGCGTGTGGCAGTTCCCCTGGCTAGGAAAAGGGATTCCCTTCCCCCTTGCGCTTCCCAGGTGAGGCGATGCCTCGCCCTGCTTCAGCTCTCACTGGTCGGGCTGCACCAGCTGACCAGCACTGATTGTCTGGCACTCCTCAGTGAGATGAACCTAGTACCTCAGTTGAAAATGCAGAAATCACCAGTCTTCTGTGTTGCTGGGAGCTAGTGACTGGAGCTGTTCCTATTTGGCCATCTTGCTCCAGGTCAACCTCCTTTGTTTTTAAAGTAGGAAAGTTTTCTTTTAGTGAATACTGGGAGCCCATGGTGGACTTTGGTGAAGAGCCCATTTTTACCAGTCACTTCTCACAGCTACAACATAAGGAATGGGAGGACTTGATGTCAGTAGACTGAATTCAAGGCTTAGCTCTCTCATTCATTAACTCTCTATTCCTGGTTGAGTTGCTTAAATGTTGTGACCCTCAATTTCAAGATGTCTTTGCAGGTGAATCATTAACCTCTATCTCAGTTCAGAGACCTTCAGGTTTGTATTGTGTCTCCCTACCCCCACCCAGTACAAGTGCTTAGGCTTTCCTTTGGGCTTACAGATGTTCTAGAGATATATGTCTGTAGATTGTTGGGGAGGAGGGAGTATGTGCCTAACTGAAATATTGAAAGGCATTTAACATATCCTAGCCTCAGTTCTACTAGGCAGAGTGAGTGAGGTACTCATGCTTTCTAAAGTCTTAGATGGCATCCACAGAAATAAGAGTTTAAAGATTGAGTTGCTGAAGGTTTCCTTACAAAAAAGAGTAATGCACGACCATAAAGATCTCAAATCCCTCTATTACATGATCTGTCCCTTTATTGCTAATGGGGTTTAATATGTGCTTGAAGAGAGGTGAGCTGGGTGACTGGCCAAGAACCTGCATTTATAATTCTTTATTTATAATTTAAAAACATCCATTGGAACTAAAGCTTTCTTCCTTCTGTGCTTTAGTTTAGCATTCATTAGTCTACCAAAAATTAACATAGCATATATATATATGCTATGTTTATATATATTTTATATATATATATATATATATATATATATAGAGAGAGAGAGAGAGAGAGAGAGAGAGAGAGAGACAGAGAGAGAGAGAGCAGTCTCTCTATCCACAGGCCAGACACTCGGCATAATTGACCACCGTTATTCCCAGCACCTGGCTCCAGATCTAACGCAACACAGTGTCTACTGAATTCTTGAATCTGTTTAAGTAAGGGTTAGGTTTGCTTGTGGAGCTCTAAATGCTTTTCTATGATTTGTTTTAATATTGGAGAAAATGGATACTTATGTTCCATAAAATCTTAGCTGGTTCTGCATGAATAAGACTTTACAGCTTGTGCTGTGCTGGAGATGCTCTTCCTCGTGAGTCCCCACTGGCTAGAGTAAGGGTCCCAGGTGGCCCTTTTATATAGGCCCTCTCTTGGAAAAGCCTCAGGGATGAGGTTTTGATTTATTTAGAATGTTTGAGGCCCAGAGAATGTAAATTTTGCCTAGTTTGATTTCTCTAGTACATCACTGTCTCCATTGTGAGTCGCCCTTGGGTGAGGATTTATTCTAGGAAAACAGAAAATGCCAGTCAACTGGTGCAAGTTCAAGTTCTGCCTTCACTCTTTTTTCTCTCTCAGTCTTATTATTTGTGTAATGAGAGCCTTATCCTTGTCTCCCTTGAGATTGTTCTGAGGACCTAGTGAGACAATGGTTGGGAAATTGTTTTGTGGCAAGGGGCTACAGTATGAAAGCAGTGATACTGAGCATGAATGGTGACTAAAATAGTTCCAAAAAACAGGAATGTTGAAAACATTTGATTCCATAATGTCTGACTGTTAAGCTATTCTGTTCAAACAAGATTTCTGAAAAACCTAGGTGATAAATGTTCTAAAATTCCATGGTGATGAAATGTTCTGAGTGATGCTCAGCAGGAGCTGCATAGCCTTTGGCCCCAGGAGATAGCACTACACACAGATCAAGGCAACCTTACTGTCCAGGTAACAGATTTATTTCACTGAACTTCAACACGCAAAATCCATTCTTGGCTTGATGAGATTTAGCTTTATATAGATCAGGAAAAAATATCCCGAGGCTTACATTTTTGTCATTAAATATTAAGCATACTTTGTTCATTTCTCCATCACATTGAATTATGGTGAATTCTGCATAAGCCCATCTCCCTTTCAAGACTGAAAACTATCTAAGGGATAGTACAGGGCTTATTTCAAGAGTTTTTATGTCTAGCATAGTGTCTGGCACATAGTAAAGACTTTATGAATGTTTATTGAATGACTGGTAAACATTTCATGAATGTTTACTGAATGCCTGTCAAAATCTTTACCAGCAATATTTTGCTTTTAATTTTTCAATTTTTTTTCTTGTCAGTTAGCAACTTGTCTTAGTTACTTTTAGCCACCTTATGATGTTCTTAGAGAACTTTAGATGTGGTTTTATTTTTGCCATTGACCTTGTTAATCCTGAAAAATGCCCGAGTAGTTCTATTATGGTCTGGAATGCAGATACATGTGTCCTTTGGATCTCTGGTGTTTGTTTGTTTGTTTGAAGGCTTTTCTGATTAATGAGTCCACCCTTTCAGCCTAGTAGAAAGTGTGCCCTGAGACCATACTTCCACCAGGTCTGAGGCCCAGCCTAGTCACTGATTTGACAGTAAATCTTTATTCTTCCCTTGGTGCTCATCTGCATCTCAAACCCCAAATCTACACGACAGTCCTTGGACAGCCCCCACTCCATGTTCTCTCTGACAGTCTGATTCAGCTTCATCTTAAGTACATAATTATTTCTGTGTATTCTCCCCAATACCTTAGTCACATTTTCTTTTTACTCATGAGTTTTTTGGCTTGGAGTCCAAAGACCCCTTCCCCCATATGGCTTTTTAGATATCTCAGGGGAGCTAAGTATGATAAAGATGTTAAGAATTCATATGTGATGCTTCACAAACTGAATCCTAGTTCTCCTAAGTCCTGGCTAGTTCCCATGTTTAAAACTTAAAACTGACCAGGTGCAGTGGTTCACGCCTGTAATCCCAGCACTTTGGGAGGCCGAGGTGGGTGGATCACCTGAGGTCAGGAGTTCAAGACCAGCTTGGCCAACATGGAGAAACCCTGTCTCTACTAAAAATACAAAAATTAGCTGGGTGTGGTAGTGCAAGCCTGTAGTCCCAGCAACTCGGGAGGCTGAGACAGGAGAATCACTTGAACCCAGGAGGCGAAGGTTGCAGTGAGCTGAGATTGTGCCACTGCACTCCAGCCTGGGCAACAGAGCAAGACTTTGTTAAAAAAAAAAAAAAAAAAAGTTGGCCAGGCGCAGTTGCTCATGCCTGTAATTCCAGCACTTTGGGAGGCCGAGGCAGGCAGATCGTGAGGTCAGGAGATAGAGACCCATCCTGGCTAACATGGTGAAATCCCATCTCTACTAAAAACACAAAAAAATTAGCCGGGCATGGAGACGGGTGCCTGTAGTCCCAGCTACTGGGGAGGCTGAGGCAAGAGAATGATGTGAACCCAGGAGGCGGAGCTTGCAGTGAGCCGAGATTGCGCCACTGCACTCCAGGCTGGGAGAGAGAGCAAGACCCTGTCTCACCAAAAAAAAAAAAAAAAAAAAAAAAAAAAATTAAAGCTGAGATTCCTTAATTTGGCATATGAGGCCTTCAGAATATGACCCCAACCTACCCTTCTGGTTTTATCTCCTTCAGTCCCCACTTCCTCCATGTCCTGAAGTCAGCACAACTGAATCATTTTTCGTTCCCTGATCAGTCCTTTGGTTTTGGTACCTGTAGCTACATTGTTTCTTCTCTTTGGAATTCTTTCTTATCATTCAGACAATCTCTTGTGTTTTAAAACCAGTTTGCATCACAGGTCCCCTCCTCTTTAAAGACTTCCGTGACATCTCCAACAGTCTCTCTCTCTTCCCTTTTCCCTTTCTTTCTTTTTCTGAGTTCTTCTTTAATTGTTTGTAAACGCCATTTATCATAAAGAACTGAAACCATACGGTCAAATGCTTGTTTTTGCCACTAGATTTGTAGCTTCCTGGAGCCAGGCAAGGAAGCTTTTTTTATCTTTATTTCTCCAGGACCTAGCACAGAGGCTAGTTCATAGCTCTTGCCCGTTGTGTGTTTTCTGATTTAACCAAATTTGAAAGGATCCAGGAGTATCTCAGATTGTGCCCTCAAAAGACTGCCATGATGACTGTAGAATTGCCACGATCTCTAATTAAACTGTCTATGCTCACCATATTTAATTAGCAGTTTTGCTAGAATCTAGGATAAATTAACACATCCAGGAGAGAAAATCTATTTCTCCTGGGCTATCTAATCCTGAGGTCACTCTCCCTCCCCACACAGTAACTTATTACTTGACATGTCATAAACATACTCCAATAGGGAATCCAGTTTTAGAAGCCCTGGTGCTCTAACGTAGGAAGAAAGGGATTGTAGAAAAAGATTTTAAGTGTGTCTTGGATTCCATTTTCTCAAGGGGCTTTCTATTGCCTTCATTAGGTGGAGATTCACAAAGAAACCAAAAGGTCAGTACACAATTTTCAGCCCACACTACTTTCTGACCTTTTATTTAGGCATATCTTATCCTTGTCTGTCTATTTATCCCCCAAAACACGGATAACGCTCCATCCAGTAACTTTATTTAAAGCTTCAGACTCCCAGTTTTATGAAACTGCTATTCCTCTTTTGCCTCTTATTTAAGGGGCAGGTCTTTAGGAGACAAGGGTTTGCGGGTTTACACCTCATATTCCTGCCTAGTGTGGGTGTTGACAGCCTCAGGAGAACTCTTCCTAAATGGTCAGGAAAACTTCCCACCTACAGCCCTGCACAGAGCATCTTTGACCTCTTTGTTTCTCAGGGTATATACCACAGGGTTCAGTAGGGGAGTGATGAGAGTGTAGGTCACCGAGATCAGTGGTCATGATCTCTGGTGTTCTCTGACTTGGGCTTGAGGTAGGCAATGGAAGCCCAGCTGTAGTGGACAGTGACCACAGTAAGGTGGGAGGCACAGGTGGCAAAAGCCTTCTTCCGGCCCTCAACTGAAGCAATCTTGAGGATTGTAGAGATAATGAGAACTTAAGAAATGAAAACCAGACCCAGAGATATAACAAGCACCAGCACACTGATAATCAAAGTCAGGATTTCATTGACAGTGGTATCAATGCAGGAGAGTTTCATCTCAGGTCGGATGTCACAGAAGAAGTGGGGCACCTTTCTAGCACAGAAGGGTAACCTGCATACAGATGTCACTTGTGTTATTGCTACAATCAGCCCAATGCTGCAGGCCCCCAGGACAAGCTGGATACGCACCCTCTTGTTCATAATGACCGTGTATCTCAGGGGGTTGCAGATGGCCACATAGCAATCATATCCCATTGCTGTGAGCAGGAAGCAGTTAGTGATGCCAAGGTTACAAAAAAGAATATCCGTGTGGCACACCCTGCCAATGATATGGTCTGGTTCATACCTACGAGGCTGGAGAGCATCCTTGGGAGAATGACCAATGTATATACAGTCTCTGATGTGGACTGCATGCTCAGGAAGAAGTTCATGGGTGTGTTAAGATGATGATCTATTCGGATGATGGTCACAATGACGGTAGTGCCTGCTAGGGTTAAGATGTATAGTGCAAGGAACACTCCAAAAAGGGTGATCTGCTGTTCACGGAAGCTGGAGAAACCTTGGAAAACAAAGTCAGTGATGAGAGTAAAGTTCTCTGTTTTCATTGATTGGTTCCCAAATCTGAAGCATAAAAACATGAAAGTCACATAGTCTCAGTAAAACAGTGGAAGCACATTTCTGAAATTGATTGAAGTTCAATAGTTCTCAGTTATAAATCTGGGGCTATATTTCCTAGTGGATTAAGTTAATCCCTGGGTTTACTTATCTTTACTTAAAATATTTTTACTCTGTGACCATCTGTTATAATTTTCCATGCATCACAGAATCATATAGTCTCACTTTTTCACTGTATAACCATGCATGCACCTACTTCATTTCTACTCTTCCTCCCTGACATCTGGAATGACTCCTCTTTTCTCCTCTTCTTTCCTACTCTTCAGAGACAAGCGCACATTTTCAGCCCTTCATAAAACCATGTTACACTCGGAGGTCCTCATGTTTATTTGGATTATTTTTACCCCATTATTTCTGCCTCACCTCACACAAAGGCTCAGCAACTTTAAAATACCTTTTACATCTTTTCATATTTCACTAGCTCCAAATGATGCATGGATTGGGTGCTTGAAAATAATTTGTTTAGGGATGGACTAGTGATGTCTTTTCTTTTTTTTTTTTTTTTTTTTTTGAGACGGAGTCTCGCTCTGTCGCCCAGGCTGGAGTGCAGTGGCGCGATCTCGGCTCACTGCAAGCTCCGCCTCCCGGGTTCACGTCATTCTCCTGCCTCAGCCTCCCGAGTAGCTGGGACTACAGGCTCCCACAACCGCGCCCGGCTAATTTTTTGTATTTTTAGCAGAGACGGGGTTTCACCGTGGTCTCGATCTCCTGACCTTGTGATCCGCCCACCTCGGCCTCCCAAAGTGCTGGGATTACAGGCGTGAGCCACGGCGCCCGGCCCGGTCTTTTCTTTAAAGACTATGAATCATCCCCCTTGCACATCCTTTAAGAAGTAGAAGCAAAATAGAAAGGTTCATCTTGTCTTCAAGAAGAAAAAGGAAAATCTTAGCCAACCACCAGCCTCTCCCACTTCTGTCTGAGCGATGGAAGTCTGCTGACAGTTCAGAGCACTGATTCACGTATGTTATAAACTATGCTACATCTTTACCTTCCCTAAACCAGAAGGCAAATTTATAGCCAATACAGCTTTGTGAGTAAGCCTACACCCACTCTGCAGAGATAAACAATTGTATCAGGAAAGATACAGCAAATTTAAGTGTCCCTCACCTAAAGCAAAAGCAGACCCTGAATATAAAAAAACAGCTACACCAAAGGTACATCATTTTGTTGAAGGAAGGGGATGAGTTCAATTTATGTAATATTTCACATTTTTATCTCTTTAAACAGTAAGCTTCTGTAGGGTATTTAAATTATATTCTGATTTGCTTATGCATATTCAGAAAGAGAAGTTTTGCATAAAATAAATCACATCAGTGATGAAGGTTAGTATGCGTGGAGACTTTCTTCAAGTTCATAAAAATCTATTTAAAAGACGTTGATGACCAGCTGTTAATCATTTACACTAAGAATTCTAAAAAGAAAGTAAAGCTGCAATAGAGAATATTTTCCAATAAAGAAAATCATTTGATACTAAAATATATGTCTAAAGACATTTGTCTTCTGTGAGGCTTCTGAGCAAAAACTATGTAGTAGTCCAGCCGCGGAGTGGTATGGCGCCTCTATGGTGAAATCAGAAATGCTTGGCAGAGCTTTTAACTGTTACAATAATGAGCACAGAAGCTCTTGGCCATTCAAGATGTGAAATGTCCCGCAAAACTTGTGGTGGTTCTGCCCAAGGAAGAATTGTCTTATTCCAAACACCAATAGTGTTCCCACTGAGAAACACATGGCTAAAATGTCATCTTATCTGACTGAAACTTGTCTGTCTTGAGGTAGAAGAATGGCTATTATGATTTGGTTAGCATCTTCCCAGCTCTTGGAAGCCTATAATTCTTCTAAGGAAATGGAAGGAAGAGCAAATATAGCTTATGAAGACCTGTCCAGCTGTGATAGGAGCTGAAATACTACAATAAATTAAAGTCAGCCCATATGTAATGAGCCCCATTTCAATCCTTCTTCTAAAGACCACTCACATGACTCTGCTTAGCACTGAGGCACAACAGGAGAGCTGGGCTAGAGGAGGCTGAGGAGTAAAGATTGAAATGTCAGGCTCCCTTGGCCACAATGGATAGGCACAGGGTGACCAAGGTGAGCAAGGTGATCAAGAGTGCCTACGGCAGGACCTGAGGCTAAGCAGGCAGGGCATAAACACACTCTAGTGGGAATATAGTCAGGTTTGAGAGTCACAGGCATTCTTGACAACCCCTCTGTGTGGAAAAGTCTTTGAAGCCAGAGAAGATGCTCTCCCTGGATCAGGCAGCTGGGCTTCTGGGGGTCACTCCCTGAAGACATTCTGGGAGCCACCCTGGGGCTGGGAGGATGCAAATAACAGGTACCTGGAGGTCTTATTATGTATAAGGCTCATTTACTCAATTCCAGGCTAGTGCTTGGGGAGCCTGGGGAAAGCCTTTGCTTCAAGTTGGAATAATATTTGAGGAAGCTGGTTTATTTAGTTGATTTTTAATTATTTGAATAAGTGAGCGTGCATGTGTGCATGTGGTTTATTTTTTATTTTTTATTTTTTTTGCAGATGTGTCTCAGAAATCCATACTGACAAATCTAGGCAGCTCAAGCTTAGAGCCATACCACCTTGGATTTCAGGAAATTTAGGGTCTTTTGCTTATAGGCAGGAACTCTATCTAGTATAAGAATCTGGTTTTCTTTTTGGAATAGAAGTATTTAAATATGGTCATCATTCTGCAGAGGACAGTTCATGGTGCCTGTCTTTGCCCTGTGGCATTCAGGATTGGAAGTACACTATCTTTAGATCCAAAGGTTTTCTCCTGAAGGCTAGGAAACAGAAATTAGCTTTCGAACTCTGTTCTCTTTACCCAGATTTTTCTTCCCTTTATTTTGTAGGCTTCTAATTGTCTGTGAAGACCCAACTTCAAATTTACTTCTCACTGAATACTTTCCATGAGATGTTTATTACTTCTTTAACAATTTCTTGGTCTTTCATGTGATATTTATCTGCGTTCATTCATTCTTTAAGCACTGAGCATATGTCAGGCCTTGTGCTAGTTGCTGGAAATACAGAAATGGACGAGGTGCTGCACCAAACCTTGAGGAGCTCATGGTTTAGTTGCAGGTGATAGACAATCATAACTGAAACGTAACTGTAAGTGATACAGGGAGGAGATAGTCCTTGATTACACTCAGGTTGATTATGGAAAATTACATTGTGTAGGTAAAGTGAGAACAGATTACAAAAGAGTATTTGAATGTATCACTTTTAAGAGCCTCTCAAGTGATTCTCACTTATCTCTCCTGCTCTTAGACTTTAAAGTTCCTTAGCAACTGCCCTCTCAAGGAAGTGATTCTCTCTCTTTTTTTTTTTTTAACCACTAACGATCGTATGCCCTCTTCCGGTCTTTCTGGTGATTTTGCTTCCTTGTTGAAAATAAATAAGTAAATAAATAAACATAACCTGCACTGGGATTTGGTATATTGACCTGTGAGGTGGGAAGATGGATTTGAAGTTGGCAAAAAAGAGGAAGAAAAACCAGCTAGGCTGCTGATGTAACAGAGATAATTGGGATTGATCTAAAGGTGTGGCAATTGGCCCAGAGGGGAGGGACACATGTGAGAGACATCTGAGGGAAATCAATAGGACTTGTAACTGAATCAATGTGTGGCTCAAAGGAGAGGAAAGAACCAATAATTTCATAAACTGCTCTCATCAGGTTCATTCATGTCGACTCTCTGATTATTTATAAATATATATAGCTTCTTCTTGTAACAGATGAATCAAAGAAAATGATCTGCACATTAAAGGTTCGTGATTAGATATCATTGGTGGCTATGAGATCTCAACAGGAAAGGAGTGGAATTGGGCAAAAGAGCTCAAGGCTTTATGATACTATTGCTTTGGGACAAATTAGGAAGATTGTAGAAATGGGGAACTGGGTTGATGATATAAAAATGTGTTATCTGGAAAAAAGGACAGGTATACCACTTCAGTAGCAATTAATATTTATCAAACACCTTCACAGATTTTTGTCTCACATAAGCCTCCAAATAACCCTCTGAAGTCAGTAGCAGTATCTAATTTTACAGATTAGAGATGTACAGAAAGTCCAATCGGCCACCAATAGCAAATATATTGGGATTTTATGCTAGAAAAAAATGAACACATGTGGAGTGACTATAGAAACAAAGCTGGCAAAATAGCCAAAAGAACTTGCTGTATAAAATCTTCTAGTTCTGCAGACTGCTTTATTTGGGGAGCAGATTCCAGTGGTTCTTATTATAGTTTGTTTATGGCATTCAATTTAGCTTAGGATCCTGGGTCTAGACCTCTTAAGAAGGCTTTGGAATTGTCAATGGGAGTCTTTCAGGGCCCCGAATAGGGCTCAAAACAGATTTAACTAGGTTCCTAAAGTTATGTCTACTCCCACACCGTCTTCCACACTATTTCTGTCACCTAGAGCTGGCGTGTCCAAACTGTCTGTGTATGAAAACCGCTTTTTACGTCCAAATATTTCTTGGATCTCTAAATTGATAATGTTTGGATAATAATAGTTGTACTATTTGTACCTATTGATAGGAAAAATAAGTTCTGAAAAGGAGAACTATGAATTAGTAATTGGTGCTTTCAAATGAATTATGGTACTTTAAAAAATACTTGCAGATGCTTTTGTCAGTATTTATTCAGACTGCATGTGAGAATTGACGCACACAGAAACCCTGGGACTTCTTGCAGTGACTCTGAGACAACTAGGAGAGAAGAGGGAATGATATTATGAGATGTATTTGGCAGGTCAGTAAGGCAGGCATAAATAAAGGGAATCTGGAGGAGAAATGCAGACAGGTGCTCTTAGTGGTTTATTAACCACAAAAAGAACACTCAGAGTGAAGTCTGAGTGATTCCTTATAGACATAGATACCACTTTGCTTAGGTCTAGTTCCACATAAGCAGAGCCTGAAATAAAGTCCTGGGTATATCCAGGGAGCAATACTTGGAAGACACTGGGAGAATAGTTAGTTTCCTTCTACCAGAACACAGGATCAGGGACTATAAGAGAAGTCCAGTTACAAAGTCAAGACCTCCTGGGTAAAAGGGAATTCTATTGACAAAGAACAAATGAGAATCCTATTGTTAAAGCTAGGGCTCTGTGTCCACATCAAGAGTGACTTGATGTTGACCTCAGAGTGACCCAGGAGCAATGTCTGTGGAGAGTGGTGGTGGAGAAGGTGCTGATAGCTTCCCATGTAGAAGTCCATAACATTGTTGACTTCTCACAGCAACCCTGGGAGGTGATATTGTCAGCCTTGCCGTGCAGATAGGAAACAAAAACCAGGGAGGTTAAGTATCATAACAGGACACATGCTTGTAATGGCGGATCTATGATTGGGAATGTATGCCTCTCTGTTCAAAGCCTGTACTCTACCTACAATATCATACTGTTTTAGTATCTCCTACTCAAGGTCATTGGTTCTTAGAGCGGGAGTTCAGGGTAAACAATAACAGTTCTTGGACCACTTTAAACTTCCTTTCCTATTTTCCTCTTTGGGCTTGTGCTGAGTGAAAAAGGGATGCACCAAGCTATTTTAGGAAATGGAGTGTATTATAATACACTATCATTGAACTTCCAGACTGATTGTAAAGTCCGAAGATATCGTGAACAGGATCCGAGATATGTGTAAATCCACAATTTGGAATGGGGTGGAGGCTCCTCCTTTTCCTAGGGGTACGGAGTAGTATAATTTAGTTATTTTAGAGGAAAAAGCTGGTTAAAAACAACATCATGAGCTTACAATGCAACTACAGACTTCAGGGCTGGGCTGCATGTGTTTAAATCCTGATTCTGCCTTGAGGAATTAACTTATTTGAGGTCTCAGTTTCCTCATCCATAAAAAAGGATAATAAAATATCTATGTCATAGATTTATAGTGAAGATTAAATGAATAACATACTTAAAATAATGGCTACTATCTAGGATACATTCAATAAATGTACCAAAAGGAGATATCACAAAGAGGGGCAAACAGCCTGAAAGTGTTAAAATAATAAAAGGAAAACAAGGGAGAAGAGCTACCTTTTAATTGTATTTTAGCTGCTCGCAGCAGACTTCTTTCCTTTTTCTTTCCTTCCTTCCTTCTTCCTTTTAATAAATACCTAACATCTACTATGCACCAGGCACTGCTCTAAGTGCAACAGATGCAAAAAGAGTACTTGCAGTGTCTGAGTAATTGCCCCGTAGACATAGGTACCACCTTGCTTAGGTCAGGTTCCACAGAAGCAGAGTCTGAAATAAGGTCTTGGTTACAGTGATTGACTAAGGAGTGCCCTCAGAGGAAAGGGAATGAGAGAAGCAGGATGGGGAAGGGGAATCACTATGCAAGAACACGGTCTCAGCTGGAGCATAACTTCAGCCTGATCTAATGAAGGGATCTAGAATTGTGCCCTAGAGTTGGTCCCATCCTCAGACAGGAGGGGGTGGTGGCCTTTTGTACCCTTTGTGTCATTCATGAAGTCAAGTCCATCTTACATAAACTTCTATGATATGATAGTATATATTCTTCCTATTCTCCCTACTGGTTTACGATACCTTATGCCAAGAGTAACAGGAATAACATCTAACACTATAGTGCAGTGCATGGATACCCTTTATCTTATTTGATTTTCATCATGCTTGGTAAACCCATATACCTGACTTGGTACATCTATCTATTTCTTTTTTCATTAATATTTTTCTTCCTTGTTTCAATCTATGAGAGGAATAGATTCCTAGATGCTGCCTAGATCAGCCACCTGGTGCTCTCATACTGTCTCTCATCTGATTGTTCTCCTCACTGTGACACCTCATCAAACTCTTTTTCTTTGACTGTTATTGAATGACCAGCACCTAAGAGAGAGGCTTTCTGCCCAAAGCTCTGAGCAAGGCATCCTTGACCTCTTTGTTCCTCAGGCTGTATACAACAGGGTTCAGCAGAGGAGTAATAACAGTGTATGTCACAGAGATAAGTCTGTCCTACAGGGAATTTTGGGATTTCGGTTTTAAGTAGATGAAA
Organism: Macaca mulatta; assembly: GCF_049350105.2. Lineage (NCBI taxonomy): Eukaryota > Metazoa > Chordata > Mammalia > Primates > Cercopithecidae > Macaca > Macaca mulatta. The sequence continues at coordinate 107,479,250 of NC_133406.1, forward strand.
GAGGTACAGTCATAGTGGACAATGACCACTGTGAGGTGCGAGGCACAAGTAGCAAAAGCCTTTCTCCAGCCGTCAGCTGATGCAATCTTGAGGATGGTGGTGACAATTAGGACATAGGAGACTAAGATCAAGACCATGGGCAGAACAAGGGCACGGAGACTGATGAGCAAAGTAATAAATTCCTTGATAGTAGTGTCTGCACAGGTGAACTTCATTATGGGCCGGATATCACAAAAGAAGTGGGAGATGAGATTAGCATCACAGAAGGGAAGGCTGAACACAGAAGACACCTGAATGATAGCTGTGCTCAGGCCAGTGCTCCAGGATCCACTTGCCAGTTGTATACAAGCCTTTTTGCCCATGATGACCGAATACCGTAGGGGCTTACAGATGACCACATAGTGGTCATACCCCATGACCATGAGCAGGAAGCAGTTATTGACACCAAAAGTGAGATAGAAAAAGAACTGAGTGGCATAGCCTGGGATGGAGATGGTTTATTGAGGACTGAGGAGACTGGACAGCATTTGGGGGATGATGGCCACAGTATAACAGGTCTCAGAAATAGACAGCACACTCAGGAAGAAATACATGGGTGTGTGAAATTGATGGTTAAGGCAGATAACTGTCAAGATGATAGCAATGCTGGCAAGGGTCAAAAGGTACAAGACCAAAAAGACCACAGAGAAGATGTGTCTGTGATGCCACTCAAAAATGGAGAAACCCTCAAATGTAAACTCTGTCACAGCCATGAAATTGGGCCTTGGCATTGAGGAGAATCTGAGTCTGAAAGAGATGAGGTGGGAATGTTGAACATCCAGGCTGGAAACACTGGGCTGGTCCAGGATGATCATCAGCCATATGCAGGCACAGAAATGGGGTGTAGCTCTGGGTTTCAGACGCTCTCAACATTCAGACACGGGCAAGTGCTGAAAGACCCATCAAGGTTCTCTGGGCCCTGAGACTTGGGGACAGATGTAGTATATGTATATTGACAGGAAGCAATTATGAAAACTGAGTACAGATGCCCTTCAATGTATGATGAGGCTACATCCTGATAAGCCCATCATACGTTGAAAATATCATGTTAAAAATGCATTTAATACACCTGTCTGAACATCATAGCTTGCCCTAGCTAAACTTAAATGTACTCAGAACACTTGCATTAGCCTACAACTGGGAAAATCACCTAAAATAAAGTCTATTTTATGGTGAAGTGTTGAATATCATAGGTAATTTTTGAATATTGTACTGAAAGTGAAAAACCAAATGGTTGTATAGGTACATGAAGTATAAATTCTTCCGTATGCATACCACTCTCACACTATTATAAAGTCAGAGACTGTATGTATTGGAAATCCCTAACTGGTTTAACTAGAAGTAGATGTAGACCAGAGAAAGCACTGAATACGTGTGCCCAGGCCTGAAACTCTACTCAGACTTACCTGGTTTAAATCAGCAATGGCACATTGCTTGTTGAAGGCCAGTGCAAAGGGACGTACCTAAAGAGTGAATGAGTTCAAGCCAAGAACAGATGGCTGTGTGAGGCACACTCCTGGGAAGTCAAGAGAGGACCATTCTCCTGTGTCCCAGGACTCTGGAGTTCCTCTCCTCAAAACCTGCTCCATCTGTGTTCAGAAGGGCTTCCATTTGGTAAGTCAAGGTAGAAAGCACTGCCTTCTCTCAAGGTTCAAATTCACAGTGGCCGGTGTCTGGAATAAGGAAGTGAGAGGAGACACCCCTTTTCTCCCGTGTGGATAGTCCAGTGTGCTGACCTAGAACATTCTGTGGTGTGTAGCCACTTCTCTTTTCAGTCTTGCTTTCTTCCAATAGCCCCAAATATCACGTGTTTAATACCCGAGTCTCCCTGTTCTGTGTGAAGGGTAGTTTCTGCTTCTGTTTTTTAGTCTCTAAACACAATAAAGTCTTGGAAGGTTTTTTACAGATTTAAAATACTAGTAACTATAAGACAACAGCAATAGAAACAACAAAATATTTAAGTTCATAGTAATCTCTGGCTTTAACCCCAGTGTAAATGGAGAGAAGCCTGATTTTCTTTGCTTGTTTCATTTGTCTCCATTTGCTCATCTATAAAATAGAATAATAATATCTACTTCATAGTGTTGCTATGGAGATCATATGAATTACTGTATGTAAATTGCCAAGTGCAGTTCCTGATACATAACAAGAAAATACTACATTAAATTTCTGCTTTTCTCCCTTCTTCCGTCCTTCCCATCCCCACTCGCCATAACTCTGGGTTCTACTTGTATGCTTGGCTACCCAGGCATACACCGCCCCCCCCACACACACACACCCCTTATTTTTTTTTCCTCTCTTTCTTTTCTTCATGTTCGTGGATGGTTGTTGTTATTAATTTCTTCAATCCCTATTGGAAGGTCCGGTCTTTACTTTCCATACTCACTTCTCTTCCAACTCTAGATTTTGAAATGTGTGGGTATTGGGGGCAGGGTAGTCTGGAGTTAAATACCTCTGTGATCAAACTCAAGCCCCACTTACTCATATATGACCTTGGAAACAGTTCTCACCTCTCTAGGCCTCAATTTCTTCACTTGTAAGATAAAGACTGTGCTAATATCTATCTCAGAGACTGCTATGAAGAAGATCTGAGTGGCACAATCTGGGATGGAGATGGTTTGTTGAGGGCTGCAGAGACTGGACAGCATTTCAATGGGAATACACTGGATAAGGCATTTAGGGTTTGGAAACTTTGCCCATGATTTCTTAAGACTGATACCCAGATTATCCTTTCTGGGTGATTTTTTTTTTCACTATTTATGCTTTTTGATTCCTAAGTTTTGTGACACAGCTGTATATTCATTTTTTCCACTTGATAATTATCTCAGGAGATAAAAGAGAGTGATGAGGGTCATGAGGTTATGAGATGAGGGCCATGAGGTCACATTTAGTTACAGAACAAGAATCCCTACATTATCAAGTCCTGAAATGTGACTTACATATCACTGGGCAGGACAGAGGCTTATTCAGGATTCAGGAGAGTGAGGCTTGAAACCAGAATTTCCAGGACTCCTATTGTACTGTGGCAGACACAGCACACAGAGAATTTTCCGAAATGGAGGACTAGAAGTAAAACAGAATCTACCAGGACGTTTCAGTTAATTTGTCTCCCTGATCAGTCAGATCTGGGCGTAACAAACATACAGAAAGCAGCACCAGGCTCTCCTGCACCTCTCCATTGCCCTGTCCCTTTAAGTCCGAATTGCTGGTTGCCCAAGAGGACCATTCTCCCAGGACTCTGGAATCCCTCTCCCCAAAACCACAATGACGGTCTGCAAGGCAGCAATAGCACAATCAAACACTCTGATGTCTGGGGATCTCATTATAAAAGTGGCTCATCAACAATCATACAGATAGTACTAGACAGTCTTGGTTTTTCGTACAGGAATGAAGTATTTGCATCAGCATAAGGTCCTGCACTGCTCCGTGGTTGAAGAGGACCTCATGCCTTATGATCGCATTAAGGGGAGGGCCTCAGAACCAATCGTGTTTAAGGATGCAGCTTCGTGAGACAAATCACTCACACTCCAGGGTCTCTCTGTCCTAACTGCTGAAGGACCAACTCTGAGGCCTCTTCAATTTGAATGTTGTGGGAACCATGACTCATTCATTTACTGATTTCTTCAGCAAATACTCGTAGAATGTCTCTCGCATGCTAGGAACATGGAATACAGCAGAAACTGGGAACACTGTACCTGTAGTGTAAGCCAGTTTTGCCTGCTTTGCAGTACCTGGCCACCCCTGTGTGTTACCCACAAAAAGCTGAGCACCTTCTCCTTGAGGAAGATCAGAAGGAAGACCTTTACTGAAGTAATTCCTGTAGCCCCCTCTTTCTCTCTCCAGCACTTAGACGATCAACTGACCCATCCTTGCTCTTCTTTTAGAAGGTGAGCCCAAGATGGGCCTTTCTGAAGGTTGGAAGAGAATTGGATATCAAATCCCCCAGGATACCCTAAGACTTGGGCTCTTCAGTAATTCCTAGTTCTGGTGCTCAGTTTGTACCTTTCTCTTAGAGACTCAGAAAATGGAAAGGATTTCCTTTCTGAGTACCAACATACTGAGAAATAAATATTTGAAAGCAGTTTATTGTGGTGTCTTTGACGAGCCAAGTAAGCTGGAAGAGACTGACAAGCATGGAAGAGTTGCCAGGCATTCAGTTCAATTCCACATAATCTCTCTTAAGGCCCTCAGACATTTACCCAACAGAAACTGGAAATACTTGAGCTCATAAGCTATTAAGATCCAAAGTCCCACAGGCAAGAGATGAATTTACGGCATATTTATGATTGCTTGAGAATGGCCAGTGTGTAACTTCATTAGGACTGTTTGAAATCCTTTAGGGAGCAGTTAAGGAAGGCTTAAAATTGGGCAGCAAGTCTTATCAAGACCCTGAAATAATCAGTTAATCTTGGGCTTTTTTGTCAATGTCTCTTCTTTATAGTTCTCCTGGTAGCTATTTAAATATGTAGCTCTTTGAAATTAGAAATAGAATGGAATTGAAACCTATGAGAAAGAAAAGAAAACCCCAATACTGAAATTATGAACAGGAAAGTGACTGACTTTTTAAAATATAAGTTTTATTGTGTGTTTATCTGAAGAAAGATGGGTTTAGAGGAAAAAGGCTAAGAAAATCTAGGATGAATGTAGGCTTTTTTCTGACAAAGAAGAAAAATATATTGACGATTACATCATCTGCACATTTTGACAACTTTGTCTTTTCTGTTCTGATTTTTATCTCTCTTATTTATTTCTGTTCACATTGCATTTGGTTATGGAATATAATATTCAATACTAACAGTTACAGATACTTTTTTGTCTTTTTTCAGACTTTAAACGCTTTTCATGTTTTATTAACCAGTCAACATGATGCTTGCTATAGATCTCTGGCAGATATAAGGAAGTTCCCTTCTATTCCTGATTTGTTTGCAAGTTTATCATAAATGGTCTGTCAAATTTTCAACTAGTTTCTTTTCTGCATTCATTGACATAATCATATGTTTTTTTATTCTTTAAGTTGTTAGGGATGAATTACATTAATAGATTTTTAAAATATTGGCTCATTCATACATTTTAAAGGAAACCCTTGCTTGATCTTTTTATGTACTGCTGAATTCAGTTTACTATTTTTTCATCTATCCATTATTGGCCGATAATTATCTTTTCCTACTTGGCTATGTTTGATTTGCAATTAGCAGCCTCTTTAAATGCTGGCAAAATCTCACACCTTTCTATCCTCCGAGCATGATGTTGTTTTTCGTGTCTTTGTTTTTGGAAACAGTAGGTTTTTCACTACTAGCATTTCCTTTTTTATGGGGTTTTTATTCTAGTACATTTTCTATTTCTTGTCTAATTATGGTAATATATCCTTTTCTCCAAATCTGCCCTTTTTATATACCTTTTAAAAATAAATTCGTATATAGTTGTTCAAAATATGCTTTTATAAGTATTTTGTTCCTCTGTGTCTGTCCTTGTATCCTACTTTATATTGTTTCTTGTGTCTCTTTGATTTTTGTTGATCATGGTTGTCAGGGGTTTCATTTCTAATTAATCTCTTCAGCTATCCAAACTTAAAAAATAAAATTTCTATGGTTTTAGTTTTCTTTATTTTTGCATTTAAATTCATCATAATTATTTGTTTTTACTTTCTCTAGATTTGCTACTCTTTTTGAAACTTTTTGAATTTAAATATTCATTTATTATTTTCCAGTACATATATAAAGCAGTTCTGAGAACTGCTTTGGATGTATGTCATTAGTTTTGTAGTCTTTTTGTGAAGTCATAGTAGTATATATTTAAAAATTTTATTTTTCTTTCTTCTTTACCTCATAGTTTATTTAGATATTTATGTTAAGAGAATAAGCTTAATACAGGAGTCAAGAGCACTTGTGTCTCTCTCTGACACTCACTAACTACATAACCTTGGACATATTGCTCAATCTCTCTGTGCTTCAATTTTATTTGTATATTGAGAGGAATACTAGTACCTACCTCAAGCAATATTAAAGACTGAATGAGTAAATATTCCAAAGTGCTTAGAATAATGGCTAACATACAATAAATGCTATGTATGTGTTTATTAACTATCTATGATGTATATAGACCTTTGAAGGAGGTTAATGGAGAAGAGTTTGGCTACTTCTTTTTTGGTTGATTTCTTATTTTATTGCATTGTGGGCCATGAAAAAAATATTTACGTAGTATCAATATTGAGACATCCTTTGGGATCAAAAGAGTGAACATTCTCTTTGTGAAGGTTTGAGTTTTAGATTAGGTTTGTTAATTATTGCTACAGCTCTTTTAAGTCCTACTGAACCATTGAATGTTTTGTTAGTTTCAGAAAAAAAAAAGTGTTATCTCCAGCTATGATTGTGTGTTTGTCAGTTTATCCTAGTAGTTTTATCAGTTTTTGCATAGTACATTTTGAAACTAAGTTGTTAGGAGCTTATACATTCATAAATGGAATATCTTCCTGGTGAATTATTTTATCAACATCATAAGTTCCTTAGTTGTTTGCACTTTAAATTATATTTTGTTTGTTTGAGCAATAATATATCAATTTTCTTTTTGTTTTCATTTGCTTGAATACCATTTTCAGCCTCTTTATTTTCCAACTTTTTGTCATTTTAATATACATTTAAAAAAATTAAAGTGGCAGGTTATAAAAATTCAGTCTGAGAGCCTCTGTGTTTCCATGAATTAGCTTAATCCATTCACATTTATTGTAATTAAATAAATTTTTTAATATTACTTACATCATGTTTTATATTTTTTACTTACTATGTTTTCCTAATTTCTACTTGTTTCTTAGCCAGCCTTTTGGTTAATTGTTTTTAAAAATTTGTTTCCATTGTTCACTATGCACACTATGCAGTTAGATATCCACCATTTTTTTTCTCCAGCAGTCATCCTTAATTTTTAGAGTTTAATTTTATTTTTGCTAAATAATCCAAATATAGAATTTAAGATGTGAAATAGCACTACATTATTTTAAAAGTTAGTTATTATCCACACATAATTCTTGATTTTTGGAGGTAGCCACTTTCAGTTCTTTTACCTGTTTCTTATGTTATGCATCTTTATGTTTCTGCTATATTGTATAAAATATGCACATAATGATATTTCTTGATGTCTAAATGTTAGGCATTATCTCTTGACTTCCTAGCTCATTTACAACACCATCTCTGTGCACATGAACACAAATACACCCACATAATTGTCCTGTCATCTTTTCAGTAAAAATTAAATCTATTTTCAGTACATACGTTATTATGATATGAACATATTTTTCACAACTGAACTGTGCAGCTTACTATAAGTGCATATCTCTTCCTTTACAATTATTTTCTTGCTAATTTTTTGTAACTGAACTCTGTTATTAAGTTTTCAAGTATCTTGAATGAATCCTCAAACTCTCCATCAGAACTATAAAGCCTTTCCTCTATAGATACAGTTAGATACAGTCAAATACATGAGATAAATAAATACAGGTCATATTTATTTATTTTTTTATTTAGGATTCTAGTTATTTTATTTTTTTTCTTTTTGGCCTAATACCACCCTTCTGAAGTTCTTTACTCTCCTGCAATCTGGATCTGATTGTTCTCTAGGACTGCTACAGGATTATAGTGCTGGAGATTTTCCTCACCAACATGCTAGAATTTTCTTGTCCCTCGCCTATGTTAGTTTTCCTGCTTTCTAGATCCCTCATTTTGATGGAGAACTCTTCAATAACTATCTGAGAACAAGAAAAAGGGATGTAAATTTTTTGAAATGTCCACTTCTCTAAATATATGTTTATTGTATCCACATATGTTGTATGTTGTTGGATGTATTAATCTCTTTTAGAAATATTTTTATATCACAGTTTTGAAGGCATTATTTCATTGTTTACCAGCTTCTAGTGTAATTATTGAAAAGTTTAATTCCATTTGAAATCTCAGTCTTCTAATACGATGTATTTTTCTCCCTTTCTTTGTCTGGAAACTCTTAGCATTTTTCTTTATCCCTAGAATTTTGATGTAACATGATGGTACTCTTCAGTGTGTGTTCCTTTCTTATTTTCTTTCTTGCTCTGTTAGTTACTCAATCTGGAAATTTATATTCTTCAGTATTTTGAAATACTGTTTTCCTTGATGTTTTTCTTCCTCTATTTTCTTGTTTGGAACTCATATTTGTTGGACATTGTACCTCTTCTACCAATCTTCACATTATTTTGTCTCTTATTTCCTTTTTTCTCTTTCTATTATATTTTCCAGAATGCTTCCTCAAAATTATCTTCCAATTTGTTAATTTATTATTGAAAGAAATGGTCTTATTTTCCAAAGTTTTCTTTTTGTAGAAGGCTGTTTTTATTTCATGGACACACTCAGTTCTTTCATCTCATTGAGGATATCAAACACGTGTGCATACACATTATATATATATACATACACATACACATACATGTATTTCAATATACATATATGTATACTTATATATATATTTATTTATTTATTCTATTTTTATTATACTTTAAGTTCTAAGGTACATGTGCACAACGTGCAGGTTTGTTATGTATGTATACATGTGCCATGTTGGTGTGCTGCACCCATTAACTCGTCATTTACATTAGGTATATCTCCTAATGCTATCCTTGCCCCCCCTACTCCCCCTCCACCCACAACAGGCCCCAGTGTATGATGTTCCCCTTCCTGTGTCCAAGTGTTCCCATTGTTCAAGTCTCACCTATAAGTGAGAACATGCAGTGTTTGGTTTTCTGTTTTGCAATAGTTTGCTGAGAATGATGGATTCCAGCTGCATCCATGTCCCTAGAAGGGACACGAACTCATCCTTTTTTATGGCTGCATAGTATTCCATGGTGTATATGTGCCACATTTTCTTAATCCAGTCTGTCACTGATGGACATTTGGGTTGATTCCAAGTCTTTGCTATTGTGAATAGTGCCGCAATAAACATAGGTGTGCATGTGTCTTTATAGCAGCATGATTTATAATCCTATGGATATATACCCAGTAGTGGGATGGCTGAGTCAAATGGTATTTCTAGCTCTAGATCCTTGAGGAATCGCCACACTGTCTTCCACAATAGTTGAACTAGTTTGCAGTCCCAACAACAGTGTAAAAGTGTTCCTATTTCTCCACATCCTCTCCAGCACCTGTTGTTTCCTGAGTTTTTAATGATCGCCATTCTAACTGGTGTGAGATGGTATCTCATTGTGATTTTGATTTGCATTTGTCTGACAGTGAGTGATGATGAGCATTTTCTCATGTCTCTGTTGGCTACATAAATGTCAACTTTTGAGAAGTGTCTGTTCATATCCTTTGCCCACTTTTTGATGGGGTTGTTCTTTCTTGTAGATTTGTTTGAGTTCATTGTAGGTTCTGGATATTAGCCCTTTGTCAGATAAGTAGATTGCAAAATTTTTCTCCCATTCTGTAGGTTGCTTCTTCACTCTGATGGTAGTTTCTTTTGCTGTGCAGAAGCTCTTTAGTTTAATTAGATCCCATTTGTCAATTTTGGCTTTTGTTGTCATGGTTTTTGGTGTTTTAGACATGAAGTCCTTGCCCATACCTAAGTCCTGAATAGTATTGCCTAGGTTTTCTTCTAGGGTTTATACGGTTTTAGGTCTAACATTTAAGTCTCTAATCCATCTTGAATTAATTTTTGTATAAGGTGTAAGGAAGGGATCCAGTTCAAGCCTTCTACTTACGGCTAGCCAGTTTTCCCAGCACCATTTATTAAACAGGGAATCCTTTCCCCATTTCTTGTTTCTGTCAGGTTTGTCAAAGATTAGATGGCTGTAGATGTGTTTTTTGAAGGCTCTATTCTGTTCCATTTGTCTGTATCTCTGTTTTGGTACCAGTACCATGCTGTTGTGGTTACTGTAGACTTACAGTATAGTTTGAAGTCAGGTAGCGTGATGCTTCCAGCTTTGTTCTTTTGGCTTAGGACCGTCTTGGCAACATGGGCTCCTTTTTGGTTCCATATGAACGTTAAAGTAGTTTTTTCCAATTCTGTGAAGAAAATCATTGGTAGCTTAATGGGGATGGAATTGAATCTATAAATTACCTTGGGTTGTATGGCCATTTTCATGATATTGATTCTTTCTATTCATGAGCATGGAATGTTTTTCCATTTGTTTGTGTCCTCTTTTATTTCATTGAGCAGTGGTTTGTAGTTCTCCTTGAAGAGGTCCTTCACATCCCTGTAAGGTGGATTCACAGGTATTTTATCCTATTTGAAGCAATTGTGAATGGGAGTTCACTCATGATTTGGCTCTCCATTTGTCTGTTATTGGTGTATAAGAATACTGGTGGTTTTTGCACACTAATTGTGTATCCTGAGACTTTGCTGAAGTTGCTTATCAGCTTAAGGAGATTTTGGGCTGAGACGATGGGGTTTTCTAAATATACAATCATGTCATCGGCAAACAGGGACAATTTGACTTCTTCTTTTTCTAATTGAATATGCTTTATTTCTTTCTCTTGCCTGATTGCTCTGGCAAGACCTTCCAACACTATGTTGAATAGGAGTGGTGAGAGAGGGCATCCCTGCCTTGTGCCAGTTTTCAAGGGGAGTGCTTCCAGTTTTTGTCCATTCAGTATGATATTGGCTGTGGGTTTGTCATAAATAGCTCTTATAATTTTGAGATATGTTCCATCAATACCGAATTTATTGAGAGTTTTTAACATGAAGGGCTGTTGAATTTTATCAAAGGCCTTTTCTGAATCTATTGAGATAATAGACGTGGTTTTTGTCTTTGGTTCTGTTTATATGCTGGATTACATTAATTGATTTGTGTATCTTGAACCAGCCTTGCATCCCAGGGATGAAGTCCACTTGATCATGGCGGATAAGCTTTTTGATGTGCTGCTGGATTCAGTTTGCCATTATTTTATTGAGGATTTTTGCATTGATATTCATCAGGGATACTTGTCTAAAATTCTCTTTTTTTTGTTGTGTCTCTGCCAAGCTTTGCTATCAGGATGATGTTGGCCTCATAAAATGAGTTAGGGAGGATTCCCTCTTTTTTTATTGATTGGAATAATTTCAGAAGGAATAGTACCAGCTCCTCCTTGTACCTCTGGTAGAATTCGGCTGTGAATCCATCTGGTCCTGGACTTTTTTTGGTTGGTAGACTATTAATTATTGCCTCAATTTCAGAGCCTGCTATTGGTCTATTCAGGGAATCAACTTTTTCCTGGTTTAGTCTTGGGAGAGTGTAAGTGTACAGGAATTTATCCATTTCTTCTAGGTTTTCTAGTTTATTTGTGTAGTGGTGTTCATAGTATTCTCTGATGGTAGTTTGTATTTCTGTGGGGTCGGTGGTGATAACCCCTTTATCATTTTTTATTGCATCTATTTGATTCTTCTCTCTGTTCTTCTTTATTAGTCTTTCTAGCAGTCTATCAATTTTGTTGATCTTTTCAGAAAACCAGCTCCTGGATTCATTGATTTTTTGGAGGGATTTTTGTGTCTCTTTCTCCTTCAGTTCTGCTCTGATCTTAGTTATTTCATGCCTTCTGCCAGCTTTTGAATGTGTTTGCTCTTGCTTCTCTAGTTCTTTTAATTGTGATGTTAGGATGTCAATTTCAGATCTTTCCTGCATTCTCTTGTGGGCATTTAGTGCTATAAATTTCCCTCTACACACTGCTTTAAAAGTGTCCCAGAGATTGTGGTGTGTTGTATCTTTGTTCTCATTGGTTTCAAAGAACATCCTTATTTCTGCCTTCTTTTCATTATGTACCCGATAGTCATTCAGGAGCAGGTTGTTCAGTTTTCATGTAGTTGAGTGGTTTTGATTGAGTTTCTTAGTCCTGAGTTCTAGTTTGATTGCACTGTGGTCTGAGAGACAGTTTGTTATCATTTCTGTTCTTTTACATTTGCTGAGCAGTGCTTTATTTCCAATTATGTGGTCAATTTTGGAATAAGTGCAATGTGGTGCTGAGAAGAATGTATATTCTGTTGATTTTGGGTAGAGAGTTCTGTAGATGTCTATTAGGTCCACTTGGTGCAGAGTTGAGTTCAATTCCTGGATATCCTTGTTAACTTTCTGTCTCGTTGATCTGTCTAATGTTGACAGTGGGGTGTTAAAGTTTCCCATTATTATTGTGTGGGGGTCTAAGTCTCTTTGTAAGTCTCTAAGGACTTACTTTATGAATCTAGGTGCTCCTGTATTGGATGCATATGTATTTATGGTAATTAGGTCTTCTTGTTGAATTGATCTCTTTACCATTATGTAATGGCCTTCTTTGCCTCTTTTGATCTTTGTTGGTTTAAAGTCTGTTTTATTAGAGACTAGGATTGCAACCCCTGCCTTTTTTGTTTTCCATTTGCTTGGTAGATCTTCCTCCATCCCTTTATTTTAAGCCTATGTGTGTCTCTGCACATGAGATGGGTCTCCTGAATACAGAAAACTGATGGGTCTTTCCTCTTTATACAACTTGTCAGTCTGTGTCTTTTAATTGGAGCATTTATCCCATTTACTTTTAAGGTTAATATTTTTATGAGTGAATTTGAGCCTGTCATTATGATGTTAGCTAGTTATTTTGCTCATTAGTTGATGCAGTTTCTTTCTAGCATCGATGGTCTTTATATTTTGGCATGTTTTTGCAGTGGCTGGTACCAGTTGTTCCTTTCCATGTTTAGTGCTTCCTTCAGGAGCTCTTGTGGGGCAGGCCTGGTGGTGACAAAATCTCTCAGCATTTGCTTGTCTTGTAAAGGATTTTATTTCTCCTTCACTTATGAAACTTAGTTTGACTGGATATGAAATTCTGGGTTGAAAATTATTTTCATTAAGAATGTTGAATATTGGCTCCCACTCTCTTCTGGCTTGTAGTTTTTCTGCTGAGAGACCTGCTGTTAGTCTGATAGGGTTCCCTTTGTGGGTAACCCGACCTTTCTCTCTGGCTGCCCTGAACCTTTTTTCCTTCATTTCAACTTTGGTGAATCTGACAGTTATGTGTCTTGGCGTTGCTCTTCTCGAGGAGTATCTTTGCGGCATTCTCTGTATTTCGTGAATTTGAATGTTGGCCTGCCTTGCTAGGTTGGGGAAGTTCTCCTGGATGATATCCTGCAGAGTGTTTTCCAACTTGGTTCCATTCTCCCTGTCACTTTCAGGTGCAGCAATTAGATGTAGATTTGCTCTTTTCATAGAGTCCCATATTTCTTAGAGGCTTTGTTCATTTCTTTTTACTCTTTTTTTGTCTTAGCTTCTCTTCTCACTTCATTTCATTCATTTGATCTTCAATCACTGATACCTTTTCTTCCACTTCATCGAGTTGGTTACTGAAGCTTGTGCATTTCTCATGTAGTTCTCATGTCATGGTTTTCACCTCTATCAGTTTGTTTATGGAATTCTCTGCATTGTTTATTCTAGTAATCTATTCTTCCAATCTTTTTTCAAGGTTTTTAGTTTCTTTGCACTGGATTTGTAATTCCTCCTTTAGCTTGGAGATGTTTGATTGTCTGAAGTCTTCTTCTCTCAACTCGTCAAAGTCATTCTCCGTCCAGCTTTGTTCCTTTGCTGGCGTGGAGCTGTGTTCCTTTGGAGGGGGAGAGGCATTCTGATTTTTAGAATTTCCTGCTTTTCTGTACTGCTTTTTCCCCATCTTTGTGGTTTTATCTACCTTTGATCTTTGATGATGGTGACGTACAGTTGGGGGTTTTGGTGTGGATATCCTTTCTGTTTGTTATTTTTCCTTCTAACAGTCAGGACCCTCAGCTGCAGGTCTGTTGGAGTTTGCTCAAGGTCCACTCCAGACCCTGTTTGCCTGGCTATCAGCAGCGGAAGCTGCAGAAGAGTGAATATTGCTGAACAGCAAATGTTGCTGTCTGATCGTTCCTCTGGAAGCTTCGTCTCAGAAGTGTACCCTGCCGTGTGAGGTGTGAGGTGTCAGTCTGCCCCTAGTGGGGGATGTCTCCCAGTTAGGATACTCATAGGTCAGGGACCCACTTGAGCAGACATTCTGTCCATTCTCAGATCTCAAACTCCATGCGGGGAAAACCACTACTCTTCAAAGCTGTCAGACAGGGACATTTACATCTGCAGAGGTTTCTACTGCCTTTTTGCTATGCTCTGTTCCCAGAGGTGGAGTCTACAGAGGCAGGCAGGCCTCCTTGAGCTTCGGTGGGCTCCACAAGTTCAAGTCTCCCAGCTGTTTTGTTTACCTACTTAAGCCTCAGCAATGGCGGGTGCCCCTCCCCCAGCCTTTCTGCCACCTTGCAGTTAGATCTCAGACTGCTGTGCTAGCAATGAGGGGGGCTCCATGGGCATGGGACCCTCCGAGCCAGGCACGGGATATAATCTCCTGGTGTGCCAGTTTGCTGAGACAGTATTAGGGTGGGAGTGACCTGATTTTCCAGGTGTTGTGTGTCACTGTTTCCCTTGGCTAGGAAAGGGAACTCCCTTCCCCCTTGCACTTACCGGGTAAGGCAATGTCTCACCCTACTTCAGCTCTAGCTCATTGGGCTGCACCTACTGTCCTTCCCCCACTGTCCAACATGCCCCAGTGCGGAGAACCCAGTACTTCAGTTGGAAATGCAGAAATCACCCGTCTTCTGTGTCACTCACGCTGGGAGCTGGAGGCTGCAGCAGTTCCTATTTGGCCATCTTGGCACAGATCCCCTACTTATATATTTATATTATATATTTACATATCTATATATAATATATACTTAATTTAAATATATATGTGTATTCACATACATGTATACACACATATATGCACATATACATATATGTGTATTTACATATATTTAAATCATATGTATGTACACATACGTATATGTGCATATTAACACATATGTAAATATTAAATTATTTCCTCTTTAATGCATTATCTCTCTCTCTTTTTTTTAAAATTATTATTATACTTTAAGTTCTAGGGTACATGTGCATAACGTGCAGGATTGTTACATATGTATACTTGTGCCATGTTGCTTTGCTGCACCCATCAACTCATCAGCACCCATCAACTCATCATTTACATCAGGTATAACTCCCAATGCAATCCCTCCCCCCTCTCCCCTCCCCATGATAGGCCCCGGTGTGTGATGTTCCCCTTCCCGAGTCCAAGTGATCTCATTGTTCAGTTCCCACCTATGAGTGAGAACATGCGGTGTTTGGTTTTCTGTTCTTGTGATAGTTTGCTAAGAATGATGGTTTCCAGCTGCATCCATGTCCCTACAAAGGACACACACTCATCCTTTTTTTTGGCTGCATAGTATTCCATGGTGTATATGTGCCACATTTTCTTAATCCAGTCTGTCACTGATGGACATTTGGGTTGATTCCAAGTCTTTGCTATTGTGAATAGTGCCGCAATAAACATAGGTGTGCATGTGTCTTTATAGCAGCATGATTTATAATCGTTTGGGTATATACCCAGTAATGGGATGGCTGGGTCATATGGTACATCTAGTTCTAGATCCTTGAGGAATCGCCATACTGTTTTCCATAATGGTTGAACTAGTTTACAATCCCACCAACAGGATAAAAGTGTTCCTATTTCTCCACATCCTCTCCAGCACCTGTTGTTTCCTGACTTTTGAATGATCGCCATTCTAACTGGTGTGAGATGGTATCTCATTGTTGTTTTGATTTGCATTTCTCTGATGGCCAGTGATGATGAGCATTTTTTCATGTGTCTGTTGGCTGTATGAATGTCTTCTTTTGAGAACTGTCTCTTCATACCCTTTGCCCACTTTTTGATGGGGTTGTTTGTTTTTTTCTTGTAAATTTGTTTGAATTCTTTGTAGGTTCTGGATATTAGCCCTTTGTCAGAAGAGTAGATTGCAAAAATTTTCTCCCATTCTGTAGGTTGCCTGTTCACTCTGATGGTAGTTTCTTTTGCTGTGCAGAAGCTCTTTAGTTTAATGAGATCCCATTTGTCAATTTTGGCTTTTGCTGCCATTGCTTTTGGTGTTTTAGACATGAAGTCTTTGCCCATGCCTATGTCCTGAATGGTACTACCTAGGTTTTCCTCTAGGGTTTTTATGGTATTAGGTCTAACATTAAGTCTCTAATCCATCTTGAATTAATTTTCATATAAGGAGTAAGGAAAGGATCCAGTTTTAGCTTTCTACTTATGGCTAGCCAATTTTCCCAGCACCATTTATTAAATAGGGAATCCTTTCCCCATTTCTTGTTTCTCTCAGGTTTGTTAAAGATCAGATGGCTGTAGATGGGTGGTATTATTTCTGAGGACTATGTTCTGTTCCATTGGTCTATATCTCTGTTTTGGTACCAGTACCATGCTGTTTTGGTTACTGTAGCCTTGTAGTATAGTTTGAAGTCAGGTAGCGTGATGCCTCCAGCTTTGTTCTTTTGACTTAGGATTGTCTTGGAGATGCGGGCTCTTTTTTGGTTCCATATGAACTTTAAAGCAGTTTTTTCCAATTCTGTGAAGAAACTCTTTGGTAGCTTGATGGGGATGGCATTGAATGTATAAATTACCTTGGGCAGTATGGCCATTTTCACGATATTGATTCTTCCTATCCATGAGCATGGTATGTTCTTCCATTTGTTTGTGTCCTCTTTTATTTCACTGAGCAGTGGTTTGTAGTTCTCCTTGAAGAGGTCCTTTACATCCCTTGTAAGTTGGATTCCTAGGTATTTCATTCTCTTTGAAGCAATTGTGAATGGAAGTTCATTCATGATTTGGCTCTCTGTTTGTCTGTTACTAGTGTATAAGAATGCTTGTGATTTTTGCACATTAATTTTGTATCCTGAGACTTTGCTGAAGTTGCTTATCAGCTTAAGGAGATTTTGGGCTGAGACAACGGGATTTTCTAAATATACAATCATGTCATCTGCAAAGAGGGACAATTTGACTTCTTCTTTTCCTAACTGAATACCCTTGATTTCTTTCTCTTGCCTGATTGCCCTAGGCAGAACTTCCAACACTATGTTGAATAGGAGTGGTGAGAGAGGGCATCCCTGTCTTGTGCCAGTTTTCAAAGGGAATTTTTCCAGTTTTTGCCTGTTCAGTATGATATTGGCTGTGGGTTTGTCATAAATAGCTCTTATTATTTTGAGAGACGTTCCATCAATACCGAATTTATTGAGCATTTTTAGCATGAAGGGCTGTTGAATTTTGTCAAAAGCCTTTTCTGCATCTATTGAGATAATCATGTGGTTTTTCTCTTTGGTTCTGTTTATATCCTGGATTACGTTTATTGACTTGCGTATGTTGAACCAGCCTTGCATCCCAGGGATGAAGCCCACTTGATCATGGTGGATAAGCTTTTTGATGTGCTGCTGAATCCAGTTTGCCAGTATTTTATTGAGGATTTTTGCATCGATGTTCATCAGGGATATTGGTCTAAAATTCTCTTTTTTTGTTGTGTCTCTGCCAGGCTTTGGTATCAGGATGATGTTGGCCTCATAAAATGAGTTAGGGAGGATTCCCTCTTTTTCTATTGATTGGAATAGTTTCAGAAGGAATGGTACCAGCTCCTCCTTGTACTTCTGGTAGAATTCAGCTGTGAATCCATCTGGTCCTGAACTTTTTTTGGTTGGTAGACTATTAATTATTGCCTCAATTTCAGAGGCTGCTATTGGTCTATTCAGGGATTCAACTTCTTCCTGGTTTAGTCTTGGAAGAGTGTATGTGTCCAGGAAATTATCCATTTTTCTAGATTTTCTAGTTTATTCGCGTAGAGGTGTTTATAGTATTCTCTGATGGTAGTTTGTATTTTTGTGGGGTCAGTGGTGATATCCCCTTTATCATTTTTTATTGCGTCGATTTGATTCTTCTCTCTTTTCTTCTTTATTAGTCTTACTAGCAGTCTATCAATCTTGTTGATCTTTTCAAAAAACCAACTCCTGGATTCATTGATTTTTTGGAGGGTTTTTTGTGTCTCTATCTCCTTCAGTTCTGCTCTGATCTTAGTTATTTCTTGCCTTCTGCTAGCTTTTGAATGTGTTTGCTCTTGCTTCTCTAGTTCTCTTAATTGTGATGTTAGAATGTCAATTTTAGATCTTTCCTGCTTTCCCTTTTGTGCATTTAGTGCTATAAATTTCCCTCTACACACTGCTTTAAATGTGTCCCAGAGATTCTGGTATGTTGTATCTTTGTTCTCATTGGTTTCAAAGAACATCTTTATTTCTGCCTTCATTTCGTTATGTACCCAGTAGTCATTCAGGAGCAGGTTGTTCAGTTTCCATGTAGTTGGATGGTTTTGATTGAGTTTCTTAGTCCTGACTTCTAGTTTGATTGCACTGTGGTCTGAGAGACAATTTGTTACAATTTCTGTTCTTGTACATTTGCTGAGGAGGGCTTTACTTCCAATTATGTGGTCAATTTTGGAATAAGTGCGATGTGGTGCTGAGAAGAATGTATATTCTGTTGATTTGGGGTGGAGAGTTCTATAGATGTCTATTAGGTCTGCTTGCTGCAGAGATGAGTTCAATTCCTGTATATCCTTGTTAACTTTCTGTCTCGTTGATCTGTCTAATGTTGACAGTGGAGTGTTGAAGTCTCTCATTATTATTGTATGGGAGTCTAAGTCTCTTTGTAAGTCTCTAAGGACTTGCTTTATGAATCTGGGTGCTCCTGTATTGGGTGCATATATATTTAGGATAGTTAGTTCTTCCTGTTGAATTGATCCTTTTAGCATTATGTAATGGCCTTCTTTGTCTCTTTTGATCTTTGATGGTTTAAAGTCTGTTTTATCAGAGACTAGTATTGCAACCCCTGCTTTTTTTTGGTTCTCCATTGGCTTGGTAAATCTTCCTCCATCCCTTTATTTTGAGCCTATGTATGTCTCTGTGTGTGAGATGGGTCTCCTGAATACAGCAGACTGATGGGTCTTGACTCTTTATCCAGTTTGCCAATCTGTGTCTTTTAATTGGAGCATTTAGTCCATTTACATTTAAGGTTAAGATTGTTATGTGTGAACTTGATCCTGCCATTATGATATTAACTGGTTATTTTGCTCGTTAGTTGATGCAGTTTCTTCCTAGCCTCAATGGTCTTTACATTTTGGCATGTTTTTGCAATGGCTGGTACCGGTTGTTCCTTTCCATGTTGAGTGCTTCCTTCAGGGTCTCTTGTAAGGCAGGCCTAGTGGTGACAAAATCTCTAAGCATTTGCTTATCTCTAAAGGATTTTATTTCTCCTTCACTTATGAAACTTAGTTTGGCTGGATATGAAATTCTGGGTTGAAAATTCTTTTCTTTAAGAATGTTGAATATTGGCCCCCACTCTCTTCTGGCTTGCAGAGTTTCTGCCGAGAGATCTGCTGTTAGTCTGATGGGCTTCCCTTTGTGGGTAACCCGACCTTTCTCTCTGGCTGCCCTTAAGATTTTTTCCTTCATTTCAACTTTGGTGAATCTGACAATTATGTGTCTTGGAGTTGCTCTTCTCGAGGAGTATCTTTGTGGCGTTCTCTGTATTTCCTAGATTTGAATGTTGGCCTGCCCTACTAGGTTGGGGAAGTTCTCCTGGATGATATCCTGAAGAGTGTTTTCCAACTTGGTTCCATTTTCCCCCTCCCTTTCAGGCACCCCAATCAGACGTAGATTTGGTCTTTTTACATAATCCCATACTTCTTGCAGGCTTTGTTCATTTCTTTTTCTTCTTTTTTCTTTTGGTTTCTCTTCTCACTTCATTTCATTCATTTGATCCTCAATCACTGATACTCTTTCTTCCAGTTGATCGAGTCCGTTACTGAAGCTTGTGCATTTGTCACGTATTTCTCTTGTCATGGTTTTCATCTCTTTCATTTCGTTTATGACCTTCTCTGCATTAATTACTCTAGCCATCAATTCTTCCACTTTTTTTTCAAGATTTTTAGTTTCTTTGCACTGGGTCCGTAATTTCTCCTTTAGCTCTGAGAAGTTTGATGGACTGAAGCCTTCTTCTCTCATCTCGTCAAAGTCATTCTCCGTCAAGCTTTGATCCGTTGCTGGCAATGAGCCGCGCTCCTTTGCCGGGGGAGATGCGCTCTTATTTTTTGAATTTCCAGCTTTTCTGCCCTGCTTTTTCCCCATCTTTGTGGTTTTATCTGCCTCTGGTCTTTGATGATGATGGTGACGTACTGATGGGGTTTTGGTGTATGTGTCTTTCCTGTTTGTTAGTTTTCCTTCTAACAGTCAGGACTCTCAGCTGTAGGCCTGTTGGAGATTGCTTGAGGTCCACTCCAGACCCTGTTTGCCTGGGTGTCAGCAGCAGAGGCTGCAGAAGATAGAATATTGCTGAACAGCGAGTGTACCTATCTGATTCTTGCTTTGGAAGCTTCCTCTCAGGGGTGTACTCCAGCCTGTGAGGTGTGGGGTGTCAGACCGCCCCTAGCCTAACTGGGGGATGTCTCCCCGTTAGGCTACTCAGGGGTCAGGGACCCACTTGAGCAGGCAGTCTGTCCCTTCTCCGATCTCAACCTCCGTGTTGGGAGATCCACTGCTCTCTTCAAAGCTGTCAGACAGAGTTGTTTGCATCTGCAGTGGTTTCTGCTGCTTTTGTTGTTGTTTTCTGTGCCCTGTCCCTAGAGGTGGAGTCTACAGAGACAGGCAGGTTTCCTTGAGCTGCTGTGAGCTTCACCCAGTTTGAGCTTCTCAGTGGCTTTGTTTACCTACTTAAGCCTCAGCAATGGCGGGCGCCCCTCCCCCAGCCTCGCTGCTGCCTTGCGGCAAGATCGCAGACTGCTGTTCTAGCAATGAGGGAGGCTCCATGGGTGTGGGACCCTCCCAGCCAGGTGTGGGATATAATCTCCTGGTGTTCCTGTTTGCTTAAAGTGCAGTATTGGGGTGGGAGTTACCCAATTTTCCAGGTGTTGTGTGTCTCAGTTCCCCTGGCTAGGAAAAGGGATTCCCTTTCCCCTTGCGCTTCCCAGGTGAGGTGATGCCTCGCCCTGCTTCAGCTCTCGCTGGTCGGGCTGCAGCAGCTGACCAGCACCGATTGTCCGACACTCCCTAGTGAGATTAATCCAGTACCTCAGTTGAAAATGCAGAAATCACCAGTCTTCTGTGTCGCTCGGGCTGGGAGTTGGAGACTGGAGCTGTTCCTATTCGGCCATCTTGCTCCGCCCCCCCCATCTCTCTCTTTTTTAATTTTTTTATTTTTTCTGTTTGCTTGTTCCAATGTGCCTTTTTTTTTTTTTTTTTTTTTTTGAGATGGAGTCTTGCTCTGTTACTCACGCTAGAGTGCAGTGGCATGATCTCTGCTAACTGCAACCTCTGTCTCCCAGGTTCAAGCAAGTCTCCTGCCTCAGCCTCCTGAGTAGCTGGGATTACTGGCACCTGCCACCTCGCCTGGCTAATTTTTTGTATTTTTATTAGAGATGGGGTTTCACCATCTTGTCTAGGCTGCTCTCGAACTCCCAACATAGTGATCCACCTGCCTCAGCCTCCCAAAGTACTCGGATTACAGTTGTAGTGTGGCTTTTAATGTTAGAAACCACCTTGGCTGTCCATTCATATCTAATTTTTAAAAAAGCTGTAATGAGTCAATTGAAATTTCTAGGCGTGTTTCTGTGTATTGACAGCAATACAATGGCAAGTAGTTTTCATGGGAAAGCACCCAGATGTCAGTATCTATAAGTTTATTCTCTCAGGATTCTTCATTTCCCCAGGAAGAATTCCTTTAGTGTTCTTTCTGGTGGTTGTAAATCTTGATTGCCAGAATTGTGGGAGTCAAAGGAGGAAAAGGAGACTGGAGGAAAGTCTCTCTGCATGGTTTATATAATTTTCTTAATCTCCTCATTGTCTACATTGCACTTCCTCTCCAACTTTCAGACCCTTCTGGAAAATGTAAATCT
Source organism: Macaca mulatta (assembly GCF_049350105.2). Lineage (NCBI taxonomy): Eukaryota > Metazoa > Chordata > Mammalia > Primates > Cercopithecidae > Macaca > Macaca mulatta. The sequence continues at coordinate 107,501,048 of NC_133406.1, forward strand.
GCAGTATTTTACTTGAATATGGGAGGTACAGTGAGTTATACTAGAAATGTGCAACCCTGGGAGATTTAGGGAGACTAAATCTACTATAATATGCAGTATGCCTGCCTGCTCTTTGCTCCAGAGGGAGATACTGTCTCTGTGTTCCAAGGCTGTTCCTATACAAATATCTTTGAAATCATATGGATCAACGGATCATCAGTGCCTGTCTTCACAATATGTACAGAAATGTGAGAGGCCCACAGAGAACTGTCACAGTCAATTCAAGCATGTAAACCAAAAGCTAAACCAGAAAGAAGATATATTGTGTGTGGCAGTGGGTGGGGTAAATATTGGCCTCTATAATAAAGTGTAAAAACATTGGCATCACCTGTAGGAGAAAAGCAGCATGGCTTTTATAAGGGAGATATGTTCTTTAAGAGGCTATATGAACCATCTGTTGTATAAAGAAAAAAAGAAGGTATTTTTGGTTTCAAAAAATTGGAAAGGATTGAAATAGAAGAGGGGCTTCAAGATGGCTGACTAAATGCATCTGGTATTCACCTCTTCCACGGAGAGGAACCAAATTAGTGAGCATATAATTACTTTGAATAGCTCATTTGAGAACACTTGAATTCAACAGAGCAGTTATGGGAAGCACCAGAAGCACGGAAGGAGAGGGAAGCAATGTAGCCTGTTCAGCTGGGATATGCTGGCAGCCTGAAGAGGTTCCCTAATATAGGGAAAGGGTAAGTGAGAAGCCCCCCAGTGGTCCTCATTTCCACCCAAGACTCCTACAATTCTAGCCACAGGAAAGGACCTCAACCCTAGTAAGGTTCAAAACTTGCATAGGGAATGCCTGGGGACTACTCAAAGGCACTGCTCCAGAGAGAGCTCATGCTGGGTCCCACGACCCCTGGAGTCCTGTGTAGCTGCAACACAGCATCATTTTGAGAGCCCAGCCTCCACCAGTCTCTGTCCTGCCCTGGGGCTTAACAGCCTCTGCATCTCCACATCCCTGAAGCCCCACTGACATTCTGTACATACAGCTGCTACTCCTGGGATCAAGGTGGGAACTATGGGCAGAGACCCCTGCATCTCACCTGCAGACGGATGGCTGCACATTTTTAAGTGCCCCAAGGAAAAATTCCACAGCTCACACCTGCCTCCATTGCGATCTGGTGCAGGGTTGAGGCACAAGCAACATGCACATTCCCCAGCAACATGCCTAAGTCTACTTCCACTGAAAGCAACTCCACCCTCCTCAATAGCAGGGCCACAGTGCAGCCACTGCTGCCCCAACTAAACATTCTACTGGGGGCCTAGGGATCACACTGTGTCTCCCTACAAAAGCCAATACCTGGATGCACCACTGGGGAGAGTGCCCAGCCCAGCTCCACACACTCCAGTACTCAGCACCCTGTTTGAGGCCTGGAAATCACCCAGCCCAGGCACCCAGTGTTTGGTGCCTGAGCACACTACTTTTGGGATCTGAAGTCAAGCCCACTCAACCTGCAACTACAACAGATAGCATCACCTGGATATGCCACCTGCAGGCCTGTACAGCTCATTGCAGCAACTGCCAACACCAATGTGAACTCCTTGGGTCCAAGAGGGTTGTCCTGCCACTGTTACTGTCATTGCCCAGGCCATTCCTGATGCCCAGGTGCTTAAGAACCTGCCCACCCTCCCTGCCACTGCTGGTACCCAAGCAAGTCACCTGGAGGCCCAATAATCAGCCTGCTTGCACCAGTTAAAATCAATGCCAGCATATGTCACCATGGGGTCATGAACAGGCATGACCATCCCACTGCCATCACCACTCAGGCCCAAAGACTAGCTCACCTGGCATTTCAGTTCCTACCCAAACTTCACCACAGCCTCTACTAACTACTACACCATAAGCCACTGAAGAAATCACAAACACCACTGGCACTGTACTGCTAAATCAATCATAGAGACACTACACCACTGTATGCATCCACAATCAAAGCCACAATGCCCTAAGCAACAAATGCCATAGATATATCTTCAGAAAAATTTCCACCCCCATAAGAACAAATTCAAAAAATTGGAAAAAGCAACTGTTGCACCAGATATGCAAATATCAATAGAAAAACTCAGGAAACATGAAAAGTAATACAGCACCTCTGAAGGAACATAAAAATTCTCCAGTAAGAGATACCAATCAAAAAGAAATTTGCCATATCCCCAAAAAAGAATTTAAAATATTGATACTCAAGAATCTCAGTGACATAAAAGAGATTACTGAAAACAATATAAAAAAATCTGAAAAAAAATCAGGATGTGAATTTAAAAATTACTGAAGTCATAGATACCATAAAAGAGAACCTAACCGAAATTCTAAAATTGAAGAATTAATTACATAAAATACAAAATACATTTGAAATCCTCAACAATAGACTAGATCAAGCAGACAAAAAATCTCAAAGCTTAAAGATGGGACTTTTGAAATAACTCAGGCAAAAATTTTTTAAAAGAATAAGAATTTACAAAGCCTATCTGACATATGGGGCACCAGAAAGTGACCAAGTACTCAAATTTATGGTATCTCAGAAGACAAGAAAAAAACAAAAGGTTTAGTGAATCTGTTTAATGAAATAATAGATTAAAAACTTCCCAAGTCTAGCAAGAGATTTGGGAACATCAAGATACAGGAGTTTCAAAGATTCACAAATAGATACAATTTAAGAAGGTCTCCATGGCACATTATACTCAAAATGTCAAAAGTCAAAGAAAAAGACAAAATTCTAAGAACAGCAAGAGAAAAGCATCTAGTCACTTATAAAGGAACTTTGATCAGACTAACAGCATAGTTCTCAGCAGAAACCATACAGACCAAAAGATAATAGTATGATGTATTCAAAGTGCTGAAAAAGAAAAAAACCTACTAGCCAAGGATTTTATACCTAACAAAGTTATCCTTCATATATAAAGGAGAAATAAAGTCCTCTCCAAATAAGCAAATTTATGATCTTTAGACTGAGCCTACAAGAAATGCTTAAGGGAGTCCTATGTCTGAAAACAAAAGAAAGATAACTACTATCACTAAAATACATGAAAATGTAAAAACCACTGGTTTAGCAAACAAACAAGGAAAATACTCAACTGTTACCACTACAAAATTCCAGTAAACCACAATAATAAGCAATAAGAGAGAAAGAAAGAAACAAAGAATATACAAAACAACCAGAAATCCCATTTTATTAATTGTAACAAAATTACATAAATATGTCCTCACCTGTCCATAATAAACTTAAATGTAAATACATTGAACTTCCCACTTAAAAGATATAGACTAGCTGAGTAGAATCAACAATATGACCCAACTACATGCTGCCTAAGAATATTATCCTACCAGGAAAGATGCATATAGACTGAAAGTAAGGGAATAGCAAAATATACTCTATGGCAAATGGAAACCAAAGTGAGCAGGAAAAAACTATACTTATATCACATAAAATAGACTTTAAGTCAAAAACAGTAAAAAGAGACAAAGAAGGTCATTATGTAATAAAAAAGATAAATTCAGCAATGGGATAAAAAATTATAAACATATATGCACCCAACATCACAGCATCCATATATAAAAATATTATTACATCTAAAGAGAGAGAGAGACTCCAATACAAGAGTAGTTGGAGACTTCAAAACCCTGCTTTCATCATTAGATAGATCATCCAGAAGGAAAAGTAAAAACAAAAAATGAATTTAAATTGCATATTTGACCAAATGAACTTAAAAGGTATTTACAAAACATTTCATCCAATGGCTGCAGAATACACATTCTTTTCATCAGCACAAGAAACATTCACCAAAATAGATCATATGTTAAGACACAAAACAAGTCTCAACAAATTGAAAAATACTGAAATCATATCAAATGTCTTCTAAGGCTACAGTGGAATAAAACTAGAAATCGAGAGGAACTTTGGAAACTGTACAAATACATGGAATTTAAACAACATGCTCCTTGTATTAGTCTGTTCTCACACTGCTAATAAAGGCATACCTGAGACTGGGTAATTTATAAAGAAAAAGAGGCTTAATGGACTCACGATTCCATGTGGCTGGGAGGCCTCACAATCATGACAGAAAGTGAAAGTCATGTCTTATATGGCAGCAAGCAAGAGAGAAAATGTGCAGGTAAACTCCCATTTATAAAACCATCAGATCTCACGAGACTTATTCACTGTCACAAGAAGAACATGGGAAAGACCCATCCCCATGATTCAATTACCTCCCACTGGGTTTCTCCCACAACACATGGAAATTATGGGAGCTACAATTTAAGCTAAGATTTGGCTGGGGTCACAGTCAAATCATATCATTCTGCCCCTGAGCCCTCTCAAATCTCATGTCCTCACATTTCAAAACCAATCATGCCTTTCCAACAGCTCCACAAAGTCTTAACTCATTTCAGCATTAACTCAAAAGTCCACAGTTTAAAATCTCATCTGAGACAAGCCAAGTCCCTTCTGCCTATGAGCCTGTAAAATCAAAAGCAAGTTAGTTGCTTCCTAGATACAATGGGGTTACAAGAATTGGGTAAATACACTCATTCTAAACGGGAGAAATTGGCCAAAATGAAGGAGCTACAGGCCCCATGCAAGTCTGAAATCCCATGGGGCAGTCAAATCCTAAAGCTCCAAAAGAATCGCCTTTGAATCTATGTCACACATCCAGGTCACACTGATGCAAGAGGTGGGTTTCCATGATCTTAGGCAGCTCCCCCCCCTCCCCCCCGTGACTTTGCAGGGTACAGCCTCCCTTCCAGCTGCTTTCACGTGCTGGTGTTGAGGGTCTGTGACTTTTGCAGGTGCTCAGTGCAAACTGCTGGTAGAACTACCATTCTGAGGTCTGGAGGACAGTGTCCCTCTTCTCACACTTCCACTAGGCAGTGCCCCAGTGAGGACTCTGTGTGGGGGCTTCAATCACACATTTTCCTTCCACACTGCCCAAGCAAAGGTTCCCTGTGAAGGCTCCACCCCTGTGGCAAACTTCTGCCTGGATATCCAGGTGTTTCCATATATCCTCTGAAATCTAGGCAGAGGTTCCCAAGCCCCAATTCTTTATTTCTGTTCACCCACAGGCTCAACACCACATGCAAGCTGCCAAGGCATGGGGCTTGCACCCTCTGAAGCTATGACCTGAGCTGTACCTTCATCCCTTTTAGCCATGGCTAGGGTGGCTGGGACTCAGGACACTAAGTCCCTAGGCTGTGCATAGCAGGAGGCCCTGGACCTGGCCTGGGAAACCCCTTTTTCCTCCTAGGCCTCCTGGCCTGTGGTGGGATGGGCTGCTGCAAAGGTCTCTGGAGACATCTTCCCCATCGTCTTGGCAATCAACATTTGGCTCCTTGTTACTTATGAAAACTTCTCCGGGTGGCTTGAATTTCTCCTCAGAAAATGGGAGTTTCTTTTCTATTGCATTGTCAGGCTGCAAATTTTCTGACCTTTTATACTGTTTCCCTTTTAAAACTAAGTGCTTTTAACAGTACCCAAGTCACCTCTTGAATGCTTTGCTGCTTAGCAATTTCTTCCACCAGATACCCTAAATCATATCCCTCAAGTTCAAAGTTCCACAAATCTCTGGGGCAGTGGCAAAATGATGCAAGTGTCTTTGCTAAAATATAACAAGAATCACCTTTACTCCAGTTCCCAACAGATTTCTCATCTCCATCTGAGACCACCACAGACTGGATTTCATTGTCCATATCATTATAAGCATTTTGGTCAAAGCCAGTCAATAAGTTTCTAGGTAGTTCCAAACTTTCTCACATATTTCTGTCTCCTTCTGAGGCCTCCAAACTGTTCCAACCTCTGCCTGTTACCCAGTTCCAAAGTTGCTTTTACATTTTGGGGTATCAATATAGCAGCACCCTACTCCTGGTACCAATTTACTGTTAGTCTTTTCTTGCACTGCTAATAAAGACTACCTGAGACTGGTTAATTATAAAGAAAGAGAAGGGTTTTTTTTGTTTGTTTTTGTTTTTTGTTTGTTTTTTATTATACTGTAAGTTCTAGGGTACATGTGTATAACGTGCAGATTTGTTACATAAGTATACTTGTGCCATGTTGGTGTGCTGCACCCATCAACTCATCAGCACCCATCAACTCGTCATTTACATCAGGTATAACTCCCAATGCAATCCCTCCCCCCTCCCACTCCCTGTGATAGGCCCCGGTGTGTGATGTTCCCCTTCCCAAGTCCAAGTGATCTCATTGTTCAGATCCCACCTATGAGTGAGAACATGCGGTGTTTGGTTTTCTGTTCTTGCCATAGTTTGCTGAGAATGATGGTTTCCAGCTGCATCCATGTCCCTACAAAGGACAAAAACTCATCCTTTTTGATGGCTGCATAGTATTCCATGGTGTATATGTGCCACATTTTCTTAATCCAGTCTGTCACTGATGGACATTTGGGTTGATTCCAAGTCTTTGCTATTGTGAATAGTGCTGCAATAAACATAGGTGTGCATGTGTCTTTACAGCAGCATGATTTATAATCCTTTGGGTATATCCCCAGTAATGGGATGGCTGGGTCATATGGTACTTCTAGTTCTAGATCCTTGAGGAATCACCATACTGTTTTCCATAATTGTTGAACTAGTTTACAATCCCACCAACAGTGTAAAAGTGTTTCTATTTCTCCACATTCTCTCCAGCACCTGTTGTTTCCTGACTTTTTAATGATTGCCATTCTAACTGGTGTGAGATGGTATCTCATTGTGGTTTTGATTTGCATTTCTCTGATGGTGATGCAATTTTTCATCACCGGTAATGATGAGCATTTTTTCATGTGTCTGTTGGCTGTATGAATGTCTTCTTTTGAGAACTGTCTGTTCATACTCTTTGCCCACTTCTTGATGGGGTTGTTTGTTTTTTTCTTGTAAATTTGTTTGAGTTCTTTGTAGGTTCTGGATATTAGCCCTTTGTCAGATGAGTAGATTGCAAAAATTTTCTCCCATTCTGTAGGTTGCCTGTTCATTCTGATGGTAGTTTCTTTTGCTGTGCAGAAGCTCTTTAGTTTAATTAGATCCCATTTGTCAATTTTGGCTTTTGTTGCTGTTGCTTTTGGTGTTTTAGACACGAAGTCCTTGCCCATGCCTATGTCCTGAATGGTATTACCTAGGTTTTCTTCTGGGTTTTTATGGTTTTAGGTCTAACATTTAAGCTGCTAATCCATCTTGAATTAATTCTCTTATAAGGAGTAAGGAAAGGATCCAGTTTTAGCTTTCTACTTATGGCTAGCCAATTTTCCCAGCACCATTTATTAAATAGGGAATCCTTTCCCCATTTCTTGTTTTTCTGAGGTTTGTTAAAGATCAGATGACTGTAGATGTGTGGTATTATTTCTGAGGACTCTGTTCTGTTCCATTGGTCTATATCTCTGTTTTGGTACCAGTACCATGCTGTTTTGGTTACTGTAGCCTTGTAGTATAGTTTGAAGTCAGGTAGCGTGATGCCTCCAGCTTTGTTCTTTTGACTTAGGATTGTCTTGGCAATGCGGGGTCTTTTTTGGTTCCATATGAACTTTAAAGGAGTTTTTTCCAATTCTGTGAAGAAACTCATTGGTAGCTTGATGGGGATGGCATTGAATCTATAAATAACCTTGGGCAGTATGGCCATTTTCACGATATTGATTCTTCCTATCCATGAGCATGGTATGTTCTTCCATTTGTTTGTGTCCTCTTTTATTTCACTGAGCAGTGGTTTGTAGTTCTCCTTGAAAAGGTCCTTTACATCCCTTGTAAGTTGGATTCCTAGGTATTTCATTCTCTTTGAGGCAATTGTGAATGGAAGTTCATTCATGATTTGGCTCTCTGTTTGTCTGTTACTGGTGTATAAGAATGCTTGTGATTTTTGCACATTGATTTTGTATCCTGAGACTTTGCTGAAGTTGCTTATCAGCTTAAGGAGATTTTGGACTGAGACAATGGGGTTTTCTAAATAGACAATCATGTCATCTGCAAACAGGGACAATCTGACTTCTTCTTTTCCTAACTGAATACCCTTGATTTCTTTCTCTTGCCTGATTGCCCTAGCCAGAACTTCAACACTATGTTGAATAGGAGTGGTGAGAGAGGGCATCCCTGTCTTGTGCCAGTTTTCAAAGGGAATTTTTCCAGTTTTTGCCCATTCAGTATGATATTGGCTGTGGGTTTGTCATAAATAGCTCTTATTATTTTGAGAGACGTTCCATCAATACCGAATTTATTGAGCATTTTTAGCATGAAGGGCTGTTGAATTTTGTCAAAAGCCTTTTCTGCATCTATTGAGATAATCATGTGGTTTTTCTCTTTGGTTCTGTTTATATCCTGGATTACGTTTATTGACTTGCGTATGTTGAACCAGCCTTGCATCCCAGGGATGAAGCCCACTTGATCATGGTGGATAAGCTTTTTGCTGTGCTGCTGGATCCGGTTTGCCAGTATTTTATTGAGGATTTTTGCATCGATGTTCATCAGGGATATTGGTCTAAAATTCTCTTTTTTTGTTGTGTCTCTGCCAGGCTTTGGTATCAGGATGATGTTGGCCTCATAAAATGAGTTAGGGAGGATTCCCTCTTTTTCTATTGATTGGAATAGTTTCAGAAGGAATGGTACAAGCTCCTCCTTGTACCTCTGGTAAAATTCAGCTGTGAATCCATCTGGTCCTGGACTTTTTTTGGGTTAATAGGCTATTAATTATTGCCTCAATTACAGAGCCTGCTGTTGGTCTATTCAGGAATTCAGCTTCTTCCTGGTTTAGTCTTGGGAGAGTGTAAGTGTCTAGGAAATTATCCATTTCTTCTAGATTTTCTAGTTTATTCACGTAGAGGTGTTTATAGTATTCTCTGATGGTAGTTTGTATTTCTGTGGGGTCGGTGGTGATATCCCCTTTATCATTTTTTATTGCATCTATTTGATTCTTCTCTCTTTTCTTCTTTATTAGTCTTGCTAGCAGTCTATCAATCTTGTTGATCTTTTCAAAAAACCAACTCCTGGATTCATTGATTTTTTGGAGGGTTTTTTGTGTCTCTATCTCCTTCAGTTCTGTTCTGATCTTAGTTATTTCTTGCCTTCTGCTACCTTTTGAATGTGTTTGCTCTTGCTTCTCTAGTTCTTTTAATTGTGATGTTAGAGTGTCAATTTTAGATCTTTCCAGCTTTCCCTTTTGTGCATTTAGTGCTATAAATTTCCCTCTACACACTGCTTTAAATGTGTCCCAGAGATTCTGGTATGTTGTATCTTTGTTCTCATTGGTTTCAAAGAACATCTTTATTTCTGCCTTCATTTTGTTATGTATTCATATATAGTCATTCAGGAGCAGGTTGTTCAGTTTCCATGTAGTTGGATGGTTTTGATTGAGTTTCTTAGTCCTGAGTTCTAGTTTGATTGCATTGTAGTCTGAGAGACAATTTGTTATAATTTCTGTTCTTGTACATTTGCTGAGGAGTGCTTTACTTCCAACTATGTGGTCAATTTTGGAATAAGTGTGATGTGGTGCTGAGTAGAATGTATATTCTGTTGATTTCAGGTGGAGAGTTCTGTAGTTGTCTATTAGGTCTGCTTGCTGCAGAGATGAGTTCAATTCCTGTATATCCTTGTTAACTTTCTGTCTCGTTGATCTGTCTCATTGATCTGTTGACAGTGGGGTGTTGAAGTCTCCCATTATTATTGTATGGGAGTCTAAGTCTCTTTGTAAGTCTCTAAGGACTTGCTTTATGAATCTGGGTGCTCCTGTATTGGGTGCATATATATTTAGGATAGTTAGTTCTTCCTGTTGAATTGATCCCTTTAGCATTATGTAATGGCCTTCTTTGTCTCTTTTGATCTTTGTTCGTTTAAAATCTGTTTTATCAGAGACTAGTATTGCAATCCCTGCTTTTTTTTGTTCTCCATTTGCTTGGTAGACCTTCCTCCATCCCTTTATTTTGAGTCTATGTATGTCTCTGCACGTGAGATGGATCTCCTGAATACAGCATACTGATGGGTCTTGACTCTTTATCCAGTTTGCCAGTCTGTGTCTTTTAATTGGAGCATTTAGTTCATTTACATTTAAGATTAATATTGTTAGGTGTGAACTTGATCCTGCCGTTATGATATTAACTGGTTATTTTGCTCATTAGTTGATGCAGTTTCTTCCTAGCCTCGATGGTCTTTACATTTTGGCATGTTTTTGCAATGGCTGGTACCGGTTGTTCCTTTCCATGTTGAGTGCTTCCTTCAGGGTCTCTTGTAAGGTAGGCCTAGTGGTGACAAAATCTCTAAGCATTTGCTTATCTGTAAAGGATTTTATTTCTCCTTCACTTATGAAACTTAGTTTGGCTGGATATGAAATTCTGGGTTGAAAATTCTTTTCTTTAAGAATGTTGAATATTGGCCCCCACTCTCTTCTGGCTTGCAGAGTTTCTGCTGAGAGATCTGCTGTTAGTCTGATGGGCTTCCCTTCGTAGGTAACCCGACCTTTCTCTCTGGCTGCCCTTAAGATTTTTTCCTTCATTTCAACTTTGGTGAATCTGGCAATTATGTGTCTTGGAGTTGCTCTTCTCGAGAAGTATCTTTGTGGCGTTCTCTGTATTTCCTGAATTTGAATGTTGGCCTGCCCTACTAGGTTGGGGAAGTTCTCCTGGATGATATCCTGAAGAGTGTTTTACAACTTGGTTCCATTTTCCCCCTCACTTTCAGGCACCCCAATCAGATGTAGATTTGGTCTTTTTACATAATCCCATACTTCTTGCAGTCTTTGTTCATTTCTTTTTCTTCTTTTTGCTCCACACTTCTCTTCTTGCTTCATTTCATTCATTTGATCCTCAATTGCTGATACTCTTTCTTCCAGTTTATCGAGTCGTTTACTGAAGCTTGTGCATTTGTCATGTATTTCTCGTGTCATGGTTTTCATCTCTCAGTTCGTTTATGGCCTTCTCTGCATTAATTATTCTAGTTATCAATTCTTCCACTCTTTTTTCAAGATTTTTAGTTTCTTTGCGCTGGGTACATAATTATTCCTTTAGCTCTGAGAAGTTTGATGGACTGGAGGCTTCTTTTCTCATCTCATCAAAGTCATTCTCCATCCAGCTTTGTTCCGTTGCTGGCGATGAGCTGCATTCCTTTGGAGGGGGGGATGCACTCTTATTTTTTGAATTTCCAGCATTTCTGCCCTGCTTTTTCCCCATCTTCATGGTTTTATCTGCCTCTGGTCTTTGATGATGGTGACATACTGATGGGGTTTTGTTGTGGGTGTCCTTCCTGTTTGTTAAATTTCCTTCTAACAGTCAGGACCCTCAGCTGTAGGTCTGTTGGAGATTGCTTGAGGTCCACTCCAGACCCTGTTTGCCTGGATATCAGCCGCAGAGGCTGCAGAAGATAGAATATTGCTGAACAGCAAGTGTACTTGTCTGATTCTTGCTATGGAAGCTTCCTCTCAGGGGTGTACTCCACCGTGTGAGGTGTGGGATGTCAGTCTGCCCCTAGTGGGGGATGTCTCCCAGTTAGGCTACTCAGTGGTCAGGGACCCACTTGAGCAGGTAGTCTGTCCATTCTCAGATCTCAACCTCCGTGTTGGGAGATCCACTGCTCACTTCAAAGCTGTCAGACAGAGTCATTTGCATCTGCAGAGGTTTCAGCTGCTTTTTGTTGTCGTTGTTGTTTAGCTGTGCCCTGTCCCCAGAGGTGGAGTCTACAGAGACAGGCAGGACTCTTTGAGCTGCTGTGAGCTCCACCCAGTTAGAGCTTCCCAGCCGCTGTCTTTATCTACTTAAGCCTCAGCAATGGCGGATGCCCCTCCCCCAGCCTGGCTGCTATCTTCCCGCGAGATCGCAGACTGCTGTGCTAGCAATGAGGGAGGCTCCGTGGGCGTGGGACCCTCTCGGCCAGGTGTGGGATATAGTCTCCTGGTGTGCCCGTTTGCTAAGATCCTTGGTAGAGCGCAGTATTGGGGTGGGAGTTACCTGATTTTCCAGGTGTTGTTTGTCTCAGTTCCCCTGGCTAGGAAAAGGGATTCCCTTCCCCCTTGCGCTTCCCAGGTGAGGCCATGTCTCCCCCTGCTTCAGCTCTCGCTGGTCGGGCTGCAGCAGCTGACCAGCACTGATTGTCAGGCACTCCCTAGTGAGATAAACCCAGTACCTCAGTTGAAAATGCCGAAATCACCTGTCTTCTGTGTCGCTTGCACTGGGAGTTGGAGACTGGAGCTGTTCCTATTTGGTCGTCTTCAAAAAAGAAGTTTAATGGACTCACAAATCCACATGGCTGAGGAGGCCTCACAATCATGGCAGAAAGCGAAAGGCATGTCTTACATGACAGCAGACAAGAGAGAAAACTTGTGCAGGACAACTCCCACTTATAAAAACATCAGATCTTATGAGACTTATTCACTCTTATGAGGACAGTGTGGGAAAGATCTGCCCCCATGATTCAGTTACCTACCACCATGTTTCTCCCATGACATGTGGGAATTATGGGAGCTACAATTTAAGATGAGATTTGCGTGTGGTCAGAGTCAAACCATATCACTCCTCAAAGGCCATTTGATCAAGAAAGGAATTATGGAGGAAATCAAATTTATTGAAACAAATAAAATGGAAACACAACATACCAAGACTTGTGGGAGACAGCAAAAGCAGTGCTCAGAGGGAATTTTATAGAAATAAACACATATAGAAAAAAGTAGAAATATTTTAAATAAACAATCTAATGATTTACCTCAATGAACTAGAAAAGCAAGAACAAAACAAATTGAAAATTAGTAGAAGAAAGAATAGAGATCAAAGCAGAACTAAATGAAATAGATTTAAAAAACAAAAAAAAATGAAAGGAAATGTTTTTTAATAGATAAACACAATCAATAAACTGCTAGGGGGAATAACCAAAAGAAAAAGAGAGAAGACTCACAAAAGTAAAATCAGAAATGAAAAAGGAGACATTACAACTGATACCACAGAATTAGAAAAGATTATCGGAGACTATTATGAGCAATACACACTAACAAAATAGAAAATCTAAAGGAAATGAATAAATTTCTAGACTGATATCACCTATCAAGACTGAATGAGGAAGAAATAAAAAACTTGAACATACCAATAATGAGAAATGAGATTGAATCAGTAATAACAGGCCTCCCAACAAAGAAAATCACAGACCTGGATGGCTTCATTGAAAAGTACCACCAAACTTTCAAAAAAGAGCTAACATCAATTTTCCTCAAATTATTTCAAAAAATCTAAAGGAGAAAATTTTCCCTAACTCATTGTATGAGGCAGCATTACCCTAATGCTAAAACCAGACAAGAATGCAACAAAAAAGAAAACTACAGTAAAATGCTTCTGATGAACACAGACAGAAAAATTCTCAACAAAATACTAGCAAACCAAAACCAACAGCACATCATAATAATAATAATAATAATAATAATAATAATAATAATGTGCCAGGATTAAGTGGGATTTTTACCAGGGATGCAAGAATTGTTCAACATATGCAAATCAATAAACATGATACATCACATCAACATAATGGACAAAAACCATATGATCATCTCAATAGATGAAGAAAAATCATTTTGCAATATTCCCCCATGATAAAAAGTCTCAAGAAAGTAGGCAAAGAAAGATCATACCTGAAGATAATACAGGCCACTTATGACAAACCCACAGCTAACATTGTACTGAATGGGGAAAACCTGAAAGCCTTTACTCTAAGAACTGGAACAAGACAAGGATTCTCCCTTTCACCATTCTTATTTGATGTAGTACTAGAAATCCTAGCCAGAGCAATCAAACAAGAGAAAATTAAGGTATTCAAACTGGATAAGAATAAGTCTAATTGTCCCTCTTTGCTGATGATATAATCTTACATCTAGAAAAAACCAAAGACTCTACCAGAAAAACCTCTTAAATCTATAAATAAATTTAGTGAAGTTGTAAGATACAAAATCAACACACAAAAATCAATGGCATTTTTATACGTGAATAATGACCTAGTGAATAAAGAAATAAAGGAGGCCATCCCATTTACAGTAACTGAAAAAAAAAACAAACCTAGGAATAAATTTAACCAAGGAGGTGAAAGAACTGCGCAAGAAAAACTATAAAACATTGATGAAAGAAATTTAAGAGTACACAACAAATGAAAATGAAAAGATGTTTCATGTTCATAAATTAAACAATTATCATTAAATAATCATACTAATATTTTCACATTCTTAAAATAATTAATATCATTAACATAATATCACTGAAATTGAATATTAGTCATTAAAAATTACCATATTCATATCATTAAAATTACCATATTTCCCAAAGTGATCTATAGATTCAATGCAATCTCCATTCAAATATCAATGTCATTTTTCATAGAATTAGAAAAAGCAATCCAAAAATTTGTATAGAACCAAAAAAGAGCTTGAATAGCCAAAGCAATCTTGAGCAAAAACAACAAAGCTCGAGGCATCACCTGACCTGACTTCAAAATGTGTTACAAGGCTATCATAACCAAAATAGTATGGTATTAGTATAAAAACAGGCACACAGACCAGTGAAACAGAATAGACAATTCAGAAATACATTCATTTATTCACAGTCAACTGATTTTAGACACAGGCACTAAGAACATACACTGGGAAAAGAATACCTTCTTCAATAAGTGGTACTGGGAAAATTGGATGTCCACATGCAGAAGAATAAAAGTGGGCTTCTATCTCTCACCATATAAAAAAATCAACTCAAGATGGATCAAAGACTTGAATGTAAGACCCAAAACTATGAAATAACCAGAAGAAAATGTAGGGAAAACACTTCGGAATATTGGTGTAGGCTAAGATTTATGTATGGTGAAGATCTCAAAAGCATAGATATAAACAAACAGATAAATTGAACTCTATAAAACTAAATAGCTTCTTCACAGCAAACGAAACAAGAGTTAAGAAACAACACATTGAATGGGAGTATATATTTGCACACTATTCATCCCACAAGGGACTAATATCCAGAATATACAAAGAACTCACCTCAATGGTAAAAATAAAAATCAAATTAAAAAGTGAGCAAAGGACAAGAATAGACATTTTTCAAAAGAAGATATACAAATGACCAACCATATATGAAAAAATGCTTAATATCACTAATCATCAGGGAAATTCAAATCAAAACCACAATGAGATATACCCTCTTACTCTAATTAGAATGGCTATTAATAAAAATAATAAATAACAGAAGATGCAAAGAAAAGGGAACTCTTATACAATATTGGTGGGAATGTCAATTAGTACAGTTGCTATAGAAAACAGTATGACATTTCTCAAAAGCTAAAAATAGAGCTGCCATATGATCCAGCAATTCTGCTGTTGGGTGTATGTTGAAAAGAAAGGAAATCAATATATTGAGGATTCTACACTTTCATATTTATTGCAACACTCTTTAAAATAGCTAAGATGTGGAATTCACCTAAGTGTCCATCAACTGACAAATATAGAAAGTAAATGTGGTATATAAACGCAATGGAATACTGTTCGACCATAAAAAGAATGAAATCTCATCATTTAAAGCAACATGGATGGAAGCGGATGTCATTAAGTGAAGTAAGCTGGACACAAAAAGGAAAATTTTACATGTTCTCATTCATATGTGGGAGCTATAAAAAGTTGATCTCGTCGAGGTAGAGAACAGAATGGTAGATACTAAAGCCTAGGAAGGGTATGTGGGTAGGAGGGGGGTGATGAAGAGAGGTTGGTCAATGGGTACAAACATACAGTTAGAAGTTATAAATTCTCATGGTCCACAGCAGGTTAGGGTGACTGCAGCTAGTAACAACGTATTGTAAATGTCAAAGTAGCTGGAAGAGAGGACTTGAAATGTTTCCAACACATAGAAACGATAAATACTCAAGGTGATGGATACCCTAAACACCCTGATTTGATTATTATACTTTCTCTGCATGTAACAAATACTCACATGTACCCCATAAATATGTAAAATATTATGTGTCAATTTAAAAACCTAAAAAACTCATTGAATAAGTATGAGCTATACATACATTTAAGAAAGGTTAATAAAAACAAGTAATATAGTTTTTTAAAAATTGGAAAAGCTGTCTCCAACATTTGAGCCATTAAAATAATGGAGAGACTTTATCATTATGGATACATTAGAGATAGATAATACATGTAAAGTTAAGTGGTTATTTATCTTTATGAAAATGTACAGGTAGACTCCTCAAAGTTTGTGAAGATATAAAATCAATGGAAATGAATGACCAAAATCTCTTTGCAGCTGGTAGGAAGAGGCAGGTAAGTCTCGGTGAGAAATTGCAAAATAATGTATTAGAAAAAGAGAGTATGGAGTATACTTAAAGCACAATATTCTGACTTACTAATTAAAAAGAAAGGGGAATTTGATGCCACAATAGGCTATTCCCAAGTATACAGGCCTAAAAAGTTAAAAACAAAATGGAGATGGGTTTAATCCGGGAGCAGTCAAAAGAAAAGAATCCTCGTGCAACTCCTTGGTCAGCTTCATGCAGCGCAGGTGAATTCCTCATTCACACTACTCCAGAAGATTCCGAGAATAGCTGGGGAAATACCCTGGTGAGAGTCCCAAGAGCTCCAGTATGCAAGTAGCCTGATAAGAGGAGACTCTGAAGTCTGCAGTAAAAGAAGCAGAGAAGGGATGTGATTCATTTAAATACGGTTGTGAATGGAGTGCACAGAGCTAACATAGGCTCATTCAACTCACACAATACTAGGAAGTACATGGTGACATATCAAATTCATCATCTGTGTTTTGGAAAATCCCACATACCAAGGTGGTTTTCAATCCCAGGGTCACAACTTAGTTTCTCTTTCTTCCTTATAGCAGTTCCCAAGGACTCAGCCTCTTTGACGTTGCTATGAAGCACATAGTCCTACACCCATTCAGAACTACTCTTTTATTCCCTAAACATGACATAATCTTCCCTAATCATGATAATGATAATTATGGCCAACATTTTTTGGGATGTTGCTATGTGTCAGTCACTCAGCTCAATGATTTATGCATTAATTTATTTGAGCCTCACAATATTCTTATGAGTTAAGTACTAACATTATCCATTTTATAGAGGAGGACCTTGTGTTACAGACAGGTTCAGACCTTGCCCAAGGTGGAATGAGAATTCATCGTCAGGCCTTCTGTTTCCGGGTCCTCCATGTGTAACCACTGAGCTACAGTGATTTTCATGCTGCTTCATCTGGATCTTGAAATGCTGGGCCCTCTTACTTGATGCTGCCTGCAACATATGCCTTATTCATTTTTCCTTTACTATCTTGGATAATACCTCCTTTATAGTATTCTCTGACCCTAAGACTGAGTCAGGAACCCTTCTTCATGTTTCCATAGCATCCTACACTAAGCTCTATCATAGCACCCCTTGCTCGCTACATTGTTACTCCCATTTACCTTTCTCTTCTATTGATATTGTGAGTTATTTAACATCAGGGACTCTTTCCAATTCTTTATTCACTCAGTAAATAATTACTGGGAAACTAAAATGTACTAGCCATTGAATTCATAGACCTTGACAAATAGTATGGGAATAAGAAATATTTGATGAATAAATAAATAAATTAATGCTCTTCTTTGGGGTACTTCTCCCTTTAAGAATCAGTTGTGAACTTTGTCACAGATCTCACTGAGAAATATAAGAATTAACTGCATAACCACATTGAATAGGTTATAAAATTGATTGTATTCATGCACAGTTGTTGTAATTATTGCCCTTTGTCTTTGCCTTCCAATTCTTTCTAAAATCATCATTGGAAGTCTTCCTGGTTAAACACACCTTCTTTAATATCTCTGCTGATGGAATGCTTCAGACTTTATGTACACTTACAGCCTACCATCTAGCATTCACTAGGTGCCACTTTTCTAAGCACTTTGAGATATTAATGGATTTAATCCTCACAATAACTCTGTAAAGAAGGTGCTATCATTAAGCCCATTTTAGAGATAAAGCAATTGAGACACAGACAAGTTAAATAACTTGCCCACAGTTACATAGTTAGGACCTGGCAGAAACAAAATTAAATTCGGGGCAGTGTGGCTTCAGAGTGCACACTGCTTCCCATTACACTCTATTTCCTCTTTGAGGCATAACAATGTAAAATTGCATTTTGACACATTTTTTTTGTGAGAGATCACTTGGTAAAAATTTTATGGAGAGAAACATGGCACTCTATCAAAGTTGAAGATGCTCATAACCTTTGACTTTGCATTTTTTCACTACCTGTTACTCACTTACGTGTGAAATGACATGTTACAAAGTTTTCTATTGCAGAAATGTTTGTTATGGTAACAACTGGAAAAGAAGACCAACACATTGACCTCTATTTCTGAAAACATGGCCAATATGATAGTTTGAATGTCTCTCCCATAGCCTGGCTTTGCATTAGTCATCTAAAGGAGCAGAGCTAAGGAAAGTAATGCCCAGGACTCCAGATATTTGGGAAGAATGCTTGATCTGGGACCCTCCCAGGGCAGTATTTCCTGGCAATTCATACTGATGGAAATGAATGGATCACCCCAGATATTTATCAGTCTTCACTATCTCTGCCTCCTTATTGTGTCATCAAAGATTCAGATGGAGGTTAAGTACAGAGGAAACTGAAGTGCCTGGCCCATTCAACGTTTTCTTCCTCTCGGACCTGGACCCACCTCTTTAATGGTGAAGTAGGATAGCTGTTTTCGTAATTTCATTGTTCACATTATGTTGAAATTTTCCTTCCCTTTGATCTCTGCCCTTAATCCAGTAGGTCATTAGAAGTTTCTTAGTTTATTTCCAAGAGTGCTGAGCTCTTGATCAGTAGAGGAGCAAAGATAACCCCTGTGCCTGGAACATTACCCAAGAAATCCAAAAAACTGTTGCTGTTTAGACCACTGTGTAAGCTGTTACATAGTTGGAGCCTCACCTCTGTTTTTCCTTTGTCCGTTTCCTTCAGATTTAGACATTCTTCAGTGCCAAGGTCAAAGTCCACTGCTGTGACTGAGCTCTTCTTTGAAGGTTTCTCCAGCTTCATGTGACAGCACAGACTTGTCTTCTTTGATGTCTTTCTAACTTTGTACCTGCTAACTCTCTCTGGCAATGTGATTATTGTGACCATTATTCGTCTGGACAATCACATCCACACCCCCATGTACTTCTTCCTGAGCATTGCTGTCTATCTCTGAGACCTGCTGCATGGCGGCCATTATTCCCCATGTGCTTTCTCACCTCTTGAATCCTCACTAGCTTATTGTCATGTAAGGCTGTGTCACTCAGCTCTTCTATCTGACTTTTGACATCAACAACTGCTTTCTGCTCATAGCCATGGGATGTGATTGCTATGTGGCCATCTGCAACCCCCTACAGTATTCATAGGTAAGAAGGCTTGTGTCTGGCTGAGATCTGGGTCACTGAGGATTGGCCTGGGCATGGCCACTGTCCAAGTAACATCCCTGTTTGGCCTGCCCTTTTGTGATACCTTTGTCATCTCCCACTTATTCTGTGATGTGACACCCCTGCTGAATCTGGCCTGCACAGACACCACTGTCAATGAGATCATCAACTTTATTGTCAGTGTCTGTGTCCTTGTCCTACATATGGGCCTGATCTTTATCTCCTATGACCTCATCATCTGCACCATCCTTAAGATTGCTTCAACTGAGGGTAGGAAGAAGGCCTTTGCCACCTGCACCTCCCGCCTCATA
The DNA here is from genome assembly GCF_049350105.2 of Macaca mulatta. Classification (NCBI taxonomy): domain Eukaryota; kingdom Metazoa; phylum Chordata; class Mammalia; order Primates; family Cercopithecidae; genus Macaca; species Macaca mulatta. The sequence continues at coordinate 107,520,743 of NC_133406.1, forward strand.
GTGGTCATCAGCCACTATGGCTGTATTTCCATCGTCTACCTGAAGCTTAAGTCCCAGAGTTTTCTGGGGAAGAACAGACTCATCTCTGTGACCTTCACCATTATCACTCCCCTGCTGAACTCTGTCATGTGCAGCCTGAGGAACAGGAGCTCAAAGATGCTCTGTGCAGAGCCATGAAGAAGAAACTGTTCAGTGTGTCAAGACTGTGATGGCCTCCCTTCGTGTGCTTACTTCTCCAAAGTTTTGGCAGTCAGGAATATTGTGATTCTTCACAATCCAGGGAGCCTCCTATGGGGCCTGCTCCTGGAATGTCATCACAGGACATGCCTTCTCTCAGATTAGTAGTCATATTCCCATGAAACCAGGTAAAAGGGCCTGTGAGTTTCACCAGTTCTTACTCCTGCCAAATAACACAAAAATGGAAGATTCACGTTGGACACCTTGTAAAAAGCTTCAGATATGTTATTCTATTTTGAGGCTAGGGAACCTTCAGAGGGGAAAATGGAATGTGTTAATTTAGTTGTTTTTTATACAATTTCCCCCTTAGATCCACCTTTTTGCGTTATGTCTTTATTTGTTCACAAACTTTAGTATAAGTTTACTAGTTCCTCTTTCAGTGGTGTGGGCATCACCCTCACCCCATGGAGCCCATGGTGAGCCATGAGTATATGCTGTTTCTCCTCGATAGTGCTACCTCATGTTTTGCACCACCATTATCATAGGATATAAAGATGAGGAATTAATATCACACTGACAACAAAGTTCTATATGTTTGTACATCACTTTATAATTTATAAGGAACTTTCACACATAGGATGTCACTTGATCCTTAATGAACCCTATAGAGTAAGCTGGGAAACAATTATGTTATTGTCCCTATTTTATACCTGAAAATACTAAAGCCCATATAGATAGAATTTATCTGCCCAGGCACACAAAACTAGACATTTGTAGTGATAGGATTTGGATCTAGTTTGCTTATCATTGTCACTTGCTTTTTGTAATGAATGGAGTAACATGAAGCAGGAACTTCTTGAGAAAAATCATGGTCTTCTCAAGAAGACCATGTACAGGCAAGGCTGTCACTGTTCTATGGAGCATGTGTATGTATTTTAGGGGAAAAAAGCATCTTCTCTAGACATTTCTGTTGAAAACTGCTGTAATAATTTTACTGCCCTCGCCTAATAAATTGTCACAAATCTGTGATGCTTGAGCTGTAAATGATACTCCTTTGGATGTGGCACTGTCGTGCACTGCACAACCTGCAGAATCCTACGCTGCAATTCTAACTATGGGTATGAAAAAGGATACTGGAGACAATAGGCAATAGGTGCCTAGTTCCTTTCCCAGGGTCTATATTCATTCCTGGATTGTCTAAGAGGTGTAAGATATTAAATGCTATTATTGGCTGAAATACCTCCAGTTTCCCCAACTCAGGCCTGTTCAAGAGAATGTTCAAGTTATTTCAAAAGGTACAGTTATTATTGACTATAGTCATCCTGTCGTGCTGTCAAATAGTAGGTCTTATTAATTTTTTCTATATTTTTGGTACCCATTTACAATCCCCATCTCCCCCTCAAGCCCACAGCTATCCTTTTCAGCCTCTGGTCTCTCTCTATGTCCATGAGTTCAATTGTTTTGATTTTTAGATCCCACAAGTGAGATCTAAAGTAAGATCTAAGTGAGAATATGCAATGTTTGTCTTTCTGTGCCTGGCTTATTTCTCTTAACATAATGTTCCATTCCTGTTGTTGCAAATGACTGGATCGCATTCTAATTTTATGCCTGAACAGTACTACATTGTGTATATGTACCACATTTTCTTTATCTATTCATGTGTTGATGGACACTTAGGTTGCTTCTAAATCTTAGCTATTGCAAACAGTGCTGCCACAAACATAGGAGTACAATCTCTTCGATACACTGATTTCCTTTCTTTTGTGTATATATCCAGCAGTCGTATTGCTGGATCATATGGTAGCTCAATTATTAGTTTTTTGAAGAACCTCGAAAAAGTTCTCCATAATGGTTGTGCTAATTTACACTCACACCAGCTGTGTGTAGTTGTTCTCTTTTCTCCACATCCATGCCAGCATTTGCTATTGTCTTGTCTTTTGGATATAAACCATTTAACTGGGGTGAGATGATATCTCATTGTAGTTTTGATCTGCATTTCTCTGATGATCAATGATGTTGAGCACCTTTTCATATGTCTGCATGCCATTTGTATGTCTTCTTTTGAGAAATGTCTATTCAAATCTTTTGCCTATTTTTGATCAGATTATTAGATTGTTTTCCTATAGAGTTGTTTGAGCTCCTTATATTTTTTTATTAATCCCTTGTCACGTGGGTGGTTTGAAAATATTGTCTTCCATTCTGTGGGTTGTCTCTTCACTTTGTCGAATGTATACTTTACTATGAAGAAGCTTTTTAACTTGATGTGATCCCATTTGTCCACTTTTGATTTGGTTGCCTGTGCTTGTGGGTTATTGCTCAAGATATTTTTGCCCAGGTTAACAATGTCCTGGAGATTTTCCCCAATGTTTTCTTGCAGTAGTTTCATGGTTTGAGGTCCTAGATTTAATTCTTTAATCCATTTTGATTTGATTTTTGTGCACGGTGAGCGATAGGGTCTAGTTTAATCCTTCTGCATATGTATACCCAGTTTTCCCAGCACCATTTATTGAAGAGACAGTCTTTTCCCCTGGTTTATGTTCTTGGTCCCTTGTTTAAAATAAGTTCATTGTAGGTGTGTGGATTGGTTTCTGGGTTCTCTATTCTGTTCAATTCTTCTATGTGTTTGTTTTTACGACACTAGTATGCTGTTTTGGTTGCTATATCTCTGTGGTATAATTTGAAGTCAGGTAATGTGATTCCTCCTGTTTTGTTCTTTTTGCTTAGGATAGCTTTGGCTCTTCTGAGTCTTTTGTGGTTCCATATAAATTTTATGATTGGTTTTTCTATTTCTGTGGAGAATATCATTGGTATTTTCATAGGGATTGCATTGAATCTGTAGACAGCTTTGGGTACTATAAATAGTTTAACAATATTGATTCTTCCACCCGTGAACATGGAATCTTTTTCCTTTTTTTGGTGTCCTTTTCAATTACTTTCATCAGTGTTTTATAGTTTTCATTATAGAGATCTTTGGTTAAGTTCATTCCTAGGTATTTGATTTTATGTGTGGCCATTGTAAATGGGATTTTTAAAAAAAATTCTTGTTCACATTTTTGACTGTTGGCATATAGAAATGCTACTAATTTTTGTATGTTGATTTTTTATCCTGAAAGTTTACTGAATTTGTTTATTAATTCTAATAGTTTTCTTGTGGAGTCTTTAGGTTTCTCCAAATATAAGATCTTAGCATCTGCAAAGAGGGATAATTTGGCTTTTTCCTTTCCAATTTGGATGCCCTTTATTTCTTTATCTTGTCTGATTGCTCTAGCTAGGACTTCTGGTACAATACTGAATAACAGTGATGAAAGTGGGCATTCTTGTTGTGTTCCAGATCTTATAGGAAAGGCTTTCAGTTTTTCCCACTCCACCAGTATAATTCAGTATGATACTAGCTGTTAGTCTGTCATATATGGCTTTTATTTCTTTGAGGTATGTTCCTTCTAGCCCCTGATTTTTAGGGGTTTTATCATGAAGGGATGTTGGATTTTATCAAATGCTTTTTTAAGCATCAGTTGAAATGATCATACGGTTTTTGTCCTGTATTCTGTTGATGTAATGTATCACATTGATTGATTTTCAAATGTTGAACCATTCCTGCATCCCAGGATTAAATCCCACTTGGTCATGATGAATGATCTTTCCAAAGTATTGTTGGATTCAGTTTGCTACTATTTTGTTGAGGATTTATGCATCAATATTCATAAAAAATATTGCCCTGTAGTTTTCCTTCTTTGATGTGTCTTTGTCTGGTTTTGGCATCAGAATAATGCTGGCTTTGTAGAATGAGTTTGAAATATTCCTTCCTCTTCTACGTTTTGGAATAATTTGAGTATGATTGGTAATAGTTCTTTAAATGTTTGGTAGAATTCAGCAGTGAAGTCATCAGGTCCTAGGTTTTCTTTCCTGGAGACTTTTTATTATGGCGTCAATCTCATTACTTGTTTATCTGTTCAGGTTTTGGATTTCTTCTTGGTTCAATCTTTGTAGGTTGTATGTATCTAAGTATTTGTTCATTTCTTCTAGGTTTTCCAATTTATTGGCATATACTTGCTCATAGTAGCCACTAATCATCCTTTGAATTTCTGCAGTATCAGTTATAATGCCACCTTTTTCATTTCTGATTTTATTTATTTAGATCTTCTCTATTTTTTCTTTGTTAGTCTGGCTAAAGGTTTGTCAATTTTGTTTAACTTTTCAAAAATCCAACTTTTTATTTCATTGACCTTTTGTGTTTTTTTAATTTTAATTTTATTTATTTCTGCTCTAATCTTTATTATTTCTCTTCTACTAATTTTGGGTTTGGTTTCCTCTTGCTATTCTAGTCCTATAAGATCATCATTAGATTTTTTTTTTTTTTTTGAAATTTTTTCTCTTTTTTTTGGTGCAGGCACTTATAGCTAAAAACTTCCCTCTTAGTACTACTTTTGCTGTATCCCATAGGTTTTGGTATGTTGCAGTTCCTTTATTGTTTGTTTCAAGGAGCTTTTCAATATTTCATTGACCCACTGGTCATTCAGGAGCATATTGTTTAATTTTCTTGTATTTGTATATTTTCCAAAATTTCTCATTATTGATTTCTAGTTTCATCCCCTTTTGGCCAGAGAAGATGCTTGATATAAGTATAGTGACTCCTGCTTTTTTTAGTTTTCCATTGGGATGGAATATCTTTTTCCATCTGTTTATTTTCATTCTATGTGTGTCTATAGGTGAAGTGTTTTTTGTAGGCAACAGATCAATGGGTCTTGTTTTTTCATACATTCAGCCAGTCAATATATTTTCAGATGCTTGATATTATTTAAATTTTTTGAATGTTTTAAGACTTGTTTTGTCACCTAATATATGGTCTATCCTTGAGAATGATCCATATGCTGAAGTGTAATCTTCACTGTCTGGGCTTATTTGCAACCATCCTTCTTGAGAAGGCTTTCCAGATATTTGAAAGGACTTGGATGTTGTGATTTAAGCTGTTTCTGCTTTAGGGGTCACCCTAAGACCAATAATGCTGTGGTTCTTGCAGACTCATACAGGTATTGCCTTGATGGTCTTGGATAAGATTATCAGAATTCTCTGGATTACCCGGCAGAGATTCTTATTCTCTTCCCTTACTTTCTTCCAAGCATACAGAGTCTCTTTCTCTTTTCTGAGCCACCTCCAACTGGGAGTGTAGTGAAACAGGCACTCCTGTGACCACTATCACTATGACTGCACAGACCTGAAGCCAGCATAGTGCCAGGGCTTACCCAAGGCCTGCTGTAGCCAGTCCCTGGCTACTGCCTATGTTCACTCAAGGCCCTGGGGCTCTATAATCAACAGGTGTTAAAGGCAGCCAGGCCTGTGTCCTTTGCTTTAGGGTGGCAAGGTCCCCCAAGACCCAGGTGGGTCCAGAAGTGCCATCCAGGAGTCAGGGACTAGAGTCAAAAACCTTCGGAGTCTGTCTGGTATTCTATTATATTGCAGCTGAGTTGGCACTCAAACGACAAGACACAGTCCTTCCCACTCTTGCCTTCTTTTTCCAAAGGCAGAGGAACCTCACTTCCATAGCCACCACCACCCATGGCCACAAGGAGTACTGCCAGACTACCACCAGTATTCCTTTAAGGCCCAAGATCTCTTAAGTTAGCTTGTGGTGAATGTTGTCTAGCCTGGGACTCACCCTTCAGGACAGTGGGCTCTGCTCTGGCCCAGGGCAGGTCCAGAAATGCCATCCAAAAGTACAGTTCTGGAATCAAGAACCCCCAAGATTCGACTTGGTGCTTTACCCCCTGTCGCAGTGTTGGTACCTAAGGTGCAAGAAAAAGTCCCCTTTACTTTTCCCTCTGCTTTTCTCAAGCAGAAGGAGTTTTGCTCCATAGCCACCACAGCTAGTAATATGCTGAGTTTTACCTCAAGCCAGCAAGTCTCAGGGGCTCTCTAAGGCCCTCAATGTAGTACGTGGGTATCACTGCTGATTATTCAGGACTCAAGGGCTCTTCATTTAGCAGTCAATGAATGCAGGACAGGGTCCTTTTCTTTAAGGCAACAGGTTTCCTTCTGGACTGGGGTGTGTCTAGAAATGATGGCTGGGAGCTAGGGTCTGGAACAGGGGCCTTCTGACTGACTGGTGCCCTATCCTGCCATGGCTGAGCTGGTATTCAAGATGCAAGACAAAGTCCACCTCACTCTTTCCTCCTCTTTCGTTAAGTGGAAGAAAGGGGTCTCTTGGAGCCATGAACTGTGCAGCCTTGGGTTAGGGGAGGAATGATGCCAGCACTCCCTTGGCTTCCCCAGCTAGTGTCCCAGTCTATTCCATGCCCGCCCCCCACAACAAGTCCACTATCTCTGGGCCTAGTTCAGCCCTGGGACTCACCTGAGTGTTGCAGTCCTTATGATCTGTACTGCCTTTCGAGTTTACTTAGTGACTGAGAGCACTTTGGCCCTTGGTGGTGAGGTTTGCAGGCACTTATATTTCAGATCACTGGGATTGGCAATTCCTTTCTGGCTAGGGCTGGTTTAAATGCTCCCTCTGTGTATGGGTGTCACCTGAGTTTGTCTGGTTTTCCCTTCTGCTCCAACAGAACAGCACTGAGTTCAATGCTTCACAATTGTGTTCTCCTTCCTCCAGCACCTAGAGATGCTCTCTGCACCACACAGATGCTTGTGAGGATTGGGGAGGGGTGGCATAGGTGATTCAGGGCTGTTTTCCTATCTCTTCAGTGCTTCTTTCAGCAATATGAAGTTAAAACCAGGTATTGTGAGTGCTCACCTTATTTTTAGTGTTGTTTTCCTGTGTAGGTAGTTGTTAACTTTGTGTCCTTCCTATTCTGCCATCTTGCTCCACCTCTCTCCCTGAGCCTGCTGGTTCTTGTTACAAAGTCAGAAAAGAAAGCACTTATGCATTAATTATTGTCTATGCATTAAGTGCTTTGCTAGAAATTTCATACACATTATCCAATTTAAACTATTATTCTCCAAAACCTAGTATATTGATCATTTTATTCACTCAGTTTTCCAAGTGATGTCTATTGATGGCTTTATTACCTGTTTATGCTACTCTGCCATGACTGGCTCTTAGAAGGTTGGTGACCTTCAAGACTACCAACTTTCTGATCACGGGAACTCTTTCAACTCTTAAAAATTATTGGGGACCCTATGAGCTTTATTCTATATTATTTTACTGTAGTAGAAATTAAAATTGATAAATTGTAAAACTATTAATTTATTTGAAAATAACAATGAACCTATTATGTGTTAACATAAATAACATTTTTTATGAAAAATAACCAAAACAACAAAATATTTAGAAGAGTGGCACTACTTTGCATTATTGCAAATCTCTTTAATGTCTGGTTTAATAGAAGATAGCTGGATTATTATGTGTGCTTCTATATCTAATCTGTTGCCATATCACATGTTACGTAACCTCTGGAAAACTCCTGTCTCATGAGGGAATTAATGAAAAAGGTAAATAATATCAGTATTATTATGAAAACAGTTTGATCTCATAGACCCCCTGGAAGAGACCTTCCCACTACTCTTTGAGCACACTTAGACTAGTGTTTAAAACCGTTGCTTGCTATGAGCTGTATTTATTAATGCTCTCACTCTTCTTCACACTGATCACACTCAGTTTTAGAATATAAAAAGGAAAGAAAAACAAAATACAAAGAACTTGAAGTGGGGGTGAGGAAGCATCACTTCTTGGGAGTTGTGAGCAAACAAAACTAATGAGAAGGTCACAGACCTCTATTGTCTTTGAGCATTTCTTGGCCCATTAAAAGAAGCATCAGAAAGAAGAATGCTTCAGTGGAAGATGGGGAAGAAATGGGATGTGGAGCCAGAGTCAGGAGATTCTAACGGGGATTTCTTACCCGTTAGTGCTCAGTATATGAGTGAGAGCTGGAATTTCCAAAACTTGTTTTCTTGCTGATTTTCTCTTGTTCCTTGACCCCAATCAGCCAACTAGAGTCTATATTTTGCTTCATAACATCAACTGATAATCGATTGAGACCCTTTCTTTGGACTGCTAATATTGAACAGGGAGATGGATTTATACATACATACATATATATATACATACACACACACACACACACACACACATATATATAGTTACTTGCTCTAAGCACACTGGAGTTCAAAGCTAAAAAGTTCATTAAAACAAAATCTATTCAAAGGGAGCTTCATGTTTTCACTTATCAAAGCAGTGTCTATTTAATCACATTCCTTTTCTCTTTCTCATATGCAAAATTAGCATATGTGTTGTACACATCTGTTTTTGAGCTATATTCTGTTGTACAAATCTATTTGGGCCATTTTTGTGCCAGTTTTATGCTTCTTTAATTAATATTGATGATATATATCTTGATATCTGCTAGATCAAGAAAATCATTGTAATTTATTTCTAAAAATCTTGTCTATTTTAGTGCATTACTAAATATAAGTTCCATGAAAGCTTGTTATTTCAATTATTATACTCTTAACAACTTTAATAATGCTTGACATAGTATAAGTACTCAGTAAATACTTGTTAAAGGATTGAGTTTATACTTCTGAACTAATTTTAGAGTTAGTATTCACACAACGTCTCACTGGGTTTATTTTTTAGGATTGCACTGAACTTGTAGATTGACTCAGCAGGAGTTGACATCTGGCCAGGCACAGTGGCTCATGCCTGTAATCCCAGCACTTTGGGAGGCCGAAGCAGGTGGATCATGAGGTCAGGAGATAGAGACCATCCCGGCTGACACGGTGAAACCCCATCTTTACTAAAAATACAAAACCTTAGCTGGGCGTGGTGGCGGGGCCTGCAGTCCCAGCTACTCAGGAGGCTGAGGAAGGAGAATGGCATGAACCCAGGAGGTGAAGCTTGCAGTGAGCGGAGATTGTGCCACTGCACTCCAGGCTGGGCAACAGAGTGAGACTGTCTCAAGAAAAAAAAAAAAAAGAAAGAGTTGACATTGTTGTGTACTTTAAAGAAAAGCCATCAATGGATATGGCTCTTCATTTACATCCTTCATTAAAGTTACATAATATTTTACATGAGATTTTACATAAGGATATAGTGTATTTTTGATACGTTTTTATAAGATGCTCAGGTGTTTTGTTGTTATTTAAATGGGATATTTTAAAATAATAACCTTATTGAGATAAAATTCAGCTAACATAAAATTTACCTTTTTTTTCTTTTTTTACTGTTTCTTTTTTTTTTAAATTATACTTTCAGTTCTAGGGTACGTGTGCACAACATGCAGGTTTGTTACAAATATATACATGTGCCATGTTGGTGTCCTGCACCCATTAACTCGTCATTTATATTAGGTATATCTCCTAATGCTATCCTTCCCCAGTACCCCCTTCCCACAATAGAACCCAGTGTGTGATGTTCCTCTTCCTGTGTCCAAGTGATCTCATTGTTCAATTCCCACCTATGAGTGAGAACATGCGATATTTGATTTTCTGTTCTTGCGATAGTTTGCTGAGAATGATGGATTCCAGCTGCATCCATGTCCCTACAAGGACACAACCTCATCCTTTTTAATGGCTGCATAGTATTCCATGCTGTATATGTGCCACATTTTCTTAATCCAATCTGTCACTGATGGACATTTGGGTTGATTCCAAGTCTTTGCTATTGTGAATAGTGCCACAATAAACATACGTGTGCATATGTCTTTATAGCAGAATGACTTATAATCCTTTGGGTATATTCCCAGTAATGGGATGGCTGGGTCATATGGTATTTCTAGCTCTAGATCCTTGAGGAATCGCCACACTGTTTTCCACAATGGTTGAACTAGTTTGCAGTCCCATCAACAGTGTAAAAGTGTTCCTATATCTCCACATCCTCTCCAGCAGCTGTTGTTTCCTGATTTTTTAATGATTGCCATTCTACCTGGTGTGAGATGGTATCTCATTGTGGTTTTGATTTGCATTTCTCTGATGACTAGTGATGATGAGCATTTTTTCATGTGTCTGTTGACTGTATGAAAGCCTTCTTTTGAGAAGTATCTGTTCATATCCTTTGCTCACTTTTTGATGTGGTTGTTTGTTTTTTTCTTGTAAATTTGATAGAGTTCATTGTAGGTTCTGGATATTAGTCCTTTGTCAGTGACTCGATTGCAAACATTTTCTCCCATTCTGTAGGTTGCCTATTCACTCTGATGGTAATTTCTTTTGCTGTGCAGAAGCTCTTTAGTTTAATTAGATCCCATTTGTAATTTTGGCTTTTGTTGCTGTTGCTTTTGGTGTTTTAGACATGAAGTCCATGCCCATGCCTATGTCCTGAATGGTATTACCTAGGTTTTCTTCTAGGGTTTTTATGGTTTTAGGTCTAACATTTAAGTCTCCAATCCTTCTCGAATTAATTTTTGTATAAGGAGTAAGGAAAGGATCCAGTTTCAGCTTTCTACTTATGAGTAGCCAATTTTCCCAGCACCATTTATTAAATAGGGAATCCTTTCCCCATTTCTTGTTTCTCTCAGGTTTGTCAAAGATCAGATGGCTGTAGATGTGTGGTATTATTTCTGAGGACTCTGTTCTGTTCCATTGGTCTATATCTCTGTTTTGGTACCAGTATCATGCTGTTTTAGTTACTGTTGCCTTGTAGTATAGTTTGAAGTCAGGTAGCGTGATGCCTCCAGCTTTGTTCTTTTGGTTTAGGATTGTCTTGGAGATGTGGGCTCTTTTTTGGTTCCATATGAACTTTAAAGCAGTTTTTTCCAATTCTGTGAAGAAAGTCATTGATAGTTTAATGGGGATGGCATTGAATCTATAAATTACCTTGGGCAGTATGGCCATTTTCACAATATTGATTCTTACTCTTCATGAGCATGGTATGTTCTTCCATTTGTTTGTGTCCTCTTTGATTTCACTGAGCAGTGGTTTGTAGTTCTCCTTGAAGAGGTCCTTTACATCCCTTGTAAGTTGGATTCCTAGGTATTTTATTCTCTTTGAAGCTATTGTGAATGGGAGATCATTCATGATTTGGCTCTCTCTTTGTGTGTTACTGGTTTATAAGAATGCTTGTGATTTTTGCACAATGATATTGCATCCTGAGACTTTGCTGAAGTTGCTTATCAGCTTAAGGAGATTTTGGGCTGAGATGACAGGGTTTTCTAAATAGACAATCGTGTCATCTGCAAACAGGGACAATTTGACTTCTTATTTTCCTAACTGAATACCCTTTATTTCTTTCTCTTGCCTGATTGCCCTAGCCAGAACTTCCAACACTATGTTGAACAGGAGTGGTAAGACAGGGCATCCCCGTCTCGTGCCAGTTTTTGAAGGGAATGCTACCAGTTTCTGCCCATTCAGTATGATATTGGCTGTGAGTTTGTCATAAATAGCTCTTATTATTTTGAGATACATTCCATCAATACTGAATTTATTGAGAGTTTTTAGCATGAAGGGCTGTTGAATTTGTCAAAGGCCTTTTCTGCATCTATTGAGATAATCATGTGGTTTTTGTCTTTGGTTCTCTTTATATGCTGGATTACGTTTATTGATTTGCATATGGTGAACCAGCCTTGCATCCCAGGGATGAAGCCCACTTGATCATGTTGGATAAGCTTTTTGATGTGCTGCTGGATTCGGTTTGCCAGTATTTTATTGAGGATTTTTGCATCGATGTTCATCAGGGATATTGGTCTAAAATTCTCTTTTTTTGTTTTATCTCTGTCAGGCTTTGCTATCATAATGATGTTGGCCTCATAAAATGAGTTAGGGAGGACTCCCTCTTTTTCTATTGCTTGGAATAGTTTCAGAAGGAATGGTACCAACTCCTTCTTGTACCTCTGGTAGAATTCGGCCGTGAATCTGTCTGGTCCTGGACTTTTTTTGGTCGGTAGACTATTAATTATTGCCTCATATTCAGAGTCTGCTATTGATCTATTCAGGGATTCAACTTCTTCCTGGTTTAATCTTGGGAGAGTGTAAGTGTCCAGGAATTTATCCATTTCTTCTAGGTTTTCTAGTTTATTTGGGTAGTGGTGTTCATAGTATTCTCTGATGGTAGTTTGTATTTCTGTGGGGTCGGTGGTGATATCCCTTTTGTCATTTTTTATTGCATCTATTTGATTCTTCTCTCTTTTCTTCTTTATTAGTCTTGCTAGTGGTCTATCAATTTTGTTGATCTTTTCAAAAAACCAGCTGCTGGATTCAGTGATTTTTTGGAGGGTTTTTTGTGTCTCTATCTCCTTCAGTTCTGTTCTGATCTTAGTTATTTCTTGCCTTCTGCTAGCTTTTGAATGTGTTTGCTCTTGCTTCTCTAGTTCTTTTAATTGTGTTGTTAGGGTGTCAATTTTAGATCTTTCCTTCATTCTCTTGTGGGCATTTAGTGCTATTAATTTCCCTCTACACACTGCTTTAAATGTGTCCCAGAGATTGTGGTGTGTTGTATCTTTGTCCTCATTGGTTTCAAAGAACGTCCTTATTTCTACCTTCATTTCATTATGTACCCAGTGGTCGTTCAGGAGCAGATTGTTCAGTTTTCATGTAGTTGAGCAGTTTTGATTGAGTTTCTTAGTTCTGAGTTCTAGTTTGATTGCACTGTGGTCTGAGAAACAGTTTGTTATCATTTCTGTTCTTGTACATTTGCTGAGGAGGGTTTTACTTCCAACTATGTGGTCAGTTTTGGAATAAGTGCAATGTGGTGCTGAGAAGAATGTATATTCTGTTGATTTGGGGTGGAGAGTTCTGTAGATGTCTATTAGGTCTGCTTGTTGCAGAGTTGAGTTCAATTCCTGGTTATCTTTGTTAATTTTCTGTCTCGTTGATCTGTCTAATGTTGACAGTGGGGTGTTAAAGTCTCCCATTATTTTTGTATGGGAGTCTAAGTCTCTTTTTAAGTCTCTAAGGACTTGCTTTATGAATCTGGGTGCTCCTGTATTGCATGCATATATATTTAGGATAGTCAGCTCTTCCTGATGAATTGATCCCTTTACCATTATGTAATGGCCTTCTTTGTCTCTTTTGATCTTTGATGGTTTAAAGTCTGTTTTATCAGAGACTAGGATTGCAACCCCTGCTTTTTTTTGTTTTCCATTTGTTTGGTAGATCTTCCTCCATCCCTTTATTTTCAGCCCATGTGTGTCTCTGCCTGTGAAATGGGTCTCCTGAATACTGCAAACTGATGTGTCTTGACTCTTTATCCAATTTGCCAGTCTGTGTCTTTTAATTGGACCATTTAATCCATTTACATTTAAGGTTAATATTGTTGTGTGTGAACTTGATCCTGTGATTATGGTATTAGGTGGTTGTTTTGCTCGTTAGTTAATGCATCGATGGACTTTACATTTTGACATGTTTTTGCAATGGCTGGTATCGTTTGTTCCTTTCCATGTTGAGTGCTTCCTTCAGGATCTCTTGTAGGGCAGGCCAGGTGGTGACAAAATCTCTAAGCATTTGCTTGTCTTGTAAAGGATTTTATTTCTCCTTCACTTGTGAAACTTAGTTTGACTGGATATGAAATTCTGGGTTGAAAATTCTTTTCTTTAAGAATGTTGAATATTGGCCCCCACTCTCTTCTGGCTTGTAGTTTTTCTGCCTAGAGATCTGCTGTTAGTCTGATGGGTTTCCTTTTGTGGGTAACCTGACCTTTCTCTCTGGCTGCCCTGGACATTTTTTCCTTCATTTCATCTTTGGTGAATCTGACAATTATGTGTCTTGGAGTTGCTCTTCTCGAGGTGTATCTTTGTGGCATTCTCTGTATTTCCTGAATTTGAATGTTGGCCTGCCTTGTTAGATTGGGGAAGTTCTCCTGGATGATATCTTGCAGAGTGTTTTCCATCTTGGTTCCATTTTCCCTATCACTTTCAGGCACACAAATCAGATGTAGGTTTGATCTTTTCACATAATCCCATATTTCTTGGAGACTTTGTTCATATTTCTTTTTACTCTTTTTTCTCTAAACTTCTCTTCTCACTTAATTTCATTCATTTGATCTTCAATCGCTGATACTCTTTCTTCCAGTTGATCAAATCAGTTACTGAAGCTTGTGCATTTGTCACGTAGTTCTCATGTTGTGGTTTTCATCTCTATCAGTTCTTTTAAGGACTTCTCTACATTGGTTATTCTAGTTACCCATTCGTCAAATCTTTTTTCAACGTTTTTAGTTTCTTTGCGCTGGTTATGTAGTTCCTCCTTTAGCTCTAAGAAGTTTGATCAACTGAAGCCTTCTTCCCTCAACTCGTCAAAGTCATTCTCCATCCAGCTTTGTTCCATTGCTGGCGATGAGCTGCGTTCCTTTGGAGGGGGAGATGCACTCTGAATTTTTGAATTTGTAGCTTTTCTGCTCTGCTTTTTCCCCATCTTTGTGGTTTTATCTGCCTTTGGTCTTTGATGATTTTGATGTACTGATGGGGTTTTGGTGTGGGTGTCTTTTCTGTTGGTTAGTTTTCCTTCTAACCATCAGGGCCCACAGCTATAGGTCTGTTGGAGTTTTCTTGAGGTCCACTCCAGGCTCTGTTTTCCTGGGTATCAGCAGCAGAGGCTGCAGAAGATAGAATATTGCTGAACAGCAAGTGTTGCTGTCTGATTCTTGCTCGGAAGCTTCATCTCAGGGATGTACCCTGCTGTGAGAGGTGTGAGGTGTCGGTCTGCACCTAGTGGGGGATGTCTCCCAGTTAGGCACTCAGGATTGAGGGACTCACTTCAGCAGGCAGTCTGTCCGTTCTCAGATCTCAACCTCCATGCTGGGAGATCCACTGCTCTCTTCAAAGCTATCAGACAGGGGCATTTACCTCTGAGGAGGTTTCTGCTGCTTTTTGTTTAGCTATGCCCTGTCCCCAGAGGATGGCAAGTGACGCCATGTGGGTCTGACCTATCTTTATGAGAAGTTTATTCATTACTGATGCAATGTCTTTACTTGTTAGAGGATTATTCAGATTTTCTATCCCTTCTCAAAAGGATCTAGAACTAGATGTACCAAATGACCCAGCCATCCCATTACTGGGTATATACCCAAAGGATTATAAATCATGCTGCTATAAAGACACACGCACACATATGTTTATTGCGGCACTATTCACAATAGCAAAGACTTGGAATCAACCCAAATGTCCATCAGTGACAGACTGGATTAAGAAAATGTGGCACATAGTTTATATTTTTTAAAGGTGATGGCCACTTTTTAGTATTTATTTATTTACTTATTTATTTTTAGTAACCACACAGGAAACTTAAGATGTCCTCTTTTTAATTCCTTGTTTTAGTGATTTGCATCTTCTTTCTTTTTCTCTTGCTTATTCTTGATAAAGTTTTTTTTTTTTTTTTTTTTTTTTTTTTTTTTTTTTTTTTTTTTGGTAGCAGAATCTCTGTCACCTTGGCTGGCATGCAGTGGTGCAATCTCAGCTCACTGCAGCCTCTGCCTCCTGAGTCCAAGTACTTCTCCTTCCTCAGCCTCCTGTGTAGCTGGGATTACAGGAGCATGACACCACCCCCAGTTAATTTTTGTATTTTTGGTAGAGATGGGGTTTTGCCATGTTGGCCACACTGGTCTTGAACTCCCGGTCTCAATTGATGTGCCCGCCTCAGCCTCCCAAAGAGCTGGGATTACAGGCATGTGCCATCATGCTCAGCCCAAATCTGTCAGTTTTTGTTTCATGTATTTTGATGCTCTATTTTTAGGTGCATATTTAATTTGCAAGTGTTAAGTCTTCCTGATGAATTGAACTTTTACAACTATAAAGTATCCTTCTTTTCTCTTATAACAATTTTGGCCTTGAAATCTATTTTGTCTGATATCAATATGTAGCCATAGATCTTTTTAGGCACCTGTTTACATGACATATTTTATTCCATCCTTTTACTTATAACCTGTTTATGCCTTTGAATCTGTAGTCTGTCTCTTGTAGAGAGGCATACAGTTGAATCATATTTTTAAATCTACTCTGTCAATCTCTGCCTATTGATTGGATGATTTAACTTATTTCTTTTTAAAGTAGTTACTGAACAGGTAGGATTTATGTTCACCATTTTATCCTTTTTATTCCATATGTCATGCCTTTTTACTCCTCTAGTCTTCCATTATTGCCTTTTTTACATTTAAATAGATATTTTCTAGTTTCACAATTTAAGTAACATTTTTACTAGATTTAAATATTTAAATATTTTCTTAGTGGTTGCCTCAAGGATTATAATTAACTTGTTACTTTGCAATAATCTATTTCCTATTCCTATTCCTATTAATTTGCTTAGTGTACAAAAACTACTGAAATATGACTCCATTCCCTCATCTCTCTTTGCGCAATTATTGTTATACATATAACATCTTTATACAAATTTATCAACACATTTTTGTAGTTATTTCTTTTTGCAGTTGCATTTTTAATCAAACAGAAGAAAAGAGTAGAAAAAAATTATACTGTCTTTTTTTATCCATGTATATTTATTTTTGTCTTTTTCTGACTTTAGTTGGAATGCTCAAAATGTTTTGTCATGAAGTTTGATATTTGGCCTAGATTTCTGACAGCTACTCATAGGAAAAGAAAGTTCCTTTCTAGCCTCTGTTTGGTAAAAATGATTAAAATCAATTATGTGTTGAGTGTGTAATATTTTTAAGTTTCTTCATCCTTTGAGATAATCATGTGTTTTATTCTTTAATTTTTGAGATAGTAAATTATGTTAATATATTTTTAAATGTTGAGTCACCCTTGTCTTTCTAGCTTAAACACATTTGGACATGCTTAATTTAACTATAGATTCCTTTAGTTAAAATTCTATTTAGAATATTTGCTCCAATCTATAGGTGACAAAGGTATTTAATTTTTATTTTTAACTGCCTATATCTGGTAAAAATATAAGGGTTTTGGAGGCTAGTGGCCTTATGATTTGTGTTGAGGAGATTCTTTTTGTGTGACCTGAAATAATTTGCATATCTTTCTCTTAAAAGATTTGATAAACTAGCCTGGAAAAGCATCTGTTCTCATGCCTTTCTCTTGAGCGGGTATGCAATGTATGTTTTAACAATTATTTTTATTTGTTTTGGCTTATTTGTGTGTTTATTTGCTAATTTATCTCAGGTCAATAGTGTAAATTTATATTTTAAATAAATTGTACATTTAATCTACATTTTCAAATTTATTGATTTAAAGCTTTCCATGCTATTATCTGACAATTTTTAAAATTTTATTTGTATTTTTAGTTATGTCCTTTTTGGGAAGTATTTTTATTGTAAGTGGTCCTTTTGCCATTTGCTTTTCATCATGCCTACCAAAGGTTATATGTCAATAATCTTTTCAAGACCTATTTTTGTTGTAATTTTTTTTTTTTTTTTTTTTTTTTTTTGAGACGGAGTCTTGCTGTGTCACCCAGGCTGGAGTGCAATGGCCAGATCTCGGCTCACTGCAAGCTCCGCCTCCCGGGTTCACGCCATTCTCCTGCCTCAGCCTCCCGAGTAGCTGGGACTACAGGCACCCGCCACCTCGCCCGGCTAGTTTTTTTTGTATTTTTTAGTAGAGACGGGGTTTCACCGTGTTAGCCAGGATGGTCTCGATCTCCTGACCTCGTGATCCGCCCGTCTCGGCCTCCCAAAGTGCTGGGATTACAGGCTTGAGCCACCGCGCCCGGCCTTTGTTGTAATTTTTATTAAATTATTTTAAGATATGTTTATTTAATTTTTATTTATTTATTAAATTTTCATGTTATTATCATCTTATTTCATTTTACCTTGGGTTTATTTTGTTCTTTTTCTATGTCTTCTTTTTGTTTAAATTTTAAAAAATTTTTAAATGTTTTTATTTGACAGAGAAATTGCAGGCATTTGTCTTGTACATGATGTTTTGAACTATATGTACATGTGTAATGAGTAATTTTAGTTAATGAACAGTTGTATTGCCTCACAGTTATCCTTTTTGTGCTAACACTTAACATTCTCTCTCTTTGCATTATTCAAGAATACAGTAAATTGTCATTATTATAGTTGCCTTGCTGTACAATAGATCTTTAAAATGTATTCCTCCTATCTAACTGTATTTATGTACCCTTTGCCCAACCTCTATCCATCTTCCCTTCAAGCTCACCTTCCAAAGCCTCTGGTAGCCGCTACTCTACTCTACACTTCTGTGAGATCAATTTTTTTAAGATTCCAGAAATGATTATATGGCATTTGTCTTTCTGCACCTGGCTCATTTTAGTTAACATAATGTCTTCCAGGTTCAGCTGCTTTGCTGCAAAGAACAGGATTTCATTTTTTGCATGGATGAATACTACTCCATTGTGTATATATGCCACATTTCTTTATCCATTTATCCACTGATGGACACTTAGTTCATTCCATATCTTGGCTATTGTGAACAGGGCAACAATAAACATGGTAGTGTAGCTATCTCTTCAACATACTAATTTCATTTTCTTTGGTTACATGCTCAGTAGTGGGATTGCTGTATCACATTATAGTTCTATTTTTGATTTTTTGAGGAACCTTTCTTCTATTTTCTCTAATGGTTGTACAGACTAATTTACATTCCCACCCTCAGTGTATAAGGGTTTCCTGTTTTCTGTATCCTTGCCAGCACTTGTCGTTTCTGACTTTTTAAATAATAACCATTCTAATATAATAAGATGACATCTTATTGTGATTTTGATTTGCATTTTCCTGATGATTAGTGATAATTAGCATTTTTTTCATATACTCGTTGGACATTTTTATGTATTCTTTTGAGAAATGTCTATCCGTCTTCTGTCCATTTAAAAATTACTATTTTATTATTTGCTATTGAGTTCTTTGAGTTTTCTATACATTTTAGATAGTAACTCATTGTCAAATGTGTAACTTTCAAACATCATTTGTTTCCATAACTCCTTTCATCTTGTATAACTGAATCTCTATATCCATTGAACAATAACTCTTCATGTATTAGTCTGTTCCCATGCTGCTAATAAAGACATACTCGAGACTGGGTAATTTAAAAGAAAAAAAGTTCAAAGAACTCACAGTTTCATATGGCTGGGGAGGCCTCACAATCAAGGCTTAAGGTGAAGGAGGAGCAAAGGCATGTCTTACATGGCAGCAGGCAAGAGAGAAGTGCTGAGCAGAAGGGGGAAAAATCCCTTATAAAACCATCAGATTTAATGAGAACTCACTCTCTATCACAAGAACAGAAGCATGGGGTAACCTCTACCATGATTTAATTACCTCCCATTGTGCCTCCCATTTGCCTCCTGCAACACTTGCGGATTATGGACACTACAATTCAAGATGATATTTAGGTGGGGACACAGAGCCAAATCATATCATTCCACCACTGGCCCCTCCAAAATCCCATGTCCTCACATTTCAAAACACTATCATGCCTTCCCAACAGCCCCCAAAGTCTTCACTCATTCCAAGTCTAAAGTCTCATCTGAGTCAAGGAAAGTCCCTTCTGCCTATGAGCATGTAAAATCAAAAGCAAGTTAGTTACTTCCTAGGTACAATTGGGGTAGAGGCATGGGGTAAATACACTCATTCCAAATTGGAGAAATTGGCTAAAATGAAGAGACTACAGGCCTCATACAAGTCCAAAATCCAATAGGGCAGTCATTAAACCATAAAGATCCAACATTATCCTCTTTGACTTCATGTCTCACATCCAAAGTGTGGTGATGCAAGTGGTGGACTCCCATAGATTTGGGCAGCTCCTCTCCTGTGGCTTTCCAGGATGCAGCTCCCTTTCTGGCTGCTTTCATGGGCTGGTCTTGAGTGTCTGCAGCTTTTCCAGGCACCTGGTAAAAGCTGTTGGATGATCTACCATTCTGGGGTCTGGAGGATGGCGGCCCTTGTCTCACAGATCCACTATGCAGTGCCCCAGTGGGGATTCTGTGTGGGGGCTCCAACCCCACATTTCTTTTTCACACTGCTCTAGCAGAGGTTCCCCATGAGGTCTCCACACCTACAGCAAACTTCTGCCTAGACATTTACTTGTTTCTCCACATCCTCTGAAATCTAGGCAGAGGTTTCCAAGCCTCAATTCTTAACTTCTGTGCACTTACAGGCTCAACACCACGTGGAAGCTGCCAAGGCTTGGGGCTTACACCCTCTGAAGCCATGGTCTGAGCTTTACCTTGGCCTCTTTTAGCCATAGCTGGAGCATCTGGGATGCAGAGCCACAAAATCCCTAGGCTCCATATAGCAGAGGGGTCCTGGGTCCAGTCCACAAAATCATTTTTCCTCCTAGGCCTCTAGGCCTGTGATTGAAGGGGCTCCCATGGAGCTTTCTGACATGCCCTGGAGACGTTTTCCTCATTGTCTTGGTGATTAACATTAGCTCCTTGTTTCTCATGCAAATTTCTGCAGCAGGCTTGAATTGCTTCCCAGAAAAGGGTTTCTTAATTTTTATTGCATTGTCATTTTGCAAATTTTTCAAACTTTTGCTTTCTCTTGAATGTTTTGCTGCTAAGAATCTTTTTTTTTTCTGCCAGATACCTTATATCATCTCTCACACTCAAAGTTCCACAGATCTCTAGAGCAAGGAAAAAATGCCATCAGTCTCTTTGCATAGCAAGAGTGACCTTTACTGCAGTTTGCAAGAAGTTCTTCATCTCCATCTGAGACCATCTCAGCCTGGATATTATTGTCCATATCACTATCAGCATTTTGGTCACAGCCATTCAACAAGTCTTTAGGAAGTTCCAAACTTTTCCACATTTTTCTATTTTCTCCTGAGACCTCCAAACTGTCCCAACCTCTGCCTGTTACCCAGTTTCAAAGTTGCTTCCACATTTTTGGGTATCTTTACAGCAACACCCCACTCTACTGGCACCAATTTACTGTATTAGTCTGTTCTCACACTGCTAATAAAGACATATCTGAGACTGGGTAATTTATAAAGGGAAAGAGGTTTAATGAATTCACAATTCCATATGGTTGGGGAGGCCACACAATCATGGCTGAAGGTGAGGGAGGAGCAAAGGCACATCTTACATGGTAGCAGGCAAAAAAGAAGTGCCAGGCAAAAGGGGTAAAACCCCTTATAAAACCATCAGATTTCATGAGAACTCACTCACTATCATGAGAACAGCAGCATGATGGTGACCTCCACTGTGATTCAATCACCGCCCATGGGATGTGGACATTATGGGAACTACAATTCAAGATGAGATTTGGGTGGAGACACAGCCAAAGCATATGACTCCATTTCTCCCTTTCCCTGGTTCCTGGGAACCACCACTCTACTTCTGTTTCAATGACTTTGACAGCTCTAAGTACCTCACATACGTGGAGTTATACAATATTTGCCTTTTTGTGGCCCACTGATTTTACTAAGCGTTAATGTTCTCAAGGTTCATCCATGTTATTAATATTTTAATAATAATAGAAAATAATTTAATAATGAAATGAAATAATAATTTCCTTTTAAAGGAATTCCTTTAAGAGGAACTCCTTCCTTTTAGAGGCTGAATAATATTCCATCGTATGTCTATAACACATTTTGTTTATCCATTCTTCCACCAATGGACACTTTATTGCTTCAGTGTTTTAGTTATTGTGAATAATGCTGCTATAAACATGGATGTACATTTGTCTTTTTAGGATTCTACTTTCAATTCTTTTGGTTATATAATTAGAAGTGGTATTGCTGTATCATATGGTAACTGTATTTTTAAATTTTGAGGAACTTTAATACTGCTTTCTACAACAGGTGTCTCATATCACATTCTTACCAGCAATGCTAAATGGTTCTATTTCTCTATATCTTTGCCAATATTTGTTATTTTCTGGTTTTGTTTGTTTGTTTTTTTTTTGTTTTTTGTTTTGGTAATAGTCATTCTAATGATGTGAGGTAGTATCTCATTGAAGTTTTGATTTGCATTTCCATAAAGTTTAGTGATATTGAGTGTATTAGGCTGTTCTCACATTGCTATAAAGAACTAACTGACACTCAGTATTTTATAAAGAAAAGAATATTAATTGGCTTATGGTTCCACAGACTGTATGGGAAGCATAACACAGACATCTGCTTCTAGAGAGGCCTCAGTAAACTTAAACCCATGGAAGAAGACAAAGGGGAAGTAGGTGTCCCATGTGGCAGGAGCAAGAGACACACACACACACGTACACACACACAGAGAGAGAGAGAGAGAGAGAGAGAGAGAGAGAGAGAGAGAGAAAGAGAGAGAGAAGGAACCACACACTTTTAAACAATGAAATCTTGTGAGAACTTACTCACTATCACAATAAGAGCACCAAGAAGATGGTACTAAACCATTCATGAGAAATCCACTCCCCCATGATCCAATTATTTCCTATCCAGTCCCACCTTCAACATTGGGGATTACAATCCAACATGAGATTTGGCCAGGGACAAATATCCAGACGACCCCTGGACCCTCCCTCCATATCATACGACCCCTGGCCCCTCCCAAATCTCATGTCCTCCTTACATTTCAGAATACAGTTATTGCTTGATATGGTTGGCTGTGTATCTACCCAAAATCTCATCTTGAATTGTAAGAATCCCCATGGATCAAGGGTGGGACCAGGTGGAAATAATTGAATCATGGGATTGTGTTCCCTTATACTGTTCTTGGGATAGTGAATGAGTTCTCACAAGATCTGATGGTTTTATAAGGGGCTTCCCACTTTGCTCAGTTCTCATTTTCCTTCCTGCTGGCATGTGAAGAAGAACATGTCTGCTTCCACTGCCATCATAATTGTAAGCTTCCTGAGGCTTCCCAAGTCATGCTGAACTGTGAGTCAATTAAGCCTCTTTTCTTTATAAATTACCCAGTCTTGGGTACGTCTTTATTAGCAGTGTGAGAATAGACTAATACATCGCTTTACCAATAGCCCCTTAAAGTCTTAACTCATTTCAGCATTACCTCAAAAGTCAAAAGTTCAAAGTGTCATTTTAGACAAGGCAAGTTTCTTCCACCTATGAGCCTGTAAAATAAAAAATAAGTTAGTTACTTCCAAGGTATAATGGGAGTATGAGCATTAGGTAAATATTCCCATTCCAAAAGGGAGAAATTGGAAAACAGAAAGGGGCTACAGGCCCTATGTATATTCAAAACCCATCAGTATAGTCATTAAATCTTAAATCTCCAAAATAATCTTCTTTGACTCTGTGTTTTACATCCAGGTCAAACTGGTGCAAAAGATGAGCTCCTGAGGCCTTGGACAACTTTGTCCCTGTGTCTTTGCAAGATTCAGCCCTCACTGCTGCTCTCATGAACTGGAGTTGAGCACCTGTGACTTTTCCAGGTGAAGGACGTGAGCTGTCAGTGTATCTGCCATTCTTGGATTTGGAAGACGATGGCCCTCTTCTCACACCTCCACTAGGCAGTGCCCCAGGGGGAACTCTATGTGGGAGTTTCAACCCCACATTTCCCCTCTGTACTGTTCTGGTAAAGGTTCTCCATGAGGGCTCCCTGCAGCAGATTTCTGCCTGGACACCCAGGCTTTTCCATACATTCTCTAAAACCTAGGCAGAGACTCCCAAGCCTCAACTCTTGCACTCTGTACACCCAAAGGCTTAACACCACATGAAAGCTGTCAAGGCTTATGGCTTTCATGCTCTGAAGCAGCAGCTGGGCCTGTATCTGGGGCCCTTTGAGCCAATGCTGAAGACAGTGCAGCTGGGATTCAGAGAGCAGTTTCTTGAGGCTATACAGGGCAGCAGGGTTCTGGGTCTGGTCTATGAAACCATTTTCCACTTCTAGGCCTCCGAATCTTTGATGGCAGGAGTTGTTGTGAAGGTTTCTAAAATCCTTTCAAGTCCTTTATCCCATTGTCTTGGCTATCAGCACTTGGCTTCTTCTTATTTA
Source organism: Macaca mulatta (assembly GCF_049350105.2). Taxonomy (NCBI): domain Eukaryota; kingdom Metazoa; phylum Chordata; class Mammalia; order Primates; family Cercopithecidae; genus Macaca; species Macaca mulatta. Next base: position 107,544,641 of record NC_133406.1, read on the forward strand.
TGCAAATATCTCTAAAATGTCATTTCTCTAGAGACTGTTTGAACTCTTTTCCTAAAAAAGGCTTTCTATTTCTCTGCCACATGGCTAGGCTGCAAATTTTTCAAAATTTACTCTCTGCTTTCCTTTAAATATAATTTCCAACTTACTTTTTTTGCTCCCACATCTGAGCATAGGCTGTTAGAAGCAGCCATGCTACTTCTTGAATACTTTGCTGCTTAGAAATTTCTTCCACCAAGCCTTTAAGTCTTTGATCCATTTTGAGTTAATTTTTATATATAATGTTAGGTAAGGGTTGAGCTTCATTGTTTTGCTTGTGGAAATTCAGTTTTCCCAGCACTGTTGGAAAGACTGTCCTTTTCCCAGTGAATGATCTTGGCACCCTTATAAAAATCATTTAACCACATAAGTTGGAACTGTTTCCTGAGTTCTTCATTCTCTTCCATTTACCAGTATGCCTATAATTATGCCAATGCCACAATGCTTTGATTATTATAGCTTTGTAGTAGTTTCCAAGTCAGTATGTGTAAATCCTCCAGCTTTGTTCTTCTGTTTCAAGATTGATTAGGTTATTTGGGGTTCCTCAATATTTCATATAAATTTTAGAATGAATGTTTGTTATTTTTTCAAAAAAGTCATTGAAATTTTGGTAGGAAATGCATTTAATCTGTAGGTGGCATTGGGTATACTGATATCTTAACAATGATAAGTCTCCCAATTCATGAATATGGAATATACTTCCATTTACTTAGGCTGTCCTTAATTTCTTTCAGGAAAGTTATGTAGTTTAATTGTACAAGTCTTTCACTTCCATGGCTAAATTAATTTCTAAGTATTTTTTTCTTTTTGATATATTGTAAATGAGATTGTTTTTATAATTGTCTTTTCAGATTTTTCATTGTTAGTATATAGAAATGTAACTGATTTTTTAATGTTGACTTTGTATCCTGCACTTTGCAGAATTTATTTAATAGTTCTGATAGATTTTTTTGTGGAATCTACAATGTTTTATATGTATACAATTATATAGTCTGTGAATAGATAATTTTACTTCTCTTTTTCCAGTTTGGATGCCTCGTGTTTCTGTTTGTTGCTTCATTTATCTGACTAAGTCTTCTAGTACTATGTGAAATCGGTATGTCAAAAGTGGGTATTCTTGCATTGCTTCTGATCTTAGAGAAAAAATTTTCACTCTTACCACTGATAATGTGTACTGTGGATTTTTAACATACGAATTTTATTAAGTTGAGGTAGTTTCCTTCTGTTAATAGTCTGTTAAGTTTTTATTATGAAAGAGTGTTGAATTTTACCAAATGCTTTTTCTTCATCAATTGAGGTGTTTGTGTTTTCTTCCATTCATTTGTTAATGTGTTATATTGACCAATTTTTATATATTAAACCATTTATACATCCAGGAACAAATCTCACATGGTCATATTGTATAATCTTTATAATATGTTGCTTATTTCAATCTGTTAGCATTTTATTGAGGATTTTTGCATTAATGTTAATAAAGGATATTGGTTTGTAGTTTTCTTTTATTCTACTGTCTTTGTCTGGCTTTGGTATCAGGGTAAAATTGGACTTAGAGAAGGAGGTAGGAAGAGTTTTTTTCCTTTTCAAATTATTGAAAAAGTTTGAGAATTGGTTTTAGTTCTTCTTTATAAGGTTGCCAATGAAGTGAAGCCATCAAATTCAGAGCTTGTCTGTGCTGGGTGATCTTTGATTACTGCTTCAATATCCTTACATTAATAAGATTTTCTGTTTCCTTTTAATTTAGTTGTTATAGATTTTGTGTTCACAAACCATTTCATTTAAGTTATCCAATTTGTTGACGTACAATTGTTCATAGTACCTCTAATTCTTTTTATTTCTATAGAATGAGTAGTAATGTCTCCACTTTCGTTTGATTTTAGTAACTTGAGTCTTCTTCTTTTTTTCTTAGTCCATCTAGCTAAAGGTGTGTCAGTTTTGTTAAATTTCCAAAAAGCCAACTTTTAATTTTATTGATTTTCTCTATTGTTTTTCTATTGTCTGTTTCACTAATCTCTGTTCTAATCTTTATTATTTTCTTCCTCTCCTCACTTGGAGTTTTGTTTGTTGGAAGAAGTTTTCTCCTTAACACCGCTTTAGCTGCATTCCATAAACTTTGGTATGTTGTGTTTCCATTTTCAAATGTTGCTAAATAATTTCAAATTTTCTTTGTGATTTCCTCTTTAATCCATTGATTATTTAAGAGCATGTTTTTTAATATCCACAAATTTATACACTTTCCAGTTTTACTTTTGTTATTGATATCTAATTTCATCCTGCTGTTGTCAGAACAGATACATTGTATGATATCTATATTTTAAAATCTACTGAGACTTAATTTGTGGTCTAATCTGGAAAATGCACCAGTTGCACTTGAGAAGAATGTGTATGCTATTATTATTGAGTAATATGTCTGATAGATCTAGTTGGTTCATTGTGCTGTTCAAGTAATCTATTTTCTGACTTATCTTTTGTCTGATTTTTCTATCTATTTTTGAGAGTGGGATAGTGAAGTCTTCAACTATTATTGTAGAACTGCCTATTTCTCCCTTCAATTCCATCAACTTTTCATACATATGTATATATATTAGGTGCTTAAATATCATTAGGTGCTTAAATGTTTACAATTGTTACATCTTCTTTCTGTATTAAGTCTTTTGTTAATATTTAATGTCCTTCTTTGTCTCTTGTAATTTTTTTTTTTACTTACAGCCTGTTTCATCTGAAATTGATACAACCATATTTGCTCTCTTCTGGTTATTATTTGTATAAAATCTTTTTTCTCTCATTTTATTTTTAATATATATTTGCCTTTGGATCTAAAGAGAGTGTTTTGTAGACAGCATGCAATTGGAGCATATTTTCTTAATCCATTCTACCAATCTGATCTTTTGATTAGGGAGTTTAATCCATTTACATTTAAAGTAATTACTGATAAAGAGGAACTTACTCCTGTCATTTCTTATTTGTTTACTATATGCCTTATAGGTTTTTTGTCCCTCATTTCCTGCATTGCAGTCTTCTTTTGTGCTTAGATAATTTTTTTACAATGAAAAGATTAAACTGTTTACTCATTTCTTTCTGTATATATTCTATAGTACAGGCACAATTTATTTTACTGCACTTTGTTTTATGGCACTTCACAGATACTGTGTTTTTACAAATTGAAAGTTTGTGGCAATCTTGTATTGAGCAAGGCTATTAGCACCATCTTTTTCAACAGTGTGTGCTCACTTCATGTCTCTGTATCACATTTGAGTAATTCTGATAATATTTTAAATTTTTTCATCATTATTATATCTGCTATTGTGATCTTTGGTAAGTGATCTTTGATGTTACTATTATAATTGTTTTGTTTGAACCTATATAAGACAGCAAACTTAATTGATAAATGTTGTATGTGTTCTGACTGCTCCACTGACTGGCCATTTTCCCATCTTTCTGCTTCTCCTCTGGCCTCCCTATTCACTAAGACATAACAATATTGAAAATTGATGAATTAGTAATCCTACAATCAACTTTAAGTGGTTAAATGAAAGAGCTGAGTGTGTTTCACTTTAAATCAAAAGCTAGAAATAGTTAAGCTTAGTGAGAAAGGCTGGTCAAAAACTGAGATAGGCCAAAATCTAGGCCTCTTGTGCTAAATGGTTAGCCAAGATGTTCATGCAAAGAAAAACATTCTTGAGGGAAATTAAATTTGCTACTTCAGTTAACACACAAATAAGAAAGTGAAATTGCCTTATTGCTGATATGAAGAAACTTTTAGAAGTCAGTATAGGAGAGCAAACCAGTCATAACATTCCATTAAGCTAAAGCCTAATTAAGAACAAGACCCTAAGTCTCTTTACTTCTACGAAGGCTAAGAGAGGTGAAGAGACTGCAGAAGAAGATTTTAAGCTAGCAGAATTTGGTTTATAAAATTTAAAGAAATAAGTTGTCTCCATAGCATAAAAGTTCACAGTAATTCAGCAAGTGCTGATGCAAAAATTAGAGCAAATGATCCAGAAAATATAACTAAGATAATTGATGAAGATGGCTACATTAAATAACATATTTTAAGAATAGCCTTCCGTTGGAAGACAGTGCTGTCTAGGACTTCCATAGCTACAGAGGAGAAGCCAATGCTTGGCTTCAGAGCTTCAAGGGACAAGTGGCTCTTTTGTTAGGGGATGAATGCAGATGTTGACTTTAAGTTGAAGTCAATGGTTTTTTACCACTCTGAAAATTCTAACACCCTTAAGAATTATATTAAATCTACTCTGCCTGTGCTCCATAAATGGAAGAACAAAGCCTGAATTACAACACATCTGTTTAAACCATGGTTTGCTGAATATTGTAAGTCTCTCTTAAGATCTACTGCTCAGGAAAAAAAAAAAAAAAAAAGACATCTTTCAAAATATTGACAATGCACCTAGTCACCCAAAAGTTCTGGTGTAGATGTGGTAGGAGATTAATGTTTTCATGCCTGTTAACACAACATTCATTCTTCAGGTCATCTATCAAGAAGTGATTTTGACTTTCAAGTTTCATTATTCAAAAATATATTTAATGAGGTAATAGCTGCCATAGATAATGATTCCTCTGATGGATCTGGGTGAGGTAAATTGAAAACCTTCTGAAAAGAAATTGCCATTCTATATGTCATTATGAACATTCATGATTTATGAGAAAAGTTCATAATATTATCATTAACAGGAGTTTAGAGGGAGCTTATTTCAATTTTCATGGTGTAGACATGGTGGAAATGGGAAGAAAACTAGAGTTAGAAGTGGAGCTCGAAGATGTAACTGAATTGCTGCCTTCTGATAATCAAACTTTAACAAATGAGGAATTGCTTCTTATGGATAAGCAAATAAAGTAGTTTCTTGAGATAGAGTCTCCTCCTGGTGAAGAGGTTGTGAACATTACTAAAATGACAACAAATGATTTAAAATATTCCCTAAGCTTAGTTGTTAAAGAAATGGCAGGGTTTGAGAGAATTAACTTCCAATTTGAAAGAAATTCTATTGTGGGTCAAGTGACATCAAACAGCATTGCATGCTACAGAGAAATATTTTGTGAGTCAATTAAGCCTGACCATGGTGATTCACACCTGTTATCCCAGCACTTTGGGAGGTGGAGGCAGGAAGATAGCTTATCGCCAGAAGTTCAAGACCAGCCAGGGCAATGTAATGAGACCCCATTTCTACAAATAAATAAGTAAAATTGGCCAGGTGTGGTGTCTTACACCTGTAGTCCCAACTTTTTAAGAGGCCAAGGCGGGAGGATCTCTTGAGCTCAGGACTTTATAGTGATCTATGATTACAGCACTGTACTACAGCTTGGATGGCAGAGCAAGACCTTGTCTCTAAAAAAAATCAATTGATGTGGTAATCTTCATTGTTGTCTCATTTTAATAAATTGGCACAGCAACCCCAATCTTCAGCAACCACCACTCTGCTCAGTAACAGCCATCAACATTAAGGCAAACTCTTCTACCAGCACAAAGATTCACTGGAGGTTCAGATAATTGTTGGCATTTTTAAAAACAGTAATGTATTTTAAAATCGAGGTCTGTACATTGTCTTTAAGACATAATTCCATTACACACTTAATAAACTACAGTATAGTTTAACATAACTTTTATATTCATTGAGAAGGCAAAAATTTGTGTGACTCACTTTATTGTGATATTTACTTTACTGCAGTGGTCTGAAACTAAACCCACAATATCTCTAAGATATGTGGCTACCATGGAGACTACATTTAATGCCCTAAAGTTATAACACTCAAATTTGTATCTATATCAGCTTAATTTCAATAACATACAAAAACTTGCTCCTTTAACAGTTCCATCTTCAAATCTTTTGTCTGTTGATGTCACAAAATTTTATCTTTATACAGTGTATCCAAAACAATAAATTAATAATCATTTAAAATGCATTAGTCTCTTAAATTATGTGGAAAACAAGTTGTGAAGTTATAAACCAAAGATGCGATAATACTAACTTTTAGATAAATATTTTTAATGTATTGGTTAGTTAAATAATGTAGAGAGCAAAAAGTGAGTTACAAACCATTGTTAAAATAATAGTTTTTATAATTGTCCATGTATTTACCTTTATTGAGATTTTTAATTATTTCGCTTTGAGTGACTACCTAGTTTCCTTTCATTTTACTCTGTAGGACTACCTTGAGCATTTCTTGCAGGTTGGTCTAGTGGCAACCAGCTCTCTCAGCTTTTGTTACTTTGGGAATCTTTGACAAAGTAAACAAAAACATAAAGTGGGGAAAGGACACCCTACTCAACAAGTGGTGGTGGGATAATTGGCAAGCACCGTGTAGAAGAATGAAACTGGATCCTCATTTCTCACTTTACAAAAAAATCAACTCAAGATGGATAAAAGACTTAAATTTAAAACCTGAAACTGTAAAGATTCTAGAAGATAACATCAGAAAAGCACTTCTAGACATTGGCTTAGGCAAAGACTTCATGACCAAGAGCGCCAAAGCAAATTCAACAAAAACAAAGATAAATAGATGGGACTTAATTAAACTAAAATGCTTCTATACAGCAAAAGAAAAAATAAGCAGAGTTAAAAGGCAACCCACAGAGTGGGAGAAAATTTTGACAATGTATACATCTGCCAAAGGGCTAATATCCAGAACCTACAAAAATCTCAAACAAATCATCAAGAATAAAACAAACAATCCCATCAAAAAGTGTGCTAAGGACATAAAAAAAAATTCTCAAAATAAGATATACAAATGGAAAACAAGCATATGGCTCAACATCACTAATTATTGGGGAAGTGCAAATCAAAACCACAATGCAATACCACCTCACTCCTGCAATAATAGCCATAATCAAAAATTCAAAAAAATAATAGATGTTGACATGGATGCAATGAAAAGGTAACACTTCTACACTGTGGGTGGGAATATAAACTAGTATTACCACTATGGAAAACTGTGTGGAGATTCCTTTAAAAATTAAAAGTAGATTTTTCACTTGATTTGGCAATCCTGCTACTAGATATTTACCCAGAGGAAAAGAAGTCATTATACAGAAAAGATACTTGCATACACATGTTTATAGCAGCACAATTTGCAATTGCAAAAATATGAAACCAGCCTAAATGCCATCACTCAACAAGTGAATAAAGAAAATGTGGTCAACTATACACACACACACATACACACACACACACACACCATGGAATACTATTCAGCCATAAAAAGAAACAAAATAATCACATTTGCAGCAACTGTGATGAAATTGGAGACTATTATTCTTAGTGAAGTAACTTAGGAATGGAAAAGTAAACATCACATGTTATCACTCATATGTGGGAGCTAAGCTGTGAGGATGCAAAGGCATAAGAATGATAAATTGGACTTTGGGGACTCAGAGGAAAGGGTGGAAGGTGGTGAGGCATAAAGGACTACGCATTGGGTATAGTGTGCACTGCTCAGGTGATGGGTGCACCAAAGCATCATAAATCACCACTAAATAACTTATTTATGTAACCAAACACCACCAGTCCCCCTAAAAACGTACTGAAATAAAAAATAAAAAGTTTTTTTTAAATTTTATTTTACTTTTGAAGGAAAGTTTTGATGGATATAGAATTCTATGTTGACGTTCTTTTCATTTAGCCCTTTGAATATATTGGCCTACTGCCTTCTGACCTCCAAAGTTTCTAACGAAAAGTCTGATGACAATTTTACTGAGGATAGTTTGCATGTGACGAGTAGCTTTTTCTTGCTGTTATGAAGATAGTCTTGTCTTTGGCCTTTGAATATTTGCTTATAATGTGTATTGGTATGAGTCTATACTTTATTAAGCTTCTTGCATATTTATATTAATGTCTTTCACCAAATTTGGAAAGTTTTCCATCATTATTTCTGAGATAGTCTCCCAACCCCTTTATCCGTTTTCCTTCTGAAACTCCCAGCATGTATACTGGTCCACTTAATGGTGTTTCATAGGTCTCTGAGGCCCTGTTTACCTTTCTTCAACTTTTTTCCCCCCAGACTCAGTGATTTTCATTGTCCTGTCTTCAAGTTGCTGATTCTTTCTTTTGCCTGCTCAAATATTTTACTTCCTTGAATGGATTTTCATTTTACTTATTGCAATTTTCAGCTCTAATATTTCTTTTTCCTTTTAGGTTTTCTCTTAATTTTTCTAATTTTTCATATGGCGTTTTTTGACTTTCCCTATATCTTCCTTTAGCTCTTTGAGCATCTTTAAGACAATTGTTTTAAAGTTTTTGTCTAGTAGACCTGTCATTATGTCTTTTTGAGAGAACGTTTCTGTTAATTTATTTTTTTTCTTTGAATGGGACATACTTTCCTGTTTTTTACACGTTTTCATTGTTTATTGATTTTTGGACATGAATCTAATAATGTGGTAACTCTAGAAATTAGATTATTTTCTTTCCCAGAGTTTGCTGTTTTTTGTTATTTTTATTATTGTTGTTCTTGTTATTGTAAACTTTGTCCCAAAGATCAGCCTGGTTTATAAACTTAAGGTCTTCTGAAGTCTTTTCTGAGCCTGCACCCTGCCCTGAGCATGGATGATTACTTTCTGATTTTCCCTGTAAATGCAGTTGGTTTTCAATGTTCTAGTCTTTAATGTCTGGTTCTCCAAAGAAAAACAGAGAAAAATAAAACTGAAGGAGAGGTGCTGACCCTTTAAATCCCCTGGTAGTCACATCAGCTGAAGGAGGAGCTGGCAATAACACAGGGGAGATGCAACAACTCTTACTTCTTTATTTGTATGTCTACGATCGGAAGTAACAATCAGTGATCAGAGCACAGATCCCTGACATTTGGAAGACAGGGTAACCCTGGCTCCTGCAAGCTGTGTGCAGGTTGCTCCCAGCACAGGTGCAAGATTGTCTTCCAAGTGGCTGGTTGTGGGCAGGTGGGTAGCTGCAACTGTGCTTAGAGCCAAAATTGACCAGAATGAACTGTAGTTCATACCTTCCTCTGGATGTTGCAAGCCTTTAATAGACTCCGTAATTCCCAAATATTTACATCAGAGAGATTCTGCCAGCACAGTTATTTTCTAGGTGGGAAAACAGATTCCTAGTGCTCCCTACTCTGCCATCTTCCCCTCACATGGTCTCTGCTAATGTATTTTTTTATTTGTAAAATTTCTTTTTGCTTCTCAGAACTTGGCTTTTATATAATATTCTGCTTTATTTCACCATTATCTTGTCTTATCCTTCTAAAAATGTTAAATACTTATCTTTCAAAAGACTTCATACCCTTCTTCTCCCATGTTTCTTTGTTATTTGTTTATTATATTGATTTTTTTATGTTAATGTCTTTCTTCAAATCATGGTGATCCTTTCAAGTCCTTTCATAACTAGAGTGATGTACTAACAAACTGTGAGAAAGCTCTGTGTGCAAGTATATGTGTGTGTGTGGTGGGGTGGGATATGCAGACTGCTGGGCTTTATTTACTAGTGTGATAAAACTGGGTAATGTGATGTAGCTAGTTTTATTAGGGTAAGGTTACTTTTTCAAAATAGGACATTGAAGTGTCTAGATTTGTAAGTCTTTGCCCTTGAAATGCTCATTTCCACAGGGCAAAATCCTTCACTTTTCTGATTGATAGCTATAACGCTTATTGTTGGTATCTTGTGAGGTTTGCTGATGTTCTTTTACCTCTCCTCCACTTTTTAAAAAATTATTATTATATAGCACCCTCTGCTTCACTTCATCTCTGCAAGTCTTTCCGGAAAGTAACTCTCCAGCCTTCTGCTGAGGTTGGGGTGAGGCTCTGATTGTGCAACATGTCATAAAAACTTTCAAGCAACTCTAGTTTGTTAGACCAATTGCACAGCATTATGTTCAGAGATACTTCCTACTTTCAACTTTTGAATACTTCTGGCATTCTGGGTGATAAATTGGCATTTTTGTTGTTTTCTCTGCCTCAGGCTTTAATCAGCATTCTCCTATGTGCTGAGGCAATAACGGTTTATTAATGGGCTTTCCAGATTCCAAAATTTTGTTGAGCTCTATTTGCTTTCATCTTCTATTCTCTTTTGCTATGGATGTGAGTCTATTTTCCTTCTTAACTCAAATTTAATAGGGTTTTTAAGAAAAAGAAGCAAATAATTGGCATGTAACATCTGTATTTAATCAGTATTCTATCTACTTTTAAATTATATTGAACATAATTTGTAAAACTTTGTTTGTTTTAAATAATGGTGGGTATTTTCCAGTATGTGAAGCTTTAAATGATAGATGAGAGATTTGAGTTTACTTTTCTTATAACAAATACATTTATAAAAAACAAAATATTAATACTTTTTAGTTCAATACTTCTAGTATCTAGTTGTTTTCTCCTGTATTTTTGTCCTGTTCTTTATCCCCTACATCTTTGTTATTGCCAAACTCTTGTGCCCTACCATGCCTCTCTCTCCAAGCGCAGTTCTCAACTGGATACCACCAACACTGTCTATTTCTGCTTGTCTGGGAGCAAGAAGTGATGGGGAGGACTACTTTCTCCGGGCTAATATCCCCTGTTAATTTACCCTGGAGACCTAAATTATTTTTATTTTTCTTCACCTCAGGATATGAAATAACTTTTGCGTTGCCCTCAACTTTTGTTACGGGACTCTACTTTTAACTCTCATATACTTCTGAGATGGCTCATCAATCTAACTGCATTGTTTCGAGTCTTCCTTTCATTCCTCATAGTTGCTAGTTCATTAGAAATTCCATTTTTGTTTTTAAGCACTAGTCAAAATCCTACTTAAATCTTTCCTATCACTTCTAGGATTTGGTAGGGGCAGAGTTGGGGAGTATAGAGAGAATAAATGATACCTATACTCAGTGTGCCATAGTAAACATTCAAAGCCCAGAGGTTCCATTTTCTCCCTTACAGTTGTCTGAATTTTTTCACAGAGAAGGTACAGCTTTTGAATCAGAAAAATACTGATTAATGTACCATCATTTCAGAATAGAAGAATAAAAAGAAGAGGAGGCCTACTTCTCAGATGCTTTGCTACCATTTCAGCCAACTCAGTGAATCACTCACTTGGAGTATTCTCTTATGGTGTCCATATTCTTTGTTTTTCTTGAATGTAGTGGATCATACGAGGGATACATCAGTGTAATTTGCTTTTGGTATTTAGACAAAATCTGCTATTTGTTTGCTATGTTGGCTTCACCCTTTAAACTCAATAGCTGAAAACCTTCTTCTGTGGCATTTTTTGGGCATTCCTAAATATTTAGATGAAAAAAAGATCACGTGATACCACAGGTTATTAGCTCTAATCAGTCTAACAGCATCAGTAATCTGAATAAAGAGAGTCATTTGGATTTTTAAAAATTTGAAAATGCATTGTCAAATACAGTCATTCTCTCACTTAGAGTTAGCTTTATATGCTTTATTTGTTGAAATTCTATCAGTCAATTAAAATATACATTATATTTATTATTGAAAGAGCAAAATGCAATAATCTATGATATTTGTGAGAGTTGTTAATTTTCTGGACAAACAAGGGTTTTATGTAGTAAAATAAATGAGAAAAGAAATGAATATTTCACATAAATATAAGAGATGGTGTGTTGGTTATTAGATAGCTTTAGAAAGCATATTATGGCCTTGTAGAGTCAATAAGTATTTATAAAATTAAAATCATTTGGCAATATTGAGCTAGTTTTAAGCACTCTATTAATTTTTAGCTTCTTAATTCCACTTAAGCAGTGCATTTTTTGAACTTTTCTAGATGAATTTACAGCAGAATTCTAATTTGCCACCAAAATCATAAAAGATAATATCCAGGATAAATTATTTTTAATCTATATTTAACAAAAAATATGAAGAAAAAAGTTAGAGAAAAATAAGATAATTTCCCCCCAAGATATTTTGCTGCTCCACCAATCTCAGTTTCTCAGTTGAAAAGTGAACATGTACCCAGTATCATGAATATGTGTTTTAATGACTGCTAGAAGACTCTAGAAGCTGACAATGAAGACTAAATGTTCTTCCTCTAAGAATTCAAATGTTTAAACTCAATTACTAAATGTTTAATAGTTAAATTTCATTGTTTTAAAACAAGATTTCAATTTTATTTTAGTAACACAGGAAAACAGTCTGTTGATATTGGGCTCCAGCTCTGACTTCAGCTGAACACAGATTTTTAACTCTCAAGCATTGAGCATTTGGCCAAAATGTATATTAGATGCACTTCTATTCATTAACATTATTACAAAACTAAAAAGAATTGAACAGAATAGACTAGAATGAGAAACATCAAAATGCATTGCATGCAGTAAGGCTAAGTACTGTTTTGTGACTGTTGCATTTCAGTTTGTGTATGTGAGTATAACACACATACTGGGTTATGTGATAACATGCATTTTGGTACTGAGGGCCATGGATCATGGGAAAGAGATTAACATTCGCTGATCTAGTAGGGAAAAAAAAGATGCTCAATTTGGAGCAGGAGGATAGGCATTAACTTCTGGAATTGCTAACAAAAGAAAATAATGCAAAATTTTGGAAATGTTCTTTTGTAAGGAACCAAAATAATATGACCTGCAGACTTAATGAAAGATGCAATAGCAATTAGAAGTTAAAAGTAGGTGGGAGGAAGGTAGGAGTCAAAATTACTTAGTTAAATAATATAAAATGGCCAAGAAAAATCAGAGAGGTAAACATATATGGACTATGTTAACTAATAGCAGTGATGATAATGATAATAATACATAATATTTCTTAACACTTTTTCCAGTTATCACAGCAATTTCTACTGTGGTTATTCTAGTGTATTTGATTCTTACAATAACCTGACAGAAAAAAGCAGAGTAACAACTGGTAACTCCATTTTGCAGATAAGGAAAGATTCACTTTATGGGGAGTGTAGCTGTTTTACTCTAACAAGAATAAAGAATATCTGACCCTGCTTCATAATATTTTTATACTTATTATTTCATGCATTTGACAATAAATTTTGAATATAAGTTTTATAGGTGAGAAAACTGAAGCTCAAAGAAATTAAATAGTTAATTCAAATATTTACGGTATATAAAATTAGAGCCAGGCCTGAAAATAGAGTATTTTTCTTCAAATGGTTATGTTCTTTCCACTTCATTCTGCTGATCTCTCAAGACTTCTGCCTAATATTTTCAGTAACTAAGTTTGAAAATATAGATTATCTATTACTGAGAAGGCTGATGGTATAGGGCAGTATTTTTGAGACTACAATTTGAAATAAAAATAAGATATTTGTATTTACTGAGTAAAAGTAAAAGTGACCATTGGCAATTACAGGGTAACTTCATTTTGGATTATCTTGCATTTCACCATAAATTTCCTCAAAAATGTAGTTGAATCTTTGTAAGACTAAACCATAATGGGCTATTTGAGAAATTAATATATTTGAACACAGCCCTAACTTTAGAAATTAACATAAAGGAGAATGTGGCCTACGAAAAACTCACCACTTGGTACAAGTGAAACACTAAACAGCAGGTGTAACTGTCCACCCAGGTAAGACTTCACCCAGTTACAACATCACGCACTACCCATTTCATGCTTTCATTCATAAAGACATTATGGGAAATGTTCATTATGGTCATTTATATCAATATGTGTTTGGAGGTTGTGATGTGAAGGAGTAAAAGGAGTGCTTTTGTTTCTTTGTGGGTATCTCATCAGAGGGTTCATAAAAATAGGGGTGTTCAGGTTGTTATTTCAAAGTGAGCCAGAGAACACTCTGATGAGTGGGCAGTGTGGGCATCAGTAAGAGATTTTCATTAACAATAAGCTGTATTAAGGCATGAGAATAAAATGGGAAACCATCAGTCATTAGGTATTGTTGGATTGTGCGCTATGTGGATGTGGATGACAGACTGTAAGGAAAGGAGCTGATGGAAGTGGAGATGACTGGTGAAGCATGGTGTATTAGTTCACATCCTAGAGGATTTTAAATGGATTGATGATTTGATGAGTCTTTTTCTTTTGTTGAATTATTGAGTTGCCTGATGGCTACATTCTCCTTACCCATTTAATCCTCTGAAATCTCTCATTCCATTAATCCATGATCTATGCTCTAGATTCCCTCTTTGACTTTCATCCACTAGTTGTTCTTTCTGTTCTGCAAGGATTTCTAAAGGCAAATTTTAATTTCTTTACCCTGGGTTCAGACACTCACATACAATATCACCAACAACCTTTGTATATTCTCATAAAATAAATGGCAATATGATTACTTGGTGCTACCTCTTTTACTCTATCACCAAGGGGTTTTAGTTACTTTCCAAAAATATTTCTAAAACAGGATCCTGAAAACTTAGATATCCATTTTCTCATATGGTCAACTTGGAACTTATATAAAAAAGACCCAGACTTCAAAGGCTGCTGAATTTTATAGATGCTTATTATCTCTGATACTCATTTTATTTATAGTGACTGGTCAATTTAAAAAACCTTAATTTCCCATAAAGAAATTAATTCAATTAGGTGTTAAATCTACTTAGCTTTAAATGGGTAAGGTGAAACACCACATCCAAAAAGCAGTGTTACAGAATATATTTAAAACTTGAACTGGCCGGTCACGGTGGCTCACGCCTACAATCCCAGCACTTTGGGAGGCCGAGGCAGGCAGATCATGAGGTCAGGAGATCGAGACCATCCTGGCTAACACGGTGAAACCCTGTCTCTACTAAAAATATTTTTTAAAAAATTAGTCAGGCGTGGTAGTGGGCTCCTGTAGTCCCAGCTACTTGGGAGGCCGAAGCAGGAGAATGGCCTGAACCCAGGAGTCAGAGCTTCCAGTGAGCCGAGATGGCGAGTGCCACTGCACTCCAGCCTGGGCCACAGAGCGAGAGAGTGAGACTCTGTCTCAGAAAAACAAACAAACAAAAAACAGCAAAAAACAACAACAAAAAAAACTTGAACCTTGCCCTAGAGCAGCCTCCCCTCATTAACTCTGTCTGCTCTCCTGATTTCATTCTGTCCCATGCTGCTCACACAACCCTTCTACTTTCCAACACCACTGAGTTCTTTCTTCTGCATTTGTACCCTATAATATCCCTGTTCTCTTATGAGATGGAGACCTGCCGTGCTTTGGAGAACCTTCCCCCTTCTCAAGTGGCTGAATCCTTTTGTTTTCTCCTCCTCTTGCCCAACCACTGCTTGACAGGCTTCAAATTTTTAACTCTATTGACCGTGCACACTGTTCCACTTTTTCTTCTCTAAAAAATCTTCTAAGACTCTATTTGAAATGGGCCTATTCTGTTAGGAGAGTTTTTGACCTATTGCTCTGCACAGAGCGTCTTTGACCTCTTTGTTCCTCAGAGTGTACACCACAGGGTTCAGTAGGGGGGTAATGACAGTGTAGGTCACTGATATCAGCTGATCCTGATCTCTAGTGTTTTCTGAGTTGAGCTTGAAGTAGGCAATGGAGGCACAGCTGTAGTGGACAATAACTACAGTAATATGAGAAGCACAGGTGGCAAAGTCCTTTTTCCTGCCTTCAGCAGATGCAGTCTTGAGGATGGTAGAAATCATGAGGATGTAAGAGATGAAAACCAAGCCCTTGGGAATCAGGATCACCAGCACACTGATGGTCATAGTCAGGATTTCATTGACTGTGGTGTCAATGCAGGAGAGCTTCATTGCAGGAGCACCTTTGGAATACAGAAAGGCAGCCTGAATACAGATGACAGGTGTGTCATTGCTACAATTAGGCCAATGCTGCAGGCGTCCCACACCAGCTGCATACACACACTCTTGCTCATGACGACTGAGTACCTCAAGGGGTTGCAAATGGCCACATAGCAGTCATACCCCATTGCTGTGAGCAGGAAGCAGTTGTTGATAGCCAAAGTAAGAAGAAAAACATTTGAGTGGCACAACCTGCCAAAGAAATGGTCTGACTCGTCTCTGGACCTGACAGCATGCCGAGGAAGAAGTACATAGGGGTGTGGAGGTGATGATCAATACTAATGATACTCACAATAATAACATTGCCTGCCAGGGTGAATATGTACAATGTAAGAAACACAACAAAGAGGGTGAGCTTGTGCTCACGGAAGCTGGAGAAACCTTGAAAAATAAACACCCTCACCAAAGAGATTCTCTTTCTTCATTAAATCATACATGATATCTAAGAAAGAAAAAAATAATGTAAGGAAACTAGATGGATGATTTCTGTCAAATAATAGACTGGGAAAATTCCTGTGATTAATACACCTTAGGTCTCTGCTTTTTTATATTGACATTCATACTTATTTCTTTTAGGAGTAGAGAGTGGAGAAACGTTCTTTCCTCATTCAGAAGAAAGTACAAGGCTTTAAAAGTCAAATGTTGCAAACTAATTTCCTAGTTCTAGTATATGCTAACTTATCTTGGGCAAGGACTTATTTATAAGACCAGTTTTCTCATCTTTTGGATGTAAGAGTGATAACATTATAGAATTGTTGATGGAAAAATCATATACTAATTATAATACTCATATTTGAATTTTAAAAACAACATTGAATAAATGTGAGTTCAGTGGTATCATGCAGAACTCCAGGCTCCACAAACTACCCGATAATTTTTGAGCTTCTAAAGTTTGAATAGAGCCTGTGTTACTGTAATTTCCACATTGCATTTTCATTCCATTATTTTGACTCTGATTATATTGCTCCTCTCAACTCTGTTCTATGCTCTTCTTCCCTAGACACCACTCATTTTTCAAAGCCAAATAAAACCCATGTCCTCTAGAAAAATCTTTTTCTCCTTGTTTGAACCCGGGAGGTGGAGGTAGCAGTGAGCCAAGTTCGTGCCACAGACTCCAGCCTGGGCAGCAGAGGGAGAAAAAAAAAAAAATCTTTTTCTCCTTACTCTCTCTCTCTCTGGGGCCTATATGTCTCTGCACATGCAGGTGGCATAGAACTATTTACTGGTTTTTAAATTTTTATATTGTAAGCCCCTTACAGTGAAATTGTGATTACAAAATATTTTTGCATACATTATTTAATCTTATTAACATCCAATGGAGCAGGGAGGACAACGATGAACTGTTTCTCTCTAGATGCAAAAACTGAAGAACAGCTCTAGTTAGGTAATTATTTTTAGACAGACAGGTGTCAAAGGATTAAATCAAGATTGGAATTCAAATCTTTTGACCCTGTGTCCATTGTTCCTTCCACTACACCAAACTGCATTATAAAACCGTCCCCTCTATAGCTAAGCAGGGACCACGTATTCCCTCTTTTTATGACCCCAGGTTGGCCACTCCACTATAGCGGACAAATATCTTCTGGTAGAATCATTATGAGTCATTGCTCCTTCATACAAATTGTCTGTTAGAAAGTAGAATACTGGAGCATTATAATGATTTTCTTTTCAAAGAGAAGGCATAAATGTTTTTAATCTTTGACTTTTTATGATGTCTAGGTCTGTGATAGCAACAAACAACTAAATAATTGGGCTAAATTTTAACATTGGAATTATAACACTAGAAGAAAGTATGACATTATTAACAAGTAATTGAAAAATACCCTGGTAATAAAACTTTTCTAGTAGCCTTTACCTTATCAGTAATCACTATATAATAACATAATAGGTTCATTGTAAAAAAGATAAATTTAGAAATGTAATGATGGAATTGCTTCAAAAGTACAATTTGGTGGAAGTAAAGCAAATGAATCCACATCACAAAATGATTTACTACTGGGTGAATTTCAAAGGTGAGCTTCTTTAGTGCTTTTAAAATTAAATTCAATTTATCTCTTTTTCAGAAATATACCCCTTTTCATCGAAAATCTACAAAAAGTATTTATAAGAAATTGGTGCATGGTTGTGCTTCAGCTCCTCAGTGCATGATATGAAAGAAAATCAGATGAGGTTGCAAAAAATAAATTCTGTGTTAGACATCGGAGACCATTTCTTGACAGGCAAAGTTGTTTGTGATGTGTGCAGCATGGTAAGTAACTGTAAACATTCTTTATGAAGCTTTCTAAACCGTGTCTCTGTGGACTATGGATTGTCTGAAGATAAGAATATAGACAAGGGAGCATGCATAGCTGATAAGTGGCAGAGCCACATTCCTTATTATCATGTTAATCAGGGCACTCTTTAATCCTGATAAATTTTAGTTCTTTAGGATTAACAGGAGATCCTTGAAAGTAATAAATCAAGGAAAACCCAAATATTCATAGACATCAGGATTCTTTCCAGCTTAATATAATTTGCTCTTTAACAATGATTTTAAAAACCCTCATGCATGTATTTTATTTCTTATAAAGCTCCCTCTGCTAAACATTGAAGTCTCTTTCCAAATCACTTACTTCTCTTCCTGCAAATCTGTGGCTCAACCGAAAAATTGAGGTAGAGGTCAAAGATGTGACCCCTTGATCACAAGTATTCACAGATCAAGATTATGAAGAAAAGGCATCGGAATGTAGTCCTTCCATCTGCTGTAGGACCAGTCTAGGGATGAGGTCGAAGGACAGTTACAGGGGGCTCTTTGGATACTGGATATTTCCTCCAGCTTGAGGAGGACCTTTGGATGCCAAGAAAGGCTCTCTGATGAACAGCTTTCAGGGTTTCAGGGTTTCTCGGCGTCATTCACTGAGCATTCTTAAGAGTCACCCTGTGACTAACAGGAAGCAGACTGCCAGTACCAGGGAACCTCGTTATGTGTGCGGCACATTTACCAGATTATATGAACTTGTACTTTGGCAGACTTGAGGCAGTTTTCACTGCAAGTAGAAATAGCAGTGGCTTATTTGTCATGTTTTATTTTTTAAATAAATATTCTATTTTTATACAGTTGAGCCTTGGAAAACCATGGTTACGAAGCCCAAGCGAGCTCTAGCTAAGAGCACTGTCTTGGATTCCAGGAAACCCTGCAGCTCTTTCTATCGTTAAAAACCTTGTTCAATATTATAAGCTGTGCTTTTTTTCTTCTTCTCTGAACTAAAAAACCCTCAATTTTGGCCAGTTTTTGTCCTGTAGGATTCAGATATGGAAGATCAAAACTCATTAGACAATAGAAATCTCTCTAGAAGGCCAGGAGGCCACTTTAGTGCTCCAAAAACATGAACCAGGACTTCATCCCAAGGGACCATCAGGCAAATGGTTACATACACTGGGTTTCATGAGCCAAATCTGGGGTTATCCCCACACTGCTTTTCCTGCCACAACCCTCGGTACTTTATTCTATTTTTTTTTTTTTAATTTTATGTCTATCTCATCACAAATTCTGCCAATTCTCCTCCAAGTTAATTTTTCTGTACTTGGCCAAAAATAAGGTAGCTGCATTAATATCTTAATAAACTTGAAAAATGCTCCTTATACTGACTTTTTTCATTTGTGTTTTATATTTCGTATTTGTCATAACTTAAAAGAAATAATTTTTAGGGACAAATTCCTGCTCGGTTGCCCAGGCTGGAGTGCAGTGGAGCAATCATAGCTCACTACAGTCTCAACCTCCTGGGCTCAAGCTATCCTCCTGTCTTGACCTTCTGAGAAGCTAGGACTACAGGTGTGTGCCACCATACTCAGCTAACTTAAAAAAAAATTAGAAAGGGGGTCTCATTATACTACACAGTCTGGTCTCAAACTCCTGGCCTCAAGTGATCCTCCTGCCTCAGCCTCTCAAAGCACTGGGATTACAGGCATGAGACACCACACTCAGTTTGTGGTAAGTTTTAGGTCTAAAAAATTATAAAATCAAAATGTTTATAGCAAATATAAGAATGGTAATAGCGTTTGCTTTTACTCCTATTAGTTCATAGACATAAGACAATATTGGCCAAACTGGAGAAACCTCCAATATTTATAATTCAATCATCATTGATAAAGTTAACATCCCAAATTTTTCCTTATTGTTTGCAGCTGAGTAGTACCTTCATATGCACTAAAACCTGCACTATCTTGGGGGGTCGAATTATGATTGGATCATTCATTTTTGTGTCATTCTGTTGATTAAACATGTGGTTTTCTTTATCTGCTTTAGTGAGAGAGGGGCCAAACTGTTACCCAAGTTATCATTAAAGACACAAATCTGCACGGAGGCATAAAGAGGCTCCCTCCCCTAGACAGGAAGTAGATATAAAGCCCCTTTGAGCAGAGAAAATTAGGACAGCTTTATCAACACAGAAAAAGGATAGAGAGAACTTTGTATTGTAGCAATCTGAACTTCCTATCAATAGATTAGGAGGCCATCTTGGGGGTGAATGTACTAATAACCTTAATTACCAGTAAAGGGCTGTCCTTTCATGTTTCAAGGGTTTAATATGAAATCTAGCCAAATTCTGTGTTTACAAATAACCAGAAAAATGAAGGACAGTAGGCAGGGGTCTGTTAGGAGTTTGATGGTCAAATAACTTCTAACTCCTATTTGGCAGGTTTCTCAAGGTCCGGCTGTATAAACAACTGACAGGGCTGAGAACCAGGAAGTGCAATGTCTCTGGGATCTATGCTTGATGCCTCTACCTCTGCTTAGCACTGAGTATGTAGGACTGTCCCCATGCATAAGCGTAGCTGCCTATATCCATAATTGCTTGTACTGTAACCCAGATGTCCTAGTCATCTATTGTTGCATAACACAGTACCCTAAACTTACGAGCATACAACAACAACAATCATTTGTAATTACCTCTCTAGGGGTGATTGATTTCAACTGGGCTATTCTCACTTAGAGTCTCTCATACAATTTTGGTCAGGAGGTAGATGGAACTTGCTCACTCACATGCCAGTCAGCTGATATTGGCTATTGACTGAGATACCTACACATGGTCTTTCTGTGTGTCCTGGGCTTCCCCACTGCTTTAGTCAAGAAGTAACAAAAGTCCACTCAGTTTCAAGGGGTGAGAGTACAGATTTCACCTCTTAATGAGGGAATGGCACACTCTAAGAAGAGCATGAGGAATAAAAGAGATATGTCCATTTTCTGAAAATAGAGTCTGCCACAGTAAATTCCAGATGGCCAGTATCTTCTCTTGGACAATTTAGATTAGACGCGCTCAAAGGGAAATAAGAAAAAAAAAAATAGACAAATCAGACTCTAGACTCTCCCTACTTAAGTGTTTATGCAAACTTCATCAGTCTATTGTAATACTTAAGTTACAGGGATTAGAAAAATAAAGGGAAAACGTAAGACACCAAAAAGGGAGGTTCTAGATCACCTGCTAACCTATTAGAAACTCAAGATGATATCAATTTGAGTTGGAAAATGTAAAAGATATACATTTAGTGGACTAGACGATAACTGTAAAAGGCAAGACTAAAGTTTCTAAACAACTATCAAAGTTAACAAAGCTCTGGCTAGGCAAGCAAGAAGCCACTAGTTGTGATTTGCCTAAGCGTTCTGTGTCCACATATAGGTTTGGCATATGTTATTATCTTTTCTAATGTAAAAAAATATATTTTTGTTATTTTTAATATAACACTTGATGTTTACAAAACACTGTGTGTAAGTTGTGGAGCATAACAGTAAGATAAACATTTAGGAATCTATCACTCAACTCAACTCAACCCAAGAGCTACACTTACTTATGTATTTTTCATTTATCCCACCTCCATATTTGTTCACACTGTACCCCTCACCCCCACCAGTGGTTACTATTATTCTAATTTTTATATTATCTTATTTATTGTTATACGTTTATGACATATGTATGTATGTTTAAAAATACATTATTTAGCTATACCTACTTTTGAGCTTTATAAAATGTAGGTGTAGCTAAAGTATTTTTAAACATACATATACTTTTCTAAGACTTGCTTCTTTTTATAATTCAGTTACACTAATAATATCCAGAAAGAGCTGTAGTTCACTAACTGCCTCATACTATTCCATTATGTGAATATATCACAATTTTTAAATCCATTCTACTGTTGAGGAATAATAGAATTGTTCATATATATTTCTGTGCTTCTGGCAGCATATCTATAGGATACATTCCTGAAAGTAAAATTCCTTGATCAGTAATATGTGCCTTTAAAATCGTAATAACTATTGCTAAACTGAAACCAAAATAGGATACATTCATTTACACACTCAGCAACACTGAGAATGCTTCCTCACCCACACTTTCATCAATGATTAGTATTACCAACTCCTTAAAAACTGGGCAAACTTAAAGGTAAAAGTGGCTTATTATTTTTTCCTTTGAATTTAAATTTATTTAATTGTAAATGAGTTTGAGTATCTTTTCATATACTTATTAGCAATTTCTACTTTACTTGCTGTGAATGTCCATTTACGTATCTTGCTCATTTTTCATAGTGTTAGTTGTCTTTTTCTTGTGAGTGCTAAGATAATAAAATATGCCTTTTATCATATATATTGCAAATATTTTTCTTCCATCTATCATTTTTACTGGATTTCTGTGTTTGAAATTTTTTCAATATTATATTCATGTATTTATCTCTTGAAATCAAACTTTACTGCTTATGCATTTTGATTAGTGCTTAAAAGGAACTTCCTAACTCCAAGATTATTTTTAAAAAGTACCCACGCTGTCCTATATACTTTGTATGCTTCATTATTGATTCATCTGAAATTTATTTGGTTGTAAGAAACAAAGTAAGGTATACAGTGGTCCTTCAGTATCCACGTAGATTGGTTCCAAGATGCACTATGGATAGTAAAATCATAGAATACTCAAGTCCCTTATATCAAATGGCATAATAATTGCATGCAACCTATGCACATCCTCCCATTTTCTTTAAGTCATTTCTAGATTACTTATAATAACTAATCAAATGTAAGTTTTATGTAAATGGGTGTTGTACTGTATTGCTTAGAGAATAATGACAAGAAAAAAAAAGTCTTTGCATGTTCAGTATAGACACAACATTCTTTTTTTTTCCTAAACAGAAGATTTTTAGTTTGTCGTAGTCCCACTTATTTTTGCTTTTGTTAACCTGTGCTTTTTGTGTTACATGAAAAAAAAATCGTTGCCAAGACTAATGTTAAGCGTCTTTTTCCTATGTTTTCTTTTAGGAATTTTTATGATTTCAGGTCTTGTGTTTAATTCTTTAATCTGTTCTGTATTAATTTTTGTGTATACTGTAAAATAATAACCTGTAGTTTT
The DNA here is from genome assembly GCF_049350105.2 of Macaca mulatta. Classification (NCBI taxonomy): domain Eukaryota; kingdom Metazoa; phylum Chordata; class Mammalia; order Primates; family Cercopithecidae; genus Macaca; species Macaca mulatta. The sequence continues at coordinate 107,567,714 of NC_133406.1, forward strand.
CTTTTCTTCTGCATGTGGATATCACATTTTACCAACACCATTTATTAAACAGATTGTCCCTTCCCCATTTTATATCCTTGGTGCCCTTATTGAAGATTGGTTGATTTTGTACATGTGGCTTTATTTCTGGGATCTTCACTCTGTTCCATTGGTCTATGTTGCTGTTTTAACGCCAGTATTATACTGTGTGATTACTATAGCTTTGTAATATATTGAAATCAGGATGTGTGATGCCTTCAGCTTTTCTCTTGTTTCTCAAGATTACTTTGGCTATTTGGAATCTTTTGTGGTTCCACACAAATCTTTAGAATTTTTCCTTTTATTTCTGTAAAAAAAACAATTGAAATTCTAATAAAGATTATATTTGATCTATAAATCACTTTAGGTATTATAGATTTAATATAAATTCTTCCAATCCATGAACATGGGATATCCTTCCATTTATTGGTGTCTTCTTTAATTTCTTTCATCAATATTTTTTAGTTTTCAGTATACAAATCTTTCACCTCCTTGGTTAAATTTGTTCTTAAGTAATTTATTCTTTTTTACGTTATTGTAAATGAGACTTTTAAAAATTTTCTTCGTGGATAATTTATTTTTGATGTAAAGTAATGCTATTGATTTTTGTACTGAATGTGTATCCTGTACCTTTAGTGAATTTCATTCCATTAATGTGATGTATCACAATGATTAATTTGCTTATGTTGAATTCACTCTGCATTCCAGAGATAAATCCCATTTGGTCATGGTGTATAATCTTTGTGGTGTACTATTGGATTTAGATAGCTGGTATTTTATTCAGGATTTTTGTATCTATATTCATCGGAGATTTTGACCTGTAGTTTTCTTTTCTTGTGGTGTCTTTGGCTTTGGCCTTATCAAATGAGTATAGAAGTATTTTCTCTTCTATTTTTTAGAAGTGTTTAAGAAGGACCTATATCAGGCCGGGCGCGGTGGCTCACGCCTGTAATCCCAGCACTTTGGGAGGCCGAGGCGGGTGGATCACAAGGTCAGGAAATCGAGACCACGGTGAAACCCCGTCTCTACTAAAAATACAAACAATTAGCCGGGTGCGGTGGCGGGCAACTGTAGCCCCAGCTACTCAGGAGGCTGAGGCAGGAGAATGGCGTGAACCCAGGAGGCGGAGCTTGCAGTGAGCCGAGATTGTGCCACTGCACTCCAGCCTGAGCGACAGAGCGAGACTCCGTCAAAAAAAAAAAAAAAAAAAAAAAAAAAAGGAGGACCTATATTAAATCTTCTTTGACTGTTTGCTAGGATTCATTCATAAAGCCATCTGGTTCTGGGCTTTTCTTTGTTGGAAGGATTCTGATACTGAGTCAATCTAGTGATTATTATTGTCTATTCAAGTTTTCTGCTTCTTCTTGATTAGTTTTGGTAGGCTGTATAATTCTAGAAATTTATCAATTTCTTCCAGGTTATACAAATATAATTTGTTGGCATTTAATTGTTCATAGAAATCCTTATGATCTTTTTTATTTCTGAGGCATCTGTTGTAATGTCTCTTTCTTCATTTCTAAATTTATTTGAGTCTTCTGTCTCTTATTTTCTTTTATTCTAGCTAAGGGTTGTCCATTTTATTTATCTTTTTCACAGAAACAACTTTTAGATTTGTTAATATTTCTATGTTTTTTTCTATTCTCTGTTTATTTCTGCTCTAATCTTTATTATTTTATTTTTCTGTTAACTTTGGGTGTAGTTTGTTCTTCTTTTTCTTGTCCCTTGAGGTGTATAGTTAAGTTTTTGCATCTGAGGTCTGTCTTTCTTTAAATGTAGGCATTTATTGTCGTAAACTTTTAGTACTGCTTTTGTTGCATCGTATAGTGTTGGCGTGTTTTAATTTTGTTTTCATTTTTTCAACATATTTTTTAGATTCCTTTTTGATTTTCTCTTTGACCTGTTGTAGTGTGTTGTTTGATTTCCATGTAATTGTAAATTTTTCCATTTTCTTGCTGTTATTGGTTTCTAATTTCATTCCATTGTGGTATTAAAAAATACTGGATATGTTTCCATTTTTTCAAACTTGTTAAGACTTGTTTTGTGATTTAACATGTGATCTATCCTAAAGAATTTTCCATGTTCATTTGAGAAAAATGAGTATTCTGCTGAAGAAAGTTCTTCAAACCCAAAGGAAAGGATGCTAACACGATTGTTATATTGATATTGTGATTGTGGTGTTTGACCCATTTCTATCTTTATTAAGAAGACTGAAAGAGAAAATAAATTAAGAACAATAACTACAGCAATTTAAGGTATGGGCAATATAAAAATTTTAAATTGTGACATCAGAAATTCAAAATGTGTGGAGGAGAAGGTAGTCTGTACACATTTTTGTTTTATTTTGTTTTTGCTTTGTTTCTGTTATTTTCTTGTGATCAAAGCTAAGTTTAAATAAAAGTTTTTAATTGTGTGTTATAACTATAGAATATTTGTGTAAGCTTCATGCTAATCAAAAAGCAAAAACATGTAATAGATACACTAAAAATAAAAAGCTATAAGTTAAAATACTTTACCAGAGAAAATAACTTCAATATAAAGAGAGGCAGTTAGAAAAGAAGAGAGAAGTAACACCACAACTGGTAAAGAAGTAACAAAATGGCAGTAGCAAGGCTTTACCTATCAATAATAACAATGAATGTAAATGGATTAAATTCTCCAATTAAAGACATAGAGTGGCTGAATGGATAAACAAGACCCGACTATATCCTGCCTATAAGACTCAGTTCATCTATAGAGACATATATTTATTGAAAGGGAAGAGATGGAAAAAGATACTCCATGCAAATGGAAATCAAGAAAGAGCAGGAATAGCTATACTTGTATCAGATAAAATAGACTTTAAGTCAAAAACTGTATAAAGAGACAAAGAAGATCACTATAATAATAAGAGAGTTAATTCAGCAAGAAGTTATAACAATAATAAATATATAGTACCCAATACTGGAGCACCCAAATATATAAAGCAATTATTAATAAATCTAAAAGATAGATAGACTATAATATGATAATAGCAGGGGACTCCAACACTCCACTTTCAGCACTTGAAAGATTATCCAGGCAGAAAATCAACAAATGGACATCAGAATTAAACTACACTCTAGACTAAGTGGGTCTGACAGACATTTACGGAATATTTTATCCAATCGCGGCAGAATGTACATTTTTTTTCTCATCATCACATGTAACATTATCCAGGAGACACTGCATATTAGAGCCTAAAGCAAGTCTTGAAAAATTAGAAGAAATCAAAATCATATCAAATATATTTTCTGATCACAACAGTGTAAAATTAGAAAACAATAACAGGAACCTTTAAAACTGTACAAATACGTGGAAATGAAAGAACATGTTCCTGAATCACCAATGAGTCAGCAAATATGTTAAGAAGGAAATTTAAAAATTTCTTGAAATAAATGAAAATGGAAGCACAGCATACCCAAACCTTTGGGATACAGCAAAAGCATTACTAAAAGGGGATTTTATAGCAATAAATGCCTACATCCCCAAAATAGAAAGACTCCAAGTCAACAATTTAATGATGCACTTTAAGGAACTAGAAAAGCAAAAATGAAGCAAACCCAAAAAAGGTAGAATGGAAAAAAATAAAGATCTTAACAGAAATAAAGGAAATTCAGACTAGGAAAATAATCCAAAAGTGCAACAAAACAAAAAGTTGGTTTGTTGAAAAGATAAAATTCACAAACCTTTAGCTAAAATAACCAAGAAAAGAAGAGAGAAGACCCAAATAAATAACATCTGAAATGAAAAAAACATCACAATTGATACCACAGAAATACAAAGGATCAATAAAGAGCATTGTGAACTACTATTCACCATCAAACTGGAGAAACTAGGGGAAATGCATAAATTCCTGAACATATAACCTACTGAGGTTGAATCATGAAGAAATATAAAACCTGAATAGACTAATAATGTGTAATGATTTTGAAGCAGTAACAAGTCTTCTGTCAAAGAAAAGCCCAGGACTTGATAACTTCACAAGGGTTGTATTGGGCACTCTGAGGAGCTGGCCATGTGCAAAAAGTTTTCACCTTCTCCTAGGGGAGGTGAAAACTTTACCCACCATGTAGGAGGTAGATGCTGCTGGTAAATATAAGTATCTTCCAGTCTGGAACTCCATCCCCTATGGCTAAAGACTCACCTATTACTGAAGAGTCATATTTTTAAATAGAATTTTATATTCTGGGGAGCAAATGTTTTATCAATCTCCACAAAAATACTCTTGGAAGAAATATTATGGAATAATGTTATAAGATAATAACCTAATGTTTCCCTTCTTTTTAAAATTCTTATTATTCCAGGGCACATTTATTTGCCCCAGGGAAGGATAAACCCAAAAGAATGCAGGAAAAAGTCAACGGAATTTCAAAAATAATTTTATAAAACTCATAACTGAAACATTTGTATTGAAAGCTGAAATAATTTTTAAGTTTAGCACACTTTTCTAGAGTGGAAAACCTCTTTTAATTTACAAAGAATGATTTTGAATATCAAGAGCCTAAGTACTGAAGTACTTTGTATATGAAATGTAAACTGTGCATTGTGGAGTCGGAAAGAACTCAGGCTTTCTTTTTTTTTTTTTCTTTTGCCAAAATAAAATAATAATCCAGCCTTTGGAGAAGATCTAACCACGGTTAGACATTGTGGAAAGCCCACTCTTGGTCCTACCCCAAATAAACCCGGAAGGAAGGAAGGAAGGAAGGAAGGAAGGAAGGAAGGAAGGAAGGAAGGAAGGAAGGAAGGAAGGAAGGAAGGGATCTGCTTGAAGCAGAGAAGGTATGACCCTCACTTTTCAGAGAAGCCTCTTAGAAAAGGCTTGAATACTGGTGGAGTAGAAATAGGTGAGTAAGGCAGCAGGTGATAGCTCAATGACACCTCACTGAGTTTCATCCACTCCTCTACAGGATCAAGGGTGCAGTTAAATGACCAGGTGCCCTAAAGAAGTGGCAGAGAGAAGGCCAGAGAACCTAGAGTAGCCTCAAAATGGTCATAAGGAAGATGGGAAGTGCAGGGACTATACTGATAAGGACCATGGCAAGACCAGAATCATTTCTATTAATGGCAACAGAGATGGCCACTGGGGCTCATGTATCTCCAGATAATCCAATCTGAGGAGGTGGAAATGAACCTGGATAAAGTTCTTCTTCTTTCAGAAAGCTGGAAACCTTGACCTGAACTTGATTCACCCCAAGTATAATGAGGAAGTGGAAGAAAGGGGAGAAGCAAAACCTTTAACTTTATTGTTTTTACTCATAACATGACTTATTAATCATTCATTGCTTGTGTTTACATGAAAAGGTTTAGATTGCTTTTTTCTCATCAAGCAGTTTGGGAACTGAGAAACACAAAGTAGAATGAATTGCAGAACTTTCTCAAAGTAACCTTTGTACACACTTGCATAGATAGCATATATAACTCACAATTAGATTACACATTTTATTTGACATTTCTGCATTTTAAAAATATTTTACAATGAGAATCCTGTGTACTCATATATTTCTTGTATGTCTTCTTATAAATATCTTAGTATTGTAACATTAATTTGGTCAGTAATTATAACTATTAATCATAGTTTTAATCATCACATATTTTGTTCCACAAATTGGGTCTAAAATTCACCCTGATTTAAAAAAAATTTTTTTGAAGTGAGGAAGAGTAAATACATAGTGTTTTATTAATCTACTTCTAACTCAGTTGCTTTAATTTTATGGAAATTGTCATGTCAAAAGCCCTTACTGTTGACTTTGTTCAGTTTTTTGGGAGTAATGAAATTACCTAATTTTTCAGAAAGGTGTTATGTTGACTCTTTCATGTTTCCATTTAATTGTCTTTCTTTGCATTTGTGACTTGGCCTACAAAGGGAAAGAGAGGACCCAATCTGAAGTGATTTTAAAAACGAGTTTTGCTCCTTTTGACCCTCACCTTGTCCCTCCCTTGTCATCTATCACTCCCATCTGCATCTGCTTCTAAAGTTTCTTTCTTCTTAGCCAATTTCATAACATTTTATAGCATTCTGCTCCCTGAACTATTTCCTCTTCTTCTGATCCTGTTTACCTTGTTCATGAGGAAGGCATTTCTGTCAGTCCCACAAGGCCTTCTCCTCCATGTGGTTTATCTTCAGCCAGAAGAAGCAAATAATCAGACCAAGTTATGTGAGCTCTGTTCACAAGTCCCAAGTCTTGTAGCTGTCATATGCTGATTAGGAGTCTTCTCCACTCAATCTCCCACTACTCCCCACTTTCACCACCACCTAGTTCCCCTTCATTTGGAGTCCCCCATGTGGGTGACAGAAAATGTGCAGGGGATTGCCTGCAAATATTCTTTCTAAAAAGTTTTAGCTAGTTCTAAACCCATCTCTTAAAAGATAGCTACGTTCTTGCTTTGCTTATCTCATTAAAACACAAGGCAATTAGATTTCTGCACATATCCTTTTCAGTAGCCGCTTGTTCAAGCATCCAATTTATGACAAAAGATTCAGTTGAGTAATTTCATGTGGTTTGCACTTCAGCAAGATGGACAGGTATCTTTAAATTTAAGTTTGAGATGAACACTAGATCATACTTCGGCCTTGTCATGATCTTCTTGAGTAGGGCCAGTAGATGTCTGTCTACAGACAAGTGACCTGTGTTTTTATTCTGTTTCAAAAGGGGTTCAGAAAGTGAGCCTCAATTATTACAGGGTAGCTCCTAGTTTCCCTTTTGCCTTGGCTCTGACTGTGATGTATGAGGCTTCACTGATTACATAAAATTCTGGCTCTATGACTTTACCAATAGGCTTCCATCTGGAAGGCACACACAACTATTTAAGAAGAGATTACCATCTTAGGGGAAGAATTTCCTACCCAGCACTCTCTGCAGAGCATCCTGGACTTCTTTATTTCTCAGACTATACACAACAGAGTTTAGTAAAGGTGTTATGACAGTGTGGGTCACTGAGATTAACTGATCCTGATCTTTGGTATTCTCCAACTTGGGCTTGAAGTAGGCAATGGAAGCACCGCCATAGTGGATAATGACCACAGTGAGGTGGGATGCACAGGTGGCGAAGGTCTTCTTCTGGCCTCCAGCTGAGGCGATCTTGAGAATGGTGGAAATAATAAGGACATAAGAGTTGAAGAGGAAGGTGGCTGGGGCTGTGATGGCAAGGAGGCTGATAATTAAGGTCAGAATATCATTGGTCACTGGGGTAGCACAGGCTAGGTCCAACACAGGCCAAATATCACAGAAGAAATGCTCAATCAGTGGGGAGCAAAAAGGCAGTCTGAAAATGGCCACAGTCTGAACCAGTGAGAGTGAGAACCCTGTGGCACAGGCTGAGGATGCCAGTATAGCACACACCTTCCAATTCATGACGACTGAGTAGCCAAGTGGGTTGCAGATGGCCACATAGTGATCATATCCCATCACTGCTAGCAGGAGGCAGTTGGTGATGGCAAAGCCAAGGAAAAAAAAGAGCTGTCCCATAGCCCTCCAGGGAAATGGATTGGCTCAGGCCTACAAGGCTGGAACGCATGCGTGGGATAATGACCAGGGAATAGAAAGTCTCTGAAGTGGATAACACCCTTAAAAAGAAGTACATTGGCGTATGGAAGTGATGGTCAACATAGATTATAGCCAGAATGATGATATTCCAGCCAGAGTTAGGATATAGAGGGTGAGAAAGACCACAAAAAGTATGAGCTGATGTTCTTGAAAACTGGAGAAACCTTGGAAAACAAACTCTTAACTCTGTGTGACTGACTCTCTTCATTGAGAATCTCAGGTCTGAAAGAATAAAAGAAAGTCTGCACCATCTTTTAGCAAAAAATAACTGCTCTGGAGTACACTACGGAGAACAAAGATGCAACACAGCAAAGACTCAATTCAAAACTCAGTGAATCTTCTTTAGGGACATGGCAGACTAAGTCCTCGGACTGAAAATAAAGAAAAATAAAATTTGAGCATTATTATTTAAAATTTTGATATAAAGCATTCTTCTTAAGTACACCTGGGTCATTTTTTAAAATGATCATCAATGGCCCATGAAATTGGTCTCAAAATTTTTTAAAAAAATGGATCTTCTTAAAAGATAACCACATTCCCAGACTACAGTATAATTAAGATAGAACATTTCATCTGGGTGCAGTGACTCACACCTGTAATCCCAGCACTTTGGGAGGCAATGTTGGGCTGATCGCTTGAGTCCAAGTGTTCAAGACCAGCCTGGACAACATGGCGAAACCCCATCTCAAAAGATACAAAAAAATAGCTAGGCATGGTGGCACTACATGCCTGTAGTTTTAGCTACTTGGGAGGCTGAGGCAGGGGGATCACTTGAGCCTGGGAGGCAGAGGTGGCAGTGAGCTAAAATTGTGGCACTGTACTGTAGCCTAGGCAACAGTGACATGAAAGAAGGAGAAAGAAAGAAAGAAAGAAAGAAAGAAAGAAAGAAAGAAAGAAAGAAAGAAAGAAAGAAAGAAAGAAAGAAAGAAGAAGAAGAAGAAGAAGAAGGAAGGAAGGAAGGAAGGAAGGAAGGAAGGAAGGAAGGAAGGAAGGAAGGAAGGAAGGAAAGAAAAAGAAAGAAAGAAAGATTCATAAAAAATGCAAATGTTTGATAATGTAACCCACGGTTTAAAGAGGAACTCATAATGATAATTTAAAAAATTATAATTAAAGATAAAAGAGATGCATACCAAGATATGTTCAATCCATTTAGAACATACTAGAAGGAAAATTCTAGTACAAAATGCTTATTAGAGAGGAAGAGGCCAAAAATAAGCTGAGCAGTCATCCTAGGAAGTTATAAAAGCAAGACCATGAAGGAAGTAGAAGGAAAAAAATAGTGATGATAGAGATGTTAATAATATAAAAGTAGGGTAAAATAGAGAAGATCCACAAAGATATAAATTAGTAAACTTTAAGTAAACTACTATTGAAACTGGGCAAGAAAAAAAGAGAGAAGACATAAATAAACTCTATTATAAATAAAAACACACAATTATCGACGTTTTAGGCACAAAAAGATGAAAAGTAACATTATAAACAGCTTTATCAATGAAATGGATACATTGTGTTGAATTTTCTAGCCAGCCCAGTAAGGCAAGAAAAGGGCATTAAAGATACAAGAATTGAGAAGGAAGAAATAAAACTGACATTTTTACAGTAGATGTGACTGTGTACATAGAAAATTAATACATTTATAGAAAAAAATTAATATTGAATCAAGAATCAGAAAACCTGAAAAGCACTGTAGCTATTTTAAGAAGCAGTTAAAAACTATAAATAAATAAACCTCCATATCAAGACAATATACTTTGTTACAAAATATTCAAAGATAAATTAATTTCAGTATTATACAAACTATTTTAGAAAATGGAAAAGAAAGAAGTACTTCCCTTCTCATTTTACAAAGCTGGAATTACATTGACACCAAACTTAACAGGCTAATCTTACTTACAAATACAGACATAAAATTCTTCAACAAAACACAGTGGGTCATTCCTATCTGTGGGTTCTGCATCCTTGGATTCAAACCAACCACAGATCAAAAATATTGGGAAAAATGCATTTGTACTGAACATGTACAGACATTTTTCCCATTATTTCCTAAACAATACATTGTAATAACTGTTTATATAACATTTACATTGTATCCGGTATTATACATAAGCTAGAGATGATTTGAAGTATACAGGAGGATGTGCATAGGTTACATGTAAATACTTCACTATTTTGTATCATGGACTTGAACATCTGTGAATTTTGATATCCATGAGAAGTCCTGGAACCAATCCCTCACGGATACTGAGAGACAGCTATGTTGTCAAACCAAATCCAGCAATGTATAATAAAATGGATACATGACAAAGTTGGTTTTGTTTCAGAATGTAAAGTTTGTTTACTATTTAAACAGTTCAATTATATGTTTCCTCAAATAATCACAAAAAATTAATATGATTATTTTAATAGCTGCTACAAAAGCATTTTTAAAAATCAATGTCTACTTTGAGAACAACCCTTAGTAAACTAGGAATAAAATATTTTCTTTAAGTTGGTAAAGCATATGTATGCAATTCTACATCCAACATCAAACTTAATGGTAAGATATTGAATTAGTATCTTTAAGATCAAGAGAAGACAAGGGTGACTGCTTTATCCACTTCTCTTTGTCATTGTATTGAATATACTAGTCTAATAAAACAATAAAAGGACATTAAAGGTATAAGGATTGAAAAGAAAGAAAACTTACTTTCTTTTTATTTTAGGGATTCCAGGACATTTTATTCCTTTACCCTTTCTTTTTTTTTTTTCTTTTTTTGGTGCTTCATTTTATTTTATTTTTTATTATACTGTAAGTTCTAGGGTAGATGTGCAAACATGCATTTTTGTTACATAGGTATATATGTGCCATGGCGGTTTGCTGCACCCATCAATCCATCATCTACATTAGGTATTTCTCCTAATGTTATCCCTCACCTAGCCTCCCTACTAGGTGTGTGATGTTCCCCTCTCTGTGTCCATGTGTTCTCATTGTTCAACTCCCACATATGCGTGAGAACATGTGGTGTTTGGTTTTCTGTTCTTGTGTTAGTTTGCTGAGAATGATGGTTTCTAGCTTCATCCATATCCCTGCAAAGGACGTGAACTCATCCTTTTTTACAGATGCGTAGTATTCCATGGTGTTTATGTGTCACATTCTCTTTATCCAGTCTATCATTGATAAGCTTTTGAGTTGGTTCCAAGTCTTTGTTATTGTGAATAGTGATGCAATAAAGATTCATGTGCATGCGTCTTTATAGTAGAATGATTTATAATCCTTTGTGTATATACCCAGTAATGGGATTGCTGGGTCGAATGGTATTTCTAGTTCTAGATCCTTGAGAAATCGCCACACTGTCTTCCACAATGGTTGAACTAATTTACACTCCCACCAAGAGTGTAAAAGCGTTCCTATTTCTCCACATCCTCTCCAGCAGCTGTTGTTTCCTGACTTTTTCACCATTCTAATTGACATGAGATGGTATCTAATTGTGGTTTTAATTTGCATTTCTCTAGTGACACCAGTGGTGATGAGCATTTTTTCATGTTTGTTGGCTGCATAAATGTCTTCTTTTGAGAAGTGTCTGTTCATATCATTAACCCACTTTTTGATGGGGCTGTTTGTGTTTTTCTTGCAAAATTATTTAAGTTCTTTGTAGATTCTGGATATTAGCTCTTTGTCAGATGGAGAGATTGTAAAAATTTTCTCCCATTCTGTAAGTTGCCTATTCACTCTGATGATACTTTCCTTTGCCTTCAGAAGCTCATTAGTTTAATTAGATCCCATTTTGGTGTCAAGATATTTTGGCTTTTGTTGCCATTGTTTTTGGTGTTTTAGTCATGAAGATTTTGCCCATGCCTATGTCCTCAATGGTATTGCCTAGATTTTCTTTTAGGGTTTTTATGGTTGTAGGTCTTACATTTAAGTCTTTAATCCATCTTGAGTTAATTTTTGTAAAAGGTGTAAGGAAGGGATCCAGTTTTAGCTTTCTGCCTATAGCTAGCCAGTTTTCCCAACACCATTTTTTAAATAGGGAATCCTTTCCCCATTTCCTGTTTTTGGCAGGTTTGTCAAAGATCTGATGGTTGTAAATGTGTAATGTTATTTCTGAGGTCTCTGTTCTGTTCCATTGGTTTATATATCTGTTTTGGTACCAGTATCATGCTGTTTTGGTTACTGTAGCTTTGTAGTATAGTTTGAAGTCGGGTAACGTAATGCTTCCAGCTTTGTTCTTTTTGCTTAGGATTGTCTTGGCTATGCAGGCTCTCGTTTGGTTCCATATGAAATTTAAAGTAGTTTTTTTCCAGTTCTGTGAAGAAAGTCATTTGTAGTTTGATGGGGATAGCATTGAATCTATAAATTACTTTGGGCAGTATGGCCATTTTCATAATACTGATTCTTCCTATCCATGAGCATGGAATGTTTTTCCATTTGTTTGTGTCCCCTCTTATTTCCCTGAGCAGTGATTTGTAGTTCTCCTTGAAGAGGTCCTTCACATCCCTTGTAAGTTGGATTCCTAGGTATTTTATTATCTTTGTAGCAATAGTGAATGGGAGTTCACTCATGATTTGGCTCTCTCTTTGTCTGTTATTGGTGTATAGGAATGCTTGTGATTTTTGCACATTAATTTTGTATCCTGAGACTTTGCTGAAGTTGCTTATCAGCTTAAGGAGATTTGGGGTTGATACTATGGGGTTTTCTGAATATACTATCATGTCATCTGCAAATGGGGGCAATTTGACTTCCTCTTTTCTTAATTGAATACCCTTTATTTCTTTCTCTTGCCTGATTTCACTGGCCAGAACTTCCAACACTATGTTGAATAGGAGTGGTGAGAGAGGGCATCCTTGTCTTGTGCCTGTTTTCAAAGGGAATGCTTCCAGTTTTTGCCTGTTCAATATGATATTGGCTGTGGGTTTGTCATAAATAGCTCTTATTATTTTGAGATACATTCTGTCAGTACCTAGTTTATTGAGAGTCTCTAGCATGAAGGGCTGTTGAATTTTGTCTAATGTCTTTTCTGCATCTATTGAGATTATCATGTGGTTTTTCATTGTTTCTGTTTATGTGGTGAATTACGTTTATTGATTTGCATATGTTGAACCAGCCTTGCATCCCAAGGATGAAGCCAACTTGATTGTGGTGGATAAGCTTTTTGATGTGCTGCTGGATTCAGTTTGCAGTATTTAATTGAGGATTTTTGCATTGATGTTCATCAGGGATATTGGCCTGAAATTTTCTTTTTCTGTGTGTGTCTCTGCCAGATTTTGGTATCAGAATGATGCTGGCCTCTCACAATGAGTTAGGGAGTATTCCCTCTTTTTCTGTGATTTGGAATAATTTCAGAAGGAATGGTATCATCTCCTCTTTGGACCTCTGGTAGAATTCAGCTGTGAATCCGTCTAGTCCTGGACTTTTTTTGGTTGGTGGGCTATTAATTAATGCCTCAATTTCAGAACCTGTTATTGATCTATTCAGGGATTCGACTTCTTCCTGGTTTAGTCTCGGGAGGGTGTATGTGTCCACAAGTTTATCCATTTCTTCTAGATTTTCTAGTTTGTTTGCTTAGAGGTGTTTATAGTATTCTCAGGAAATACAGAGAACGCCACATTTTTTTTTATAGATGATGTGACTGTGTACACAGAAAATCTAAAATAAATTTCTGATAAATTATTAGAATTGTTAAGAAAGTTTAACAAACTTTTTGGTACAAAATTTATATGTAAAAATCCACTGTATTTCAGTATTTCAACAAATGATAGCAAATTAAGTATGAAGCCACTATTATTTACAATAGGTTCAAAAAATATAAAATATCCATGAATAAAGACCTTTATATCAAGAATTACAATACTTTAGCAAACACTAAAAGAGACAGAAATAAATGGTTATGCTTATGAATTGGAAGATATAATAGTACGATATTACAATCAGTGCACCATTGACCCATGAGTTCAATGCAATTCCATCAGAATCCTAAATAGATTGTTTTGAATCATTTGTGTTTTGGATTGACAACTAATATTAAATTTCATATGGAAGCACAAACATCCAAGAATAGCCAAACATTCTTGAAGAAGAGAAACAAATGGAGAGAATTTGTCCTTCAAATATCATTTCCTATAATAAAGCTGTAGTAATTAAGAAGGCATGGTTTTGGCACAGCAATAAGCACTCAAACCAATGGGAGAAAATGGAGTTCTAAAATTATTCAAATGGGGCTAGCGTTCCTGACTGATGGAAAGCACAGACTAGTCAATTAATGCAACAGTTGGTCATTCATATGAGGAAAAAATGAAATTAGGGTAGCTTACACCATACAAAATTCAATCACAAATGTACTAAAAACCTATAAAGAAACAAAAAACCCTATTAAATATTTAGAAGACACTATGTGAGAATATTTTTAAAACTTAAGATAAATGATTTCTTAAATAAGGTACAAAACAGCAAAAAATAATGATAACATTTATCATATAAAATTAATTTGTATTTTCCAGAATCACAAAAAAGAAAAAAAGCAAGGTAAAAATAGAGAAAAGATATGTGCAACAAAAAAACAGATAAAATACTAGCATTTGGAGTATCTAATAGATTTGAAATCAAAGAGAAAAAATCAGTTTAATATAATGATAGATAAGAGGAATAAATTGGAATTTCATATGAGAGGAAGCACAAATGCATATAAACGTGTGAACAGGTCTTTAACATCATTAGTATCCAGGGAAAAATAAGACCACACCCCAAAAATTAAGACCATAGACCATTTCATTCTCATAAGATGGTCAATAGTCAAAATTGTGACAAATATAGAGCAAGGGAAGCTCCAGTCTCCTACTGGTGGGAGAGTAAATTGATACAATCATTTTGGAAAACGGTTTGATATTACCTGCTACAGTTGAAACCAAACATGTTCTATAAACCAGGAATTCTACTGTTAGATATTTAATCCAGAAAACCTTAAAAGACAAATGCACAAAGTTTACAGTTGTGTTTGTTTAAACAAAAAGAAAAAAAGGAAAACTGAAACAAGTCAAATGTTCTTCAGAAGTAGAAAGAACATTTAAATTGAAATAAAATTTCACAATGAAGTGTGATAGAGCATTGAATGAATTACTATAGAGGAAGGGTGGGCACACCAAAGCCTATAGAGCAGTCAAATATTTTTATAAATAAAGTTTTATTGGAGGACAATCACATCAATTTGTTTATATATTGTGTATGGCTGCTTTCATACTATAATAGAGTTGAGTGGCTGCAACAGAGACTGCATGGCCTGCAAAGACTAAAATAATTACTAACTAGTCCTTTACAGAAAAAGTTTGCTGACTCATATTAAAGATAATTAAAGGAACTAATAATATTTTTTCAAATCAACATGAATTAATCTCAAAGTTATTATGATTGTGTTGAATAATGGAAGCAAATCATTTATACATCATATAGAGAGATTATGATTGAGCAATTATATATAAATTCAATATATTATATATGGTGCGTGTGTGTGCATGCATCATGTGTGTGTATCCCATTTATTTAACATTCAAAGGAAGGCAGGATTATATAATGTATTATTTAGGGATACCCTAGTTTTTAAAAATATGGAAATGCTTTAACCTAAAGTTCATGACAGTGACTAGTTGACATATATTTAAAGCTTTTGAAAGAAGCATTTATGAGGCTTCTAGATTCATGATGATATTCTAATTCTCAGCCTGGGTAGAGGGGACCTAAGTGTTTATTTTGTTATTCCTCTTAAAATGTACATTTTTGCATACATTTTTATACACATATCATTTTTTACAATAAAACATATAATGTTACACATCTAGAAAAGTGTTCATGATATTGTTCAATGTAAGAAATATTACAAAGCAGTAAAGGTCATATGATCCCAATACTGTAAACAAAAGAAAGATATATATCCATATATATGTAAATATGTGCACATAGAAAAAACACTCAGAGGATTCATAAATAAATATATGTAACATTTGTAAACAAAAAGTAATGCAACATTATTTTTAAAATATGTATTATGCAGCTTTAAACATAATGCACATGATAATTTTATAATTCAGTGGAAAACAGTGAAAAAGCAGGATATGATATAGTATATACAGAATAATCTCAATTATATGAATATCTACATAGAGAAAGGCTGAATGGAAATCATCTAAATGTTAGTAGAACATGGTTCTGCATGGTGTAATTATGGGTGTCTACCATCTCCTAATTTTTCCCAAGTGTCCATGATAAATATGTATTACTTATGCAGTGGGTTTGAGGATATGTTCAACTTTTTAAGCCTTTCTTGAGGCCATTCTCTCAACCATATTTCCATCTAGATATCCCTCCCTTCTTGGTTCTCTTTGCATTTCATTCCTTCTACTATAGCACTTGTCACCTTCAATTGAAATTATTATCTGACATTTCAACTAGATTTTAAGCTTTCTTATTACAGAGATCATTCTCAATTCCATATCGCTAAAGCTGTCCTAATTTTTGACGTATTTTAAGTTTTTGATAAGTATGTGTTAAATGAACTAATGAATAAGGGAATGCTCTTAAGATAGTTCCAGTCTGAAGGAGACCCTCACCTCTGCCAGATATACACAGAAATACTTATTTGGGCTCACAGAAATCAAGAAATGTATTTAAGTGAGAATCTCGACTACAGAGCTATAGAGCAGTGAGAGGTAGAGAACATCGTCTCTTCCTTTAGGGAAACTGCAGGCATGTGGAGCATATGAAGCACCCAAGCAAAAGAAAGACAGAGAAACGGGCATACAGATAGATAGGGAAGGATAAAATCCACAGAGCTCATTAAGTTGCAGAAGCTGAGAAGCTGCTAGAACTAAAAGACATGAAACGGCAGTGTAGGAAAAGATGGACAGATAAACTGAATGCTGACAAACCATTAAGAAGGGACATGAACAATTATTCTGAGTTAGTTTTCCAATTCTTAAATTAAGTTTTTGTGACTAGCTCTTTTTTCTAAAAAGATGGTAAAAACATATATATTTTTTTGCATTTTACAGTTTTCTTTATTCTTCAAAGTCATAATAAATCTATCAGAAATAACTATGTGGTAGAAATGTGAGAAAACTGAATTCCAAAAAGGAAAAAGGAATATCACACATTTAGTTCATGGCAGAGCTATCTTGGAAACTCGACTCTCTTGACCCTGAACACTGAGTCCTTTGCTATTAAAAAATGTCTTACTGGAAGAAAAAATTATTTTTATCTCAGCTGAGATACTGATACATGAAACACTGATATACAGAAGTGAATGAACCTTCTTTAGGAAGACATTTTTTAAAAAAAAGGAATCATTGTATCTTATTCTGAGTTGCTTTTGATGGCTCTGTGAAGCGGCAGGAACATGGACTGTGTAAGTGTTACCCAATTTCCTCATAGTTCCTGACGTAGCTACTAACATCTGATAGGAGGGTGAGGCTCAGAGGAAAATGGTGTTACTTTTATTTGTTCTCTGCTGTGGCAAGTCTAGTATCTATCTGCCTAGAATCCTTAGCCTCATTCTAATTCACATCCACCTATCTCTCTCTCACACACACACATACACACACACACACACACACACTTATGCTGAGTACATTTTTCTGAAAGTAGTGATCCTGATGCCCCCATGCAATGTTGCCGAAACGGGGCAGGAACAGTAATCTGACCAGGACTGTGCATGATAGATAAGGGGTGTCAACGTAGCATAGAGACTCTCAAAGCTGATGGAAAAATGAGGGTGACCCTTATACTCTAAATGGCTGAGGAGTTAGAAAATAAAATGCAGAAACTAACATTTGGTTAACGTACACCAGCCTAAAAGCTAGTGATTGCTCTGCAAGGAAATAAAATATTCCCATTTGATAGGTGGAGAATTTGAGGCTCAGTCAGATAAGCTATTTAAGTCGGACTCACAGATCTAGTAATTGGCAGTAGCAGGTGTAAAACAAAGATATTTCTGACCCCAAATCCCATGCATTTCCACCAAATCAATGCCGTACTGAATGAATTTTCAGGCAAGATGTTCAGGTAAGAGAAGAAGGAGACAACAGCTGTATGAAAAATGCCTAACTCTCAGCCTTATTGACTCAAAAGATGCCAGGGACATCAGGAACTGATGACAATTCTGGGAGTTACGAGAGTTGTCTTATTTACTCTTCCGTCCACGATTTTCTGCAGCTGATTTTATTATTTAAACATAAAACTTATAAGAATACTATATTTCACTTTATAAGTCATCAGGTCTCAATCAGCCATCATACAAGACACAAGGAAATTATGAAACTCAAATATCACAAAAATAATCAGAAAACCGAAGAGAAAAAGGAAGTATATCAGAAAATTTAAAATCAAGTTTCCTCTGCTATTTTTTCTATCATAACCACTTACTTTTTGCAAACTTGGAAGAGGAAATGAGAGAAATTCTCCTTTTAGCTGGTATATTGGAACATGAAAAATAAATAAATAAATAAAATAAACAAAACAAAACAAAACAAACCCTGAGATTAAGACCCTCTCCAAAAGGTCTAGTAGGAGAAACTGAAAGCTTCAAGCCTGGATGATCAGCACTTCCTGAGTGTCAGAAGGAAGCTTTGAGTAGGGTGACTAATTCAAGGTCCAGAGCATTGACTCCTCTGGCTTGGGAAAGTCTTCCTGTAGAGTTGAAATCTCTTGCAACCCCAAATCCAGGAACTCTGTTTACTCCTGAAAAAGAAGCAACTTCATCTGATCTAGAATTCTGAGGACTTCCCCTTGAGAATCATTCCAGAGCACAGACGAAAGCAGAGTTTGTGACTCTGTCCCGGGAATCTGATTAGGAATTTGGGCAATTAGTAAAACAAAACTCATTGCCTGTGGTTATTGACTCACGGAAGCAGCTTGCATCTTAGAATGTAAAATCTATTTTGTTAACAAACCAATGAACCCAGAAGAAACCTGCAAAATAAAATGGTCTATTTATTATCTGTTTGAGAATCATTTCTTCATTTATTAAACCAATAAATATTAATGGAGATCTACTTATGTGAGAGGAATTATGCTGAGTATTGAGGATACAAGCATGACAAAAACAGTCATAGTGTTTGCTCTCATAGAGACTATCAAGGAGGGAGGCATAGAGAACTATAGCTAATCCATTATCTTTGTGCAAATTGGCAAAAGGAGACTCTTCGTGTAGATGCAGCCAATGTACACACTCCTTGGTGAGCAGAGACTATATTTATACAATTAGTAAAAGGGCACTCCTGCTTATAGACAGAGGGAGATCTATAACAGGATGCATGGCTTGTCAAGTGGACTGTGAGCTGGATTTTATCCCTCATTCTCTCCCTGATTAGGTATCCTTGTCCTTGTCCAGTGAATAGCCTTTGCACCTAGGCATATTTCAAATAAATCATCTCACAAGTAAATGCATTATTATGAACAAAAATAAATGCTATAAGGAAAGGTATGAGTCATTATGAGAGTATACAACAGACAAGGCAGGTTGTCCCAGCCTGGGAAGACTTTAAATACTTTTCTGAGGAATGATGTTCAAGCA
Organism: Macaca mulatta; assembly: GCF_049350105.2. Taxonomy (NCBI): domain Eukaryota; kingdom Metazoa; phylum Chordata; class Mammalia; order Primates; family Cercopithecidae; genus Macaca; species Macaca mulatta. Next base: position 107,586,831 of record NC_133406.1, read on the forward strand.
GGAATATTTAAGATAGATACAGGTCAACCAGGAAAGAAATTTTAAGATAGAGAGAAAAACATGAGTGAAGGACTTGAGAGATTAATGATAATAACTCATTCTGAGAAGTGATAGAAGGCAAAATTGTACACACCGTCTGAGGGAGAGATGATGTTAGAAGGTAATAGGGGATGAGATCATACAGAGTCTTGTGCCACTTTGTAAGGCCAATGTGGAACCAGCAAAGCTTTTAAAACCATGAATAGCACAATCAGATGTGCATTTCAAAAAGTCTAGTTGGAACGAGAAAAATGAATTGGAGAAGCAAATTTGGAAGCAGAAAATTTAATTAGGAAGATCCTGCAGTTCTCCAATGGAAACATGATGAGAGCTGGAACTAGGGTGGTAGACATGAAGATGATTTTGGCTTGTTGGGACACATAGAACCAGCTCACAATAGTCATCCTACGATGCATGGTCAAGAGACCTGCCTTTACCAATGCTAGCAGTGATTTGAGTCATTTATCAGAAGATGTTTCTCTAGAGAAAGTGCAACTTTTTAAAGAAGTCTGAAGGGCCTGCATTATAATACTCCTGTTGTAGCTTCATAAAATACCAACTTAATTCTCTACATGGAGAATCATTATAGCCTCTCACCCAATTTCAGACTAGAGTCCTTGAATGAAGAGCTGGCCATGTACCTTTAAGAACAGACCCTGTGATATTGCCACAAATAAATATTTTAAACACCCATACCAGTCACTATAAAAAATAAACTCTGGTTGATTACGTGGGATCTACTGAGTTGTAAGGCTTAAATGGTAGAGCTGCTTGCATTGTATTCTTGACTAACTTCAGAGCCTTCTCTTGTTTTGGGCTCTACTCAAAACTGAAGGTATCAGGAATTACTTAGGAAAAGGTTTGAAGTAGCTGATGTGTAATATACTGCAAAATGTATCTATTTCAAATAATACATTTAGAAATAGGGAAATAAATAAGGTGTATTTGGGAATGGCTGGACATGTTATGAAATAAATTCAGAACAAACTTTGCTAATTTTAGTTGACCTTCCTGAGCCTCTATGCTACATCGTTGCTATGGTCTGAATGTTTCTGCCAAAACTCATGTTGAAATTTAATTGTAATTGTAACAATGTTGAGAGGTAGGACTTTTAACAGGTGACTAGGTCATGAGGACTCTACTCCCATGAATGGGCTAATACTGTTATCAGCAAAGTGCATTAGTTATTACGGGAATGGGTTCTTGATAAAAAGGATGAATGTGGCCCAATTTTCTCTCTGCCTCACATGCATGCTTGCTTCCTCATTCTACCATGGGCTGACCCTCATCAGATGCCAGTGCCATTCTCATGGGCTTCGGCTCCAGAACAGTGGGTCAAACTTCTGTTATTTATAAAATTATCCATTCTGTGGTATTCTGTTATAGCAACAGAAAATGGACTAAGACAATTGTGTTTGGTATCCATGGATAAGTGTCAGTTCAGAGGCAGTGTCTACTAATCTCTCCAAAGTGTGAATATATTCTTTATAATCAGTTACCTTGGTGAATGAATGCAGGTTCCTTTAGGCAAGATCACAAAAAGAATTTATATTATGTATGTACAGCAATGTCATAGGGTGCATCCTCAAAAGGGTATCACCATTCAAGAGGTCCTGGGAAGATAAACTTGAGCTAGTCTGGAAATTAGATGAGAGGTATAATTCTTCATTATGGTGACTCAAGTCAGGATTATGCTCGTCAGTCCCAGAGATTTTAAAAACATTATTACTATTATATGGATCTATTTTTCATTCTATTTCAGTCTCAGGAATGCCATAGTCAATTATGTAGCACCAAAGAGTTCTGCAAGCAAACAGTTCTAAAGACTACTGCTACCCATTTTATTAATCACATATACTCTTTATTATCCAGTAGGTACATGGTGACACTTTGTTCTTAATGGAATTTCATTCTTCCTATTGAAATCAGTGAACCATTCAATGGCAACATCTCACATATTCAATTATAGTTGGTAGAAAATAGTCACTGTTAAGATTTCCCCTGGTTGAGTCCACATTTCAGCAACTGAGCGAACAGCAACAGCTATTCTAATCTCCTTGATCAGATGTATTGGGCCTGGAATCTCTGGCTAAGTACACACGTCCATACACGTTGCCTATATCAATATTGTGTTTCTTCCTCTTCTGTCTAACAAATTTAGAATCAATTCTTACACACGTTTCCCAGGTTTCCGATACTGTGAATTAGGGGTCTTCTGAGACTTGACCCTAGTTTTGGATTAGGAGGCAATGGAGCCATAGAGAGAGTGAAGTGGACAGAGTTTCTAGTAATGGTGGCCAGAAAAGGTCATCAATTCCCTTTTACAAAACAAATGTAAAATGGATGGAATTATCATAAACAACCATTTCAGGACACTGGAAATTGATGAAAGGCAGATAAGAAATTAAGAAACATTTATGCTCAAAAAATAACTAGAGCCTCAGATAAGAATAGCAAGAGTCTGTTTTTTTGCTTTTTGTTGTTGTTGTTTCTGTTTTCGATGTTGTTTTTGTTTTTTTAGTCTGGGGATGCTCCCAAAGTCTTCCTCATGCCCCCAGGTCAGTGGGTAGAAACTTTGGTTTTATCTGATTGAAGTTGGTTGTAAAAAAACAGCAGCTTTGGTGTCAGAAAAGTCAATCTATATTTGCAGCAGGGGTTGGGTGAGAAAGTCCAGCTTCAAACAAAAGAGACCACCTGAGAAAGCCTCATTAAAAATGAAAGCCAGGTGAGACCTGAGAACTGGCTGGAACTTTGGCTACATTCACAGCTTGGACACAAGTTGATCAACAGGGGGTGCAACCTCAGGGGCTCTAGGTGTTTGTTTATAATCTCTGTCCCATAGTTAACCATTAAGCAATATAGTCAAAGGGAAAATCCTAGAATTCTAGGCTAAAAACTTAATTAAAAACCAAGACTACACTAGCATCCACATTCAACAGATTCTGCATTTAAGTTGGAGAAAGTAACTAAAAAAGGCAAACAACAAGAGTGATATTTGAAAACATAAAACAAAATCCAGAGTTGCTACAAAATGTTCTGTTATTAACCATATATTATAAATCATGTAAAGACACAGAAAAGTGAGAGTCAAACTCAGGGGACAAAAACAGTCAATAGAAATTGTTTTGAATGACCCCATATGTTGATTTAGCAGGCAGAGATATGAAAATAGATTTTATAAAATGTTTAGAGAATTAAATGAAACTATGTTCAACGAATTAAAAGAAAAATATCATGACAATGATCCAGAAATTTTGGACTTTTTTTTTTTTTTGAGACAAAGTCTGGCTCTGTCGCCCAAGCTGGAGTGCAGTGGCACGATCTCGGCTCACTGCAACCTCTGCCCTCCGGGTTCACACCATTCTCCTGCCTGAGCCTCTCAAGTAGCTGGGACTACAGGTGCCCACCACTACACCCAGCTAATTTTTTGTATTTTTAGTAGAAACGGGGTTTCACCATGTTCGCCAGGATGGTCTCGATCTCCTGAGCTTGTGATCCGCCCGCCTCGGCCTCCCAAGGTGCTGGGATTACAGGCGTGAGCCACCGCGCCCGGCCTGTACTTTTAAAAAACAAATAGAAGCTACAAAAGGAAGCAAATACAAATTCTACACTTAAAAAATAAATTAACTGAAGTGAAAATTTTATTTCATGGTATCAACAGCAAATATGACATGGCAGAAGAAAGAATGATGAACTTGAAGATTAATCAATATAAATTATTTAGTCCAAAAACACAGGCAAACACAAGAATGAAGAAAAATGAAGTGTCTCAGAGATTCGTAAGCCAAACTAAAACATACCAACATAGATGTAGAAGGATTCCCAGAAAATGAATAAAGGGGTAGAAAAATATTTGAAAATAATGCCTGAAAACTTCCTAATTTAATGAAAAAACATAGATTCAAGAAGCTCCAAAAATCCTGATGCAAAGAGAATCACATATAGACACATCACAGTCAAGCCACTGAAAGCTAAATACAAAGATAAAATCTTGAAAACAACCTGAGAAACAGACTCATCATGTACAGAGAAAAAGCAATATAATTAACAGCTGATGTTTGAACACACAAAACATTAACAGCAGAAGATAAGTAAATGGCATTCAAGTTGTTGAAGGAAAAAATAAAACATTTTTAAAAATAATTCTACATTTAGCAATAATATCCTTCAAAAATGAAGGCAAAATAGAGATGTTCCCAGATAAACAAAGACTGAGAGCATTTGTTGTTAGCAGACCTACCTTACCATAAATACTAAAGGAATTCTTCGGGCTGAAAGGAAGTGAAAACTGGCAGCAATTCATATCTACAAGAAGAATGAAAAACAACAACAAACAGAAATTCTAACTATATTAGTAAGTTTTCTTCAAAGTGGAAGCAATATAATATATATGTGTGTGTATTTATGTGTGTGTACTTTATGTATTTACATGTATAAAGTAAGATGACATATATTGCAAAAATTGGCACACACATTATGGAGGCAAAGAAGTTCCATGATCTGCTGTCTACAAGCCGGACCACCAGGAAAGCTGGTGGTGTAATGCAGTCCAAGTCCTAAGGCCTCTGATCTGAGAAGCCAAAATGAAAGTTGTGGTCTGAGTCTGAGAACAAGGATCACTCATGCCTAAGGGCAGGAGAAGGTGGATGTCCCAGTACAAGCAGAGGGGAAATTTGGACTTCCTACACATTTTTGTTCTTTTCAGGCCTTCAATGGATTGGATGATGCCTACTCACATTGGTGAGGGTGATCTTCTTTATTTAGTCTGCTGATTCCAGTGCTAATCCCTTCCAGAAACACTCTCACAGACACACCCAGAAATAATGTTTTACCAGCTATCTGGGCATCTCTTACCTCAGCCAGGTTGACACATAAAATTTAACACCACACTACCTATGTAACATAAGTAGGTAATTATAAAGAAATGTATGTGTATGTATTGCATTCTCTTATTTTTTCTTTAATTTAATTTAAAAATCATATGCTTAACAGAAAAGAAAGCAGTAAAAGGGGAACAGAGGAATAGAAAATATACAAAACATGGAAAACAAATAACAAAATGGAAGATATTGATTCAATCATATCAGTAATTAAATTAAAAGTGAGTGGACTAAATAGTCTGATTAAAAGAGAGAGATTACCAGATTGGATTACATAAACAACAGTATCCAGCTATGTTTTGTTTATAGGAGATACATTTTAGAATCAAAGACATAAATACTTTTATGGTGAAAGGTTGTAAATAAATAAATCATACAAACAGTAAGCATAAGAGAGCTGAAGTGGCTATTCAATTTACACTTGAACAAAATGAGTTCAAACTCTGTGGGTCCACTTATACATGGAATTTTTCTGTATTCCCATAAAAATATTGTAAAATTATTTGGAGATTAGTGGCAACTTCATAAAGCACACCAACCATGTGACCTACAAATATCACAATAACTAAGAAAAAGTTAATTATGTCATCAATGCATAAAACATATGCAAATGCTAGTTTATTTTATCATTTACTACCATAAAATATACATGAACCTATTATAAAAAGTTAAAATGCATCAAAACTTATGCACACAAACTGCAATTTGCAGTTGAAAGAAATATAAACAAATGAAAATATGCAGTATTAAGTCATAACTGTATAAAATTAACCATAGTATATACCGTACTATTGTAATAATTTCATAGCCACCTCCTGTTGCTTTTGTGGTGAGCTCAAGTGTTACCAGTATCTGCTTAAAATGCCCTGTGACACTAATCATATCCATGTGAGCAGTTCATTTCTGCAGTAAACTGTATAACACAGTAAAGAGTAAAATCTCATGGTTCTTATGTATTTTTCATCATATTTAGAGTAATATAGTTAATCATGGGACCCATACAAAGTGACACTAGCAACGCTATATGTGCTCTCAAGAAACAGAGAAAAGCCATAGCATTAAAGAAAAAGTTTAACTGTTTGCTGTGTACCATAGATCGAGGTCTGCAGCTGTGGTTGCCCACCATTTTGAGATAAATGAATCCAGTGTAAGGACCGTTGTAAGAAAAGGAAATTAGTGAAACCATTGCTACAGCTGCACCAGCAGGTGTGAAAATCTTGCACATTTCATAAAATATTTTTTAATCTCATATTGAAAATGCAGCTTTTCATTTCATGAAATGGCAGGATTTGCTATTATAATCAAGGCATACCTATGTACTCTAATACTATTTGAGAAAAAGCAAAGTCATTATATGACAACTTAAAGTAAAAGGAAGGTGAAGATCTAAAGTTGAAGAATTTAATGCCAGCAAAGGATGGTATGATACTTTTAGAAAGAAGTTTGGGGCCGGGCGTGGTGGCTCACCCATGTAATCCCAGCACTTGGGGAGGACGTGGCAGGCAGATCACAAGGCCAGGAGATTGAGACCATCCTGATCAACACGTTGAAACCCCGTCTCAACTAAAAATACAATAAATTAACTGGGTGTGATGGCGAGTGCCTGTAATCCCAGCTACTCAGGAGGCTGAGGCATGAGACTCTCGAACCCAGGAGGCAGAGGTTACAGTGAGCCGAGATCACGCCACTGTACTCTGACCTGGCGACAGAGCAAGAACTCCCTCTCAAAAAAAAAACAACAAAACAAAACAAAAAAAGTTTTGCTTAAAAAATATCAAGACAATAGGAAAAACAGCTTCTGCTAACAAAGAAGCAGCAATTTCCCAGATGCCATTAAGGAAATTATTGAGTAGAAAGGATACCTTCCTGAAGATGTTTTTAATATAGGCAAAAGTACCCTATTCTGTAAACAGGTCACAAATTATATTTATTAGTAAGAAAGAGAAGTGAACACCAGATTTTTACAGCAGGAAGAATTTGGCATACTCTAATTTTTTGTGCAGATGCAGTTGAGTTTATAATCAAGACTGCCCTTATCTATAAAGCTTGCTAGCTTCTGAGACTTGGGGAAAATATAAATACCAGCTGCCAGTCATCGGATTGTATAACAAGAAGGTCTGGACGAGAACCCTTTTTCTGGATTGGTTCCATTGATGCTTTGTCTCTGAAGTCAGTAAGTACCTTGCCAGTAAGGAACTGCCTTTTGAAATTCTTTGATTTTGGACAATTTCCCTAGCCACCCAGAATGCCATGACTTCAACACAAAAGGCATAGAAGTGGTCAACTTGCACCCAAACACAACATCTCTAATTCAGCATCTAGCCTCTAGATCAGGGGATCATAAGAACATTTAAGACTCACTACATGTGGTACTCTATGAAAAAGATTTTCAATGCTATGGGAGAGAACCACAATATAGAGTACATCATGAAAGTCTGGAAGGCTTACATCATTGAAGATACCATCATTATTACGGAAAAAGTCATGAAAGCCCATCAAGACTGAAACAATAAATTTTTGCAGGAGAAAATTGTGTCCAGATGATGTGCATGACTTCACATGATTTATGACAGAGCCAATCAAGAAAATCATTGAAAGGGATTGTGGATATGGAAAAACTAAAAAGGTAGAGGGTAAAGGGTTTCAAGGTACAGATCTCGGAGAAATTCAAGAAATAATAGACATCATATCAGAGGAATTAACGGAATTAATGTCTTCCATTAAGAAGATGACTTAATGGAGATGAGTGTTTCTGAACCAGTGCCAGACAGTGAGGAAGAAGATGTGGAAGAAGATGTAGAGGAATTAGTGCCAGAAAACATATTGACATTAGACAATCTGGCAGAAGGGTTCTGATGATTCAAGGTTGCCTTTTTTTTTTTTTTTTAAACAACATGGATAATAGGAGATTTGAAATTAAAGCAAAGGTGGAAGAGGAATTGATACCATATAAAAACATTTTTAGAGAAATAAAGTGGAAGATTCAGAGATAAATTACAGTGTATTTCTGTTAAGTTACAGTGTGTGCCTGTCTCTCTTGCCTTTCCTTCTATTTCATGCACCTCTTTTGCCTCTGCCACCCCTGAGACAATAAGACCAATCCCTCCTCTCCTCCTCAGCCTAATCAACATGAAGACAAAGGTGAAGACCTTAATGATGATCCACTTCCACTTAATAAATAATAAATATATTTTCTCTTCCTTATGATTTTCTTAATATTGTCTTTTTTCTAGCTTACCCTGTTGTGAAAATATAGTATGTAATACACATAAAATCAAAAATATGTATTAATCAGCTGTTTATGTTATTGGTAAAGCTTCCGGTCCACACTAGGCTATTAGCAGTTAAGCTTTGGGTTAGTCAAAAGTTATACTCAAATTTCTGACTGTGCGGGGATCAATGCCCCTACTCCTCACATTGCTCAAGGGTCAACTGTATTAACATCAAACAAAAATAGACTTTCAGACATGGAATATTACAAGACAAAGATATAAGGCTAGGTGTGGTGGCTCATGCCTATAATCCCAGCACTTTGGGAGGCCAAGGTGGGTGGATCACTTGAGGTCAGGAGTTTGAGACCAGCTTGGCCAACATGGTGAAACCCAATTTCTAGTAAAAATATATAAATTAGCCAGGGATGGTGGTGGGTGCCTGTAGTCCCAGCTATTTGGGAGGCTGAGGCAGGAGAATCCCTTGAACCTAGGAGGTAGAGGTTGCAGTGAGGGCAGATCATGCCACTGCACTCCAGCCTGGGAGACAGAGAGACACTCCATTGCGGGAAAAAAAAAAAAAAAAAAAAATCAAAACCACAATGAGATACCATCTCACACCAGTTAGAATGGCAATCATTAAAAAGTCAGGAAACAACAGGTGCTGGAGAGGATGTGGAGAAATAGGAACACTTTTACACTGCTGGTGGGACTGTAAACTAGCTCAACCATTGTGGAAGACAATGTGGCGATTCCTCAAGGATCTAGAACTAGAAATACCATTAGACCCAGCCATCCCATTACTGGGGATATACCCAAAGGATTATAAATCATGCTGCTGTAAGGACACATGCACACATATGTTTATTGTGGCACTATTCACAATAGCAAAGACTTGGAATCAACCCAAATGTCCATCAATGATAGACTTAATTAAGAAAATGTGGCACATATACACCATGGAATACTATGCAGCCATAAAAACAGGATGAATTCCTGTCTTTTGCAGGGACATGAATGAAGCTGGAAACCATCTTTCTAAGCAAAGTATCACAAGGACAGAAAACCAGACACTGCATGTTCTCACTCACAGGTGGGAGTTGAACAACGAGAACACATGGACACAGGGCGGCATCATATATTTCGGGCTGTCTGGGGGTGGGGAGCTAGGGGAGGAATAGCATTAGGAGAAACTCCTAATGTAAATTATGAGTTGATGGGTGCAGCACACCAACATGGCACATGTATACGTATGTAACAAACCTGCACATTGTGCACATGTACCCTAGAACTTAAAGTATAATAATTAAAAAAAAGAAATAAAAACAAAAGTGTGGTTAAGTACTAGCCAAGGACAATTACCACTGTGACAATGCTTGATAATTTTAGTAAAGATTTATGGGTTTTTTTGGAAAAAGAAAGACAAAGAAATATATTTTGATGTGATAAAAGAGTCAACATGTTAGAAAAATAAACAATTATAAGTGTATATACACATGAGAACAGATCCCCAAATTCCTGAAGGAAAAAAATATAGATTAGGAAGGAGAAATAGACAAGTCAACAATTAAAGATTTCAGTGATTCTATTTCAGTAATTTGTAGAACAAAAAAAAATCTGTAAGGATATAGAAAACTTGAACAAACACTACGAACCATCCAGATCTGATATTTATGAAAGACTCCATTAAAAAAAGAGAGAATACATTCTCTTTACAAGTATTTTTTGAATATTCTCCAGGCAATACCATATGTCAGGCCACAAAATAAGCCTAAATACATTTTTATCTTTTTGCCTTATTTTAACATAAAACATCAGCCTTCTTTTGGTTAGTATTCACATGATATATTTTTCCATCCTTTGCTATTTTAAAATTTTATTTTATTTTATTTTATTTTATTTTATTTAAATTCCAGGATACATGTGTAGGATGTGCAGGTCTGTTACATAGGTAAACATGTGCCATAGTGATTTGCTGTACTATCAACCCGTCACCTAGGTATTAATTCTAGCATGCATTAGCTGTAATTCCTGATGCTCTCCCTCCCCCCACACCCTACCTCCCAACAGGCCCCAGTGTGTGTTTTTCCCCTCCCTGTGCCCATGTGTTCTCATTGTTCAGCTACCACTTACAAGTGAGAACATGCAGTATTTGGTTTTCTGTTCTTGTATTAGTTTGCTGAGGAGAGTGGCTTTCAGCTCCATCCATATCCCTGCAAAAGACATGATCTCATTCCTTTTTATGGCTGCATAGTATTCTATGGTGTATATGTACCACATTTTCTTTGTCCAGTCTATCACTGATGGACATTTGGGTTGATTTCATGTGTTTGCTATTGTGAATAGTGCTGCAATAAACATATGTGTGCATGACTGGTTATATAATAGAATGATTTACATTCTTTGGCATATATACTCGGTAATGGGATTGCTGGGTCAAATGATATTTCTGGTTCTAGGTCTTTGAAGAATTGCCACACTGTCTTCCACAGTGTTTGAACGAATTTACATTCCCACCAGCAGTGTAAAAGCATTCCTATTTCTCCACAGGCTTGCCAGCATCTTTTGCTTCTTGACTCTGTTGGGGGAATGGAGTTTCGTTCTTATTGCCTGGGCTGGAGTGCAATGGCATGGTCTTGGCTCACTGCAACCTCCACTTCCTGGATTCAAGCAATTCTCCTGCCTCAGCCTCCCAATTGTCTGGGATCACAGGCACCCACCACCACACCTGGCTAATTTTTTTGTAGTTTTAGTAGAGACAGGGTTTCACCATGTTGGGAGGCTGGTCTCAAACTCCTGACCTCAAGTGATCCACCTGCCTCAGCCTCCCAAAGTGCTGGGATTACAGACGTGAGCCACTGCGCCTGTCCTGTTTTAACTTTTTAATAATTACCATTCTGACTGATGTGAGATGGCATCTCATTGTGGTTTTGATTTGCATTTCTCTAATGATCAGTGATGTTGAGCTTTTTTTCATATGTTTATTGGCCACATAAATGTCTTCTTTTGAGAAGTGCCTGTTCATGTCCTTTGCCCACTTTTTAATGGGGTTGTTTGGTTTCTTTCTTGTAAATTTGTTTAAGTTCCTTGTAGTTTCTGAATATTAGACCTTTGTCAGATGGGTAGATTGCAAAAACTTTCCCCCATTCTGTAGGTTGTCTGTTCACTCTGATGATAGTTTGTTTTGTTGTGCAGAAGCTCTTTAGTTTAATCAGATCCAATTTGTCAATTTTTGCTTTTATTGCAATTGCTTTCGATGTTTTCATCATGAAATTATCGCCCATGCCTATGTCCTGAATGGTATTGCCTAGCTTTTCTTCTAGGGTTTTTATAATTTTGAGATTTACATTTAAGTCTTTAAGCCATATTGAGTTAATTTTTGTACAAGGTGTAAGGAAGGGGTCCAGTTTCAGTTTTCTGCATATGGCTAGCCAGTTCTCCCAGACCCATTTATTAAACAGGGAATCCTTTCCCCATTGTTTGTTTTTGTCAGGTTTGTTGCAGATCAGATGGTTGTAGATGTGTGGTCTTATTTCTGAGTTCTCTATTCTGTTCTATTGGTCCATGTGTCTGTTTTTGTACCAATACCATGCTGTTTTGGTTACTGTAGGCTTGTAGTATGATTTGAAGTCAGGTAGTGTGATGCCTCCAGGTTTGCTCTTCTTGCTTAGGATTGTCTTGGCTATACGGGCTCTTTTCTGGTTTCATATGGATTTTAAAGTAGGTTTTTTTTTTTTAATTTTGTGAAGAATTGCAATGGTAATTTAATGGGAATAGGATTGAATCTATAAACTACCTTGGGCAGTGTGGCCATTTTTACAATATTGATTCTTCCTATTCATGAGCATGGAATGTTTTTCCACTTGTGTCCTCTCTGATTTCATTGAACAGTGGTTTGTAGTTCTCCTTGAAGAGATCCTCCACTTCACCCTGGCCAGAACTTCCAATGCTATGTTGAATAGGAGTGATGAGAGAGGGCATCCTTGTATGGTGCTGGCTTTCAAGGGGAATGCTTCCAGCTTGTGCCCATTCAGCATGATATTGCCTGTGGGTTTTTCATAAAAGTATCTGATTATTTTGAGGTGTGTTCCATCAACACCTAGTTTATTAAGAGTTTTTAACATGAAGGGATGTTGAATTTTATTGAAGCCCTTTTCTGCAGTTATTGAGATAATTGTGTGGTTTTTGTGCTTAGTCCTATTTATATGATGAATTACATTTATTGGTTTGCATATGTTGAACAAGCCTGGCATCCCAGAGATGAAGCCGACCTTATCATGGTGAATAAGCTTTTTGATTTGCTGCTGATTCAGTTTTCCAGTATTTTATTAAGGATTTTTGCCTCAATGTTCATCAGGGATATTGGCCTGAAGTTTTCTTTTGTTGTAGTATTTCTGCCAGGTTTTGGTATCAGGATGACCCTGGCCTCATAAAATGAGTTCGAGGGAGTCCCTCCTTTTCAAGTGTTTGGAATAGTTGCAGAAAAAAATGGTACCAACTCCTCTTTGTACCTCTGGTAAAATTCAGCTGTAAATCGGATGGTCCTGGCCTTCTTTTGGTTGGTAGGCTATTTATTACTGCCTCAATTTCAGGTTTTGTTTTTGGTTTATTCAGGGATTCAACTTTTTTCCTGTTTCAAGCTTGGGATAGTGTATATGTCCAGGAATTTATCCATTTCCTCTAGATTTACCAGTTTATGTGCATAGAGGTGTCTATAGTACACTCTGATGGTTGTTGGTATTTCTGAGATCAGTGGTGATATTCCCTTTATCTTTTTTTTATTGTGTCTATTTGATTCTTCTCTCTTCTTTTTTAGTTTAGTTAGTGGTCTATCTGTTTTATTAATTTTTTTCAAAAAACTAACTTCCATTCTTCTTTTAACCTTTCTGTATGCTGATAATTAATGTGTCTGTTGTAAACAATCCTTTTTCCTATTCAATCTGAAACTCTGTTTACTAATTGGCCTATTATTTCTTTTACATTCATTGCATTTAATGAAATTACTAATATATTTGAGTTTAAATATATTATGTTAGAATTTGTTTTATTTTTTTCCCATTTTTTGTATACCTCCCTTCTCTTTTTGCTTTATTTTAGATTGTTTTTTATTTTTTGTTTCTCTTTTGTCAATTTGTTATGTATACATTGTCTTAATGATTATTTCAGAGGTTACAGTTCAAAGAAAATGTAAAGACTGTAAAAAATTTTAATTTATCTTCATTTCAATGCTTTTATTGTTATGTATTTTAACTTATAAATATTTTTAAATACACAAGGCATTATGGTTGCTAGTGTATACAATATAAATTATTAATTTACTTACCCATATTTTTATCTTTTCTGATTTTTTAAAAGTCATTTTTGTTTGTTTAAATTTCTGTTTCCATCTAGGGAGAATTTCCCTTCTACCTAACTCCTTTTCATGTTTCTTTTAATTTGGGTTTGCTGGTGACAAATTCTCTCTCTCTCTTTTTTTTTTCTTGCATATCTAAAGCTATTATTGTTTTTGTCTTCCTTTTGAAAGCATATTTTCCCTGATGATAGAATTCTAGCTTGACAGTTGTTTTCTTTCAGTATGTTGAAAATGTCATTCCGTTAATTTCTGTTTTCCTGCTGTTAAGGGGTCAATTATTAGCCTTATGGTTAGTCTTTGAAAATAATGTCTTTTTACTCTAACTCTTTTTAAGGCTTTTTCTTTCTTTCTTTTTTCTGTTGTTTTATTTGATATGTCTACATGTATTTTATGTATCAGTGAATATGTATTTATCCTGTTGGTAGGTAACTCAGGGTGATTCTTAAATTTGTGTCTTAATGTTTTCCTCAAGTTTGAAAAATTCATGGCCACTATTTCTTCATATATTGCTTCTGATACATTCTATCTCTCCTGTTAATCTGGTAGTCTAATTACACTTGTGCTAGATCTTTTCCCAGGGTTCTATATGCTTCTTACACTCTTTTATACATATTACACTACTTTTTTTTCTCTGTGCTTCAATCTAGATATTTTTTACTGACACATCTTCCAATTCACTGATTTTATCTCCAGTTATTTTTAATGTGGTGTTAAAACATCTATTAAGTTCTTAGTTTCTCTTATATTTTATAGTTCTGGTGTTTTCACTTTATTTTTAAATAATATTTCTCATTCTCTGCTGTGATTTGAAAATTTGTTGTATATTATTTTTTCAACATAGTAATAATTATAATAGTTTTTATTGCTGCATAACAAATTAACATGTTTAGTAGCTTAAAATGCCACAACATTTCCACTGGACAGGTGTTCTAGGCATGGCTTAGCTGGGTTCTCTGCTCAGGATCTCACACACCAGCAATCAGCATCAGCAGAGCTCTATTCCTTCCTGGAGTTTGGCCTCCACTTCCAAACTCATGTGGTTGTTAGCAGAACTTAGCCCCTTGTGGTTATAGAACTGAGGTTGTGTTTTCTCTCTGGCTTTCTGCTGACACTGTTAGTTCCTAGATGTTGCCTATATTCCTTGCTACATGACCCTGTTACAAATCCTCTTAAAACATGGCCGCTTAATTCTTTAAAGTCAGCAAGTTAGTATTCTTGCTCCATTCTGTTATGATAAATTCTTATATAATGTTATATAAGCATGGGAATGAGACGTATCATCATCTTTGCCATATTCTATTGAACAGAGGCAAGTCACAGTTCTGCCCACACTCAAAGAAAGGGAATACATGGGTGTGACTCATTATAAGTCACCTTAGAATGTGTCTGCCACAGTCATGTTTATCTTAAATTTGTATCTTGTAACTTTAATATGATTATTTTATGGGTTTGTTTGCATTGAGTGTTTTTTTAAAGAAATTTCTTGAGTCTTTCATCTTTGTTTTTTTATCCTGGTATGTCTGGTGCATTTTTATTACATCTTGGACACTCTCTATCAGAAATCCTCACACTTTCCTGAAAAGGGCTAGGTAATAAATAATTTAAGGTTTGTGGATCATACATAAGTCCCTGTTCCAACTATTAAATTCTGCCATAGTCACACAAAAGAAGCCATAGATGATACATAAGTGAATGAGTGGGGTTGTGGTTCAAAAAATTTCATTTTTGTGTGTGTGCTTACTGATATTTGAATTTTACATAGTTTTCACATGTCACAAAGTAGATTTTAAATTTGTTTTCAATTATTTAAAATTGTAAAAACTAGTATGTCCCTTGCAGCCTATGCAAAAACATGTAGTGGGCTCATGGGCTGTAGTTTTCCTACTCCAGTACTATAAGAAAAAATTATAAAGACAAATTGGTACTCTAGATTCTATTATCTTCCTCTAGAGAATATTTTATTTTGCTTCTCCACATGTAGTTAGACTAGGGGCAAGATCATATTAATCTAACTGGAAATTAAATTAATTTGAAGTTTTAGTCTTTGTGAAGGGTTCATTTATTTCCACTTTACCCTTTCACAGAGAGTATAACCCTTAAGCATATGGAAATTTCTAGATACTCTGCTCAGTTTATTAGTTCTTTTGACCAAAGACCACAAACAGCAAATTACAATTCTTCAAGGAAACTGCAAAGAATTGAGGGTCAAGCTAACACATCTGCATATTCTTTCTTTCTAGAATCTTGGCTTCTCAACCATTCACTGACTTAGTAGCTATATCCATATATTACGCTCACTATAGCATCATTCTAGAGGTGTAGGAGAACTAATTGTACCCTTCAATTTTGTGTATGAATAGTAGCAGGGTGAAAAGAATCCTGGTAAGGAGTCACTTATTCCAGTTCTCTCACTTGTCTTCAGTTTTTTCATTTGTAAACTAGGGATAACAGTGTGGATGTATATGTCTACTTTATCATGTTATTGTGAGGTAACATAAAATAAGGTGATGGATGCAGAGTAGGAGGCAAAGTCATCAGCAGCAGCATCACCACTACCATATTATTATATCATCACTCATGGATGAACACACCAAGGCCCACATACATGTCAGTCTAAATACTTGACAAGTTAGTCACAAATATGGAACTAAAACCTAGGTAAACCAAATCTCTAATCTAATGCTTTTTTCACCATTGCCAAGATGTCTTTTTAGGTTGCTACCATTAGCAGTACCACTATTGAACACAAATTCAAATTAAATTCAATATTACCAATATAGCCCAAATTATAAGGCTGGATTTCCTTTGTTTAAGTCTTAGTTTCCCATTTATCAGTTCAGTGTCCTATGGGAAATTATATAACATCTCTGTGTCTGTTTTCTCCTAAAAAGCAGTACAATTGTGCTATCTTGTAGGTTCATTCTTAAGATTAAATGAGTTAATATGTGTGCATTGCATAGTTTAGTACCTAGCATATAATAAGAGCATGTAATAGGTATTTTTTTTAGAAGTAGCAGCTCTAAGTTCACTGAGAGAACAAAAGATGGATGACAGAGAGTCTCTATATCTAAGGAGCTGACAATTGAGTTAGCAATCAAGACCAACGCAAAGAAATAATTAGTTAAAAATGTGTGACAATTGAGTGCCAACTTTTACATATCTTTCAACTATAGACACTCATTACCATATGTTTGGGCTATGGATAATGAGATGGATTTAATATGCAGAAGGTTCCCTGGCAAGGCTGAGGCCTTGAGACAAACTGAGCTGAGGGCTCCAAAATGAACATAGGGTGTGTGGCAAGAAGCTGAGAGATGAGAAAGCTCAGTTTAAAAGTATGAAAGCTCATACAATAGAATTCAGGAACAGGGTTGTTGATTCTTTCCAGAGACTTTAAAGTGCTTCAAATGTCAGAGTATCTGAAGGTCAGCCTTCTGTATGAGGGCCCCATGCATAAACCCTGCTTAATAATTGTCGCTTCTATTCTCTCATGTATGAAGAGTTACTCTATAAGGCCTTAAGCTTCCCTCCCTTGGCACCAGAGAAATGGACAGAAAATCTGACATGGATTTTAGCAGGACTATTACCCATGCTAATAAGGGAAATTAGCCTTTTCATCCCAGAGATTGTCCGTAATAGCCAAGCCAACTCTGTTCTCCAAAGTGTTATTCTCAGGATTAGGAAACGAGCTGCATTAGTAATGAGTTCTCCAGATGCTCTGCTGTTTGGATTGTGTCTTCTGCCATTATCACTTGGGAGTAGTAAGTGTTGTTTTGGAGACAGAGACATCTAGTACTGGGGACAGACAATTTGTACCTTATTAAAAAACACCTAAGCCAAAGTTAATGCTTTGTGACCCAAAGTTGAAATCCTTCCAGTGGACGGGCATGTGAGAATCTAGGGGAACTTAGTGTGGCTTCACTTCTGGTGTCAGACACAGGAAGACTGAGATAGGCATTATTTCCTTCCTCTCTAAATAGCTCCTTTAGTTATCACATTCTTGGTGCTATCTAAAGATTAGCCAGAAAAGGGGGAAAAACTATAGCTCTGCTCAGTATGACATTAGTGACCTTCTGTTAAGGAAATTCATAGGCTCTTCCGTAAAATACCTTAGTTCCATAAAGTGATTGTTAGTTAAATAACTGATGTGTTTTAAATAATCTTAGAAAAGGCATTGACAAAAATCTGGGAAACATTGTATAACTATCAGTAAAAAAAAAAAAAAAAAAAGAAAGAAAAAAATCTATAATACATGATTGTAGGCAGTCAAATTTCCAGAGTGGTGGATATAATTCAGGCATAAGCACAACTCCCTAGAAGACTCAAAAAACATGCTACTTGATGAGTTTCACTTCCTTAACTGCTGGGATGGGGAATGTTTCTGATAGTATATACTGTTATTGCATAGCCAGTGATAGTCTATGGAAGGGGGAACATGGGTTCTCATAAGAAAGAATGTGATTTCTAAGAAGTTGGAAATGTAGATGAATAGACTAATGTAGAGAAAAGGGCCATAAAGTACTTGGAAGACTGTAATTGGATCCTATACCTAATGCTGTCCAAGAATCTAAGCTCCAGGAGAAAAAAGACCAATTGGGTCATCTTTATTTTCTTAGCACTAGCGCCAGTACTTACACTTTGTGACTTCCCAATGCATTGAACTCTTGAAGAAGTTGTTGGTAAAATCAAGCACAACTGTAGTTTAAGCAAATTGAAATGCACAGGAGACTTTTTGTTTTAGATTTCAAAGGTTGCTTTATTAATATATAATTCTGCATATTTATGTGGTGCATGTGATTTTCGATACATTAATACAACGTGTAATGATAAAATTGAAGTAATTAGAATATCCATCATCTCAAACATTTATTATTTCTTTGTGGTGGGAACACTTCACATCTTCTCTTTTAGAAATTTTGAAATATAAAATAAATTCTAGTTACCTCCTGTACTATCGAGCACCAGAATGGATTCCTTGTAACTATATGTTTGTACCTGTTAACCAGCCTCTCTTCATCCACAACCTCACCATTTCCAGCCTCTTGTAACCATCATTCTCCTCTCTACCTCCCTGAGATCAACTTTTTAAGCTCTCACATGTAAGTGAGAACATATGATATTTTTCTTTCTGTGCCTGGCTTATTTCGTTTTAAAAATTTATACATAATAGTTGTACATATTTACAGGGCACATGTGATGTTTCGGTCCATGCAGAAAATGAAAATGCACAGGAGATTTTTAAAGATTCAGGAGACAAAAGGATAAGTAAGTTTTCTTCTTCAGGGAAAAATTGTAAACACTACGCTCATCTAGGATTGGGCCAGGAACAGGCCTGTGTCACATTTTTTGTAATTTATTTGAAAGCAAGGAAAGGCAATACAAACTCCAAAGTCAAAGACATTACCTGAATTTTGAGGTTTCTGTCTATCTGTACCCTATCCACTTTTTTATCTCGCATTTTTCCCTCCTCACCTATACTTCCTAGACTTTAGATGAGTAATCCTATCCTTGCCTACATTTTAAATTTCCCCATTCCACTCTGCATCCCTTTACTGATTATTCTTTTAGATGGAGCTGGGATAACATTTTTGGGGGAGTGTTACCAGTTTAAATAACTATCTGGAAGAGAGGGAGGCAAATATTCAAGGCCACAGACCTGAATAAGATCTTCTGGTTAATAAAATAAAATTACATTATGAAAATAATGTGAATTAATTTTAATGTATGCATGTGTAAAGGAAACTGTGGTCTTACAACAATGGCTCCACACTATCAATTATAACCCAGGCAAGGGATCTAGATGTCACTGCAGATTGTTTCTAGATATATTAGTTGGATGAGCGACTATGACCCAAGGGAGAAGTAAAATATTGAGCATCTTCAGGAAAGGAATTAGAGGATTAGAGGCAAAACCGAAAATTATACTCAACTTAATCCACACCTGTGTTAGTATAATACATGCAGCAGTGCATGGATTTGGTCAATGCACTTCAAGAAAGATTTTAAAAGAGCATTTAAAAAGTCCATTTGAACAACTGGAAGGGAAGTTACAACACTTACAAAGTTAACGTTAGGATAATCGCATACTTGTTTACAAATCCAGAAATATTAGATTGAAGCCCCTCCACCCCTACCCCTGATCCTCTTAGAAATTTAAACTTGCTAATTTGGGGAAAATGAAAAAGAAATAACTGTAACTTCTGATAACACTAGCATTTATTGAGGGTTTCCTATATGTCAAATGCTAGGTCAAACTCTTCATACAAGTAACCCATTTAATTTTCATGGCAATTCGATGAAATATTAACATACTCAACTTACAAATGAGTTAAATATGACGGTTAAGATTCCGAGGAGCTATTGAGGAATTTATGCAGGAGAGCTCCATGAACAGGTTTTTGGAAAAAGTTAATGGTAACATCCAGGAGGAAGACTTAGACTAAGATCAACCAAAAGAAGACAGATTTGTTAGGAGGCCTTGTGGTGATCATAGAGGAAGGTGATGGCAGTCAGTAGTTGGGCATTGGTAGAAAGCATGAAGTGGAGGGGACAGGAAGAGAGAATTCCAGGAGGCACTATCTTTGTGTGGAAAAGGGAAGGGTGGTAGTCAGGACAGTCCTCAGCTTTCTGAATGGAGATAATGGTTAAACATGGTGAGAATTTATCAGGAGTAGATGTGGGTATAAGGAGCAAGGTTCATCTGCGCCAGTACAATCTCTCATGTTGGGTCTACTTGAGGTAAGACAAAAGGAAGGTGGATCAGCTTATTTGTATCCACAACATAGCTTGGAATATGCAAAATTGAAGTAAAAAAATAGGATGCTTCCTGTTTCTCTGATTAAATGAATATTATCTTTGCTCTCATACTAGAAAAATCTATTTCCTACTTAAAGAATGACCCTCAGATTCATTTTGCCATCTTATGATGGCAAAATTCTCCTTAGAATTCAAGGAGACAATCTAAATATTGCAACACCATATCAAACCATTTTTTATGATCCTAGGTGATATTTATTGCAAGGTCTCTAGAAAAAGTCATCGGTAGAAGTGTTCCCTTTTCTACTCTTCGATGGTCACTGAGGATTTTAGATGCAGGGCTTAGATAAGTGAAGATCAGGACCTAGGGTTCTGAGGAGAAGAAGCATTCTCGGGACTCTCACAGGGCCTTTGGCATAGAAAACTGCTGACAGTGTGAAAAGGATATCAATCAGTCTCACATCTTCTATTCTTCACGATTCCTCACTGGATCCTTGGGAAGTAATTCAGGAGTGTGTTGAGAAGGAACTCTAGAGCTAGGCACATTTGATGTACCACCCGCTTCTTCCTTGACGTAGGCCCACTCCTTCAATGGCCAGGTAGTTGTTTCTTTCTTTCTTTAAACAGCTTTATTGAAGTACAATGGATATATAATATGCTACATACATTTAAAGTGTACAATTTAGGGAGTTTGGCCATATACATACACCTGTGAAATCATCATCATAATTAAGGTAACAAATATATTTATCACCTTTAAACACTTCCTTGTGTCCCTTTGCTTTTTGTTTTTTGTGGTAAGGCACATAACACGAGATATACCATCTTAAAAAATTTTAAGTGCATATTACAGTATTGTTTAAGAATTATGCTGTACAGCAGCTCTCTAGAACTAATTATCTTGCATAATTGAAACTTTACATGAATTGAACAACAACTCCCCACTTCCTCTTTCTTGTTCCCCAGTAATCACCATTCTATTCCCTGCTTCTATGACTTTGACTGTTTTAAATACCTCATCTAAGTGGAATCATGCAATATTTGTCCTCCTGTGACTGGCTTATACCATTTAGCACAATGTCCTCCAGTTGTTGCAAAGGGCAGGATTTCCTTTTTTAAAAAAGGCTTAACAACATTACATTCTATGTACATACCACATTGTCTTTATTCATTCATCTGTCAACGGACAGTTGGGTTGTTTCCACAATTTGGCTATTGTGAATGGTGCTGTAATGAACATGGGAATGCAAATATCTCTTCTAGATTTTTATTTTAATTCAGGTGTAGAAAACATGTTCAGTGTCACTAACCATCAGGGAAATGCAAATCATAACCACAGTGCAATATCACCTCATAACAGTTAGGGAGGCTAGTATTTTTTTTTAATCTATAATCAAAAGATAACAAGTGTTGGAGAGGATGTTGAGAAATTGTGCACTGTGGGTGGGAACGTAAAATGATGTAGCCACTGTGGAAAAGAGTATGGATGTTCCTCTGACCTCCATATGATCCAGCAAGCACACCTCTGGATCATATACCTCTGGGTATATAATAATAATAATAAAAAAAGAACCAGGGAGTTATTTCTACAGATCTCTTTCAGTTTGTTACCACCTTCTGATCACTATCTCTGCTCTCAATCCCAGAGTCCTAGGGTACCCTTCTACGCTTCCAAAGAAGGGGGTGAGGACAGGTGATTATTCTGAGCAAGTAGACAACAGGTCTAGGGCATTGCTCAGAGGATGGACATGCTTTTCACAGAAAGCCTTGGTCCAGCTTACTCTCATGATTAACTCATCACATCTTCCTTTCCTCTGCCCAGCCCTTTCAAACCTAGACCTACCTTGATGCCAAAGCCAATTCCACTTTTGTGACTGAGTTCCTCTTTGAAGGTTTCTCCAGCTTCAGGTGGCAGTACAGACTTGTCTTTTTTGTTGTTTTTCTAACTTTGTACCTGCTGACTCTCTCTGGCAATGTGATTATCATGACCATTGTTCGCCTGGACCATCATCTCCACACTCCCCACCCCATGTACTTCTTCCTGAGCATGCTATCCATCTTTGAGACCTGCTACACTGTGACCATCGTTCCCTATATGCTTTCTGGTCTCTTGAATCCTCACCAGCCCGTTGCCACCCACAGCTGTGCCACTCAGCTCTTCTTCTATCTCACCTTTGGCATCAACAACTGCTTCCTGCTCACAGTCATGGGATATGACCGCTATGTGGCCATCTGCAACCCCCTAAGGTGTTCAGTCATCATGAGTAAAAGGGCCTGTATCCAACTGGCCTCTGTGTCACTGGGGATTGGCCTAGCATGGCCATTGTCCAAGTAACATCTGTGTTTGGCCTGCTGTTCTGTGATGCCTTTGTCATCTCCCACTTCTTCGGTGATGTGAGACCCCTGCTGAAGCTGGCCTGCACAGACACCACTGTCAATGAGATCATCAACTTTGTTGTCAGTGTCTGTGTCCTTGTCCTACCTATGGACCTGGTCTTTGTCTCCTATGTCCTCATCATCTCCACCATTCTTACGATTGCCTCAGCTGAAGGTCGGAAGAAGGCCTTTGCCACCTGCGCCTCCCACCTCACGGTGGTCATCATCCACTATGGCTGTGCCTCCATCATCTACCTGAAGCCTAAGTCCCAGAGTTCCCTGGGACAGGACAGACTCATCGCAGTGATCTACACTGTCATCACTCCCCTACTGAACACTGTTGTGTACAGCCTGAGGAACAAGGAGATGCTCTGCGCAGAGCCATGGGGCAAACAAGGAGATGCTCTGTGCAGAGCCATGGGGCAAAAGCCCCTGTCTCCTTTACGAAGAGAGGTTGTGAAGCCTTTTTCTTTGAGTTTATAAATATGTATTAATTTTTAATGCTCTTTCAATAATGCCCTTTTGTATGGGATCAAGAAGACTAGACTAAATTGAACTGAGTACTAAAACTGGAGGTTTCTGTTTGAGCTTGTTGTGATCGTCTATGCTCTGCTCCAGAACATTTACAAAATAGCTTAGCATATGGTTATGAATGTAGGAAAAAAAAATGCACGCCTGAATTATGCACTCACATACACATGCACACAGCTACACACACCCTGAGAATATTTTGAGTTATACAACTCCATTAAAACATAAAGTCTGGCCAGGCGCGCTGGCTCACGCCTGTCATCCCAGCACTTTGGGAGGCTGAGGTGGGCGGATCACGAGGTCAGGAGTTCGAGATCAGCTTGACCAACATAGTAAAACCCCGTCTCTACTACAAATACAAAAATTAGTCGGGCATGGTGGTGCACGCCTGTAATCCCAGCTACTCAGGAGGCTGAGGCAGAAGAATCACGTGAACCTGGGAGGTGGAGGTTGCAGTGAGCCGAGATTGCACCACTGCACTCCAGACTGGGCGACAGAGCTAGACTCGGAAACAAAACAAAACAAAAAAACATAAAGTCCAGCAGGGTTCTAAAAAGCTAATGAGCAAAATGTTTGGAAACCACCTCAGAAAGATTTTCCAGTTGACTGTTAAGGGTGTCAGAATAATTTGTGCCACATTTTAAGCAAATAAGTTAGAAGATACTACACACATATATGAATTTCTGTGGACACTGCAAGTTTTCTTGTAAAAGAAGAAAAAAAAGAAAAAAAAAAAGCTAGAGGCAGACCTTCCAAGTTGATGGAACTGCTCTAACTAACCTAGGAAAGAGTACAGATGTGGGAAAGCAAAAAAAGCATCAGCTACTGAGAACACAGACATGAACTGTCCACATTCCTGAGATGCCCAGATCAGAAAACTCAGATTGAAAAGAAGAACATGCTGAAAAGGTTAAGACTTTTCATACACTCAGCACAAGAGTAAAAAGGATGCAGGTTGAAAGGATCAGCAAAAGTATAGTTCCTCTTGCCAGGTTGACATAAAACTCTCTGAAATAGTTTTATAAACATAAGCACTTTAACTACAATTTCTGAAAAGAATTATTAAAGAACAGAAATCTGATGCATGACTTAAAAATTTTCCAGTGAGCTCCTAAGCCTGCAGGGGTAAATTTTCAGAAGTTTCTTCTTCTATACTCCCAACTTTAAACCTGAGTTATAAACAGCATTTTATGCCTGAGCATCACAGGAGGTGAAAATATATGTACTGGTGCCAGGAAGGATATTCTCTCTCTCATCTTTCCATTGCACTCTGGCCTTCTATACTGAGGAACAAGCATACCCTGAGTTTCAAATACAGTCCTACAGTATCCAGAATCCATCCAATCCAGTGGGGTGATCCCGTAGAGGCAAGACAACACTTCTGATAGTGTCGTAAAGTCTGCTGGATGCTGAAAATGGGACAATTCATTGGAAATAAGTTATTTAAGTCAAGTTTACGTTGTCTTGCTTTGCCACAAATTGTCATGTGAAGTCTGACTGGTGATAAAAGATATCTTTGTTTTAGTGTCCAGATTTCTAGAAATGATATAGTTCGTTGCTGTGAGGTTGGTCAAGAGACGATTTTTAAATCTTTGCTTAGTAGTTCTGCTGAGTCTGATTAGAAGCCATTGGGTAAAGGTCTGCTGGCCAATGTCACACTGTCTGCTGTCTGAAGTTGTATTTGGTGAATGCTGTGGCACATCACCTGGATTGCACTCCTTCAGGACCCACACAAGCATTCCTGCAGCTGCTGGGAGTGCCTTGGGCTAATGGCTCTCAGCTGAGTTCCTCTTCAAGCATTGTCCTTGTTAAACAGCTGCTTGTTCCAAGGTCATGCTCCCTTCCCAGGGATATACTACCTCCAGTGGTTTGTCTATTTAGGGTATTGCTTCGCCTTAAGATAAGTAGGAAGGGCTCTCCCAGCTCCAGAGGTTTTTCTTGACTACATCACATTTCAACTTTTTTGTTTTTGTCCAATATTGCTTTCTTCACTTCTTCACAAGTGTACATGCTGAGAGCTAACAAACATGCTGTGTTCAAATCTCTGTCTCAGTGTCTGTTTTCCGGGGACCTCAACCTGCAACATTTTAGGATCTCATTTCTAAAACAGCCATTAACGTAAGTGTAGAATTCAAACTTTCAGCCCTGATATATTCTAGCAAATGCAGATCAGTGGCTCCCGTATTTTAATTTAAAATAATTTTATTCCATTTATTGAACTATATTTACTGTGATTCAATTTGGTTGGCAGCAGTGCAGTATTATCTTCTTGGAAACTAGTTAAAAAATTAAAATCTGAACTTTTCTCAGAATCCACAGGAAGTCATTCTTTTCTTTTCAAAAAATTATCTGTGAGCAGTCTCCATTTCATTGCAGCCTGATGCTAGTACCTTGCAGAGAACTTGCTGACCATTGTCAATGATATTTGAAAATTGGAAATAACAGGAAAGACTGAAAGTGGACTTACACCATTTAATTTTCAAAAAGGGGAAGAGTGTCATTGTCATAAGTGAAATATATAAGTGAATTGTTGTGGTGAGCACATTGATAGAGTAAAAGGTTTGTGGTGGGAATGTTGTAGCGATTGATGAAGTTCCAGATAGAGACTTGGGCTTGCTTGGTAAGTAGCTGTCCAGAGCTGGGCAGATCAGCTATGGCAGGAAGATAGCCCGACTCTCTGAGATTATCTAGAGTCCTAGGCTGGCAGGTGCCTCTGCCATCCTCAGCATAAAACTTCCATCTCCAGGTTGTCACCATTTCCCATTTAATGAGAAGAGGGAAAGATCAGAGTCCTTCTTCAAGTACTCAACTCCCCAATATACTGACAAGGTGTACCATTTGTCTGAGTCTCCACTCTGAAGGTGGTCACAGGAGTTTGTCTTCCATTGGCCACCAGTGGGAAGCTACTGACTTGCTTTTCAGAAAATCAGCCCCTAACTATTGTGAATTCATGATGATTTTTTGTCTGCCAATTTGGAACAGCAATTCATGGGGTAGCAAATTTTGCCCTATGAACTGGGCTTGACCAATTTGGTAAGAGAAAGGAAGTGATAAAGGGGGTGACAAGGGTGAATCTAGAGTGAATTATTTCTATTCCAATCATCTTTATAACACATGTACTCCATCTCTGGCATAGTAAAAAGTGTTTCATGGGTAAAGACATCTTTATAAGTGCCATATTTTAGGGGTCCACAAAATACTCAAGCCCTGACCCTATGTTCCACATTCCCTCTGGAGCAAGAGATGTATGACTATCGAGAAGAAAATGGGTAGAAATAAATGAGTAGAAACCCAGACAGGTCTGGCACAAATGTGGAATTTAGATACTGTACACGGAAGAGCACAGTGAAAGAAAAGACCAATGTATGGAGGACGAAGGAAAATTTTACACTGGAGCTTCTTGGGGAATGCATTCTGAGCCTTAGTGCCTGGATAATTACTACATATGAACTTAAAGTAATAAATTACAAAATATCTGAGCTCTAAAGTACCTTAAAGACCACCTCCACCAGACTCCTAGTTTTAACAAAGAAAAAATAGAATCTCAGAGACTGGCAAGTAACTTGGCCCAATCACAGCTAGTTAACAGATTGGATATCCAGACCTGTGTTCTATCCATAGTCCCCTTAATCTTGCAGTGAGTGTAAAGGGAAGATAAAAGTGAAATGTGGTACTCAAGAACCTAGAAAATCTCTCAGAAAATGTATCTCAAGCTGATCAAGCCCGGACTTTCTTATCCATATCAAATCTCTCAGTTTTGAACTCTGCATCACTGGCCTCAATCCCTTGTCTGAAATAAAGGGGTAAATTGCTGTTTAGCCTGATGCCTGAAATGCTGATGTGCTATGTAGAGCACTGGGGAGAAAGGTGTGGTTAATGAATGTGGTGGAAAGCCTGGTCCCAAGGCTAAAACATAAGATAGACCTTGAGGAGGTGGCAGAGGAAGCATTCTGAAGCAACATCAGGGAGTCTCCCAGGGAAACTTTGCCTGGCCTGTTGCTGAGGAGAAATCTCTTCTCCATTGGCCAGACTTTTTTTTTTTTTTTTTTTTTAAGTGGAGGAGAGTGTGAAGAAAGGCAATACCAGATCCTTATCCAAAGTTTAAAAAAAAAGAAAAAAATGTTTTAGTAATTTCCCTGTTTTTTCTGGCCCAAAAACATTCCTTGGAAAAAATGGGACTTGTAGGTCTCATGGATATTTAAAAGTTTTCTCCCCAGCCACACTTCCTCATACTTTAATTGTTCTAAGGCATGGACAAGCTACAGGCACTCTGATCTTTCACTGATTTCCATGAATCCACAGCCAGCACCAGCAATATGTTGCCCATCTTCCCTACTGCTTTCTCTAAGCCCTGAGTATAAACATTTCTATGGTCAGGGTCATGGGTGTAGGGGGTAGTGGTGGCAAAGACTGGGTCTCATGTAGGTGCTAAAAGTTCCTAAATTTGTATAAATTTTTGCAATTTACAAATAACTTTCAAATACAGACTCTTATTTGATTCTCAGAAGAACTCTAAGAGGTAGACAGGATGATTATTATGTTTTTTTTTCACAAACGAAATACTGAAGTCCATGGAGGTATAAGAAGATTTTCCCAGATCACAAATCTAGAAAGTAGAAGAGTCAGGATTTGAATTGATGTCTTTTTCTGTATGGTTTAGTCTCTTTCTAATGGATAGCTTTATAATAAGCAGAAACTTGGCCAGGTGCAGTGGCTCACACCTGTAATCCCACACTTTGTGAGGCTGAGGTGGGAGGATCGCTTGAGGCCAAGAGTTTGAGACCAGCCTGGGCAAAATAGCAAGAATCCATCTCTACAAAAAATTTAAAAAATAAATCATAGGTAAAAACTTAATCCCATTTACTCTATGACAGAAGAATGAGCCTCCAAAGAATATGATGAAGACATAAAATGAAAAGGAAAATAAACCAAAACTGTCTAGTTCTTTTGCCCAAGATCTTATTCAGTCCTGGACTGTTTTCACAGCTGAGGGTTTTGGTTATTATTATATGCTGGAATTTCTCCAAAATGCTTGGTTCAGATGCTGTATAAAGATACAAGATATAAGTTCAAGATATAAATTTGGGAGGGGCAAAACAATCACAGAGGAATCCTGGACTGAACTTCATCCTGAGAGTCTTATGTCTTGAGACTGTCCCTGATTCTGCCAAGAACTGAAAGTTTATATATAGTAAACTGATGAGGAAGCATAAAAATGATCCACCTCACTGGCATCCTCCTATGCCTTTTCATTCCTAGATCACACTTATAATAGTCAAGAAAGGATATTTCCAATCTAGAACTGCATGGTTCTTGCCTTTAGAAGAAAACAAACTAGGAAGCCTTGAATACTTAGAAGCATTCCGTTACATGGTTTTATATTTATTTTATTGAAATTGAACTTCTCTTTTACAAATGCTAATAAATTGAATCTATTCATTCTTCATTTATTCAACCAATGTTAATTGAGCACTTACTATTACATGCCACTTAACCAGTTTCACTCAGTTTAATGAAACATCTCTATAAATCCTTGAGCACAGACGTTTCTATGTATATTGCAAGCTGTGTTTGACAATTGAGTAGTAATTGCTGATGCTGGAAAAAAAAGTAATGTTGCAAATATTTCTGGAGTAATTATATCAGTTGCTTTTGGGGTTTGGCTTAGGATGTGGGTTCAGAAGTTTGAAGCCTTTCCTGGTTCTCTTAATCTTCAAGAGAAATGTGACCTGCTGCTGAGTCGAGATAAATAATCCTGTGTCCACAGCAAACAGAATCGCCACCAACAATGGGATAAGAAATTGTAGCCAGTACTTGTCATGCTGAGCTGTAGTGGAAAACAGATGCAATGAGAAACATAATTCATATTGGGAACTGAAGAATGAGGTTCAGAGGTTCATCCTCCCTAAGAGAAAGACCAAGCTTTGTCCTTCATTTTTAGCATGATGTGGCATCCAGAGCATAGAGAAAACACTCAGATTAGCGCTAGGTTGAGTTGCTCTGTTGGTGCTCCCTGGAGCCATAGGGAGTCCTGAGCATTTCCTCATAATTCCAGTAGCCAGTGTGCCCAGTGGGGAAGATTATAGGAAAGATAAACCCCTTCTTGGAAATGACAAGACCAGAATTCACATATAATTAAGGGGTGGAAAGGAGACAAAGTGAGGGCAGGAGTCATCAATGCCTATTATTCAATTATCAGTCATCATTTCTTACATGCCTGTTAGGCAAAATGAAGAAATTGCACTAGTTAAATTGCCTTCCAATTCTATTATTTTGTGGTTCTGTTAGTCTGTTTATAAACTGCATTGATTTTTGTGATTATTCTCAAGTTATAGAGCCTCAGAATACATCCAGAATCCAATACATCCAGAAATCATTTAAAGATCACCTAGACAAGTGATTCTCAGTATTGACTACACATTGCCATTATGTGAAAGACCTTTGAAAAATACAGATACCCAGGTTGCACTCCAAGCCAGTTAAATCAGAATCTCAAGAAATGAGACATGAGCATCAACATATTTTTTTAAGTCATCAAATGATTCTAATGGAGTCTAGACCAAATCTTCTGTTTTACAGATGAAGATACTGGAAGCCTAGAGGGAAGTACATAGCACTTAGATCTCAATTTAGTTAACATAGAACTGTTAGGGCTTAATTCTGTATTTTGACCTCATGCTTTTTTAGACATTAGTATGTACAGTGTGAAGGAAAAGTCTAATTTTCTCCTTTGAAAGTGAATACTTCACAGGCTCCCTCTCTTATACAGAGTTTGGAGAGAGCAGTTTTGCTTGCAGGCCATAGAGGTAGTCCACCTGCCTACCCTCTCCATATCAAGTCCATTCCCTTCTCCCTCAATATACAGGCACACAACTTACTGACTTGCTGGTTTCCTTTCCCAGCCCTCCTAAGCTGGAATGGGCTCCTCAAGCTCTTTACATCTTTTTTTCATTCAACTTTGAAACTTTTTTTCAATTTGATAAATATGTGTTCTCCCCAGGAGCAACAGATGACTTTGAGATCAAAATAGTAATCACAATCTGTTATGCTTGGGTAGTGCTTAACAGTTTACAAAGTCATTTCACAAACATCACTACATTAATCTTCATACAAATTTCATAGTGTGAGCAGGTATTACTATCACCATTTAACAAGTCAAGACTTTGAAACAGAGATTGAGATATATACTATCACCCAGGTCTCCTCATTGCAAGTCTAGTAGGCTTTCCAGTGTATCACAGGTGCCCCCCTTCTACAAACTGCACCCACTCAGGCTCAGATGTCCTCTCTTCCTTCCCCTGCTGTGGATGCTTTTCCTTTCCTTTACCAACTCACCTTTTATTACAGTAATGTTGAGGGGCTCAGACTCACAGTCCAGCTGCCACAGTTTGCCCGTACAGTAGTAGGTGCCACTGTCTTCAACTGTGGCATTTGTAATGGAGATGTTGTGGTTCTCATACCAGTACTTGAGAGCTTCACCATCCTTGTAATAGATCACCTTGTACACATCCCAGTTCCTCCAACTATGGCACCTGAGGAAGAGGGGCTGACCCTCCATCACCACCTCAGCAGAAGCCTGAAGGAGCAGCCAGTCTGAAGAACATTCATTATGTTATTTATTTAACAATAAATGAAGAGGGAGAGAATGAATAGATAAAAGACAGTCATGCATAGAACATGTGTCAGAAACTATGAATTGTCATTAACCCACTTTTTGGCTCATAAAGTGGATTTTTAAAGGGCACAAAATAATGCTTAGAGCCTGTCTTCTGTACTGATAAATTCTTTCTCCTTCTGAAAAGTCAGTCTGGGGCCACAAAAACTCTCGGACCTCCCTGCTGAGTCCATACATGGAATACTTGAAAGCCAGAATTGCTTTCAGATATTCTGTTGCTAGTTCTAGTTAGTTAGGGGAAAATAAACAGTCTTTCTTAGGAATTTTAGCTTGGGAGAGTATCTATTTTGTTCTCTCTTACCTTACAGAAACTTCCCAGTTCTAGTGTTAATTATAGTTGTCACAAAAACTTCTTCAAAACATGTACAATTTAAATTAATTACTTGTGTAATTTTTTGTTTAATGTCCTCTTCCCATATAGCTCTATGCTCCAAGAAGTCAGGGGTCCTATCTGGTTCTACATTCTATTCTGAATGTCCAACATAATACTTAGGAGTTGGTAGCAATACTTAGGCATTGGTAGCAATACTTAGGAGTTGGTAAGTACTCAACAAATATTTGTCACTAATGAGTCAGTGAAAGACAAGAATCACATTCTATGGTTAATGTTTTTGTAAAAATTAAAAGGCATTAATTAAAGGAGAATTTTGGAAGGAAATATTGCTAGCATAATAAGCATATTTAATTTAGGACCAATCCTTAAGGACTTCTCTAGAACCTACTCAAGGAAATAAGCTATTCTACATTGCTTTAGTTTGTGTTTGGAATTTATATATGGAGGTTGAAACATTTTTTTTTTCACTCAAGAGAAAAATATAGAGTATAAAAGAGACCTATTGGTCACTATTCAAAATTATTAGCTTGTTTATTCAACATTTGCTGATTAAGCCACATGTGCCTAAGCATGCTATGCTAATTGTTGGTAGTAGGAGAGTGATAAAGATGAAACAAGCATGAAATATGTGTTCTTAAGTAACAATAGAGGACATGAGAAAATGTACCCAAATATGTTTCATAATGAAGAGTACAACGTAATATTCAGGTCATGACATATGGATTATGCAGAGCAAAACTTTAAGTCAAACCTTTTGGTCCTATTCCAGACACACAACTCTTTGAAATGTTCACATATATGTCATGCTGTTTGACCACATAATATGTACCTGAATCTAGGTAGAAAAAACAGAGGAAAACAGGGTGGCGGAATAATAGCGAGAGATGACTAGAATATTGAAAGAAGGCGTACGAGTAATCAAAAGGAAAGGGGGTAGAAGAGAGATGCAGGGGTCTTAAATGAGAGACCTTGAATCCCACTCTGGTGTCCTAACTCTCGGAATAACCTGTTTTTTTCCGTCTTCAGATGGGCCAACACTCACATGAGAGATCTGTATTTCCATATCCCTGGAACTTACCACTGAAGACTTCCAGGTGCACAGGTTCACTGTCATCAAATTGTTGGTGCTGACATTTGTATTCTCCACTGTCCTCAAAGTCGGCATTCACAATACTCAAACTTGAATTTGCCACTTCTGAAAGGCTGCCATTGTGGAACCATTTCATGGAACTGACTTCAAAGAAATTGCTCCCATTACATGTAAGAGTCACATTCTCTCCTTTAAATATTCTATTCCATGGGGGATTCAAGGAGACCGTAGGTTTCTGAGGGACTTCAAGAAGATAAAAATATGAAAAGAGATGTAGAGAGGAAAAAAGTCATTGAAAACTGTCCAGGCTTAGAAGTACAAATGTAGCAATATTCTGACAATCAGTGGTCAACATGTACTTGTACTGTTGGTGATAATACCTTGTTTTAATTTCTAGGGGAAGGATTAAAGAACTGAGAAAATAGTATTGTGGCCCCAGGGAATGCCCAACACAGGGAGAAAGGCAGGACACATATGCAGGAGATTTAAAAACAAAGAAACCAATTCGCTATGTGATTTGAGCTGACTCACTCTACTTCTCTGTTCATTTCAATTCAGTATCTGTAAATGAGGACTGCAATCTCTTTTGAGGTAGAAACAGTATCTGCCATGTTCAACCATTGCTACATTAAATGTTTATTATGTGAATGAATGAGTGAATTCTGGATGGATAAAGTTATTGGACTAGATGAAATATAAGGTTTCTCCAAGTTCTGAATATTTATGACGATTTAATTGTAAGTATACACAGAGTGAAAAACATATGTCAGTTCCAGAAAGTAGTGAGAGGCACTAAGAAAGTCAGTCTTGAATGGCTTCCTGGAACAAGAGGATGTAGTGCAAATTTGAACAGAGACCAAAGAAGTAGATAAATGGTGATAACAAAAGGGTGATATAGTCAGAAGAGAACTGGACTTAGATCCAAGGAACTTATGTTGGAATCCAGTTCCTTAGCCAGGTAACCACCACAAAATCACTGAGTTTCAGCATATTCAATTATAAAATGGCAATAATAATAATGCAATTATGGAGTGAGATTATGTCAAAGTGTCTAGGAGAGAGAATGAGACATGTATATGTGCAACAGACATGGTTATTGACTAAAACAGAGGAGAGAATGACTTGAGAGAATGCAATGAATCAGGGAAAAGAAGAAAGACAAGGTAAGGTGGAGAGGGAAAGTAGGTTGGCCAAGGAACAGATTCATACTCATTAGAAAGCAGAAGTGATGGGACGAAGAAAATAGTGGAGAAAAGCAATGCCCAGACATGTTGAAACACCAAGGGAACAAGAACAGAGGACTCACCTGCTAACACGCCATCTGGAGCTGCAAAAGTTCAGAAAGGATAAGTTAGTGTCCAGCAGTCTTCTTTATTGCCAGAGGACTAGAATCTGGATGTGGGGATGAGATCTACATACATGAAATTTTAAGGACCCCGGGAGGGGTAATCGAATCTCTACTTACCAAAGAACAGTAAGGCTACACACAGTAGAGTAGGGGATTCCATGGCAGGAGCCATCTTCTTCATGAGCTCCTGGTGCTGATTGTGCTGGAGAGATCTAGGACTTCAAATATAGGCTTAAAACCAAAAAGCAGAAGGAAATGTTTTCTGTATCATATCTTGTTAACCCATCATCTGTGCCTGGTTTTGCTTCTTTCTTTAGAGATAATATTCAGGATGGTGCCAAACTGGGCAATTTTAATATTTACCCCCTTACTCCACTCCCTATCCCCCCTCCACATATACACCTGGAATCTGGTGAGAGAGAGGCATGGGTATAGCACAATCACAAGCTTTTTTAAATCTGTCAATCAGTATACAACTATTTAGTCTACAACTTAGAAAAGTGGGTTGCAAGGGAGGGCAGAATAAAACAGCAGCAACTAATTACTGAATACCAAACATATGCCAGGTGTTATCCTAAATAAATTTGATATTTCATTTATTTTTCATAATAATCCTACAAAGTATGTACCATCACTATGTGTATTTTATAAATGGGAAAACTGAATCTTAGTGAGGTTAAGTAACTTTTCTTGGGGTGCCAGCTATTAAATGTTCAAACACATAAAATCTAACCCCTAAGTCAAATTCTTAGTCATATGATGTACTATTATTCAGGAGCATGGCTAGCAACTGCTGATTTCTTTTGGGATTCACCAGAGTTACCAACACTTTTCTTGTTTAATTTCCTGCTGATCAGTTAGTCCACAAATCCACAAATTTTCATCTGATTCACTGATGATCCGCTATCTGACCAGCCAAATTGGAATCATTTTCAGAGACTCCTTTTTTCTCTACTGTGCCCTAATCTGGCTCAGAACACAGGAAGGCAGACGTTAAACCATTACTTACAGGGATCTAGGCCATACAATTTATTTTATTTTACTTCCTAGCTTTTGTTTACTTTTAATATTGTAATTTTCCAACACTATCACCCTTTCTCCTTTAAATACACAGCAGGGCCTTTCTGCAGGATTCCTTTACTACTACTTCTGTTTTTTGGCTCTAGGTCAAGGCTGAACTTTCTTCTAGGATCTGGTATCAATGATGATACTGGAGATGAAAACTCTATTAATGTCCTATAGTGGTTTGTCATTTGCAAAGATTGCTTTTACATGAGTGTTCTATTTTATCTTTACCAAAACTCTGAAGACAGGGACAACGTACTTATACCCACTTCACATCTGAAGCACTTGAGGAACCATTCCCGGGTATTTGAGGAACCAAATACCCTGATTTTCCTCACAGACTGCTGAATTAAGTCTATTGAATGAAACCAGTCATTCCACATGAGGATCTAACCAAAACCTTTAGCTTTCTGTGGAATTAGAAAATATAGGGCTAAAAAGGTTAATAAATAGGAATTTAAGTTTCAGATAAGAAAGGTTAGGTACTGAGCCCAGGACATGCTATGTTTTAGTGACAGACCTTAAAGGGAACAGCAAGTTACTATGAAAAGTACAAGTTGTTTGTGTTTAAAGTTCTGAATTCAAATGCTCCTAATCTTTATGTGATTGAAGGTTACCTGTAAAATAGGGACAATAATGGTATCCAGGTCATGGTTATATTATGGGATTTAATAAGACAAAAAAGAAATAAAATGCATCGTACAGCATCTGGCATGTAAAAGATGGTCAATAAACCCATTTCTGCCTTCTTTATTACCATTATTTATTAAAGACTTGTAGGAGAAGTACTAATTTTGACTGGATTAAAGTTATTGTCATAGTATAAATAAAACTACATAGTATGTTTTATTTGATAAACAGCATCTTATGCTAGTTTAATATAGCTACACAATCTCAATCCTCTCCATGGTCACGAAGAAGAGAGCATAATCAGGAAAGAACAGAATGCAGAAAGTTGTTGGATAGGATTGGAGAAGGGAAGGAGGAGGAAATAGGGAAGATGCAGTTTTTGAGGTGCTGTCAGCGGGCAATATTTGAAGCCCTAAGCCCTGGAAGAGATGGGGAAAGATTCTACTTTACCACTTTGTTGAGACTTTGTCCAGGGGATATTTTGGTTTCCTTTTTCCTAGGACATGGAACCTATAATCAAATTGTCTCTCAGAGATAGTCATTTTACCATGATTCAAATAGTCTATTTAAAGGCTTCCTCTGAAGTCGTTGTCTAAATAGCTCCTATTTAGATGGGAGATGGAGCAGGGCTCACCGAGAGGTACTATTCCTAGTTCGGAGAGTATCAGCTTTGGAGTTAGAGAGGCCACTTTCATTTCTAAAGCTTTCTGAAGCTTTGGCTTTATCATTCTAAAACTTTTGCTTAAGTGACCAGTATTGAAATAAAGGAAGTGCTTTGGTAGCAGTAACAGCAAAAATGTAGCAGTCCAATAAAAGCAGCTCATTAAAGCCTAAAAAGCAAACCAAACTACCCATCTTCCCAGCACACCCCCCACCCCAAAAAAAGCAAACCATTAACAAAGTCAGAAAGAAAAAGCCATACCCTAATTTCCATAGCATAAAACTACAGATACCCAAAAGAACAGAACAAGAACTCAGAAGGAACACATTAACACTAAGATTAAACAAGAGTTCTATTCCTCCCTGGAAGAACGGGCTGATACATAGTTGAATTCCACAGGTTTTTTATCTTCTATATCAAAAAAATGTCCTTCAAGTTTCATATCCATTATGTGGGTGGAGTGTGCTGTTGATATCTCATACCCAGCCTGTCCACATCAGGAACATGTGTTCGCTGAAATCAGTAGGGTGTGTCTAAATTTCACTTCTTGCTTCTGATTCTGGGTACAGGCATGCTCAATACATAAAGAGCATCACTATCCCCAAATTTGGACTTGTTATTTGATGTTGGAAACCTTAATCTATATTTCACTTTGCAGCAGTGGAAAAATGAAACAAATGGATGTGCATGAGCTACAGGGCTTGAGGACTGTGAGGTGCCCCTGCATCTGGATCCAGTGTGAGAGGCTTTTGGCAGGAACTTTTGTGTTTTGGGACATGGCTGGCAGAAGGAGGATCAAGGCTCAGCCTATACAGTGTGTTGGCCTGTGTGCCCTTCTCCAAAATTGGGAAGCAGAAAAACCAAATCAATCTGCTGACTTCTTTCTCATTCTCAAAGTTCTCTAAAACTAGGTGAGGTTCATACGAAATTGAATATGAAATGATGAAAGTGCAGAATGTCTGTCTGCTCATGATGTTTATGTGCCTAATAAATGTTGATCGCTCCCTGAGGATCAAATACAAGGCTAACTATGCAACATGTCTTAGCTATTTTCGTCCTCCTACCAACTCTATGTAGTTAAGAATAAGGAAATCAAAACATGAAGAGGTTAAGTACCTTGTCCCAGGGCACACAGTTGCTATGTAAAGGAATTAGAATTTGAACTTGGCAATATGGCTTAAGAACCAATGCTCATGACCAGATAGATGATAGATATATAGATAGATAGATAAATAGATAGATAGATAGATAGACAGATAGACAGATAGATAAAGATATCTTTATTCATTGAGTCTTCACTTTGTGATTAAGTGCACATGGATTAATAGTCCTCATGCAGAAATTCCTTGGATTCCCAGGTTCCATAACCCACAAATAAGAAATCACTGATGTAAACCAACTTTCTGTTCTGTAAGTTCCCTTTCTTGATTCAGGCCCTGACATCTCAACTCACAGCCACACAATGTTGGTACTGTTGGCATGTTAGCTATGTATATTTCATAGACATGCCTAAAAAGAAGAAAGGAGAGAGGGATTCTTTCCTTTTTCCTCTATGTTATTAGGGCCAGGAGGATATCAGCTGCATTTACTTTCTTTTGCCACCCTGAACAGGAGTTTCTGCTCAAGAGAGAGCATCGATAGCAGATGCTGACTGCCTGTTAGATTTTCACAAGAAAGTCAGTGGCTTTAATATTTTTTTACTTCTTTTCTTGACCTGAATGGGTCTAAAAGTAAAAAATCCAAAGGAAATAAATGGAAAATCTCAGGACTACTAAAAAAGAGAGTGAAAAAGGAGCTTCTAGTTTCCTGTAAACAACCAGCTCTCATGTGAACTCATTACCATGGGGAAGGCACCAAGCCATTCATAAGAGATCTTCCTCCATGACCGAAACACTTCCAACTAGGCCCCACCTCCAACACTGGGGACCACATTTCAACATGAGATTTGGAGGGGACAGAACATCCAAGGTATTTCACTGAGCATAATGTACACTCTTTTATAGTGCATAGGTGTGGGCATCTAGATATCAAGTTGCTTGCCTTCAAGATATGCAATCAGCCACTCACACTTTGCTGATGAAGCATCTTTGTGGTGTTTGTAGTTAAGGGTACAATCTGAACCATAAGGTGGGCTCAAACAAATGGATCATGACCTCTGCCTTATAAATAGTATAGTCCAGCCAAGAAGCCCAAAGGGCTTCAAACTTACCTTCATGTCTTCCAACGGATACAGATGTTAAGTGAGCTGACATTTTCTTCAGAATGGGGAGAACAATATTATAAACCCTCTGAAGAAGATCCTTAAGGAAAGTCGTAGTATAAAAAAGTTTTCCTTTTGTAAAAAAACATTTTTTTGAGACTGGGTTTTACTATGTTGCCCAAGGTGGTCTCTGACTGCCAGGCTCAAGTGATCCTCCCACCTCAACCTCCCAAGAAGCTGGGATTACAAGGATGTGCCACCATACCCAGTTAAAAAAGTTTTAAAGAAATATCGTAATATTATACTAAATTTTTAAAAATTAAACGAATAAAAATAAAAATTTACCCACAGATAATTTAAAGAAATTAAGTGCAAGATTAATTAAGAGTCCAGGCTAGGAATAAGCTCTCAAGTTTGAGTCAGTAAAATGGAAATAGTAATGGTACTTACCTTAAGGGTAGTTGTCAGCACAAAATGAGTTAATGTGGTGAAGTGGTTAGAACAGAGCATATATTAGTTTTCACGAATATTATAAATATTTTGCAAGAAGCCTTTAGTTAAACTTGAGAACAGCAGAGAGAGAGAGCCTTTCCCATCCTCCTGGTCTGTCCTTAGGATGAGGAACCCGGAAGGCCACTGGTGGGTCCAGAAGGCAAAACCGTGTTCTCACAGGATGCAGCCAGGATCACACAGCAGTAGTCATGTCAATGAGACAGACATCATCACACACATACCCACACCCACACCTCCAATGCACGCATGGCTGCAGAAGTGGAGTTAGGAAGTTTGAAGATCATTTCCAGGTGTGGTACTAGACAGAGAAATCCCCATTGTGCAGTCAGCCCTCAAGCCAACTGTAGTGTAGGCCAGGTTTATTTTATGCTTCCTTACAGAATTACACAGTTACAAAATGGAAACAGAAATCTCTTAAAGGAATCCTTTTAGGCTGTTAGCAGATAAAGATGAGAGCTCTTAGCCCAGACCAGGACATCTGCATTTTAATAAGCAACTTTTGAAGACCTAATTTTTCAGGACCCTGGCTAAACAGTTCTGTGACCCGTGTGTTTCTAGTGGGTGAGAGAGGGTACGAGTGAGCGTGGGAACAGTGGGAGGGGCAGGAGGCATTCTGAACCTTTCTAATCATACTCTGTGTTACTACCTACAAAAGGCCTTTAGGAAATGTGAGTTTATACGTGAGAATGTGTGTATGTGTATTGAGGGTTGCTTGTTTCAATGATGGGTATACAGGAGACATTTGTAGCATCAGCAGGCAAACAAATGCCCTGCAATACTGAAGGCAGACTTGCATCCTAAATAATTGGCCTGATTCTGCACATCTTTTCAATGTGCAGCCAGATATTTTATAATTATCTAAGCCTTAAACACGACTGTAAAAAATAAACACAAAATCATCTTTGGCACTTCTCATATATACTATATTTTACAGAAAAGAAACTACCATGTATATTGAGGAAAGATTATTCTTGGCTTTTACTGGAAAAACATCCTTGAATATTTCACTGTTTCACGAAACCAGATCACCTGTAGCTACACTGTTCATGATATTTGTGTCACCAATACCTCATTCTCGCGTCGGTCTGTTTTCGTAGCACTCATATTCATCAAGGACATATTTTCTTATTATAAAGTTATTTCACTTTATTTCTTCTTTATTTTAAAACTGGGAATTTTACTGATTTAAAAAATATATGTGTGTGTAGGTAGCAGAGATAGATCCAGTTTGAGGCCCTGAAACTTAAACAATTTAAGAGGCCCTCCTTAAAAAATCCAGTAGAAATTTTTGAATACAATATTAGATATTAGAATTACTATTTAGGACAAGAAAATTAATCACAAAAGATTACAAAATATACCAGTTGACAAATGACATAAACATTATAAAACTCATAAAAAGTAAATAGATATTCCACTATCCTCTTCTTTTTCAAAATATTGTTGTTACATGCTATTTGATCTCCCTTCATCAGACAGAGATATCGTAATATCATTTTTACAGAGAAACTAGAAATATAATTTATTCTTTTCTCCAGCATCATTGGTCACCATTTATTTTCTATTATTGATTGTTGGGAGTGCATAGAGTATGCAGTGTCACAGCAATATTCTCACTGTTTGTAGTACGGTTACAGGTTTATGCCTTACAAACACAGGAATAAATGCATGCTATCAAATGTGATCTGATAGGATTGAGAACTACTGCTAAATTCTGAAGAAGAAAAAAGGTCCAGAGAAACATGGAATAGGGGGCCCTGATAGGCAGTTTCCAGTGATATTCATCACAGTTTTTCCTTTGTCTCATCCAAAACAGGAAACATTTGCAGATTATCATAGAGGTTCAAGACAACAAATGGATATTGAGTATCTGTGATTAGAATATTAGACTGAGTATTAGAAATAGATGCAGTGACATAAAATTTGGGACATTTTGGTGGCCATTCCCATAGAGCAGAGTTTATTATAATTAGGAATTTATAAGTTTTTTAATTAGAAAATTTGTACATTTTTCACTGATGATAAATAAATGAATATAAATATGGATCATTCAGATGACCATTTCATAACCAAAAATTGCATCTTTATTTCAACATCTACATTTCCATTTTTTTTTTTGTTTGCAATTTACAACTGCATCTAGTGACTGACATGTTAAGTCATGCTGCACCTATGAATGAGGGTTTTATGTTGTTCAAATAGAGACAGGTGGACAAAAGAAGGAACTGACACAAGGCCCACCCTAGAATAGGCTGCCAAACACAAAACAGCCCTCTTTATCACAGGTAATAGCACAGTCACGTTCCAGAAAGATATATGAAGAAAATCTTTTCTGCATGACCCAAGAGGCAACAGTTAAGTAGAAGTCTGTAGTAGAGAATGTAAAGTAAAAAATTTTTTATATTCTCAATTCCTAAATTGAATTTGTACCAATCAACTATATATTTCAATAATCTCATGATGCCAATTTATCTTTAAAAGAAAAAGATAACTTCAGAATTATCAAGGGCTATCTTGATAAGAATTTTCAAGCAGTGGAAAGTTGAAAGTCCCCATAAAAAGAAAGACTTTTGAGAATTGTAGAAATTAAGAGAAGGACAGTAGGGTTGAAGCATAGAGAGTAGAAGGCCAATGGCATACAATGAGATTGGAGATACTCATGAGTGCCAGATCATGAGGGCCTGGCAGAACATGGAAAATGTGTTGGGATTTTATTTGAAAGCTAAGGAAGGGCCATCAGACTGTGTGAAGCAAAAGAAAGCGCGCGCGCACACACACACAGTGTGTATGTATATCTATATCTCTATCATCTATCTATCATCTATCTATTCCTCTGCTTAATATAGTTTGATGGCTTTTCATGTATGTCTTAGTCTATTTTCTGTGGCTATAACTGAATACCTGAGACTGAAATTTATAAAGAAAATAAATTTCTTTCTTAAAGTTCTGGAGACTGTGAAGTCCAAGGTCAAGTGGCCTAACTGGTGAGGAACTTCTTTCTTAGTAGGTGGCACAGGGCATCACATGGCAAGGGGAGGCCTGAGCATGTAAGCTGTAGACTCTCTTCCTCTTCTTTTAGAGTCACCAGTCTCACTCCCATGATAACCCATTATTCAATGAATCTATTAATTCATAAATAGGTTAATCCATTCATGAGGGTAGAATCTTTGTGAACCAATTACCTCTTACAGGTCCCCCTTCTCAATACTGCCATATTGGAAATTAAGTTTCAACACGAAGTTTGGAGGGGATAAACACTCAAACCATAGACATGTGTATGTATAGTATATGTGTGTACACACACATTCTCTCAACGTCTACCGATCTATCTATATATAGATAGGTATGTCGTCATGTAATCTATAGGTTTTTAAGCAGATATTGGGAAACGGTTAAGAGTCAAAATATGATATATGGTCTAGAGAAGTGGTAGTATAAAGAAAAGTTGATGGGTTTGAGGTATATACTGGGGTGGTATCAATGGGACTTATTGGCAGATTGGAGGGCACAGAAAGTATAAAGTATGATTCCTAAATTTCTGGTTGTAATTACTGGCTAGACAGTAATTACATGGTGAAGACTGAGGAAGTACTAGATTTAAGGGAAGTACTAGAATTGGGGGAGAAATCAACCAAGTGTTCCGGTTTGGAAGTGTTTTAGTTTGAAGCATCTTTATTGTATCTAAGAGTTTGTGCTAAATAGACAGTTACCAAAAAAAGTTGGGAGACCAGTAGAAATGTCTATATTAGATATACAAAGTAGAGAAAGTACAGAATCACTGGCATAGGTTAAAGCCACTGAGTAAGATGAGGTCAGCTGAAGACAGATAAAAAGAAATTAAGCAACAGAGAAAGTCTCAGAGCAGAACTCTAGGAAATTTAAATATCTTGAAGATGGGCATCAGAAGACCCAGAACAGAGACTAGAGAAAATAGCTGGTAAGGTAAGAAAACTCTAAGGGAATTATGTCACTAAAGCTAAGAAGAGAGTACAATTCTAGAGGAAATGGTTAATCATATTGAATCTTGCTGAGAGGTGAAGTAAAATAGAGAATACAATTATCCTCTGAATCCAGCAATATGGAAGTTTTTGGGACTTTAACAATGGCAATTTCAGTGGAGTAATATGTATAAAAACCGAACTGAAGTGGGCTTAGAAAAGTGAATAGGAAGTGAGGAAGTATAGGCAACATGTGCAGACAATGTTCTGAGAAGTTTTGATATGGGATGGTGGTATAGGAAGATGTGGAGTTAAGGGGGGATTCTTGTTTTATATAAGATGCTGGATTGCATTTGTTAGCTAACAGGAATAATTCAGTAAGCAAAGAGGGAATAAGGGAAGTACAAGTTAAATAATTGAAGAAGTTAAGCCCTTGCATAATCAAGAAGAGAGAAGTGGCTTTCACTCATTCAATTTAAATCTTTCTTGGACATAACACGGGTGTTTCTGCCATAACATGTAACACATATTTATTTTTTAAAATTGTTTTGCATTCTGCAAAAGTACACTAAAAATAACAAGCCTTTGAGAGAAAAAAATACTGTTACAGATCATGCAAAACCTATAACCAGAGCACTAACATAAACATTAGTATTTCTACTAAATGAACTATGCAGGAAACCATCATTCTTAGCAATCTATCACAAGAACAGAAAACCAAACACCGCATGTTCTCACTCATAGGTGGGAACTGAACAATGAGATCACTTGGACTCAGGAAGGGGAACATCACACACAGGGGCCTGTCATGGGGAGGGGGGAGGGGGGAGGGATTGCATTGGGAGTTATACCTGATGTAAATGACAAGTTGATGGGTGCAGCACACCAACATGGCACAAGTATACATATGTAACAAACCTGCACGTTATGCACATGTACCCTACAACTTAAAGTATAATAATAATAAATAAATGTAAAAAAAAGAAAAAAAAAATACGTTAAATTTGTAATAAATAAAATTAACAATAAATCTAGGACTTGATCATTTTCAAAGGTTGGTGGAAGAAGATGACAAAGAGAAAAT
Organism: Macaca mulatta; assembly: GCF_049350105.2. Taxonomy (NCBI): domain Eukaryota; kingdom Metazoa; phylum Chordata; class Mammalia; order Primates; family Cercopithecidae; genus Macaca; species Macaca mulatta. The sequence goes on from NC_133406.1 coordinate 107,630,513, forward strand.
ACACAAAGACAGGGGGAAACCAGAGAATAAACATGCTCAAGATACACTTGTGGTAAAACTAAGCCAAGAGAAAACTTTGAAGTGAATAGTTACCATGTAGAATATTCTATTCCTTGCCATGTTCCACTGTGCTAGTAAGATTTGTGTTAGCTGTTCCTTGGTAGTCCAAAATATTAACTTGCTAGAAAAGAATCTTGTTTCAATCAACTTCAATGTTGTATTGACATTATTCCTTGGCTTGCCAATAGCATATAGGCTAATTTGCATTTCAGAAAAATGCATTATATCAGAGAGACTGCAATGTATTTCTTGATTTTTTAAGCAGTAGCCATATGCATAACAATATATGGAATACTGTATAGAATACAAAAATGCAGAAAAAGGAAGTTCCTCCAAACCACAATGACTTGATTAAAAACTTGATTTCCATAAGCAGGAATAATAATGGAGAAACTAAGATGTCTTCTAATAACAAAATAAGCACAGGTAATTGTTAATATTTTTTGAACACTGTCTGTATTCAGGCATTGGGCTTTATCCTATTTAATACTCACAGGAATCCTATGAAATAGGTACTATCAGCATCCTTGTTTTTAACGAGGTAGAGAGGTTTAGATTATACAACTAGTGAATGGCAAAGCCAGGATTTGAAGCTTAGAGGTCTGAATGGTAGGGATCTTAAACATCGGGAAGAAAGGCATTTAGCAAGGTGCTCCAGCACTTTAGCCACAACATTTGGGATTACTTAATTATTCCCTCCAATAAGTTGAGAGTTTGTGGTCATCTTTTGACTTAAACTTTGTGAGGCAAGGTACTGATAGAGAATCTGACACTGCTAGGGTTTGCAGAAAAAGGCAAAGTGAAGGACCTGAGAGAGAGGGTGCCAGGAGTTAGCCTCCATTGTGTGCCACTTACTTAAGTATGCCTGAGTTAGGTGGGAATAAAAGAAAGTGACAAGAACTTAAGCCATATTGTCCCTCTCCTTCAAAGAGGACACTCTAATAACAAGAGGCTCTGGAGTGGGTGGCCTGCAATGAGACCAGAGGAAAGTAGAATTTATTGAACCATAAGTGAATAGGTCATTCTTTTTGCTGTGCAGATGCATAGGACATAAGTTCTTCTGGAGAACTTATAAAGGTATTCCCATGAAAGCACCTACATTTGAATCACTGCAAATGAGAAAGAACAATGAATAATGCTAGAGAAATGGTGACAACTGGCAAAAAGGTTACACTACCACAATCTGACCTCCACTTATGAGGTAGTGTTCACACAGGAATAGCAGTTAAAACAAAACAGGGAGCCGACACAGCATGGAGAGTTGCTTTCTTCATACTCTCAAGGAAGGGGCTGATTTTGGGAAGAGGGAGAGATGTGAGTAGTGTGGCCATGGCCATAACCCGTTACCTCCCAACACATAACAAGCCACTGGAGTCATAAACTTAACCTATGCTCAGTGGTAGACAGGTGGAGGATTCTGGAGACCGAAAAGAATTTTGAATAGAAGATAAAATTAAATTGATTAATTTTATAAAATCAAAATTAATTAGATTTGATTGTGTCTAATAACTCCAATGAGACTGTTTTAGTAACATAAAGTGATTAAAAGGTTACAGAATTAGTCTAAGAAGTCATTAAGGGAGCCTCCTACCCAAGAAGAATGGGTTCACAGCAGTAGTAGCAATTTTAAAAATTGATGATTTCATGTTTACACCTCACAAGTTGAGACTTCTTTCAACACAATTGTGTGTATGAAATGGAAAGGTTGTACTACAAGTGTGCTAAGGTCCTCTGCAGGTCCAACATCTAGATGTTTTCTGGCAATTGGAATTGCAGGAGTTCGGAAAGATAACAGTTCAGTTACTTGAACAATTTGGTCCTAAGGTGGCTTCCAAAGAACAGTGACTGCTACTGGCTAGTTGATGAGTCCTTCATTCTCCTATCTGGCCTGCCAGGTTGACAGTTCAAGATCTATAGTAACCTTGTCTTCTGTGACACTGACTCTGAGCTGGCAGAAAAGAAAGAGCAGCAGGAGGTGGTGATAGATTTGAAAGTGGAAGTCGAAGAAAGAAAGGAGTTGGAAGCAGAATAGTGGAAAAATGGCAGGACTGATGATAACCATGGGATATTTTTTAGAAGTGACTTGGGGAAGACATGTTATTTCCAGTTTCCTGATCAGTTTTCATCATAAGTCTTAAAGTATAGGAAAAATGTTAAAAAGGAAAGGACCATAGATATAATTGATTTGAATTTCTTCATTTTAGGGATTGAGAAGTCCGAACCCCTCAGAATGCTTTGTGAGAATTATATATCTAAGCAATTAATTAGTGGAAAATGCAGTACCAAATTATAAGGCTCCTGTTGTTGTTTCTGCTTCTGCTTTAGTTGAAGATACAGGAAAGGATGAGAGAACAGGTGCCCTCAAGGATTAGTATAGTACAACATGGGAAGAAAGTCAAGTAAAAAGTGAACAAATGATTAAAAAATTATACCATGTAGTAACACAGACAGAATTAAATTACAATGATGTGATAGAGTGAGTGGATGGTTAAAATAATTAGGTTAATCACATACTGAAATGATAAGAGTGCAGTAGAGCTCTGTTGACAACCCAGGTTAACTGAATCACCAGAGTAAATGACATTCACCATATCCTCTGCAGCGCAGACTGACAGATGCACACTACACGCTAAATGACCACATCTAGTAAACTCTAATAGAAACACCAGGAGATAGTAGTGTCAGAAAACCAAGGCTGAAGAGCATTTCAAGAGGGAGAGTGATTAATAGTGTTAAGTGTTTCAGTTATGAAGCAGGAAAACAACCAAGAACAGTCTGATGAATTTGGTAATTAGAAAACTCTTGGTGTAGCCCACACGATCCAGATTCTGTGTCTCTACCATGCAAGCCCTAGATCTCAATGGTAAACTCACTGGAGCTGACCAGTCTCTGAGACATTACTCAAACTTACAAAATAACTTAGAATGTGAATGCATTCATTTTTAACAGTAAATGTACCAGACCAGTCATTTCCATAAGGCTTCCACTTTCTGGTGAATGTAAGCAATTCATATATTAAAATGCATGCCCAGAGATTACTTATTGTTCCCATATTACTCCATTCTTACCTCATCATAGCGTGTATCACAATATATGAAAATTGCATCTTTCCTGGTCTAGCTCCTTATCACATCCTCATTGAAGTCAATGACTATATTAGTTTAGTTCATTGCTCTTTATCTGATACTTAGCGCAGTGGAGAGCATGCTTAGACTTTTAATATGTATTTATTAGACAGGCAAATGAGCAATTAACTCATTGATTATTATATCAAGATGTTACAACTTAATAAATCATCCTTTCTTTCGGATGTAAGTCTTTATCTATCTGTATGCATACACATATGTAACACATATATATAATATATAATTATATATTTATATATAAATATACATGCATATATAAATATGCATATATAATATAATTATAGATTTATATATATGAAATAATACATATAACTATGTATATATAGACATCTATAAATATGTATATCTACATATACATTTTTTATATATATATTTCTAAAAGAGCGCTAGAGAATTCTGGACAACTCTTTATCTCCAATTATTCATCCTTTGTGGAAACCACCAATCTTGTCTTTGCATCTGTGCTTAGGAAAACCAGCATCCAGGACACACTCTTTAGTTAATTTCTATGGTAATTAGTATCACAGAATATTTTCTTTTATGACCGATGGCCTGCCAGTCCTCATGAGAATATGTAAAGTATGGGAAAGAGATGGACTTCTAATACTCTTTCTACAATTCTAACCACAGGATATTTGACCGCAAATTTAATTAACTAGAAATACAGTATAATAAAGTCAATGAGTAAAAAGGAAGCTGAAATTCTTTGTACCGCCTTAGTCACATGGCTAAAGAAAAGCGAGTCTTCTTTGCCCTGCCTCTGCCTTTTACAGTGTGTTTGTGAACCAAAACTCTTGTCCTCTCAGAAGCCACAAGCAATTTGGTTTTACATGGCACATCCATGGCTATGTAGTTGGAAGCATGGGTTGTTTTGAAATGTGTTATTCAGAATTTGTGGCCAGAATAGAGGGAAATGAAAAAATGCCCTAGATTTTTCAAATGTGCATCATTCTTTTCTCTTTTGGGCACCATCGTTTTCCCCTTATTTCTAGAGAATTAATCTTTTCTACTTAGGAAATCACTTATAAACTTGTTTCAGTTTGCAGGTACTGCCTCTTCCCCCTATAATATATTCCTGCCATCTCACGTATCTGCTAATTATAGGACATAGGCTTGCTGAATTATGACTATTTGTAGTCAGAATAGCTTCTTTCACTGGATGTAATAGAATACACGCTAGATCAGAATTAGAAGATTGAAGCTTAAGTTCCAATTTTACTCATTTTTAACTTGCACCCCAAGCTAAATGATGAAAGAAACTTCTTCTATATAAAATAATTCCATTGACTAAATGTAAAAGAAATGACATGATTAAGAAAGCACTGTTTTGCAACTCCTAATTTTAAAAAATGATTTAGACAAAAGTTATCAATAAATTAAATGATAAAGGTTGACGGGATCCATTTGAATGGAGGAACAAGCTGTTGCCACCTGAAAGATTGATCAATTAGCTTTTTTGCATGTCTTTAAATTTTATTTATTTATTTATTTGTTTACTTATTTATTTTTGTGGCAGGGGCTCACTCTGTCGCCCAGGCTGGAGTGCAGTGGTATGATCTAGGCTCATCAAAACTTCTGCCTCCCGGGTTCAAGCTATCCTCCTGCCTCAGCCTCCTGAGTAGCAGGAAATACAGGCGCGCACCACCTCGTCCTGCTAATTTTTGTATATTTGGTAGATATTGTGTCTCACCATGTTGGCCAGACTGGTCTTGCACTCCTGATCTCAAGTGATCTGGCTGCCTTGGCCTCCCAAAGTGTGGGATTACAGGCATGAGCCACCTTGCTTGGCCTAAATTTTATTTTTTAATTGATACATAATAATTGTTTTTATTTATGAGGTACGATGTAGTATTTTGAAATCACCTTCGCTTAGAGTAAGACAACAAAACAGTGTGTGTCTCCTGGTTAGAGTTCCCAGATAAAATACAGAATGCTGCACTACATTTGAATTTCAAAAAATGGTAATTTATTTTGTATATCCCATGTAATATTTGTAATATACTTATCCTAAAAATTATACTATTTATTTAAAATTAACATTTAACTGGATGTCCTGTATTTTTGTTAAATCAGACAAGAACTTGATTATCAGATTTATAAATTATATATATATAAAACTGATATATATGCCAATTTTTATGTGTTTTTACATACAGTTTAATATAGTCCATAGTTTCATATACTATATTGCAGGTTATAGAATATCCAGGCTAATATGGCTAATATAATTTAATAAGTTGAACCTGAATCTAATTAAGCCTTTAGAACTAATTTCCAATTTATAAGAAGTACAGAAGGTATAACAAATTTAATGATGCCATGAGTAAATGCCATCTAGAAAGTAAAGTTTTGACCTGGCTTTTTCATGTGTAAATGAGACTTTTTAAAACATTGGGGCAATGGGATGTTGAAATACACTTGCCCTCCAGGCAATATTTGGTAATGTTTAGAGGCATTTTTTATTTTCTCCAATACAGCAGGAAAAGGGAGAAGGATGCTACTGGCATCTGTCCTCTGGGTGGGTGGAGGCCAGTGATCCTGCTAAACATCTCGTAACACAGAAGACTATCTCTCCTCCTAACTCACCCCACACCCACCCACAACAAAAATTAGCAGGTTCAAAGTGTCAACAGCGCCACTGTTGGGAAACCCTGGTCTAGACTCAAAACTTTAACGAGTTACAATCAAATGCAGTGAGCAGTGCTCGTCTGAATCTTGATTCAAACAAATCATATTATTATAAAGAGCATTCCTGTAATAAAAAGCAAGGCAACTATTTAAAAATTATAATGTAGGAAAATGTTTATTGATACGGGAAAGGTTCAAAATGCACTTTTAAGAAAAAAAATAAACTGAATATAAGGAAGTTTGTATAGCAAGATCTCATATTATTAAAAAGAAGAAAGGCTACAAAAGTAATAATCATCCCATTTTTACCATAAACATAAATATGTGTGTGTATAGACAGGTGCACACATATGAATGCATAAAAGATTCGAAACCTATTTATCAAAACGTTAATGGTGTTGATTTCTAAATTGGAAATCACAAGTGATTTACATTAATTATTTTTCCTTTTCTGTTTTTTCTGTAATGAACAAGCATTATGTTTGTAATCAGAGAGAAAACAGGGCCAATTCAGAATAAAAAAAATTATTAGTTTGGGTTGAAGGCTCTTGTGGCAATCCCTTTTTACAGAGTGGCTGAAACGTTACTCAAACATCTCCCATGGGTGCAGAGACTGTATGAATGGAGAAGGATGTGCTGAGCCAGAAATTAAACTTACTGGAAGTTCATGGCTGTTTCATTCTCCCTCCAGCAGGATCAGAGAATGAACCAAAGGGAGCACAGTGTCTTCTGCCCTTTCCCAGTGTGGTGTGGGTGATGGATTTCCCTAAATGGAAAAGCAGGGCTGAGATGTATGTCAGTGAGACTCAAGGAAATTTGCTGTAGGCTGAAGTGGGACGAGAGCTGTCCCAGCCCCTATAACCTTTTGATTACCCTGATCTTATTTATATAAATAAGTTTCAGGAAGCTAACTGCTATCCAACACTGAGAAACTGAAATTTCATGTCCTCCCTTTGTACACTTACCCAGTATTCACGTGGTTTGCTTTATTAAAACTCAGTGCAGTATTAGTTTCTACACTCCAACAATCCCCAACAGTCAGTAGGCAAATGAAAACATCTCCTTCCTCAGCGACCCACATTTCTAATGAAACCCTTGAGACCAGCCTTCAGGTTCTATCTCCCTTACCTCTTAGTAGCCTGGAGGAGTTCTCAAAAGGATAGCCTCAGGAGACTTGGGGCAGAGGGATTCTCCTTTCCTTGGGGAAAATAAATATACACAGCTCTTGAAATCTGCAGTTTAAGAGACTGTATTATTCCCCCGGGCCAATTCTCAGGCCAAATGAGCCAATGCCCCCAGCCTCAAGGAACACAGCAACAATTTGAGGCTCTCTTTGATATTACAGAGAACTGGATTTTCCTCATTTTGTGTATTTTTGCTTCCCTTGTAAATGCCTCTTGAATGCAAGGTTTGTTCACCTGCTTGCTCTGAGTAGACTCAGTCCTTTCATGCCTTTTAAAGATCACTATCTGGAAAGTGCTTCCTTCTCCTTTCTATTGCCAAGGTCAGAAACAGTGAGTGCCATTAGTGGAAGTAAATGAAAATGAAATACCATGTGCATTTTTCAAAATCTTACTATTTTTCCTGTATGGTTTTCAGTATTTGATTCGTTATATTGAATCTCATGTCCATTAATATTATATTTCTTCATGCTTGTCTTACTGTGGTAATGGATTGAATGACATGAAATTTAGCAAAGACATAATAATGATCTTCAAATATTTGAAATACTATCATATTGAAGAGAAAATAGAAAGTGGAATGATGCGGGAGGTGGTAAGTTGCAAGAAGATAAATATCAAGTTGATAGGAATTAATATTTTCTAAGAATTAAAGTCAATCAAAAATAGAATTGATGATAGTACAGCTATATTAATCCATATAATGAAATAGTATGCACCATTGGAAATAGAGTGAGATAGATCACGATACTATTATGGAGAGTAGTCAAGATATAATATATGGAAAAACCTAGTTGTGAATTGGTATGTACTGCCTAATTCCATTTGCGTAAAATTGAAATGATATGAAAATATGCATGATTGTACATAAAATATTTCTGGACAGAAATAAACAGCAATACCAACAACAAAACCCCATGAATCATCTTTACCTCTGGCCAAGAAAATGTAGAGGAGAAAATGAACTTGTCCATTTATATCCTTCTGTACCCACGTTTTTTCCCCTATGAGCACTTTTATAATTTAAAAAGCCTGGTTTTATTTTTCAAGAAGAGTTTGTATCTTTTTTTTTTTTTTTTAAAAAAAAAAAAAAAAGAAGGGAAATGCTTATTTACAAGGTAATGAATTTCCAATCATTGGAAGCACTGAAGCAGAATTTGAGGGGCTGTTCATGAGAAATGCTGTGCTTTTAAAATTACCACCTAACACTAAGGTCCTATGATTCAGTTATATTTAAAGGACTGAAAACTACGAAGCACCTGGGCTTTTCCAGCTTGCTTCCAATTGGAAAGACTTGAAAAATGAAATGAATAATTTTAACCTCTGGCCCAGAATTCATTGTCAGGTCTAGGCAGAAAATGATTTCTCTAGAAGAACATTTAAAAAAAATTTTTAGGGGTAGAGAGATATTTTTAGCTAACAATCCAAAATACAAGGGAACAGAAAGTGTTGCAAAATGCTGTTTTTCTCAGTGACCAGGATTCCACAGAAGGAAGTTGGCATTTTGTTTCGGCTATCATGATCTACTAGTCTAGTGTTATCACTCATGGGGACCTTTGCTATCTTGGTGAGTCATTGTTTTCCTAAGAGGATGATGAGAAAGGAGTTGCAATTGCAGGAATGCACAAGCTTAGTGCAAACTTTTCTCTTCTGTCACCTGTTTTTTTCATTCTCCTTAGTGTAGGTAGGATTGACTTTCTAGTTACGTAGACATTTGACGTTTATCTTGCTCAGTAATGCATTTACAGTTACATAAGAATGGTTAAGAACTGGCCCATTTCTACATCGTCAAGGAAAATTAACACATATTTTGCTTCATATTTTTCTCAGTATTTTGAAACTATTAAATATTTTTTGGTTCTTCAAAATCTTTACTAAGAAAACTCCAAAATTTGCTTCACTCAAGTACTTTCATCCCACTGTAGTAATTAATAGTCAGCATTAATCCTTTCTTACAATATGGTTTATTATTAATTTTCCATTAATATTTAATGTTTAAATATTTCATTAAATATTAGTTTCATAATATATCAGTATGTATTAAAAATATTTATATTATTTGTAATAGAGAAGATATTAGATAGATTGATATATAGATGATAGATTCTCCATATACTACTCGAAAAATATAATTTTAGCATTTTGTTATATTTACTTTTTTAATGGCATGTGTGCCATTGAATGTTTTTCCTTTCTTGCCCTTTCTTCTCTTTTCTGGTTCTTTTTATTTTTACAAACTTGTAGTCTATAATTTATTTCTCAATCAATCAATCAATCAATCTACTTATGTAGTGTATTTTTTCAGGTCAGCACTTTGTAGATTCTTAATGGCTGCATAATTCTGATCAGATGGATATTTTATAATTAATTCAATTATTCCTTTATTCATTTACATTGCTTCTAGACTTCACCAATAAATAATATAAAAATGTCTTTAGATATACATCCTAATATGTATCTCTGATTATTTCCTTAAAATAAAAATTGGAAGTGAAAATATCAAGCCAAGAAGAACGGACATGGATTGTCACTGATATAATAATATTTATTTATCTAGAGGAAACATTCTAAGATTCTCCAGTTTTTCATTTTTTTTCCTAGTGTAATCTCATTCTCAGAACAAGGGAAATGCATTAATTGTTTTCCATAAAAACAACAAAAAGTATCTTCTTTCTCATTTATTTTGTGATTATGATGCTGCTTAGGCACTTGTGGTATAGGGCAGATCACACTAGTCTTAGAATTAAAAGATGGAGTTAATTTTTGCAATCATCTAACCCTGGGTGTCTTGCCAAGAGAGGGATAATAATTACTTAAAACACAGGATTATTATGACGTTACATAATACATGTAAAAACTCTATAAACTAAAAGTGCCATAGGAACTATTTATTATTGTTATACTCTTTTTGAAAATGAGAGCTTTTTGATGACCAATAACTCCCCAAATAGGGGACAGAGAGAGAAACGTGTAAACTGATTTCTCTAAAGTTTAAAATTCTGAAGAAATTGTAAAAGACAGTTTACTCTAGTGAGGCAGAGTACCTGGGAAAATTCTCATCTAAGTACAAGGTAGAAAATGCATAGAAATAAACAAAGTCCACGGAAACAAGCTACTGGGAAACACTTAGCAACACTACGGGGAATTGGATTGACAGGTTGTATTTAGTCCTGAGAAGACTTTCTGAGGAGGAGGAGACTCAAGTCAAGCACTGAAAAAAGAGAGGAACATCTCTTGTTCTAAAAAAATGTGGGGGGACAGTCAGGTTTGAAGCTGTTTGATGACTTGTGAAAAGAGTTCGTGAAACATGCAGACAAGAGCAACAGGGAGAAAGTAAACACTTATGTTACGTTGGAGCAGAGAGCATTGTCTTGTTTGGCAACCCAGAAAGAAAGATCTTTAAAGAGACAATCGAAACTGTGGTTTAAACAAAGTGGAAGAGGTTGAAAAATTTGTTTCAGGTAAACAAAATCTGAAACTGTAATCTAAAAGAAAATTCCTTTCAAATTTAACTATGCATTTCCTATTTCTTTAGCCTAGTTTTTCTCTAACACTTACGTGCTAGGTCACTAGGAAATCTTTTTCAAACTTATCCCAGGTGTCTTTTCTTCCATTTTTTTCATCCCTATTTAGTCGTGTATATATGTGTGTGTGTGTACATGTATATATATTTATATTTAATAATATATATTTATTATATATAATATATATTTATATTTAATGTATATATTTATATTTATATTATATATTTATAGACTCACTGCCATGCATGAAATTGTTTTCTTATTGTGTTTTTCTATCTATATCTATAGGTGAACAGTCATCCCCAATAACTTGGCATCTGTCCACGAACAGAATCCTTATTATCTTCTTAGAGGATTCACCTGCTGAAAGCATTGGGCACTGATGTCTTCTGACTAATTGACCTAAGTCTCTGTATTTTCGATCCATTTATTTATCCAATGAAGAAAGAGAACCACACAGTGGTAAGGGAGTTTGTTTTCCAGGGTTTCTTCCGCTTTCATGAACACAAGCTCACCCTCTTTGTGGTATTTCTTACCTTGTATCTGTTAACCCTGGCTGGCAATGCCATAATTGTGACAATTATCAGCATTGATCGTCACCTTCACACCCCCATGTACTTCTTTCTTAGTGTGCTTTCCGCTTCAGAGACTGTCTACACGTTAGTCATTGTACCATGGATGCTCTCCAGTCTCTTAAGTCGAAGCAAACCTATCTCTTTGGCTGGCTGTGCCACCCAGATGTTTTTTTTTATTACCTTGGCCATCAACAACTGCTTTCTGCTCACAGCCATGGGATATGATCGCTATGTGGCCATCTGTAACCCTTTGAGGTACAAGATCATCATGAACAAGAAAATGTGTGCCCAGCAGGTATGTGGGGCCTGCAGCGTTGGGCTGCTCATGGCCATAGTTCAGATTTCATCTGTGTTCAGGCTGCCTTTTTGTGATAAAGAGGTGGCCCATTATTTCTGTGATATCCGCCCAGTTATGAAACTTTCCTGTGTTGATACCACTCTACATGACCTAATTAATTTTGTTGTTAGTTCCCTGGTTATTGTGGTGCCCCTGGGTTTGGTCTTCATCTCCTACATCCTCATCATCTCTACCATCCTCAAGGTCACCTCTCCTGAGGGCCGGAAAAAGGCTTTTGCAACTTGTGCCTCCCACCTCACTGTGGTCATCATCCACTATGGCTGTGCCTCCATTGCCTACCTCAAGCCCAAGTCAGAGAACACCAGGGATCAGGACCAGCTAATTTCAGTGACATACACCGTCTTTACTCCACTACTTAATCCTGTTGTGTACACTTTGAGGAACAAGGAGTTCAAGAATGCCCTTCACCGTGCTATTGGCAAAAAACCTTTTGCCTAGAATCCTTGTCAGTTTGACATATAGTCAATCATAGCCTGGGTATTTTTGTAAGCTCATGAAAATTGAATCCTATCATTCATCCTCTAGCCAAAGAGAGTTGCGAAATTTGGTGGTAATGCGGCATTAAGAAACCAAGAGTCCCCATGATTTGACTTTGTTTTCACCATCATTCTCCTATACCTTCTACTAACTGCACAGGTTACCACCAGGGGAGTGGTCAGTTGCTGCTCACAGGTGCAAAGCTGTAGGGAATTGCAAGCAAGGAGTAGCTGATCGCTATCAGTTTGTTGAAAGCAGAAAAGAGGGTGGTTGCATAACACCTATTTGAAGTACTAGGTTGACAGGTCAACCTAAATGTCATGTAGATATTGAGCTCTAAAACTTTAAAAAGGACATAGTTGGTGCACAGGATGTGTTCAAAACACGGTCGAAACCACTTTCCCACTTATCATCACTTTCTACTTTGAGCATTGACAACAGTAGCAGATCTTGACATTCCAGAAAAAATATTATAGGCTTTAAATATTCTCATCTGCCTTGGAGACCCATGAAATTGTTTTCCAATTTTGTTGAGGTTCACATTAGAATTACTTCGTCGGTGAGCCTCTGTTACTAGTAAGCAACATGGTCACATCCAGCCTCTGAATTTTGCTGCGCTTATATATGCTTTCTGTGGGAGTAACACATGCTATACTGAATTCACAAGTATGGGGATATCTGATATCTGAGGATTTTTTTGTAATTGAGTTTATTTTTATCACCTTCCAGCTAACTCTTGCTGACTTAGATCTGGAAATTAGCCCATGATTTTCATTCTTCTCTGTATAGAACATAATCTGATCCACGCCTTGCCTTTACCCTTTTCATTTCTACATGGAAGTCCATGCCTTGCCTTTACCCTTTTCATGGAAATCCATGCTACAAGGCAATATATGCCTTGCCTTTACCCTTGTCATTTCTACATGGATGAACTTATTTTCTGTGTATAGTTAGGTACCTAGTTTAAACTCTAAGTTTAAATACAGTTCTAAACAAGAGTCTGGGAGTTTATTGCCTTCTAAAGGAAAAAGTTATTTTGATCTGTGAAAAGGATTAAGATTTTAGAATTATTTGGCCTGGAGAAAAAAAAAAAAAGACAGAACTTGCCATATGCCTTCTGGTCCATAAAGGGCTGATGAAAAAAGAATCAAACTGTATCTGTCACCTACCAAAACTGTCCAAGTGTCCCCATTGAAAATGCATTGAAAGTGCCTGTAAAACAAAGGACCTGGGAATCCCTAAGGGTGGAAGGCCCAAGAAGGGAAACCTTCATGTTTATGAAACATTGCCTGAAACAGTAAAAGATTTGCTCCTTCAGAGCACTACCTGCAGGAGAGCAAGCCGAGTGGGTATAATGAGAAACCTCCAGGGCAGCTTATCTTTGCCTTTATCTAGGTGTTTTCCGGGGACACCTCTGAGTCCTTTCTGCAGTGAGTACCAAGGAAATACTCTCACAACCCTGCTCCTGTGAAAACCCCTTTTGAGACTCCCTCTTTGGGGTTCCTGCTCACTACATTATCCCACTTCTGAAAGCCTCTCCCCGTAGTAACATCAGTTTTATAGATTGCTGAATGTGAGTGCACAGAACCCCATAGGACCTCCCACAGTGGTACAGGGCTCTGTAAGATTGGTGCCCAGTACTGAAAGTAGTGTGTTCCCCTGAGTTCCTGTAGTTTGGCACTGCAGAAAATTATGGTGCAATTCACCCAAAATAATTTTTGCGACAATAAATAATGTATATTGAAATCCTACTTATCCCTTGTCTTTTTAAAGTATAATTTACACTATCGTAACAGAGCCAGAAACAGAAAACAAAATCAATGCATTTAATTTCGAAGAGTATGTGATTATCATAAAACACAAATCATGACCAAAGAGAATGAGACTTAAGCCTACACCTTGGGCTTAGTTACCACATATCCATTATCATCATGAGTCAGAGTGTGTGGATTCAGGAGTCTGCCACTGTAATAGGAGTCACACATCTCCTTTAGAGGGAGCACATTATCCCACAAAAACACATCCCATATCTGCCCAACAAAGGATTGATTTTCATCAAAATGTCCCCCAAAGGAATCCTGCTCTCGTCCCAGGATTATCTTAGCCTCTGCCCCCACAGAGTACCCCTTCCATACACTCTTCCTTCCCACCAGCTTCCCATTTACCCAGAGCAATTCCAGAGGCAAACTCCCAGCTCACACTAACATGGGTTGGAGCACAAGGAGATCGAGGGCAGGGAGTGGGAGCATTGAAAGTGACCACGGCATTTCCAATGTACAGCAGATACATTCCCGTTTTGTTGACAAGGAGAAGCAGCTCATTGTCCCGGGACTGAGTGCCGTAGAAGAGGCTGGACGGGCAGGTGAAGTCTGTGAAGGTTTTCAGGCACAGCGTGAAGTTCTGCAGGGCCTTCTTCACCTTGCGGACAGGGACACATAGACTGTAACTGATTCTTGAGGGAAAATAAATGCCTTCCCTCACATGTCTGTGGGGGAAAAGATAATGTAAAAAAATTTAGTGAACTCGGATTTGCTCTCACTGTGGACCTTAGGCTGGCTCCTAACAGAGTGGTTAGCATGCTAGAGTTTGCAAAGTGCCTGTAAGTGCATTATGCCAATATTTTGTGTAAGCAAAATACCAGTGTTAAAAAGTCGTATTTTGGTCCACTTGTCCTCTTAGAAGGATAAGTTAAAGATGTTCTGTATCAACTCCCAGTTCCATCTTACTTGAAGATTTGATCAGGATAAAATAGCAAACACCAGTCACAGAAAAGGAAATATACCTAACTCATTGAGTGTCATGGGTAGTATTCCATTCTCCCACCACTGATCAGATTCTGAGATTCTCCCATGGCACAGCTGTGGCTGAAGTTAGACAGACTTTTAATGGCTCATCTTGATCCCTGGCTTGGCAATGATGAACCAACACTTGTGGTCAGTGCAAAGTCTGAGGAATAGAATAGTGTGCAAACCACATGGCCCAGACCATGATAGTATCCTTGCCTTCTTCTCCATTCCATGTGCTCGAGTATGCCAATTCAGGCAGTACCGGTTTTCCACTGTTTGTTTACCTGCCCCCGCAACACTAGGATCATAGAATTACTTATCATTTACTTATTTCCTCTTAAGATCCATAAGAGAAGAGAAAGGTTTAATCATTGTAAAATCAACTATTTTTTTCTTGCTTAGGAAAGCAAATTTAACAAACACTATGGTCTAGAAAATAAATTAGAGAAAAATGACTAACTGAATTAAGGGAGACAAAACCTAGAAGCACTATGCAGTCTTGAATTGAGTTAGTTTTGCTTCATTGCAGGAAATGGAAAAACAGCATGAATTTCTATTTCCTTAGAGACAGGCCTTTTTTAGAATGCTCACCCTGGATGAAAAATAGTTAACAGAGCACTTAAGGAGAGGAAGCTAGGAAGAGATGACACACTTTAATAAAGAGAGAGAGAAAGAGAGGGAGAACTTTAGTCAGTACAACAGGAACTAGGAGGATGGAAAGGTAAACCATGCATTTGTACCCTGTGATCTAATTATCTACCTGCTTGTGATTTGTAAGCTTGTCAGTATACAAACCTGGAGCAAAATAGCATGCTTAGCCAGAAAGTGAGATTTTGAAAAACTCATTACTGATAGTAATGCTATAAAGAAATGGTGTCTCAAACTTGAGAAGATGAAGTTGTCCTTAGTGGCAGTAATAAAAAGGAAAAAAAAATGGTACTGAAACGTTAAGGCTTTTTATGGCTAATAAAAAATAATGTTATAACATGTACACATCACAAAGTACATATTGCCTTTAATTGATCTCACCCAATCTTCATGAGAACTCTTTGCTAAATGGATGTTGTTTTCATTCCCACTGTGTAGATGGAGACACTGAGGATCAAAGTTCAGCAATTTCACAAAGATTATTCAATTCAGTTTGGTAGAAACTGGTTCTCTGATTTAAACTCCAACCTACTTTTTAGATTTCATATTTTCTCTCATGTTATCCAGACTAAGCACTTGAGAAAGATCAGAAACATATTGCCCCACCCGCTGTAACAAATTCTCTTTTCCAGCCAATACCGCATATCTCTTATTTCCTCAGTTGAGAGGTAATAACATTTCCATACAAGCAAAGCCAGTTCTCCTTTCTCCAGCCCTAAGAGTTCCTTATGTGAGGCATATCCTTATTTATTAGCATCTGTGGTGGTTCTAAAAATACGTCAAAAAATAGTTTTCTTCCCCTTGGGTGTGGTCTGACTCAATTCTTTTTTTTTTTTTTTTTTTAATTTTACTTTAAGTTCTGGAATACATGTGCAGAACATGCAGGTTTGTTACATAGGTATACATGTGCCATGGTACTTTGCTGCACCTATCAACCCGTCATCTAGGTTTTAAGCCCTCCATGCATTAGATATTTGTCCTAATGCTCTCCATCCCCTTGCATCCCACCCCCCAACAGGCCCTTTTGTGTGATGTTCCCCTCTCTGTGTCCATGTTTTCTCATTGTCCAACTCCCACTTATGAGTGAGAATATGCAGTGTTTGGCCTTCTGTTCCTGTGGTAGTTTGCTGAGAATGGTGGTTTCCAGCTTCATCCATGTCCCTACAAAGGACATGAACTCATTCTTTTTATCGCTGCATAGTATTCCATGGTGTATATGTGCCACATTTTCTTTACCCAGGCTATCATTGATGGATATTTGGGTTGGTTTCAAGTCTTTGCTATTGTGAACAGTGGCACAATAAACATACGTGTGCATGTGTCTTTATAGTAGAATGATTTATAATCCTTTGGGTATATACCCAGTAATGGGATTGCTGGGTCAAATGGTATTTCTGGTTCACCACACTGTCTTCCACAATGGTTGAGCTAATTTACACTCCCACCAACAGTGTAAAAAGCTTTCCTATTTGTCCACAGCCTCACCAGCATCTTTTGTTTCCTGACTTTTTAATAATTGCCATTCTAACTGGCATGAGATGGTATCTCATTGTGGTTTTGATTTGCATTTCTCTGACGACCAGTGGCGATGAGCTTTTTTTCATATGTTTGTTGGCCACATTAATGCCTTCTTTTGAGAAGTGTCTGTTCATATCCTTTACCCACTTTTTGATGGGGTTGTTGGATTTTTTCTTGTAAATTTGTTTAAGTTCTTTGTAGATTCTGGATATTAGACCTTTGTCAAATGCAAAAAATTTCCTCCCTTCTGTAGGTTGTCTCTTCACTCTGATGACAGTTCCTTTTGCTGTGCAGAAGCTCTTTAGTTTGATTAGGTACCACTTGTCAATTCTGGCTTTTGTTGCAATTGTTTTTGGTGTTTTAGCCATGAAGTCTTTGCCCCGCCTATGTCCTGAATGGTGTTGCCTAGGTTTTCTTCTAGGATTTTTATGGTTTTGGGTTTTACATTTAAGTCTTTAATCCATCTTGAGTTAATTTTTGTATAAGATGAAAGGAAGGGGTCCATTTTCAATTTTCTGCATATGGCTAGCCAATTTTCCCAGCACCATTTATTAAATTTGGAATCCCTTCCTTATTGCTTGTTGTTTTTTTTTTTTCAGGTTTGCTGAAGATCAGATGGTTGTAAATGTGTGGTGTTATTTCTGAGGTCTCTGTTCTGTTCCATTTGTCCATGTGTCTGTTTTGGTACCAGTACTATGCTGTTTAGGTTACTGTAGCCTTGTAGTACAGTTTGGAGACAGGTAGCGTGATGCCTCCACCTTCGTTCTTTTTGCTTAGGATTGTCTTGGCTATACGGGCTCTTTTTTGGTTACATATGAAATTTGTAGTAGTTTTTTCTAATTCTGTGAAGAAAGTTCACTGGTAGATTGATGGGAATAGCATGTAATATATAAATTACTTTGGGCAGTATGGCCATTTTCATGATATTGATTCTATCCATGAGCAAGGAATGCTTTTCCATTTGTTAGTGTCCTCTCTTATTTCTTTTAGCAGTGGTTTGTAGTTCTCCTTGAGGAGGTCCTTCGTGTCCCTTGTAAGTTGTATTCCTAGGTATTTTATTCTCTTTGTAGCAATTGTGAATGGGAGCTCACTCATGATTTGGCTCTCTGCTTGTCTGTTGTTGGTGTACAGGAATGCTTGTGATTTTTTGCACATTGATTTTGTATCTTGAGACTTTGCTGAAGTTGCTTATCAGCTTATGGAGTTTTTGGACTGAGACAATGGGGTTTTCTAAATATACAATCATGTCATCTGCAAACACAGACAATTTGACTTTCTGTCTTCCTATTTGAATATGCTTTATTTCTTTCTCTTGCCTGATTGCCCTGGCCAGAATTTCCAATATTATGTTCAATAGGAGTGGTGAGAGAGGGCATCCTTGTTGTATGACAATTTTCAAAGGGAAAATTGCTTTTGCCCATTCAATACGACATTGGCTATGGGTTTGTCATAAGTAGCTCTTATTATTTTAAGATATGCTCCATCTATACCTAGTTTGTTGAGAGTTTTTAGCATTAAGGGACGTTGAATTTTATTGAAGGCCTTTTCTGCATCTATTGAGATATTCATGTGGTTTTTGTCATTGGTTCTATTTACGTGATGGACTACATTTATTGATATTCATATGTTGAACCAGCTTTGCATCCCAGGGATGAAGCCAACTTGTTCATGGTGGATAAACTGTTTGATGTGCTGTTAGATTTGGTTTACCAGTATTTTATTGAGGATTTTCACATCAATGCTCATCAAGGATATTGGCCTGAAATTTCCTGGTTTTTGTTGTTGTTGTTGTTGTTGTTGTTGTTGTCGTCGTGTCTCTGCCAGGTTTTGGTATCAGGATGACGCTGGCCTCATAAAATGAGTTAGGGAAGAGTCCTTCTTTTTCTGTGGTTTGGAATAGTTTCAGAAGAAATAGTACCAGCTCCTATTTGTACCTTCGGTAGGATTTGGCTGTGAATCCATCTGGCCCTGGGCTTTTTCTGGTTGGTAGACTATTAATTACTGCCTCAATTTCAGAACTTGTTATTGGTCTATTCAGGGATAAGAACTCTTCCTGGTTTAGTCTTGGGAAGGTGTATGTGTCCAGAAATTTATGCATTTCTTCTATGTTTTCTAGTTTATTTGCTTAGAGGTGTTTATAGTATTCTCTGATGGCATTTTGTATTTCTGTGGAATCAGTGGTGATATCCCCTTTATCATTTTTTATTTTGTCTATTTGGTTCTCCTCTCTTTTCTTCTTTTTTAGTCTAACTAGCATTCTATTTTTTCATTTTTTCAAAGAACCAGCTACTGGATTCATTGATTTTTTTGAAGGGCTTTTCATGTCCCTATCTCCTTCACTTCTACTCTGATCTTAGTTATTTCTTGTCTTATGCTAGCTTTTGAATTTGTTATCTCTTGCTTCTCTATTTTTTTTCATTGTGACATTAGGGTGTCGATTTTAGATCTTTCCAGCTTTCTGTTGTGGGCATTTAGTGCTATAAATTTCCCAGTGCTTTAGCTGTGTCCCAGAGATTCTAATACATTGTCTCTTTGTCCTCATTGATTTCAAAGAACTTCTTTATTTGTGCCTTAACTTTGTTATGTACCCAGTAGTCATTCAGGAGCAGGTAGTTCATTTTCCATGTAGTTGCACCCTTGTGGGAGTGTTTCTTAATTCTGAATTCTAATTTGATCTCACTGTGGTCTGAGGGACTGTCTGTTATGATTTCAGTTCTTTTGCACTTGCTGAGGCATGTTAATTTGCTGAATATCTGTGTTAATTTTCTGTCTCATTGATCTAATATTGACAGTGGGGTGTTAAAGTCTCCCATTATTATTGTGTGAACATCTAAATCTTTTTGTAGGTCTCTAAGAACTTGCTTTATGAATCTGGGTGCTCCTGTATTGAGTGCATATATATTTAGGACAGTTAGCTCTTCTTTTTGCATTGATCCCTTTACCATTACTTAATGCCCCTCTTTGTCTCTTTTGATCTTTGTTGGTTTAAAGTCTGTTTTATCAGAAACTAGCATTGCAACCTCTGCTTTTTTTTTTCTTTCCATTTGCTTGGTAAATATTCCTCCATCCCTTTATTTTGAGCCTATGTGTGTCTTTGCACATGAGATCAGTCTCCCAACCAATGGGTCTTGACTTTTTATCCAGTTTGCCAGTCTGTGTCTTTTAGTTGGGGTATTTAGACCATTTACATTTAAGGTTAATATTGTTATGTGTGGATCTGATCCTGTCATCATCATGCTAGCTGGTTATTTTGAACATTAGTTCAAATTGGCTTCAAACCTAATTACTTCACAGTGTCATTGGTCTTTATATTTTGGTGTTTTTGCAGTGGCTGGTACAGTTTTTCCTTTCCATATTTAGTGCTTCCTTCAGGAGCTCTTGTAATGCAGGCCTGGTGGTGACAAAATCCCTCAACATTTGCTTGTCTAGAAAGGATTTTACTTCTCCTTCACTTATGAAGCTTTTGCTGGATATAAAATTCTGGATTGAAAATTCTTTTCTTTAAGAATGTTGAATATTGGTCCCCACTCTCTTCTGGCTTGTAGGGTTTCTGTAGATAGATCTGCTGTCAGTCTGATGGGCTTCCCTTTATAGGTAACCTTACCTTTCTCTCTGGCTGCTCTTTTCCTTTGTTTCAACCTTGGAGAATCTGACAATTATGTGTATTGGGGTTGCAATTATTGAGGAGTATCTTGGTAGTGTTCTCTGTATTTCCTGAATTTGAATGTTGGCCCATCTTGCTTGATTGGGGAAGTTCTCCTGGATAATATCCTGAAGTATGTTTTCTAACTTGGTTCCATTCTCCCCGTCACTTTCAGGTACACCAATCAATTATAGGCTGGGTCTTTTTACATAGTTCTGTATTTCTTGGAGGCTTTGTCCATTCCTTTTCATTCTTTTTTTTCTCTAATATTGGCTTCAAACCTTATTTCAGTAAGTTGATCTTCAATCTCTGATATCCTTTCTTCTACTTGACCAGTTCAGCTTTTGATACTTGTGTATGCTTTGCAAAGATCCCATGCTGTGTTTTTCAGCTCCATCAGGTCATTTATTTTCCTCTTTAAATTGGTTATTCTAGTTAACAGTTCTGGCAATATTTTATCAAGGTTCTTGGCTTTCTTGCATTGGGTTAGAACATGCTCCTTTAGCTCAGAGGAGTTTGTTATTATCCACCTTCCAAAGCCTACTTCTGTCAATTCATCAGTCTCATTCTCTATCCAGTTTTGTGCCCTTCCTGGAGAGGATTTGTGATCATTTGGAGGAGTAGAGGCACTCTGGTTTTTGGAATTTTCAGTGTCTTTGCATTGGTTTTTCCTCATCTTCATGGATTTGTCTACCTTTCATCTTTGAAGATGATGACTTTTGGATGGGATTTTTATGTGGGGGTCCTTTATGTTGATGTTGATGCTGTTGCTTTGTTTGTTAGTTTTTCTTCTAACCATCAGACCCCTCTTCTGTAGGTCTGTCTACTGCGGTTTGCTGGAGGTCCACTCCAGACCCTGTTTGCCTGTGTATCACCAGTAGAGGCTGCAGAACAGCAAAGATTGCTGCTTGCTCCTTCCTCTGAAAGCTTCATCCCAGAGGGGCACTGACCTGATGCTGGGCTGACTCACTTCTGATGAATAGAATACCGCAGGAGTGAAGTATGTGATTTCTAAGATTATATTATGAAAAGACTGAGGCTTCTGTGCTGGGCACTTTCTCTCCCCATGTCAAATCACTCACCATTGCAGAAGCCAGCTGCCATGTTGCAAGCTGCTCTATGGAAAGACCCATGTGGTCAGGAACTAAGGGAGACTTATGGCCAATAGTAAGCAATAAAATTAGGCCTTCAATCCAATATCCTGTAAAGAGCTGGATCCTGACAGCAACCACGCAAGTGAGCTTGGAAGCAGATTCTTCTCCAGTCTAGCATTCAGATTAGACTACAACTATAGTTTATTGACTTTAACTTCATGAAAGATCTTCACTCAGAATCATTAGCCCTGCTGCTCTATATTTCTTGACCCACAGAAAACCTGAGTTAATAAATATTTGTTGTTTCAAGCTGTTAAATTTTGTGGCAGATTGTTTTGGAACAATAGGTTACTTATATGCCACCCTTCATTCATAACTTTCTGAAACTGTAGCAGCAGCAGCAACAAAACCAACAATAGGTCTTATACTCTAGTTCTTTTGGGACATGGAGGAAACTTCCCAATTAGCTCATTAGCTCAGTTCTTACCTCATCGTCACACCTCTCGAGAGAGTGTTAAGGAGAAGGATACTCAGGAGATGTCCCTCCATCACAATCTCCGTGGGTTTCCAGGAGTACTGAGGGGGATACCAGCAGTTATCACAGTGAAGCAACACTCACTGTTTGGGTTCTTATATTGTGTTCTCACAGGCAAGGCCTTTGTTCTAGCAACAAAAGACAAAGCTATAGATGGTAAATATTAACTGAACCAGGATATGGTTAAAAAACTAATTTGTTTACTTTTTGATCTACTGTTTTCATTATTGAATCTTTCCTTTCTCTTTTAATTGTTCTGTTTCCTACTGCACATCCCTTCCCCTTCAAAGAAAGGCCCTATGTTCTCCTGAAGGACATTTTATTACCGTATGTGCTTAAGGAAATTATGGCAGTCTATGTTAGGACTATAAGATAAGCATACTTGTGGACCGGCTGGAGGAATCAATTTCCAACACGTGTTTAGGGGCTTGGGTATCATCAGTAGACTAAGGACAATTAACTGATTTAGATGGTTGTGGAGTTCAACATAGTTGTGAGATGGAGACATCTTGGCTCATGACAGAATGGAGATCTAGCTCTTGAGCTCTTGATGATGTAGTTGCCCAGTTCTCAATACAGGAGTTCCTGGTTGTTGGGAGTTAACGTGGTGCTCTTCACCTAGAATTGGGCCATAAGCTAGGAAATCAGGGACTCAAATAAGGTGTCTGTGAAGTTTGGGGATAAAAATATATGCATTAAAATGAAGACTGAAATTTAGCTACTTTGTATTATCCCAGAAATGTACAAAAATTTCTTTGAGGATTTTGATTTTTGCTTCTGGCATTTAGAGCCTACAAAATTTTGTTTGATAATATTCATGCTTAGTTTTCAAGTGCTTAATTTACAAGGTTTTAGTTAAGTGTTAACATCTTGATGTACTATAAAATATTTTTTAGATTAAGATATTTTTGACAATCAATATGGAAAAATTTTAGAAATAGAATACATACATAAACTTAAAATAAGATTGAATATTTATAGATACAGACATATGTACTAAAATATAAACATGCAAAGGAATAATCTATATACACTCAATATAGTAGTTACCTCCGAGGAAGGAGGAAGTAAGGAAGGGGAAAGGATGGAGGTGAATTTCTGACTATATCTATAAAAATAACTACTTATAAAAAAAGAGGTAAGAAACAATTATGACAATTATGTCATGGTGAATACATAGTATCTAATATATAGTTTTATAAGTTTTCTCTACTTTTTGAAAATTCAAAATTTTTATAATTGTTATTTTTAATTTTAATTTTAATCATCACATGGATTTCCTAAGTGATAATTTTTATGCTCCTCATTAACTTTTTTCTTTAAAACATAATTTTTTTGGCCCATGACACAGCCCTCAGGAGGTCCTGAGAACATGTGCCCCCTTCATTAATTTATATTTCAACATGAATATTCTTTATGATCTATAGCCTTAACCAATGACCTATTATGGACATATATGAAACAAATGTATGAATAAGCATAAAAACCACGTAAAGTGGTATAACAGTCAAAACCACCTTGCTGTGGCTAACTCTCCAAGTGGCTTAGTCATGAGCTGGCACTTCTGATCTCCACTAACAGACTTGCTCAACTAATATGCACTTGGATGTCTTTAGCAGGTTCCATATTAAAGGAACAAGGTCAAGAAACGGAGGCCCTTCTCTGTCTCTTCCATTTTGAAGCCCACAGTGACCTTACGTAGGGAATTATGTCAGTTTTCTGAGAAGATAGTAGTCCTTCATATTCACTTTTTCCCAAGATCTGGAAACACAGATAGTAAGTATTAGAGAGGCTGTACCCTCATGAAGACATAGAGCCTGTTTCCTTGTCTAACATGTTAGGCTTTCTCGGAGGAAAACAGGAAATGAGAAGTTACAGGAAGTGGTGCAGTCACAACACCTGAAACAAGTGCTCAAGGAAGAAAAAGCATTTCTATTCATTTATATTTAAACTTGAATCCTATTTGCTGGTACAAAGACTTTGTCCTTCAAAGACGAGTGTAGGAATCCAGGTGGTAGGTGTCTCTCCTTTGGTAGGACGTTTGCAGCCCCCAAGAGTCCTCCCAGCTCTCCATGTTTACTTGGGAAGAATGGTACAGTCAAGTAGTTGCTGAGTTCAGTTAGGTGGAAGCCCCCAACTTAGAAAAACAGTGGCAGAAGTAGACTAAAGGGTTCTTTATGGGAAGAGAGAGTTAGGATGGGAAGAGTGAGGGATGGTAGAAAATGGGAGAAATGATTTTTCAAAAACCAGAAATTCCTAGGGCCAGAGAAAGGAGAGATGGTTTACCTGCACAAAGGGAACACCATCACCCCGACTTCATGAGAATGAGAAAAGGTCCAAGGCCTATTTTCCAGAAGGAGAGAGAATGCTGCAGAAGTAAGAGCCTTGGCTAGGCACTTTCTAACTGTGTGAACTTCAGGAAGTTGTATACTTCCAGGAGCCTCAGTTTCTTCATTTGTAAAATGGGAATTTTTTTTAAAAAAAAGAAAGCTACCTCATGAAGTTTTATAAATGTTGAATGAGATTAATTATGATATTAGATATTTAAAATGTTATAAAATATTTGTAGTTTTAAAAGCTTTAATATTTCTATACTATCTACTCAGAAATGAGCTACTCTTTTCCCACATGGTATGTTTCCCAAAACAGCTACCATTTCTGGCTTTCCTTCAAAAGGGAACTCTGACCAGTGCACAAACTCTTCTAGGGAAACAATTAGTAGCATAAAAAATAATCAAAATGTTCTGAAAATACCACTCATGATGATCTGCTTTTGGGAGATAAGGAAAGAAGAGCTGATTTCATCTTTATGTGGAAAATATTCATCAGAATCTTGTTATAAATGGTCTTAGGAAAACTGGATCTCCATATGCAGAAGAATGAAACTGGGTCCTTATCTTATGTCATATACAAAAATCAACTCACAATGGACTAAAGTGATGATGAGTATTTTTTCATGTGTCTGTTGGCTGTATGAATGTCTTCTTTTGAGAAATGTCTGTTCATACCCTTTGACCACTTTTTGCTGGGGTTGTTTGTTTTTTTCTTGTAAATTTGTTGGAGTTCTTTGTAGGTTCTGGATATTAGCCCTTTGTCAGATGAGCAGATTGCAAAAGTTTTCTCCCATTCTGTAGGTTGCCTGTTCACTCTGGTGGTAGTTTCTTTTGCTGTGCAGAAGCGCTTTAGTTTAATTAGATCCCATTTGTCAATTTTGGCTTTTGTTGTCATTGCTTTTGGTGTTTTAGACATGAAGTCCTTGCCCATGCCTATGTCCTAAATGGTATCACCTAGGTTTTCTTCTAGGGTTTTTATGGTTTTAGGTCTAAAGTTTAAGTCTCTAATCCATCTTGAATTAATTTTTGTATAAGGAGTAAGGAAACGATCCACTTTCAGCTTTCTACATACGGCTAGCCAGTTTTCCCAGAACCATTTATTAAATAGAGAATCCTTTCCCCATTTCTTGTTTTTGTCAAATTTGTCAAAGATCAGATGGCTGTAGATGTGTGGTATTATTTCTGAGGACTCTGTTCTGTTCCATTGGTCTATATGTCTGTTTTGGTACCAGTACCATGCTGTTTTGGTTACTGTAGCCTTGTAGTATAGTTTGAAGTCAGGTAGCGTGACGTCTCCAGCTTTGTTCTTTTGGCTTAGGATTGTCTTGGCAATGTGGGCTGTTTTTTGGTTCCATATGAACTTTAAAACAGGTTTTTCCAATTCTGTGAAGAAAGTCATTGGTAGCTTGATGGGGATGACATTTAATCTATAAATTACCTTGGGCAGTATGGCAATTTTCACAGTATTGAATCTTCCTATCTGTGAGCATGGTATGTTCTTCCATTTGTTTGTGTCCTCTTTGATTTCACTGAACAGTGGTTTGTAGTTCTCCTTGAAGAGGTCCTTTACATCCCTTGTGAGTTGGATTCCTAGGTATTTTATTCTCTTTGAAACTATTGTGAATGTGAGTTCATTCATGATTTGGCTCTCTGTTTGTCTGTTACTGGTGTATAAGAATGCTTGTGATTTTTGCACATTGATTTTGTATCCTGAGACTTTGCTGAAGTTGCTTATCAGCTTAAGGAGATTTTGGGCTGAGATGATGGGGTTTTCTAAATATACAATCATGTCATCTGCAAACAGGGACAATTTGACTTCTTCTTTTCCTAACCGAATACCCTTTATTTCTTTCTCTTCCTTGATTGCCCTAGCCAGAACTTCCAACACTATGTTGAATAGGAGTGGTGAGAGAAGGCATCCTGTCTTGTGCCAGTTTTCAAAGGGAATGCTTCCAGTTTTTTGCCCATTCAGTATGATATTGACTGTGTGTTTGTCATAAATAGCTCTTATTATTTTGAGATATGTTCCATCAATACCGAATTTATTAGGAGTTTTTAGCAAGAAGGGTTGCTGAATTTTGTCAAAGGCCTTTTCTGCATCTATTGAGATAATCATGTGGTTTTTGTCTTTGATTCTGTTTATATGCTGTTTTATGTTTATTGATTTGCATATGTTGGACCAGCCTTGCATCCCAGGGATGAAGCCCACTTGATCATGGTGGATAAGCTTTTTGATGTGCTGCTGGATTCGGTTTGCCAGTATTTTATTGAGGATTTTTGCATCGATGTTCATCAGGGATATTGGTCTAAAATTCTCTTTTTTTGTTGTATCTCTTCCAGGCTTTGGTATCACACCAGTTAGAATGGCAATCATTAAAGAATCAGGAAACAACAGCTGCTGGAGAGGATGTGGAGAAACAGGAACACTTTTACATTGTTGGTGGGACTGTAAACTAGTTCAACCATTGTGGAAAACAGTGTGGCGATTCCTCAGGCATCTAGAACTAGAAATACCATTTGACCTAGCCATCCTGTTACTGAGGATATACCCAAAGGATTGTAAGTCATGCTGCTGTAAAGACACATGCACATGTATGTTTATTGCATCACTATTCACAATAGCAAAGACTTGGAATCAACCCAAATGTCCATCAGTGACAGACTGGATTAAGAAAATGTAGCACATATACACCATGGAATACTATGCAACCATAAAAAAGGATGATCTTGTGTCCTTTGTAGGGACATGGACGCAGCTGGAAACCATCATTCTCAACAAACTAACGCAAGAACAGAAAATCAAATACCGCATGTTCTCACTCATAGGTGGGAATTGAACAATGAGATCACTTGGACACAGGAAGGGTAACATCACACACCGGGTCCTATTGTGGGGAGGGGGTAGAGGGGAGGGATAGCATCAGGAGATATACCTAATGTAAATGACGAGTTAATGGGTGCAGCACACCAACATGGCACATGTATACATATGTAATAAAACTGCATGTTGTATACATATACCCTAGAACTTAAAGCATAATAAAAAAAAGAAAATGCTAATAAATGATTTTCAGAAGAAAAAGTGGACTAAAGTCCTAAATGTAAGACCTGACACCATAAAATTCCTCGAAGAAAACACAGGGTGAAAGCTCCTTGATATTGACTTTGGCAATGATATTTTTGAATATCACACTAAAAGCACAGGCAACAAAAGCAGAAATAAACAGGTGGGACTACTGCAAACCAAAACAACTTCTGCACAGCAAAGGAAACATTCAAAAAAATCAAAAGGCAGCCTAGGAATTGGGAGAAAATATTTGTGAACCATATATCTGATAAGGGCTAATATTCAAAACATATAAGGAACTCACACTACTCACTAGCCAAAAATAATAATAATAATCAAATTTTAAAATGGGCAGAGAACCTGAATAGATATTTCTCCAAAGAAGACATAAAAATGGCCTGCAAGTATGTGAAGAGGTGCTTGATATTATTAATCATTGAGGAAATGGTAATAAAAACCACAATGAGATGTCACTTCACATCTGTTATGATGACTACTACCAAAAAATGAAAGATATGGAGGTGAGGATTTGGAGAAAGGGAGACCCTTGTACACTATTTGTGGAACTATAATTTGGACATACATTATGCAAAAAAGTATGGCAGTTCCTCAAAAAATAAAAATTGAACTACCATACAATTCAGCAGTTCCTTTCTGGGTATTAGGAGAAATGAAATCAGTACCTCAAGGAGATATCTGCACTTCCATGTTTATTACAACATAATTCACAATAACCAAGATAGGAAAATAGTCTAAGTATCTGTTGATGGATGAATAAAGATATTGTAATATACACACACACATGCACACACAAAATAGAATATTACTCAGCCTTAAAAAAAGATACTGCCATTTGTGACAACATGAATCAAGCTAGAGGACATTATGCTAAGTGAAATTAGCCAGATGCAGAAAGAAAAATACTGTGCAATCTCATTTACATATGGAATATTTTTAAGTCAAATACAAAGAAACAGAGTAAAGCAGTGGTTAGTTACTAGGGAAAGGGAGAGGGAGAAAATGAGGAGATGTAAGTCAAAGAGTACCAACGTGCCATTATGTAAGATAAATAAGTATAGAGATTTAATGTACAGCAGGAGGACTATAGTTAATAATATTAAATTTTATATTGAAAATTTGCTAAGAGAGTAGATTTTAGGTGCTGTTACCACACACACACACATACACACGTGCACGCGCACGTGGAAAAGAGGTAACTATGGGAGGTGATGGTAAGTTTAGTTGTGTACATGTAGTAATCATTTCACCATGTATATGTATATCAAAATATCCTTTTGTATACCCTAAATCTGTACAATAAAAAATGAGGGGGGTGAGGGGAGGAACAACTTTTCAAAGCAGAGAGGATAATAGCATGCCCATTCTATATTACTTGCATTTTATTTCCAGCCCTG
Source organism: Macaca mulatta (assembly GCF_049350105.2). Taxonomy (NCBI): domain Eukaryota; kingdom Metazoa; phylum Chordata; class Mammalia; order Primates; family Cercopithecidae; genus Macaca; species Macaca mulatta. The sequence continues at coordinate 107,659,501 of NC_133406.1, forward strand.
CCACTGACTCACTATGTGACCTTGAGTCAGTCATTTCATCTCCATGTGTTAATTTTCTCCTTTGTAAAGTGGGATAATGAATATAACTTTCTGTTCTCTCTAAAACAACTCTTGCTATGATTATCTCGTTTTAGAGAAAGAAGAAAAAAAATCTCACTAAATATGCTTCATTTGAAAGGGAACACATTGGTTTAGCAAATCATAGATGAATGTGTACTTCCAGTCACAACTGGCTGGAAGAAAGTTGTATTCCTTCCATTCCTACTAAACAAAATTAAGTGGATGAGTGCAAAATGATTACACACCCACCTCTGCCTTAAAAGGGGGTAAGTCCATGAGATTGAGCCTCAGCGTCTGAGATGACAGCTTCAAGTACATTGAATAACAGGGATTTGACCCCTTTCTTATGAACAGATAACCAGGGATTGGGGAGGATATGACACAAAAAGTAATATTTACACCTATTAATTCAAGTTTTCTATTTCTTACCCGAAGAGGAATGATAGAGACTCAGGAAAACCAAATCATAGACCAACAGAAATAATCAATACATTTATCATTAGCCACATCCAACTCCACAGGAAGAATGTTTTGAGTATAAGGGTGAAATGCCCAGGGATTAGGTATGAAAGGGAAAAAAGAACAGATAGGGCTTCACAACCTTTGCTCATTACACTCAATAAACTAACCTTTTTTATGTCCCTGGAATTGAGTTGACAGAACCAAAAAAATAAGTTAGGAAAAAGAATTTACCATGTAAGATCTTTCATTGCAATATCATATGTAAATAACACATATTTTCAAGCCCTATATGTAATAAGCCCGATGTGGAGATATTCAGATATTAATATATGATCAATACGAATTTTACAGTATTTCTCCTGAATCTAGAGAAATCTTACGTATCAACCTCACCTATGGTTAAAGCCCCTTGTTCTACAGCACTTGGATCAAGACAATAAGGTCTTTCTATATCCATGTAAAACTGAAGCCTACAGTCTGTCTATTGGCTATGGAGAGCCATCCAATGACTCTCTTGTTTCAATCCATGTGCACCAGCTGGAGGCACTGTAGAACTCCTAGGTAGAAGAGAAGCCCCAGGAGAGAAACGGATACTCAACTGAACAGAAAATAAAGATCACCCTGAGGCAGAAGCAGCATTCATCTGGGGGCAAGTTTGGTAGAGATAGTCCTTTAATGGAGAGATTTGGGATTAGTCGCGTAGAATTATGTGCTCTTGTCAAAGGAGATATGCACCACCTATTGTGATGACATCTTCCTAAATTAGTAAGCTTTCTTTTATTCTTATAACCTTTTCTTTTGACATAATATTGGATTTACAGGAAAGTGGCAGGAATAATACAAAAAAACTTTCCAGATACTTAATTTTTATTGTGATAAAATATACATAATATAAAATGTATCATTTTAACAATTTCTAAGTATACATTGGTGATGTTAAGTACTTTCATAGTGTTGTGTAACCATCACTATTTCCATAACATTTTCATAATCTCAAACAGAAAGTGTGTACCTACTAAACAGTAACTCTCCATTTCTTCTTGGCTGCCAATCCTTGGCAAACACTAACCTACTTTCTGTCTCTATGGATTTGCCTACTCTGAACATTTCATTTAAATGAATCATAAAATATTTATCTTTTTGTGACTGGTTTACTTCACATAGCATAATGTTTTTAGAGTTCATCCATGATGCAGCATGTACCAGAATTTCATTTCTTTTTAAGGTAGAATAATATTCCATTGTGTGTATGTAGCACATTTTATTTATTTGTTCATCTTTTGATGGACATTTGGGTTGTTTCTACCTTTTGGCTTCTGTGAATATGCTATGAACATTGGTGTACAAGTGTCTGTTTGACTCTCTGTTCTCAATTCTTTTGAGTATATACCCAGGAGTAGCATTGATGAATTATATGATAATTCTGTGTTTAACTGTTTGAAGAACCACCAGACTGTTTTTCACAGTTGCTGTATCATTTTACATTCCCATCAGTTACACACAAGGGTTCTCATTTCTCCACTTCCTCCCCAACACTTACTATTTTCTATTGTTTCTGTTGCTATTAATATAATAATGATCCGAATGCCAAAGAAGTGGTATCTCATTGTGGTTTTGATTTGTATTTCGCTGATGGCTGGCGACGCTGCACATCATGTCATGTGCTTGTATTGGCTATTTGTATATTTTCATTGGAGAAATACATATTTGAGTTATTTGCTCACATTTTAACTGTTGGAAATTTTTTGCTTTTTGAAAAAGTTAGTTGTAGGAGTTCTTCACATATTCTGGATATTAATCTCTTATCAGATATTGAGAGGTATGATATGCAAATATTTCCCCCCATTCTGAAGGTTGTCTTTTCACTCTCTTGTTAGTGTCCTTTGATGCACAAAAGTATTTAATCCTGATGAATTCCAATTTATCTGTTTTCTTTTCTGTTACCTGTACTTTTGGTGCACATCTATGAAATCATTGCCTAATCCAATGTTATAAAGATTTACTTCATATTTTTCCAAGAATTATATAGTTTTAGCTCCTACACTTGGGTCTTCCATCTATTCTAATTTTGTATATGATGTCGAACTTCATTATTTTTCATGTATCTCTGGTATCTCCAGTACAATTTATTGAAAGCACTGTCTTTTCTCCATTGTTTTGGGACCTTTGTTGAAAATCAGTTAATTAAGAAGATTGTTCACTAAACAAGGCCTTTAAAAGCAAGGCCAGCATGGGGAGGGAGTTTGTACTAATGTTAAGTTCTATTCCAACTGAGCCAATTTTTAAATTTACTTTTTAAAAATTAATCAGTGTCAAAGTTGTATACAGAATAGCTTTCTGTAAGTACAACGGGGCGTCTGGGTGCCCTGGGTTAGACCAGTTAAGAAGATGACTTATTTCTATTGTAGTTAAATGTATGCATCTGGCTGAGCCTTAGATGAACTTATAGACTTAAGGTTCTGGTTAGGCTCAGAGGTGGATGTAATGAGAAGCTAATAAAACTCTCTCATTGGCACAGACTGCTTATACAAAATCGTCTTTTCTCATTCTAACTAAATATTCATGTATTCAAAATCTGAATCCAACCTTTGTAGGTACCTGCACAGAGAACTGAAGTCAAATTCTGGTCTGCCTATTTTACTTGATGAGAAAAAAATCCCGATTTTAGGATTTTATTTTAGGCTCTTGTCTCAGAATTTTATGATGTGATATATATAAAAAAAAAAACACCATAATATCACAAAAACAATGCCATTTAAAGAAATTTCTTTCTTCAATCACTTGTCTCTCCTCTTTGGAGCAAATTATCTTTTCCATAACAAAATGCTTATTTAGGCCACTGTGTTATAATGTTGAGCTCCCCCTTCCTCTCCCTCCTGCACACCCCAGGTCCTTGTTTATAGAGTGATAAATATGCAAAGAGATGTTAAGCTTCTCTGCATAAAAATTAACCTGGATTTTGGTGGTTCTCTGAAAGTAGAGACAATAAGAGAGGAAGAGGTGCAGGAAGAGGTTGAGTAACATGACACAGATGACAACCTATGGAGAAACGTGATACAATGAGAGATTGTGATGAGTGGTGATGGTTAAAGAATTTTAAGAATTATCAGATATTAATATAGAAACAGTTTGCAGTGTGGTGCTGTAATGTAACCTTCCTTTATCTTGTCCTCCTACAAATTCTGCTGTTAAAAACAAGTATCTGGCTGGGCACGGTGGCTCATGCCTGTAATCCCAGGACTTTGGGAGGCCGAGGCTCGTGGATCACGAGGTCAGGAGATCGAGACCATCCTGGCTAACATGGTGAAACCCCTGTCTCTACTAAAAATACAAAAAATTAGCTGGGCATGGTGGCAGGCGCCTGTAGTCCCAGCTACTTAGGAGGCTGAGGCAGGAGCATGGCGTGAGCTAAGCAGGAGCATGGCGTGAGCTAAGCTAAGAGAGCTCTACTGCACTCCGGCCTGGGCGACAGAGCAAGAGACTGCATCTAAAAAAAGAAAAAAGAAAAAAAAAGGAAGTCTCTGCTGGACTGTTGCTTTGTGGCAAATGAGGAAAATAGGCTGAGTTCCTCTTCTGTGTTGCAGTAGGATTACAAAAACACAATAGCCACAGGAAGTAAGGTGAAGGGAGGTGAAGTGAAATCAAGAAATCAGAACTAGGAGCAAGCACACAAATAAAACTTCTAGTGAATTTTTGAAAATTATAAGAGGATTTTTTACATCTCATCAGACATAGATTAGTAGAACTGAACCAATTTTAAGGAATTATATGTGTATGTCAAAGGACAGGTTGATTTCAACTGACATCTGTGATGACTATGCACGTGAAAGAATAAGCATACATTTAACAACCAGCATATAGTTTAGTAAATGTTAAGGTTACCTTCCCTGGGGTACTGGAGGGGATATCAATGAGCACTGGGGAGAGGAAATGGACTTCCTCTTTGGAAAGACATAAAGTATCTACAGCATGGAAAAACAGAATGAGCAGTAGAAGGAGTATCATGGTAAAAGCTGGGAGACTTTGGTTCAAGTGGCAACTCTTCCATCAATACAAATGACTCTGAGAAGCTTATGTTTTACATTCTTTACACGCAAAATGTTCAAACCACTATCTCTCAAATGTTGGCCAGCCTTTTAGAACTGAGCCCTTCCATTTATCTTTCTTACAGTACATCCATTTTTGTTTTATTTTGCTTTCAGTAGGTGGTCTATTATTTCTGTCATCAGTAAGTGCTTTTGATCATAGCCATGGCTTACTGACTATATATAATACACTCTTTTTTTGGCATTCACAAAGTATTGACTTTTTTCTTCCCCCAAAAAATTCTCTTTGATTACCCTGAATATGATTTTTCCCCTGTCCAGACAGAATGCTAATTCTTCAGGGTCTTCCTGATTCTTCATCTCAATTAACTCCTAAGCAGAGAAACCTGTTGCCACTAACTTCCATTGACAGAGAAGCATACCAGACTTTGAAGATAACTATGTCTCTCAAATATCCAAAACTCCTACTAAAATTTTTTGTTTCAAATGAGTTTATTAACTTCAGGGGTGGGAGGAGAAAGTATTTAGTAAGGATCAGAGTTTATCCAAAATGAGGTTGGTGTAGACTAGCAACCAAGTCATGAAAGGCTTCTTAGCAGTATGACCAAAATTCATAGAAATTGCTGATTAAACACACATTTTCTCATTCAGCTTTGCAGTTAAGATGAATTGGCTTCCATTGTATCAGGTAACTGTTTTATTTTACTGGGCGTTCCCTTTCATTTTTTATATTGACAAGAATTAGTTGTTAAGTGCTAGTATAAAATACAGATAGTATGCTTATCAGATTCCTATCTTGGGTTTATTACCTTTAGAAAAGGGTTCTGTTTATTACAGGCATACCTTATTTTATTGTGATTCACTTCGCAGATATTGTACTTTTTACAAATTGAAGGTTTGTGGCAATTCATAAAACAAGTTTTTGGTACCATTTTCCCAACAGTGTGTGCTCACTTCATGTCTCTGTTTCATGTTTTGGTAATTCTCATAGTATTTCAGATGTTTCCATTATTATTATATTTTTTATGGTGGTCTGTGATCAATGATCTTTGGTGCTACTATTATAATTGTTTCCGGGCACCATGAACTGTATTCAGGTAAGACAGAAAACTTAATCAATGAATGCTGTGTGTATTTCCCCCATCTTTCTCCTTCTCCCCCAGCCTACTTATTCCCTGAGACACAACAATATTGAAATTAGCCAATTAACCCCACAATGGCCTCTAAGAGTTCAAGTTAAAACAAGAATAGCACTTCTTTAACTTTAACTTAAAAGCTGGAAATAATTAAGCTTAGTGAGGAAAGCATGTCAACAGCTGAGACAAGTCAAAAGCTAGGTCTCCTGTGCCAAACAATTAGCAATGTTGTGAATGCAAAGAAAAAGTTCTTGAAGGAAATTAAAAGTGCTACTCCAGTGCACACAAAAATGAAAATAAAGCAAAGCAGCCTTATTGCTGATATGAAGAAACTTTTAGTGGTCAACATAGGACATCAAACCACCTGTAGCATTCCCTTAAGCCAAAACCTAATCCAGGACAAGACCCTAACTTTAATTCTGTGAAGTCCAAGAGAGGTGCGAAAGCTACACTAGAAAATCTGAAGTCAGCGGAGGTTGGTTCATGAGATTTTTGGTTTTATTTTTGCTTGTTTTTCAATCTGTGTCTATAACACAAAAGTGCAAGATGGAGCAGCAAGTACTGATATAGAAGCTGCAGCAAGAGATCCAGAAAATCTAGCTAATTGAATAATTGAAGGTGGCTACACTAACAAACAGATGTCCAATGTAGACAAACAACCTTACGTGGGAAGAAAATTTGATACAGGACTTTCATAGCTAGAGATGAGATGTTAATGCCCAACTTCAAGGCTTTCAAGAACAGGCAAGCTCTCTTGTTAGAAGCTAATGCAACTGGTGATTTTAAGTTGAAGCCAATGCTCATTTTCCATTCTGAAAATTCTAGAGCCTTTAGGAATTATGCTAAATCTACTCTGCCAGTGCTCTATAAATGGAACAAAGCCTGACCAATAGTGCATCTGTTTACACAATGGTTCACTAAATATTTTAAGCCCACTGTTGAGACCTACTGCTCAGGAAAAAAAATATGATGTCTATCAAATTATTACTGCTCCTTGACAATGAACCTGTTTACCCAAGATCTCTGATGGAGTAGTTTCAAAGAGATTAATGTTGTTTTCATGCCTGCTAACACAACATTCATTCTGCAGCCAATGAATCAAGGAATACTTTTTTACTTTCAAGTCTTATTACTTAAGAAAAACATTTTGTAAGGTTATAGCTGCCATAGCTACTGATTCCTCTGATAGATCTGGACAAATTAAATTGAAAATTTTTTGGAAAGGATTCACCATTCTAAATGCCATTAAAAACATTTGTGATTAGGAGGAGGCAGTCAAAATACCAGCATTAACAGCAGTTTGAAAGTTTATTCCAGTCATCATAGATGACTTTGAAAGTTTCAAGACTTCAGTGGAGGAAGTCACTGCAGATGTGGTAGAAAAAGCAAGAGAACAAGAATTAGAAGTCAAGCCTAAAAATGTGACTGAACTGCTGTAGTGTCCTGACTAAACTTTAATGAAAGAAGAAATGCTTTTTATGGATGATCAAAGAAAGTAGTTTCTTGAAATGAAAACTACTCCTGGTGAAGATGCTGTGAACATTGTTGAAATGACAACACATGATTTAGAATAGTACATAAACTTAGGTTATAAAGCAGTAGCAGGGTTTGAGAGGATGGACTTCAATTTAGAAAAAAAATTCTACTGTGGGTAAAATGCTATCAAACACCATCATATGCTAAGAGAAATCTTTCATGAAAGGAAGTCAATCAATGAGACAAAGTTTATTGTCTTATTTTAAGAAATTGCCACCACCAGCTCAGCTTTCAGGGACCACCACTCTGATCAGTCAGCAGCCATCAACAAGGAAACAAGACACTCCACTAACAAAAAGATAACAATCCACTGAAGGCTTAGATTATTGCTAGCACTTTTTAGTAATAATGCATATTTTAATTAAGCTGTACACATTTCCTAGACATAATGCACACCTAATAGAATACAGTATAATGTAAACATAACTATTATACGCACTGAGAAACCAAAGCAAAATGTGGCTTACTTTATTGTGATATTTGCCTTATTATAGTGGTCTGGAACCAAGCCTGTGATCTCTCTGAGATATGCCTGTATTTCCTCCTGGAAAAGTTGACATCTATTTAGTTTATGCTACCTTGAAGAAGATAAAAATACAAATATTTTTGGGTCACTTAATGTATAGAAAATAATTTTGTGGTCTTCACCAGGCAAAACCTCTGGACTCTAAGTCAAAGCCAGAACGTAACAATAATTACTATAGTGGTTTGAATGGTGCTTATCTAAAAGATAGGGCCACCTCAGAATGTGCCTTATTTGGAATAAGGGTCTTTGCAGATATAATTAAGTGAAGGACCTGGAATAAGATTTATCCTGAATTAAGGTGAGCTTTAAATCTAATGACTAGTGTCCTTCTAAGAGACAGAAATGAAGACATAGACAAACATGAGAAGAAGGCCGTGTGAAGAGCAAGAGTTTATCAAGTTTTTCCACAGTAAAGTTCCTCTTTTTCCTCTCTTTACATACTCTAGCGTTTGGAAGGAAGTCATTATGCTTGGCCCACACTTCAGAAGTAGAGAGTTACGTTCCATCTTCTTTGGTGATAAATCTCTTCAGATATTTGGTCAATTTTGTAATTGGGTTGTTTGTTTTCTTATTGTTGAGTTTTAAGAATTTTTATATAATTTGCATAAAATTCTTTATCAGATACGAGCTTTGCAAATATTTTTTCCCAATATGTGGCTGCCTGTTTTTCATTCTCTTAATCACATCTTTCAAATATCAGAGTTTTTTTTTTAACTTTAATTAATTCAAATTTATCAGTATTTCTTCTCAAGAATCATGTGTTTGGTGCTGAATCTACAAACTCCTCACGAAACCCAAAGTCATGTAGATTTTCTCCTTTGTTTCCTTTTAGAAGTTTTATAGTTTGGCGTTTTATATTTAGATTTAGGATCCACTTTGAATTTTGTTTTTAAGATGCAAGGTCTTGGATTAGGCCCATTGTTTTGTATATGGACAGCCAACTGTTGTGGCATCATCATTAATTGAAAAGAGTATCCTTTATGCTTTGAATTGCCTTTACACCTTTGTCAAAGTTCAGTTTCCTACAAAATATCTTGCTGAAATCTTGATTGAAATTGAGATGAATCTATACAGCAATCTGGGAAAAGTTAATATTTTTGCTGATATTGAAAGATAACTTCTGTTTTGTCATTGGTGTATTGCTATTAAACCAATTATTTAAAATTGGGGTTAATACCTATGATACTTTCATCTGTTTTCTACTTGTTGCATTTGTTTTTGTTTCTTTTTTTCCTATTTTTCTGCTTTGTCTAGTTTTAATTGAGCATGTTATCTCCTCTTTTAGCATATCAATTGTTTCTTTTAAATAAACTTTTAGTGGCTGTCAATAGAATTTGCAATATAAATTTTTACTAACCTAAGTACACTTGCAAGTAACACAATAACACTTCACATGTGGTATGGTACTTCATAGCTGAGTATTTACAATTCCTTTTTCCTATCTCTTATGACATTGTTGTCATCTATTTCAGTAATATGCTATAATCAGTTAATACATTGTTACTATTATTCCTTTAAGCAGTCATCTTTTAGATAATTTAGAATTAAGAAAAATAGAAGATTTTATTTTATGTTCATTTGTTTGGTCTTTGATGTTCTTCCTCTTTTTAAAAAAACTTTTATTTTAAGTTTAGGGGTACATGTGAAGGTTTGTTACATAGATAAATACATGTCATGGGGAGTTTGTTTTACACATTATTTCATCACCCAGGTGTTAATCTCAGTACGCAGACTTTCCTGCCTCTCTCCTCCTCCCACCCTCCACCCTCAAGTAGGCTCCGGTGTCTGTTCTTTCCTTCTTTGGTTCATAAATCCTTATCATTAAGCTCCCACTTATAAGTGAGAATATGCAGTATTTGGTTTTCTGTTTTTGTGTTAGTTTCCTAAGGATAATAGTATCCAGCTCCATCCATGTTCCCTAAAAAAAAGAAAAAAGAACATTATCTCATTCTTTTTATGACTGCAGAGTATTCCATGGTATATATGTAGCACATTTTCTTTACCCAGTCTATCATTGCCTAGATTGTCTTCCAGGGATTTTATAGTTTTGGGTTTTACATTTATGTCTTTAATCCAGCTTGAGTTGATTTTTGTATATGAAGGTTTCCAGCTTCAATTTTCTGTCTATGTCTAGCTAGTTATCCCAGCACCACTTATTGAATAGGGAGTCTTTTCCTCATTGTTTGTTTTTGTCAGTTTTGTCAAAGATCAGATGGTGGTAGATGTGTGACCTTATTTCTAGGCTCTCTATTCTGTCCCATTTGTCTATGTGCCTGTTTTTGTACTGGTATCATGCTGTTTTTGTTACTTTAGCCTCATAGTATAGTTTGAAGTCAGGTAATGTGATGCCTCCAGCTCTGTTCTTTTTGCTTAGGATTTCCTTGGCTATTTGTGCTCTTTTTTGGTTCTATATGAAATTTTTAAAGTTTTTTTTCTACTTCTGTGAATGATGTCATTGAGTTTGATAGGAATAGCATTGACTCTGGAAATTGCTTTGGGCAGTATAGCCATTTTAATGATATTGATACTTCCTAACAATGAGCATGGGATATTTTTCCATTTGCTTGCATCTTCTCTGATTTCCTTGAGGAGTGTTTTGTAATTCTCACTTTAGAATCTTTTTTGCCCCTTGTTACCTGTATTCCTAGGTATTTTATTCTTTTTGTGGCAATTGTGAATGGCATTGCCTTTCTGATATGGCTCTCAGGTTTTGTTTTTTGGTTTTTGGGTTTTTTTTTTTGAGAGCCTATACACTATTGCTGGTGTATAGGAATGCTAGTGACTTTTGTACATCGATTTTCTATCTTGCAACTTTGCTGAAGTTGTTTATCAGCTGGAGGAGCTTTTAGGCCAAGACTATGTGGTTTCCTTGATATAGAATCATGTCATCTGCAAACTCAGATAGTCTGACTTCCTCTCTTCCTTTTTGGATGGCCTTTATTTCTTTCTCTTGCCTGAATGTTCTGGCTAGGACTTCCAATACCATGTTGAATAGAAGTAATGAGAGAGGGCATCTTTTTCTTGTGCCAGCTTTCAAGGGGAATGCTTCCTGTTTTTGCCCATTCAGTATAATGTTGGCTGTGGGTCTGTCATAGATGGCTCTAATATTTTGAGGTATGTTTCTTCAATATCTAGTTTATTGAGAGTTTTTTTAACATGAAGCAATATTGAATTTTATTGAAGGCCTTTTCTGCACCTATTGAGATAATCATGTTTTTTTTTCTTTTGTTCTGTTTATGTGATGAATTGCATTATTCATTTACATATGTTCAAGCAACCTTGCATCCCAGGGATGATGCCTACTTGATCATGGTGGATTAGCTTTTTGATCTGCTGTTGGATTTGGTTTGCAAGTATTTTGTTGAGAATTTTTGCACTGATTTTCATCAAGGATATTTGTCTGAAGTTTTCTTTTTTGTTTTGTCTCTGTCAGGCTTTGATATAAAGATAATGCTGGTCTTACAGAATGAGTTGGGAAGGAGTTCCTCATGCTTGATTTTTTGGAATAGTTTCTGTAGGAATGATCCCAGCTCTTCTTTGTACATCTGGTGGAATTCAGCTGTGAATCCATTGAGGTCCTGGGCTTTTTTTGATTGTTAGGCTATTTATTACTGATTCAATTTTGGAAATTGTTACTGGTATATTCAGGGAATGAATTTCTTCCTGGCTTAGTCTTAGGAGGGTGTATGTGTCCAGGAATTTATCCATCACTTCTAGGTTTTCCAGCTTGTGTGCATAGAGGTGCTCATAGTAGTTTCTGCTGGTTATTTTTATTTCTGTGGGGTCAGTGTAACATTCCTTTCATCATTTCTAATTGTGTTTATTTGAATCTTCTGTCTTTTCTTCTTTATTAGCCTAGCTAGTGGTATATTTTATTAATTTTTTTCAAAAAAACCAACTTCTGGATTTATTGATCTTTTGAATGTATTTTGGGGCTCAATTCCTTCAGTTCAGCTCTGATTTTGTTATTTCTCACCTTCTGCTAGCTTTGAGATTCTTCTCTAATTCTTTCAGTTGTGAAGTCAGAGTGTTAATTTAAATCTAAATTTTCGATGTGGGTATTTAACGCTATGAATTTCCCTCTTAACAATGCCTTAGCTGTGTCCCAGAGATTCTGGTATGTTTTATCTTTGTTCTCATTGTTTTCAAATAACTTCTTAATTTCTGCCTTAATTTTATTATTTATCCAAACTTCATTCAGGAGTGTGTTTAATGTTTCTGTAATTGCTTGATTTTGAGTGATTTTCATAGTCTTGGCTTCTATTTTTATCGTGCTATAGTCTGAGAGTGTGTTTGGTATGATTTCAGTTCTTTTACCTTTGTTGAGGATTGTGTTGTGTCCAAGTATGTGGTTGATTTTAGAGTATGTGTTATGTGGTGATGAGAAGAATGCATATTTCTTGTTTTGGAGTGGAGAGTTCTGTAAAGGTCTATCAGAGTCATCTGGTCCACTGATGAGTTTAGGTCTTGAATATCTTTGTTAATTTTCTGCCTCAGTGATCTGTCTAATACTGTCAGTGGAGTGTTGAGGTCTCCCACTATTATTAGATGATGTCTATAATCATCTTGTAGACATCTTGTAGACACCCCTTGTAGGTCTCTAAGAACTTGCTTTATGATTCTGGGTGCTCCTGTATTGGATGCATATATATTTAGGATAGGTCATCTTGTTGAACTGAACCATTACATAATGCTCTTCTTTGTCTTTTTAAATTTTTTTTTAGTTTAAAATTTGTTTTGTCTGAAGTTATGATTGCAATCCCTCCTTTTTTTTTCTGTTTTCCATTTTGCTTGGTAAGTTTTCCTCCATCCCTTTATTTTGAGCCTGTAAGTATCATTATATGAGAGATGGGTTTCTTGAAGACAGCATACCATTGGCATTAGGTCTTGCTTTTTTATTCAGCTTGTCACTCTGTGCCTTTTTCGTTTCGTTTCTTCTTTCTTTCTTTCTCTCTCTCTCTCTCTTTCTTTTTCTTTTTTTTTTTTTTTTTTTCAGAGTCTCATTCTGTCATCCAGGCTGCAGTGCAGTGGCATGATCTCAGCTTACTGCAACCTCTGCCTCCTGGGTTCAAGTGATTCTCATGCCTCAGCCTCCCTAGTAGCTGGGATTTCAGGCATGCACCTCCATATTCAGCTAATTTTTTTTTCTATTTTTAGTAGAGATGGGCTTTCACCACATTGGCAAGGCTGATCTTGAACTCCTGGCCTCAACTGATCCACCTTCCTCAACCTCCCAAAATGCTGGAATTACAGGCATGAGCTACCATGCCCAGCCTCACTCTGCCTTTTAAGTAGGGCACTTAGCCTGTTTACATTCAAGGTTAATATTAATATGTGTGGATTTGATCCTGTCATTGTGCTGTTAGCTGGTTATTTTGACTTGTTTGTGTGATTGCTTTATGGTAACACCGGACTGTGTGATTAAGTATATTTTGTATTAGCTGATAGTGGTTTTTTCTTTCTACATTTGGTGCTCCTTTCAAGATCTCTTGTAAAGCAGATCTGGTGGCAATGAATTCCCTCAACTTTTGCTTACCTGAAAAATATCTTATTTTTCCTTCACTTAGGAAATTTAATATGAAATTCTTGGTTGAAGATTTTTTTTTTCTATAAGAATATTGAATATAGGTTCCCAATCTCTTCTGGTTTATTTCAGCTGAGAGGTCTGCTGTTAGTCTGATGGGGTTCCCTTTGTAGGTGACCTGCCCTTTCTCTCTAGCTGCCTTTAACATTCTTTTATTTCTGATCATTGTGTGTCTTGGGGATGATCTTCTTGTGTAGAATCTTGGAGGAGACCTCTGTATTTCCTGAATTTGACTGTTGACCTCTCTAGCAAGGTTGGGGAGGTCTTCATGAATGATATCCGGAAATATGTTTTCCAAGTTGTTCGCTTTCTCCCCCTCCCTTTCAGGGATGCCAGTGATTCATAGTATGGTCCTCTTTACATACTCCCATACTTCTCAGAACTTTTGCTCATTATTTTTTATTCTTTTTTTTTTTTAACTTTTACTCTAAGTTCAGTGGTACATATGCAGGGTGTGCAGGTTTGTTACATAGTTAAATGTATGTCATGGGGCTTTGTTGTACAGATTATTTCATCATCCAGGTATTAAGCCTAGTACCCATTAGTTATTTTTCCTGATTTTCCTAATCCTCTCCCTTCTCCCACACTCTGCCTTCCAGTAGACCCCAGTGTGCATTGTTCCCCTCTATGTGTTCATGTGTCCTCATCATTTAGCTATCACTTATAAGTAAGAACATGCAGTATTTGATTCTTAACCAAATTTTGGTTTCTTAAGAGAAAGCCAACTGCTACACGTTCTTACTTACAAGAACTGTACTTTTAAGAACTGTCTGTCTTATTTCAGAGAACCAGTCTTCAAGTCGTGATATTCTTTCCTCTACTTGGTTTATTCTGCTGTTAATACTTGTGTTTGCATCGTGAAATCATTGTATTGTGTTATGGAGCTCTGTTAGACCTGTTAGGTTCTTTTTAACACCAGCTATTCAAACTTCAGCTCCTGTATTGCTTTATTGTCATTCTTATTTTCCTTAGATTGGGTTTTGCCATCTCCTGAATCTCAATGATCTTCATTACTATCTGTAAAGTGTCATTTGCTTGTCTCCTGGGGGCTCCACCCCAGAGAGATGCAGGTCAGCAATAGCTCAGTGCAGTCAGCCCAAGGTGGAGGATTATAGAGGGAAATGTGTGCCAGCGGTTCCTTGTCTGATGACAACCAGTCAGGGGTATGGGGAACCTATGGCAGATGGACTGGCCTCCTCTCCTTGGGTTGACCACAGCTTGTTGGAGGTATGGATAAGGTACTTAGGGTCTTTGTTCCTTTGTTTGTCTGAGGATGGCAAGGGCAGTTCCATTGCAGAGGCAGTAGCAGAGGCTTTCAGTTGCCCCTGGAGGTTCTGTCCAGAGCACTGCCAAGTTGTTATTGGCTCAATAGCTCTGGCTGGGTGTGGCTGGAGGCCCAGGCCTGGTGGACCTGCCTGGTGAGGAGATATGGGAATTGGCATCCACATAACAGTCTGGCCATTTTTCCGCGGGGCTGCCATGGTATGCTTGGGGCCCATTCCAGTCCCTAGTCACCTTGAATTTTCCAGTACCTGGAAGTATCACCAGTGAAGGCTGCAAAATAGCAAAGATGGCAGCCTGTCCCTCCTTCTGGGAGCTTCATCCCAGGGAGGTATGGGCCTGTTGCAGGCCCAAAGGCACCTGTAGGACATGGCTGGAGACCTCAGTTGGGAGGTCCTGCCCACCGAGGAGGAACTGGATTGGGGGCCCACTTAAAAACACTGTCTGGCCATGTTTTGGTACAGCAGCTGTGCCGTGCTGGGGGTCTGCTTCAGCCCCTGGTCACCTTAAAAACTCCAATGTCTGAAGTCTGAAATGGCTAAGTTGTCCAAACAGCAAAGATGGTGGCCCACCCCTCCCTCTGGGAGCTCTGTCCCAGGGAGATTACAAATCTCTGTCTGCCAGAGAACACCAGTGGGGGTGGCTGGAGGCCCTGGTTGGGAGGTCTTGCCCAGTGAGGAGGAATAGGATTAGGGACCCAGTTAAAAAAGCAGTCTGTCCATGTTTCGGTAGAGCAGCTGCACTGTGCTGCGGGATCTCTTCTGCCCCGGTCAGCTCAGACTCTCCAAAGCCTGAAGGCTGTTGGCTAAGTTGCCCAAACAGCAAAGATGGCAGCCAGCCTGTCCCTCCCTCTGGGAACGCCACCCCAGGGGAATAAAATCTCTGTTGAGGCAGAGCGTGGTGGCTCATGTCTGTAATTCCAGCACTGTGGGAGGCCGAGGCAGGCAGATTACTTGAGGTCAGGAGTTCGAGACTAGTCTGGCCAGCATGGTGAAACCCCTTCTCTGCTAAAAATACAAAAAAAAAAAAAAAAAAATGTCTGGGCATAGTGGCACATACCTATAGTCCCAGCTACCTGGGAGGCTGAGGCAGGAGAACGGCTTGAACCCTGGAGGGGAAGGTTGCAGTGAGCCGAGATCATGCCATTGCTCTCCAGCCTGGGTGACAGAGCAAGACTCCGTCTCAAAAATAAATAAATCAATAAATTAAATTAAAAAAATAAAATCTGTGCTGAGGGGAGAACATGAGTGGGAGTGGCTGGAGACCCCAGTTGGGAGATCCTGCCCAGTCAAGAGGCATGGGATTGGGGACCCACTTAAAGCAGCAGTCTGGCCACGTTTTGGTAGAGCAGCTGTGTTGTGCTGTGCTGGGGATCCCTTTTGCCCCCAATCGGCTTGGAATCTTCAGAGCCTGAAGACTGGAATGGCTAAGGCCCCTGAACAGCAAAGATGGCAGCCCTCCCCCACAACCCAGCTCCTTCTTAGAGAAGTGCGGTGCTGCTACCAGTCGCTGGCTGGAATTCCAAGCCAGTGGGTCTTATCTTGGGAGGTGCTGTGGAAGTGGGGCCTGCAGGCTATCACTGCTCAGCCTCTGGATTCAGCCTCTTTCCTAGGGGCATGTATGGAGGTCTAATCTTTCACTTTGCTAGAGCTGCAGCTACTTTTGCTGGAAAGCCCAAGTATTTAAGGCTCCAGGGTCTCCGCACATGCCTCAATGGCTGCTCTGCCTAAACTCCACATAGCCCTGTCTGTCCGATTGAAGGCCCTGCTGGGATGGGCTCACAAGGAAGGTTGCAAAGATCTGTGAGAGAAGCATGGTTTCCTGGGGTCCCATATTCATCACTTCCCTGAGTGGGGAAGTTTCCCTGGCTCTATGTTGCTCCCCGGTGGGCCCTTGTACTGTCTTGCTTTTCTTCATTCTCCCTGGGTCAAGTTGTTTCCTTGATAAGTTCCAGTGCAACTACCTGGATGTTTCAGTTGAAGGCGTTATGTTTACTCTCCCCTTCTGTTCCTCCCTGGACAAGCCATGCATGCTAACTGCTTCTAGTCAGCCATCTTGGCCACCTTCCTGTTCTTCCTCTTTTTAGGTATATCCCAATTCCTGAAACATAATTTGCCCTTATGCCTAGAAAACTGCTTTTAAAATTATTTTTAGGCCAATTTCTTGGCAATAAATTCTTTGTTACTTTATTGAAAAGAATCTTTCATCTTTGAAGTGTATTTTTGATGAATGCATTATTCTAGGTGGGTGGCTTTTTTTCTTTCAAAGTTTTAAATATTCGTCTTCACTCTTTTCTTGCTTGCATGGTTTCTGACAAGAAATCTGCTATAGTTCTTATCATGTTCTTTTATAGGTCAGATGATATGATTTTTTCCTCCTGGCTTTTTCTAAGATTTTTTTTTTTTTTTTTTTTTTTTGTCTTTGGTTTTCTGCAGTCTGAATAATATGCACACCTCTTTGTATATTTTTTGGTATTTCTTCAGCTTGTAGTTATCTGAGCTTACAGAATCTGTAGTTTGAGGTCTGTCATTAACTTTGAAAAATTCTCTCTATTATTACTTCGAATGTTTCTGTCTTTTTCTTCTCTTTCTAATATCTCAATTACACATATGTTATACCTTTTGAAATTGTTCCACAGTTCTTGAATGTTCTGTTTTGTTTTCTGTTTTCTTCATTTTTTTTTTCTCTTTGTACTTCAGTATGAGAAGTTGATCTATCTTTAGGTTCACTGATTCTTTTCTTACTCATGTCCAGTCTACTGATGAGACCATCAAAGACATTTTTTTTTAATCTCTGTTACAATGTTTTTGATTTCTAGGATTGCCTATTATTGTTCTTAGAGTTTTAATCTCTGCTTTTACATTACCCACCTGTTTGGCATGTTGTCTACTTTTGTCATTATAATTCTTTTTTTTTTGTTTTTTTGTTTTTTTTGAGACGGAGTTTGGTTCTGTCGCCAGGGCTGGAGTGCAGTGGCCGGATCTCAGCTCACTGCAAGCTCCGCCTCCCGGGTTGACGCCATTCTCCTGCCTCAGCCTCCCGAGTAGCTGGGACTACAGGCGCCCGCCATCTCGCCCGGCTAGTTTTTTGTATTTTTTTAAGTAGAGACGGGGTTTCACCGTGTTAGCCAGGATGGTCTCGATCTCCTGACCTCGTGATCCGCCCGTCTCGGCCTCCCAAAGTGCTGGGATTACAGGCTTGAGCCACCGCGCCCGGCCTATAATTCTTAACATATTAAAATTATGTTAGATAATTATCAGACAGATCATTATGTTATCTGATAATTCCAAAATCTATGTTATATCTGACTTTCTTTCTGATTCTTGGTTTGTCTCTTCAAACTGCATTTTTCCTTGTCTTCTGACGCATTTTGCAATTATTTGGTGGAAGTTGCACATGATATATTGGACAATAGAAACTGAGGTAAACATGCATTTAATGTGAGGTTTTATGTTAATCTGGCTAAGAGTTGGGCTATATTTAATGTTTGCTATATCAGTAGAGGCCAGAGACTTTAAATTCCTCTAGTATCCTTGTTTTCTCCTACTCTGTTAACTTTGAGATTCCCTAAGTACTCCTCTTCAGAGAGAGTTTAAATCTTGCAGCTCTTTTAACTTTGACCCACCCTTATACCAGAGTCCTTCTGATCTGATGGTGGGAGTGGGGAGCATTCAGTAATCTTGTTATCAAATCTCAGTCTTTTAGTAGGCCTGTGTTCCTGGAATGTGACCTTCACAAGTGTGTCTTATCCTCTCTCCTCACTCTTGGGTGAAATAGGAATGCTAGAGAAAAGTAGAGTGAGAGAAATTATTTTCCCCCAGGTGGGATAAGGCTCTGATAAATCTTTACCCCTGGAGAGTAAGTCTTCGCTATGAAGAACAGTCCGGTTGTATTTTACAAGTTGTTCTTTCCCTCCTTCTACCTGAGCCATGAATAGTTCTTTCCGACCTCTCTTCACCATAAGAACACTGTGCGGTGTCTGGAGGTAAAACTCACAAAAGTATATGGGGGACCCTAAGATTGCAGGACCCGGGAGTTTCTCATTCTCAGGATGGATCTCACATTAGCCTTCTGAAATTTGTCAAAATTGTTTAAGTGTTCCAGTTTATGGTTCCAGGGCTTCCCCAGTAGTAAGCAGATCTCTCTTCATGTGGTTCTCTGGATTCACCTGTTTTTCCAGATTTAGGGTTGGCAATTTGCCCTGCAATCTCAGTTTCCTGATGCATTCATGAAAACCGCTAATTTTGTTTATTTATCTTCTTTGTTGTTGTTGTTGTTGTTGTTAGAATGGAACTGATGACTTCTAAACTTTTTGCATATTGGAACTGAAAGCCAGCTAATCTACTTTTGAAGACCAGATTTTTTACTACCTTTTAAAAGGGTGCTGTATTAGGCTTTTCTTGTATTGCTATAAAGAAATACCTGAGACTGGGTAATTTGTAAAGAAAAGAGGTTTAATTGGTTCTACAGGCTTTACAGGAAGCATGGTGCTAGCATCTGCTCAGTTTCTGGGGAGGCCTCAGGAAGCACAATTATGGCAGAAGGTAAAGTGGGAGCAGCCACTCCACATACAAAAGCAGGCAGAAAAGAGAGTCAGGTGGGGCAGGAGATGTCACACATTTTTAAATGAACAGATCTCATGGGAACTCAGAGCAAGAGCTCACTTATCACCAAGGGGATGGCCTAAGCCATTCATGAGGGATCCGCCCCTACAATCCAAACACCTCCCTCCAGGCCCCACCTCCAACATTGGGGATTATGTCTCAACATGAGATTTGGCGGGGACATACATTCAGACTTTGTGAGGCACTCTCTGCAAGTTGGCACAGGCTAGCTTTTTCACAGAATAAAATCCAAGGAAAAATATCAAATCAATACAAATAAAACAATAATTTCAGTGTTTCTGTTAATATCACTTCTTCTTTGAAGCTTTATTTGAAGTCTTCAGCTCACACTGAGCTCGTCTCTGCCTGGGTCTAAATTCTATTTTTTTGTTGTTGTTGTTGTTTTCACACTCAAGTTTCACTTAATCAAATACTATCTAGTAATATTTTACTAATGTTTTTGGATAGATGGGCTGTCTCTTTAAATATAAGCTCTTCATGGGAGGCAAAATATTTTATACAACCATCATATCCCTAGTTGTGCTATCATAAGTGTATACTAGACATATGGGAAATATTAAATACATAGGGTGGTCCAAGGCTTGCTATTTTTGTCTTTTATTTTGATGATAGTGAGGCTTCATCAGGCTTTCAGGACAGAGGTCCAGATCACCTCAATTTATAGAGGACTATTTTAAGAATAGGTGAGAAGGAAGGAGAAGAGGATAAAGCAGTCAAAGATTTGGACCCCACAAATGGCTGACACATCATTCATTACTACTTCAAAATACAAAAGTACATGTACTCATTTCAAAGTAGGTGCAATAAATAATAGTAGTTCTACAAGTCTTCCGTGTGGGCAACTCAACTCTTCCCTCTTTGCTTCTCTCCTCGCTACACACTTTCTGCTTATTTTTTCCCTTTGTCTCACTCTCTCTATATTTTATTCATTGATTGTTTAATTTAATAAATAGGCCAGGCGTGGTGGCTCAAGCCTGTAATCCCAGCACTTTGGGAGGCCGAGACAGGCGGATCACGAGGTCAGGAGATCGAGACTATCCTGGCTAACCCGGTGAAACCCCGTCTCTACTAAAAAATACAAAAAGCTAGCCAGGCGAGGTGGCAGGCACCTGTAGTCCCAGCTATTCAGGAGGCTGAGGCAGGAGAATGGCGTCAACCCGGGAGGCGGAGCTTGCAGTGAGCTGAGATCCGGCCACTGCACTCCAGCCTGGGCGACAGAGCAAGACTCTGTCTCAAAATAAATAAATAAATAAATAAATAAAGATTTAGCTGGTGACATCGGCAAGATAGCAGAATAAGAGGTCACAGGTTTCACTACCCCCCACAGAAAGTTCAACTAGCAATTATCCACAGACAAGGACGCCTCTGTGAAAACTTCAGAACTTGAGAATAAGCCTGAGAAAACAGTGTGGACAACAGAAGTAAATAAATACCATAAAAGCAGGTAAGTAAAATGGCCTCACTGATTGCATCACCCCTGCCCATCCCACGAGTCAGCAAAGTACCACACAGAGAGGATTCCCCAAGGCTCAGTTTCAACAGTGGTAAAAGAGAACTGGAGTTGGACATTCAGCTTCCCTAGAATTCTGAGACACTTCCCAGGAAGTCCGCTTTGGTCTCACCTCAGAAGGAATACAGGGGATAACAGCATGAACACTGAACAAATCTTGGTGATAGCTTTGTGTACTTTACAGTGGTGGTACCTGATCAGAGACACGAGCCAACAGCATCACCTACCCACAAAGCTGAGCTAGTCACTCCCAGAAGTTAGGGAAAGTCCTACCTAGCTTGAATCCCTAGATGGCCAGGCTCCAGGCTCAGTCTCAGATCCTACCGCAAGGCTTTCAACCCAGGGAGAGAGATGCTTGTCCCAGAACAATTTGGAAGACTGGGATCCAGTTTATATAGCATTTAGCACGGCCTAAAAGCCTGCCCAAGACCCTGTCCAGGGATGGAGACAACCAAACAGAACGCATCAGCAAAGTACAGTGGTTAGTTCTACCACACTCAGGCCTGCTACGTCTTGAGCAGCTACTCTGCCTAGCCTCAGGGCCAAGCCTGAAACCCCATCCAACTGTAGATCTCAAATAGCAGTATCACTTGGCCAGAGAATGCACCTTTTGGCCTAGGCTGATCTGAGGTCATTGCAATGTACATCCAGCAGATCTGCCTGATTGCCTGTCTCAGTCAGTGGTCTCACCTGACAGATTAACCCGACCAGCAGCCACACCCAAAATCCAAGCAGCTACTTAGAGAACTCAAAAATGAGCTCTGTCTGCACATGATTACTACCAGCTGGTCCATTCAAAATCACAGGTTAGACTAAATAAGGAAGAGTCTATCCCTGCCAAAGAACACTTGTAAAATCTGGAAGAAGTGGTTGTCTTCAAATGTGCAGACACCAACATAAGGGCACAAGAATTACAAAGAATCAGAAACTCATGACATTACCCAGAGAAACTAACAAGTTAAACCCATAAAAGGGTTCACCAAGACACATAATAATCAAACTATCTTTTGATAGTTTGATAGCAACAGATAAGAAACACATGCAAAGAAGTCCCAATACAACTCTTCACAGATTTCTCAGGAGAAACACCGCAGGCCAGGAAAGAGTGAGATGATATATTTAAAGTGCTGAAGGCAAAAAAAAAAAAAAAAAACAGGTGTATTTTGCCCAGCTAAGCTATCCTTCAGAAATAAGAAATTAACCATCACTAGACCTGCCTGATAGGAATTATTAAAGAGAATTCTTTAAGTTGTATAAAAAGGCTACTAATTAATAACAAAAACCATATAAAAGCACAAAACTCAGTGATCAAAGTAAGCCAGAGTCATATTTCAGAATACTTTGGACTGAAATGGTGGTGTGTAAATAAATGTTACCTCCCGTATAATGCTTAATAGATAAATTGATTAAAACAATTAGAATTAAAATTAGTTGTCAGGGAATACAAATTACAAAATAATATCAACTTTGACATTAGAAACATATAGTGGAAAGAAGTAAAAGCATAGAGTTATTGTAGGCAATAAAAGATGCTTTCTTCAGCTTGAAATAACCTGCTATTAGTATAAGATGTGTTATGTAAGCCTTATGGTAACTAAAAAGTAAAAAGTTATTATACTAGATGTATAAAACACAAATAAAAAGGATTCAAACCATACTATTATAGAAAACCATGGAACCACAAGGGAAGACAGCAACAGAGAAAGAAAGAAAGTATATACAAACAATAAGCAAACAAGTTATAAAATGATAGTAGTAAGTTCTTACCTGCCAACAGTTACCTTGAGTGTAAATGAATTAAACTATTCAAGAAAAAGACATAAAATGATGGAATATAACTTTTAAAGACTCAACTATATGCTGTCTACAACAGACTCATCTCACCTTTAAGGAAACACACAGACTGAAAGTAAAGGGATAGAAAAAGATATTACATGAAAAGAAAAGATAGAAGATATAGCTATACTCATATCAGACAAAATAGTATGTAAGTTAAAAACTGTAAAAAAAGATTACGAAGGTCATTATATAATGATTAAAAAGTCAATTATTCAAGAGTATATAACAATTGTACACACACATACACACATATACACTAAATATCAGAGCTTGTAAATACATAAAGGAAATACTAAAGAATCTGAAGGGAGAGAGTGATTGCAATACAATAATAGCAGGAGATTTCAATAGCTCATTTTCAACAATAAACAGATAATTCAAACAGGAAATTATTA